>NC_133666.1:543967940-544714190 GCF_037893015.1 Macrotis lagotis | reverse complement strand
TAAAGAAGGATGAACAATAAAATGAATGCATTACAGGAGATTTCACTAGGAAAAAGATGAGATGAAGCCAAGTGGGAGTATTTACCTTGGAGAAGAACCACTTTTAATCAAAGTCACACATTAAGGAATACCAAAACAGACAAAAACATAAAACAAACCCCTACTTTCCATTCCATAGGTGACATGCAAACAGAGGTGCCATTATACAAATGTATGGGTATTTATATGTAAGATGCTTCAAAGTAGGAAGAGAGTAAATTAGGCCATAGGGACCAGGAAAGTCTCCTGTGGAAGATATTGGAACTGAGTCTTGAAAAAGAAACCAGTGATGCCAAAAGGCAGACATGCTACTGTCCAGAATTGACATAATGTGGAGGAGCAGATCCTTTTTCTGATATAGGCTGGATAATATGGATCTGAATTGTCTTCCAAATCTAAAATTCTGTGAAAATATTGAAATTTTATATTTATAAATAGTTCTTTTCTTTAAAAAGTTTACCTAGGATAAATCTCTGGACAGTTTTTTTAGGCTCCATTAATGACCTTTTGGAACTAGTTTTGGTATTAAGAACCATTATGCTATAATCAACCTGAAGCAAAGGATTGATTGATTTTGATATGAAACCTTCTTCTACCCATTATACATGTTTATCTCAGTTTCCCTAATCTAAAACACAATTCTAAACCAGGAGCAGTTCACTTAATGATTCTACATTTTACCTCTTAGCTATAGCTTTGATATAATTAAAACTTTAATTCTGGTTTAAAGTAATACATGATATAATGATGAATAACTTATCTTCAGGTATGTCATCTATTTTAGGAGTGACCAATATAATGAATGTAATGGAATCGATTACACTGTGAGAAGATGAGATGAAGCCAATTGGGAATATTTGCCTTGGAGTGGAGAAGGAACTGACTTTAATGAAACAGTCAAACATTTAGGGTTACAGAGATAGACAAAAACATAAAACAAATCCCTGCTTTCTAGGAAGTGAAACAGAAACAGGTGGCAATAAGTAAAAGGCATGAGTATATATGTAAAGAAGGAAGTATATATCAAAGAAGGAAGAGAGTAAATTAGGACAGTCTTGAGTTGTGCAGAGAGACCAGGAAAGTCTCCTGTGAAAGATAATGTTTGAATTGAATCTTATTCAATATCCATTCTCACTCTTATGTCTTAATGAACTACTGTAATGCTATGTTAGGTGTTAGAATACTAAAACAGGATGGACAGCAGTCTTTGTCCTGAAAGAATAGGTTCTTCTAGGAGAATGGGTATGTGGGCAGTTAAACTGAAATGATGGGCCATTAATTACTAGGGGGATTTGGGATAGCTCCCTATAGGAGGAAACCTTTGAGTTGATCCTTGAAGGAAAACTAATCCTCAATTTATTACATTGGAATGCTTTAGGGAGTTCTTTGTGATTTCCTATATCCATTCCTTTGCATTGGAAAGTTTTTCCCCTTAATTTCACCATATAAAGTCCTTTTCTATAAGATTCAGCTCTAGAATCATCTTCTGTTTGAAGCCTTTCCTGATCCCCGCCCCCCCCAACTGGTACTGTTCTTCCTTCTCTAATTACCTTTGTTTTTCTTTTACATTTATGATTTGTGTGTGTGTGTGTGTGTGTGTGTGTGTGTGTGTGTGTGTGCGTTTTTTAAAGATTTGCTGAATTTATCATTAGAATGTAAGATGTCTGAGACTATGAATTGTTTCTTTCTTTGTATTTGTACATAAAACTGTGACTGGCCTGTAAGTTATAGATGGGTTGAGTACTTTATATTTCCACTCCTTTGTGTCTTGTCATTACTTGACCTGGGACAGTGCTGTAATCTTGAGTTATCTGAATATTTTTTTTTTTGCTTAGACCTTCTTTCTTATTCCAGTTCTGTCATGGATTTACTTGTAGGTCAGAGTCCTGCTTATTGGGAATAGAAGATGTAGCTGGTAGATGCATTGGGTTATATTTTCACACAGGGGTTCTTGTGTGCCATCATGAAAACATATGCTTAGATTAGATTTGGAGCTCAACCAGCTCAGACATTGTTTGCAGTGAGATGCAGGTGCTTAGTCCTAGATGAAACAAACTGACCTATCTTTTTCTTCTTTCTGAAATACTTTTGCAGGCCAACCTCCCCCTCCTACAACGGGAGCTCCTGCATTGTGCAAGACTGGCCAAACAGAACCCTGCCCAGTACCTCGCTCAACATGAACAGCTGCTCCTGGACGCCAACACCACCTCACCTGTTGATTCCTCAGAGCTGCTTCTCGATGTGAATGAAAACGGGAAGAGGCGAACTCCAGACAGGTGAGAGGAGCCCAGAGGAATACACCCAAAGACATGGGCTTTACCTGTTCCTGAAGGAGGCAGATGTGGTCAGTGATGTGGCCATGGGTGATTCAGGGTTCTCAGAAGATCTATTGGGCTGCTATAGATTCCCGATTGATTTTTAGAGTTTAGATAAGTTCTTTGGTATTAAAGTTAATGTGTGTGTGTGTTCCCCATTATTTTAGAGTGTGGGATCCTATTAATCTAATGGGGGGGGAGAAGGTGAGGCATTGGATGCATACTTAGCAGAACATTGAATTGAAATTCCAGTTAGGATGCTTATGAGTTTTGTGACCCTGGACGAGAGTCTTTAACGCATCTGCATCTCATTTTATTCCTATGTAAAAGCAGAAGAATAATAGCTGTTATATCTTCCCAGTGCAATTGCTTTTAGTATCAGATGAACAAAACCATGTAAAGTGCTTTGTAAACTTTAAAAGTACTTTTAAAATTCAACTATTGTTGCTAAAATGTCTTTTTTTTTTGCAGTATTCCATCCCATTTAATTGATCTGAGTTTCTATGGTTGTTTCAGGAACTTATAAGTCTTATTTTGACCCTTTATCCTCCTTTTTTTCCCCCTGAATGTCCTTTGTAGCAGCTAAAGCATAATAATAGCTTTTAACTCCTACTCTCTCACTTAGTCTTTGACCTAAGACATTGAATGAATGAATGAATTAGAAGAACTTTTGGAGTGGGCATTATTATTGAGGCTTTTTCCCTTCCAAATCACTATGTCTGATTGAAAATTATATATATGTGTGTGTGTGTGTGTGTGTGTATTCATAGATATTTATCATATATATACATATATGCACAAATTGGGCTATTTACTTTTTCCTCTACCTATCCTCCTCAGTGCCTTATCTCCTTTTCTTCATCTTTATCTGCTGAGATCCTGACCATCCTTGAAAATCAAAATCAAATGCCACCTTTTCCTTGAAGTCTTCCTCAACTACTCTTCTCCCACTGTCCCACTTCAGGTTGTAATTTTCCCTTAAACTTTTGTACCTATTTTATTTATCATATTTCATCTTTTGTTATAACTGCACATGTTGTTTTTATTCTACCCATTAGAGTGAAAACTTCTTGAGGTGAGGGATTGTGTTTTATTCATTTATGCTCATTAACATAAAGAAAATACAGTTTTCAATGACAGGGAAGCTATTAAGCATATTAACTTGCTTGGCCATATAAAGATCTGTTAAAAATTATTAGTTTTGCTAACTTTTTTACTCATTTTTTATCATATTCTTATCAGATCAGTCTTTGAAATGTCAACATTATTAGAGGTCTTTTCTGTTTGAGATTGACTTTGATATTTACTCATTTTAAATAGTCTTTTTCTTTAACTCCTCAGCATTACCTAATGGGTAACACATAGAAGTGCTTGATAAATTCATTTTTAATAGATTAGTTAAATAAATAACCAAATACTTCCCAACATATTCTGAATCATCTTTAATTTCCCTCATTGATAATTTCTTATTTCTGTAAATATTTTCTTGATCACATTTCACCTGGCACCCTTTACCATGTTGATCACAATCATTTTCTATTCAAAAACACTTAGTGACTTCCCATTGTTGATCCAGTAAAATATCAGTCTTGAGATTGGTATTTAAGATTCCAACATCTAACTCACATTTACCATATCAGCCATTTTTATACTAAGTTTTATGTTTCACCCAAACCAGATTCTGTCTTGCTCTGCTTATTTTCCTGTGCTCTCCTATATCCATGCATTTGCTTTTGTTTCATCATCCTTTTCATATTGAAGACTTATCTTTTTCCTTTAAGACCTTACTTAGATGCTGTGTTCTTAAAGAAGATTTTTCTTCCCTATCACATGACATGTATGATTGATTTCTCTTCTTGCCTTTATCTGGACTTTTCCTTTACATTCTTTGCGGCTCTTTATATGACAATTATTTGTAGTTTACCCCTTATTAGGCATAAGTAGAATAATGCTAGACTTTGAAAATTCTAGGTTTAAATCCTGTCTCTGATACTTGTTAAATGATGCTTGGCAACTCATATTTTCAAATACTTGATTTTCTCTTTTGTAAAGTGTATGTGGGGGGGGGTAGGAAGCATTCTATTAAGTGGCCTCCAAATTTTTTGATCCCTTATTAGATTTTTTCCCCATTAGAAGTTTTTTGAGAGTAGTTCTGTTTTGTAGATTTTTTTTGTTGTTTTTTTACGTTTTGTTTTTCAAGGCAGTGGAGTTAGTGGCTTGCCCAAGGTCACACAGCTAGGTGGTAATTATTACGTGTCTGAGGTTGGATTTGAACTCAGATCCTCCTGACTACAGGGTGCGTGATTTTCCCATTGTGCCACCTAGCTGCCCCCTGTTTTGTAGATTTTTTTATATCTTTAGCATCTAGCACTGTATGGAGTAGCTGCTTAATAAAGTGTTTAATGGAATGAAATCTAAGAAAATGCTTACTGCTAGCAACTAAGGGCAATATTTTTGCAATACCCATATGACGAAGCTAATATATTAGAGATAGCTTTTCCCCAAATGTTAAAACCAGGCAAGTTATATACAGGTAATAGATTGAGGATGGCCACTAAAGAATTGGTGGGGATCCTAGAAGAGTTGGATGGAACCTTAGAAGCCTTCCAGTCCAGCTTGATCATGAATTAAAATTTAATGAGGGTGACCATACTTCCTTCTGAAGCAGTACATTCTACTTTTTGACAGTTCTACTTAATAGAGAATATTTTTATGTCACCTCAAAGTCTTCTCTTTAACTTTGAACAATTCCCAAAGTTCCCCATGTTTAAGACACATTTTAATTCTGGGGCTTGAAATTTGAAAAAAAAATACTTAAAGTTATTGAACTCAAGTTTTATTCATCATAAAATTCATACAGCTCCTCGTCAATATCAAAACTACCATCCATTAGCTTGTCCTCAACTGTGTTTGATGACAAATCTCTGCCTTAGCATACTGCTCTCCTGCCTGAGCTCTGGTCTGGGGTTGGCTATATGCACTCCCTCCGGAAGTCTGCTGCAGGATGCATCCATTCCATTTCATGAACCTGAAGCACTAATTGTGACCTTCTTTGAAATCAGTCACTTTTATCAGTAATTCTTCTTACCTTATGCTAAACCATCTTTATGGACACAGGAATTCCAAAGGTCCTTTGCTCTTCACTCCATCTCTTCCATTCTGTCTCTGAGGCCATTTGGCTGACTTGCATCTCATGGCATTCTTCTGCCCTGATGTTTTCAGTAAGGTTTCTTCTTCCTGTAGCCAGTCTCAGATTGTTTTCTCATTTGGAGAAGGACCAAACTGACATTCAGCAGCTCAGTTTCCATTCACTTTTTTTATTTTTATTTTTGCAAGGCAGTAGGGGTTAAGTGGCTTGCCCAAGGCCACACAGCTAGGTAATTATTAAGTGTCTGAGGCCGGATTTGACTCAGGTACTCCTGAGTCCAGGGCCAGTGCTCAGTCCCTCCATTCACTTTTGCAAACTAGATCACTTTGAACTTGAATCCTGAACATTATGAAAATCTTTTCTGAGGAGAACAGGGCAAAAATAATGTAATATACTCATAACTAATGTGAAAAATGTATGCAAAGACAATAAGCGTAAAACTGTGGGGAACATAAGTAAAAAAATTTGCTAACATTGTATAAGATGCTCCCAGTTTTTAGACCTCAAATTTTTTGAAAAAGGGTATATCTCATGCATGGAAGAATAAATTACTTTTAATTCTGTTCTTTAGCTTTAATGAGAAAAAGAATTAAATCCCTATTTCAAATAACCCTTCCCAGATACTTGATGCTGAAATCTATCATGACCTTTTTGAATCTTTTTTTTCTCGAGTCTAAATATATCCAGCTCTTACTACTTATTGGTCCTGGGTGTGTGCGTGGGGGGGGGGGCAGTATTAGGACACTCAGAATCTTGACCACTCTTCTCCAATTGACATCTGTGAAATGTGACACCTGGAATTGAATGCACAATTCTACAATTGATCTAATTAGGACAGAATATGGCAGGATTATCACCAGCCTAGTTTCGAATCTTGATTAATGCCACTGGTGATCACTTTAGGGTTTTTTGTCTCTTTTTTGTCATCCACTTCCTACTATTTATTGAATTCTATTTCTTTTTCAGATCAACTCCTTTTGAGGCATGTATCCCCTATTTGTATTTGTGAAAATCATTTTGGGATTAATTGTGCCTAAGGCTTTACATTTCTCTCAATTAGATTTCATCTTACTAGATTTGACTTACTGTTCTTTCAAGATCTTGTTGAATTCCAAGAGTTTTCTTATGTGTTAATCTTAACCTCTCCTTCTAGTTTTGGGGCTTATATCTTTTTTATAAGTAGACCTTTTGTGGCATTATTCAAGTCATTGATAAAAATGTTGAACAGCCCAGAGCCAAGCACAGATCCTTGTGTCTCTCTCTCTTTAGTGACTACTCTTTTGGCATGATCATTCAACCAGTTCAGTAGCCACTTAATATTGACATGGTTATACTACTGTTTCAGTGGAAAAGGGAATAACATGTTTGATCCTAGAGAAAGGTATAGATCTTTTTATTTTTTTATAGGAAAAGGTATTGATTTTGATGCTGAGGCTATCTGGCCTCAAAGTAAATATGAGTGTTCTGTAAGCAGAAGTCATTTCAGAGCAGACAACACAAGAACATCATAGTTTGGAATTCCTTCCCTTTACTCCAGTGATCAAAAAACAGAATTGGTATTGACACATGACTTTTAGGTTTTCTTCATGGTAAAATTTTTATTGAAAACCCCATGAAAAAAACAGGAAAAATGCTATACTAGTGATTACCTTCATTTTTACAGAACTAGTTAGCACTTCCCAAAATGTATTTTGAACTTTTTATGCCAGTATTTGCATACAATTATGCAACAATTCTCTTATAATTGGAGGGAAGCTGGCATTTCTTTTTTTTTTTTTTGCTCAAATGTGAATGGTTACTGAGGTTAAGATTAAACACTGATCTCTGGTTTGAACTTAGATAAATGCAATATAATTTTAAAATGTATATGTTATGAAAGCAGAATGCTAAATTAATCTCTCTTTTCCCCATCCCCCTCAGAGTTTGGAGGAGGGTTGACAAGAATGTGTTGTGTAAATATATTTGTATCTTATGGGAATTTGAGCAGATCCGAGAAAATATGGTCCTCGATAGAATTTTTTTTGCATACATTTTTGCATCTTGCTTTGCATATGCATTTCCTGTTATGCTAGTTATTTATCTGTACATCCAATTCTACAGTATGAAATTTTATAGAGTATAGAATAGTCAAAGCTTTGCTTTTTTTTTTTTGCTTTTGTTTTTGGGGAGTTTTTTTTTTTTTTTTTTTTTTTTTTGTTTTGTTTAACTGAATGTTTTGTGGTGCATATGGTCTGACATGGATGAGCAGCCACGGTGAGATTTTGGAGTCTATTAAACTGGCTCATTAAAAAGATCAATCTGTTTCTGCAATAACACTGGGAGCCGTCAGTCACTGACAGAGGAAAGATACTGACACCTGAGGAGGAGAAAACACATTTGGGTAATTTGTTCCTGACATGTCATGGGTAAAAGTGCTCCCTTTATTTTTGTTTACAACTTTGGAGGCTTCAACCCTGAGACCGCTGATTTAATCTATTAGTCAGTCATCAGCTTTTGGGAAGGAAGTTTTGGCAAATTGAATCCACTTCTGTTTTTCAGTTTGCCTTAAATAGGAGAGTGGCTGGTTATGTTTTATTTAACAATTATTGTTATTTACAGAGAAGTGAATCCTCTAGGGCCATTGATGAAAATAGTTTGCTCAGTGTGAAAAAGTGAGATTTGATCTATTTCTATTTTTTTTTTTCACTCTGGAGAGGTGGTCCCTGAGCAGCTGTGTTGAGTCTATAGCATAGTGGAAGAATGCTGTCTACCCTAAACTGGGGAAAAAAGGAATTTAAAATTTTCATTCCCATGAAAACTACAATCTGTAGGCATTTTAGGAATACATAGATAGGAATGAAATATTTACCACTGTTTCTCAGGGAGCACAAAAGTTAGTCTGACTCTTTAGTCTAAAAGAATGGGAAAAAAATAACCAAGAAATGAAATATAATTTTCATGTTTTCTAAACAGATGAAAAATAAATTATTTGGGTTCCTTTGCCATCCTACTTTTATAATCTATTTCAGCCTTTGGAATCTGGAGAACATAAGCACGTACCTTTTTAAAGGGAAGTGAAAAGTTCACAAGAGGTAAGGGTGAGAGGTTAAGAACACTCATTTAAAACTACTCACCAAGATAACTCATGAAATGCATCATTTCCCTTCCATAAAGACTGGAAGGTTGGGTGGAGGAGCAAGTTTCTACAAGACCTTAGAGTATTGAAAAATGTTGAAGATTTCCTTCTTTCCTCTCCCTACTTTTCTAGCATGAGTAGCAGGGGGTCAGAGGAGAGCCTAGTCCTATGGCAACAGTTAAAAACAAAGATTTTTCTACATCCTCATCATTATTATATCTTTGCTTCACTATCTGTTAAGGAACTCATCCTGAGTGCCCAATGACTTAAGAGAAAGTCATTTTTCCTAGTGTTATTCTTTCAAATTACTTGAAACAAGCAACATTTCCACCATTAAATATAATTTTCTATAAATGCGCACGTTTTAAAATGCAACTTTTCCTTTTATTTCCTCCATTAAACATTAGTTTTTAAAATAAATGCATAGCTTAAGGTATATGTTTTCATTTCTAACTCCTGACATTGGTTTTATTACATAGACTGCACATTCATTAATCCTCTGTAATAACTAAAGATGGTTCTATGATAGTTCTTTGGATTTTGAGGGGCATAACTTTAAGGGAATCTCAAGGCATTTATTTTAATCATCTCCTTTTACACAGGAGGCAACTGAGACTTAGGTAAAAATAAATTCCCTAGAGAGATAGATGCAAATAATGTTACTAAAAGGTAGAGGAAACATGATGAACCAAAATCAAAAAATTTATCCATAATATTTTTTGGGAAAAGTAAAATAATGGTAATTATAATAGCTAGCATTTACATGTCATATTCTATGTGTTATCTTATTAAGCATCCATATTAACAGAATGCCTGTCCTCTATTACAACTGTGATTTGTGCATTATTAAAGAATTATTAAAAGTTCTTTAGGAACAGAAAATCCATTTCATCAATTAGGGAATAAATTTGAAAGTGGAGGGAGGGAAATGACAATAATTTGGCTCTTTGGAAGCAAATTCTATTAGAATTTATTGGGATTTAGTATTTATAAATATTCAAACTGCCATTGAATTTTCTTTTGCTTTGGCAAATTAATGATTTCTTTATAATCTTCAGAAGAAGATAATTAGGCAAATATGATCAGATCTATGAACTATGAAGATCATTATTACTAAGGCTATAGCATCTACTTATATATTCTAAATTGAACCTACTGAAATATGGGTTGGTTCATGTAGTTTTACACTGAATTTTTTAGTTTCAGAAAAAAGCATGGACACCTTATAGAAATTTTTTATTATGTAAACTCTTGGGTTCATAGGTTCACAAATGAATATAGTGTAATAGAGTTGTATTTACATATTAATAAAGTAATAATAATAATTTAAAGACTTTCAGCCACTCTGTAATTAAATGGTGAGTTAACTGATTAATTTTTAATTTAATTTAAAGGTCTTTACCTAGCCCTAATCTATTTTTCAAAGAAGCAGCATGGTACAGTGGAAGAACAGCTAGATTTTAAGCCAGAGGATTTGGTTTCAAATCCCTGATCTGTGATTCCTTTTCTGACAGTAACTTAAATTACTTGAACTTTCAGGTCCTAGTTTTTTCCTTTGCAAAATTCAAAGTTTGCACACTGTGATCTTTTTTCTCTACATTGCTTCCCTATCTATATATCTAGAGCTTTTTATTATGTTGAGCTAGCAACCTTTCTTTGGTTCTCTGACTCCGCAACTTTGTTGAATTCATTCTTTTTGAGTTTAGGTCTTTTCAATTTTTAAACACCTTGAGAGAATGATATAACTACCTCTGTCACTGTAGTTAAGCACCTTCTTTGTATAATGTATCATTTTCAAGAGTTCTCTAAGACAGCTGCTGGACATCTTGAACCAGATTAAAATGTAATTGAGAAATAATTTAAATAAAAATACAATAAAATATAAATAATGTTGATTTGTAGTTCTAATTCAGTGTACATCCTTCAGGGAACCTTAGGCACAGTTTAATGGACTCCATTTCTAATTGAGTTTGACTCCATTGGCCCAGAGCCCTGAGATTAATTGCCTTGCTGGAGGTTCACTAAGCCAGCATACTTTTGACTCTGAATCCTCTAAGAGAGGAGGCAGTGCTTAATGAATTTTGTGTGATCCACTGAGCAAATATTTGTTGAATGAAGGAATGAATAAAATTCACTTTTGATATCTCTATCTTCCTATATATCTCTACCTCTATCTATCTGTCTGTCTGTCTATCTATCTATCTATGGAACAATATAGTATTGAGGAAAGAAGACATTCCTTTGTTTTAAAGCCATTTTTACCATGTATTGACTGTTCCTAGTAAAATCATTTAATTTCTCTATGTCATAGCCAAGAAGATAAAGAAAAAAGTGCCTATTTGTATCGGAAGAGGGAAGTACCATGCTTAGTAATTCTTCCCATTGATGAATAATTAATTTGGAACTCCTTCTCCACACTCCTCTCCCCCAACAGAGATGTATATGTCTGTATGTGTGTGTGTGTGTGTGTGTGTTTATATGTATGTACACACAGACATATATTTATTAAATATCTACAAAGAAAAAAAAAGACAACATTCCTGTTATCAAGGAATTTCTCTCTTTTGCTCTTCAGTTTTCTCCTCCAGAAATGATTACACTAATGCAATCTCAGATCTAATTTCTGTCCCTGTTTTGACTCTTCACAGATTTTTTTATTGCTTAATTTTTTGATTCTTAGGAGTATTCTCATTATTTAACTGAGTCTCTGAACTCAGTAACGAATTCTTCCTCTATTGGTGTCAGTTGTAGTTTGTGTGCCTTTTCATCTGTGTGATTCATGTTTATATCCTTCTCTCATCTTTTTTTCCCCAACATTGGAGGATTTCCTCTGATTCTTCTGCTATTGCATGGTTGCTTGATTAGAATTCATATCCTTCTCTCATCTTTTTGTTTCCCAACATTGGAGGATTTCCTCTGATTCTTCTGCTATTTCATGGTTGCTTGATTAGAATTCAGTCTATTTGTAGTTACAGTGTTTAGGGATAGAAAGAAGGTATTCATGTATTCAAGCAGCTCAACCTTATCCTTTTATTCAAATGAAGAAATTGAGGCCTAAAGAGTTTTAAGTAAATTGACCAAAGTCACACATTATCAGTTTTAGGATGGGCACCCATATCTGCTGACTCTAGTTCTATTACCCTTCTTGAATGAAGTTTTATCACATAATAATTGAGTCTTCAAGGTGGGCTTATTTAAGTATAAGCCTACTTAAACTGTATTTTTCTTGGCATCATTATTAAGTCCAAGAAAATTCTTGGAGAAGCTAGTGTTTGGCAGAGAATGATTTTGAAGGGAAAAGGTGATGGTGAGGACATGGGATCTTTCTCAGAGGTTGTCCAATTGTATTTCATAATGTGAACATTTTGATCCTCCTCATGCTCTATGCATCTCAGCACTTTGGTCTGATTCTAAGAGGTTTCAAAGGTCTATTAGGGACTTTTTACTATTAGATACCTAACAAACAAACAAGCAAAAAGAACATAGTACATTTTATACTAGTATGTCAGTCTCTTCAGAACTGTATCAGTTCTGAATGTTTCATGATAGGAAATTCCCTTGGGGAAATAGATTTCAGCTTTTCTAACCAGGGCACGATATGCTCAGCTAAGAGCATCTGTTATCTTCTGAATGAGTCCATTAGCTTGTTGTCTAGATATCACTAGAAGATATTGCCTCCATCTTTGTAGGCTTCTTCTACTGTCATAACATATTCTGCAGTTTTGTGACACTGGTCTTTTTAGTCATGAAACAAAATAATTCGCTACATTTCCTTATACCAAACCTTTTGACTGGCTTGACTAAAGATTATTCTCTCTCTTCATCTCAGTGTCTTTCAAGTTTCAGGTAAAATCTGCCTTTCTTGACCCTCTTTAATGTGGCTGTCTTTCCACTGCTGATTATCTCAAGTTTATCCTATGTATAATATTGTTGGTTGTTTTTTCATTTTGTCTCTATAAGACTATGAACTACTTGAGATTATGAACTGCTTTTTACCCTTCTGCTTAACAGAGTACCTATCAAAATGCAAGATTCTTAGCATTTGTTTCTTAACTGATCCTTTGCCGATTTTGGTTGGTTAATCAAGGAGTTGTGATTAAATATTAAAATTATCTTAGATTTATGTAGTTCTTCCCATTTTAAAGAAAGCCTCAAAAATAGCATGAATAGAGCAGTGTGATAAAAATGAGCTGTGGGTTTAACTAGGTTTTCTCAGCTTGAATGCTCACTAGTTGTGTAACCTTGGTTAGATAGATCACTTTATCTCTCTAGGACGCAGTATCTTACTTGGGAAAGGAAGATGGATGGGTTCGTGTGTTTAATAGATTCATCTCATCTCTGAAATTTCATCTCATTCCTAAAATTCTGAATTTTGTGTTACCATTGTTGTATCAGATATACAAATGATTCTTATTTTCTTCTATGTGCTTAATTTCCCTTTGCATAAAAGTCTGACCCAAGTTTGGATTAAAAGATAATGTAGGTATTGATAAGGTATTTCTGTTGTTTTTTTCAATGATTATTTTCAAAGAACAAATCTATCCATTATTCAAGGACCAGAAACTTAACTTTTAGTTGAAAAATGTCATTCTACAGAGGGCAGTATGAATTGTAAATCCATCCAAATTAATTGAATCTGTGAAGGTTAGCTTCAGTGAGAATGAAAAGACTTCTAATAGTTTTGGTTCCCTGTCATTTTGACTTTTACCTAGATTTCAATGATGACCCATTCTTCTTTTAAAAATTCTGAACTTCGACTCTAAAACAGCAAAATGAACTCCATCAGAATGTGTCTAGGACTCCATTAGGAGTGAGTGTCCAAATAACACTGATTGTAGGGTAAATAATGAAATAATTTTTCTTTTTGTTTTTCCAACTTCAGAACCAAAGAAAATGGCTTTGACAGAGAGCCTTTGCACTCCGAGCATCCAAGCAAGCGGCCATGCACTATTAGCCCAGGCCAGCGGTACAGTCCAAATAATGGCTTATCTTACCAGCCCAACGGCCTGCCTCACCCTACCCCACCACCACCTCAGCATTATCGTTTGGATGATATGGCCATTGCCCACCACTACAGGGACTCCTACCGACACCCCAACCACAGGGACCTCAGGGACAGGAACAGACCTATGGGTAAGAATGGATGTCCTGACATTCACAGACTTTTATTTTAAAAAAGAATCCAAAGAAAACCCCCTTTTCATTCTTGTTTCAATTATTTACTGAACTGAAAAAGATTTTTTAGTTATTTTCACACAGAGAAGACTTATGTGCTATTCGGATGCTCATTAGAACCTACCATGTTTATGATTTTTTCAGTCTCTTAGATTCCTTAAGTACATTTGAATGTCATCTAAACCAGGTATTCTTTTTTTTAGAGATTTTATTTATTTTGAGTTTTATGATTTTTCTCCTAATCTTACTTCCCTCCCCCCCACCCCCACAGAAGTCAATTTGCCAGTCTTTACATTGATTGTTTCCATGGTATACATTGATCCAAATTGAGTGTGATGCGAGAGAAATCATATCCTTAAGGAAGAAACATAAAGTATAATAGAGATAGCAGGATCAGACAATAAGATATCAGGTGTTTTTTTCTAAATTTAAAGTAATAGTCCTTGGTCTTTGTTCAAGCTCCACAGTTCTTTCTCTGGATACAGATGGTATTCTTCATTGTAGACAGTCCCAAATTGTCCTTGGTTGTTGCACTGATGGAATGAGCGAGTCCATCAAGGTTAATCATCACCCCCATGTTGCTGTTAGGGTGTACAGTGTCTTTCTGGTTCTGCTCATCTCACTCAGCATCAGTTCATGCAAATCCTTCCAGGCTTCCTTGAATTCCCATCCTTCCTTAAACAAGGTATTCCTAACTTTTTTTTTCATGATGTGACATGAAGTTTTTGAATTCTTTCTTCAAATAATGTTTTTAAAATATTGAAGGAATTGTTACATTTTATTTTGAGAGGAATAAAAATAAAATTTTAATATTTTTGCTATTTAAGTTCATGATTCTGAGATCCCCAGATTAAGAATCACATGAGAGAGGTGATGGGGGTTCTTTTGTTTTTCTTTTTTTTGCCCTGTGGGATTTTAAATAGCTCTTTAGCCATTAGATTTGAAAAGAAAAAAAATTCCCTTTGTCTTACTTTTTTTTTTTTTACATAATTAAGTGTATTTTCAGAACTTGTACAATTAGCACAGGGAGAAAATTCTTTTTAGCATTCCAAGTTCCATAAAATTTCATTCCTAAATTAGGGAATAGCATGAGATAAAGGTTGAGTGGATAGATAAAAGTAATAGAAATAAAAGCTTTTAATATAGTACTTTGATTTGAAAAGTGATTCATATATATATGTATATAATCTCTTTTGATTCTTCCTATAACCCAATAGAATGAGTTCTGTTCTCCCATTTTCAGATGATGAAACTGAGATTTAGAGGGATGAGTTGCATATCCATTGTCATATAGCTAGTAAGAGTCCAAACCAGATTTTGAATTTCTGTCTTCCATATTTCTGGGCCAGAATTCTTTTGTACTTCCTAACTGCAAGATTTCACTTAACCAGAGATCTAGTGCCTTTTTTATCTTTCATAGTTTTGACTCGAAAATAAGGATGTTTGTTAAGATAAATTTGCAGCATATTTATACATAGTCCTTTTACTTCTTTCATTCCTCTTTATACTGCTAAATGTCAAATGTGTTAGTAACCTCTGGGAAAGATGGTTGTTGCTAACATGCCCTCTAATAGAATACTTGTCTGCCATAGAACTTGAAGGAAGATTATTAAAGTAAGTTTTAAAGTTAAATGAGTACCTAAAAGATCCATGATTTCCAAATTGTCAACAAAACTCCTATCTATCTTACTTTCAAAGTTAAGGAACATGTACCTTTGCTCTCATAAAATGATGAAAGTATTTTCTGGGAATGTACTTTGGGTGAAGATGACTTTTGGAATATGTATTCAGAAGCCTTTATTTTCCCAAAACAAAATTTGTTAATTTATATTTTTATTTTTAGTTAAATTAAAATTTAAAAATAATTAGTGTATTAAAAATAAAATTAAATAAAAATTAAAAAAATAATGGTTTAAGTACTGTGGATACTTATTCATTCATTGCTAAAAATTAAAATACAGCTATGATTTTGTAGGAGATTTCACAAATTGCTGTATTAAATAATCTTGCTACACTACTGAGTCACATGGTAGTCAAACTTATAAAGAAATATCATTCAAATTTTAATTGTGTAATTTGTGACAAGTTTATGCATAACTTGGCTAGAATGAAAAGAAAAACCTATGTTTTCCTTTAATTGCATTACCTCTGAGAATCTAAACTTATTTCTTTTCCATAGTAAACCATCAGAGTAGGGGTTTAGTGAATAATCAGTGACTATATTAAGGGAAAGTATTCTTCACTTCTTAAGGATGGTGTCAACTTCCTTACCTTCAATTCTACAAGACTGAAAGTTTGATATAAATCAGTTCACAATTTTTCAGTCCTTCCTCTTACTTTTGTTCTCCCATTTCATGTACTAGAAGGACAGTCTTGTAAGACAAATAGTTATTGGTTTTTGGGGTTTTTTTCTGGGGTTTAGAGATGAATAGTGGAAATTTATTAGAGCAGCTTAATGAAATAACAAGAAATGGAAACATTATTGGAATATGAAACTAGAATATGAACAATTTTTATTGGACTGTTCACCACCAAGAGGAGGAATGGGGAGGATAAGGACCATGGTAGAAAATATTATAAGTTTTAAATTTACAAATGGATGAATGTTGAAAATCTACTAAACCATGTAATTGGAAAAAAATAATATATATTCTTGGTTTTAAATAAAAGAACTTAGAACTGGGATGTAGTATAGCTTGAGAACTCAGTTAGCCAGGTAATGAAATATTTATTATTCTTTATTATTCTTGCAGTATTGTTTAGGAATAATGTTAGAGGTATGAGCTGAGAATGAAAGTGGAAGTTGTAAGCTTTGAACCAGATTAAGAGGTGCTAGGGAGCAACAGTAAAACCCACTTGAGGGTAAACTTATAATATGGTCCCCTAGAATTTGCAACAAAAGGTTTTATCTACTTTAATCCACACATTTAAAGTCTACCTAAGTCTATACTTTTTGCTTTCCTAAAAGCCAAGACTTTTAGTGTTCCTTCAGGCACCAACCATTCTATGCATCCTTCAATAGCCAATTCTGTCTTTATCAATCCTTCAAATAGTTGCAGGAGCTTGGTTTCTCAATTTGTATGTGTTGATCCAAAAGTCAATTTGAGTATATTAACAGAATGTATCAACATGGAGTCTTTTTGCCTAGTAATCAATGCCATTTAAGGAAAGTTTACTTCGTGATATGCGTTTGCAAATGCTTAAATAAAAGTTATTATAAATTCTAAGAAAAACAGGAGTCACTCATCTTGTGTAAATTTCAAAGTCACAGAAACAAGTTCACAAAATAATTGAGGGTTGGAACAGACCCCAGTGACCATTTAGTCCAAATAACACCTCAGTGTAATCTCCACTTGGACATAGCCAAAAAGTGCTCATTCAACCTTTAATTAAAGACTTAAAAGGAGGGGAACATCATAACCTCTCAAAATGAAACCCATTCCATATTTGTATAGCTCTTGATAGTTGGAAGTTGTTCCTGGAATGAAGCCTAAGTTTGCCATTGGCTACTTCTACCTTTGTCTCTTGGGTTGACGCACTGTAGTCAGGAAAAAAAGGTTGTAATGACTTCTTCACATAAAAAAAATTCTTCAAATCTTAGACAATAGTTCTCTGCCCCTTCCTTTCCCCAACAAGTTTTTTCTTCTCTAGGCTTCATTGATTTTTCTTACCAACTTGTACTTAAAACATCAACCAACATTTTAAAGTAATGTGTGCTTACTACTAAGCAACACTAAAAGAGAATGAAATAGTTTCTATTTATGAGAAACTATATTCTAATGACTAAAAATATTTAGATGTATACATATATGTTTGTATATATACAAAATAAATATAAAGAAAATAAATATAAAGTAGTTTAAAAGTGGAAGCACTAGGAATTGGGAAAGAAATAAGAGTTTCATGTAGAGCAGGGGTACTTAATTGGGCTCCAGAGACTCATAAGGAATCTATGTGTTCTTTTCAGTGGCTCCAAGAACTTAAATTGGAAGATTTAGATCTTAATTTCAATGTAATTTATTTCCTTTATAATTCTCTGAGTTTTATTTCTAGCATATTGGAATGGGTGAATTTTTTTGTCTTTAGAAATTAATTCTTAAGCATTTTTTATTCTTCCTAGGTTGACTGCTTCATCTATGATGTTTTCATGTATGGAATCCTACATATCTCCCTCCTGAATCCTTTGAAATCTGTTTTCTTCATTATGGGTATATTTGGTCTCTTTCTCCCAGGTCATTTTCATCCCAGTAACCATTTTTTTCTCTGCTAGTGAGAATGGAATCCAAAATAGTTTTCCCTTTTTTTGGTTCCTTTGCCTTTTGAAAGATAAAAGATAGCATTATTATAAAAAATAAGTTACTTCCCACTTCGCTTTTGGCAATTGTAATGTGTATAAATCTCTATATAATTGAAATTACAAACTAGTTGTGATCTGTTTCCTCTTTCAAAATCATTTATTTTTCCATCCACTGACCTTCAGCTAAATGTTCCCTGTCATGCTTCCATTATGTAATTCTCAGATTTCTTTGAGTATATCTTATAATACCATGGACAGTCTGGTACTCTCTCCATTTTATTCCCCCCCCCCCCCCCCCCCCCTATTCTGATAATTTTGAAAAAGGTTAATCTAATCTATCCATTCAGGGCCATAATGCAGTCATGAGAGTCATATCATGAAATCATATGGCTGATTAAATCTTATGAGGTCAAATTTACCTGTTTTGTGTTTATTATCTTAATTTTAGGTAGTTGAATGCAGGCATTCCTCCTTTCTTGACTTTTGTCCCCTTATGAGCCTCTGGCTATTTCTTTTTATGTTTGTATATGTTCTCTATGATATCTAAATTTAGGGTTACATATTTAAGTAGTGTTCTTCCTTTCTTGGCTCACTTTGAAGGAGTCTGTTTATCATATTTGCAAAGGACTTAGCAAATAATGTTCTTAACAGGCTTTGTTAGGTATATTCCATCTCAGACCATTAATCTGTCATATATATATATACATATATATATACATATATATATATAAACTGTGGCTAAAAACTCATCCTATTCTTAGACAATGCTTCTTAATTTAATATTTCTCTTTGGTATACCTTTTCTTCAGTATAATGAAGAAAATATAACTTTCGTCCAAATGATCTTTAGTTTCTTACCTAGATTTCATCCTGTTATGTCCTTTGTGGCCATTTGAAGCAACAGAAGTGATTAGTTGTTATCCTTTTTAATGATTCTTGGGAGGTTTTCAGTTCTGTCTTGGATAAAATCCCCAATCAGAAAACAGATTTTTCTCTTGTTTTCAGTGCTAATTGTTGCCTCAGTTTCCTCAGTTTCCTCAGCAGAGAATGGCCAGCTGGCTAATATTCATCTCTTTTTCATTTGGCAACATTACTAGATCATCTCTGACTGCTCTGGTTCTATATCATTCTTTGAAGGACGTGCAACTTATTCTTCCTCATACAATTAATTTCCTTCCTTCCTAGTTCTCTTTAGGAATATCTTCTAATATGTTTTTAAGTTCTAATATATAACTCTCCTTTTCCTTCCATTTTTCCATTCTAATTTCCTTCTAACATTCTAATCCAACATAAATCACAGCCATTTGGCCCATATCACTTAAGATCCCTTTGAAGAATTCTATTTCCTTTAAAATCATTCATTCTCCCATCCTTGAGGATGGAGAAACATGCAAATTGCTGGTTAAGGAAGCAAACACTATTAATAATAAAATGTCAGTGCAAATGACATTTTAAGCAGCAAGAATGTAATTGTTTATATTCAAGAATCATATAATCATGACCGATTTTGTAGGGGTTATTTTTCTTATATTCTCAACATTTTAATTATACTTGATCATCTTTTGAAATGTTGACTTGTGGACATAAGTGCTTCTTATCAGAAGTCCTTGAAGTCAGTCAATGTAAAGTTGATCCTTACAGTATGGAACCACTCAGGCTGACATTTTGACTATAAGAATTGATTTATTGCTAATAATATCTTGAATATGAACCTCTACCATGTATTTTCTTTAAATTGGGAAATGTTTTCATCATAATTGAGTTTTGGAATAAAATAATTCTAGGTTATTAAAAACAACATTCTTGTAATTTTATTAACCAATTTAATTGTGCAAATACTTTTTAAGACATTTTTCTACCCAACATCTAAGCTGCATTGAACTAAAATCTGCTATTCAGTGACTCTTCAGATAGATTTTTCTCAGGTTCTTTCTCTGCAATTTTCCTCCCAGAATAAGTATTTTTATTTTCTTGTGACAGATGATCATCATACATAAAAAGAACTAATTTAAACCTCTTGATTCTTTCTTGGTTTGACAAGGCAAGTTCTTGGGCATAGAAACATTCCTCAAATGCTTATTACCAGTAGTTCAGATCAATTCAATGAAGTTATAAACAACTTCTCGCTGCTTGCTCACTTGTATCCCTCCAAAGGTCAAGGACTCTTTAAGAGTATTGATGTCATATGTTGAATTTTTGAAGTTTAAACAAATTTTACAACTATTTGTTCTTAAAATTTCTTCCTCATGCAAGTTGCTTCTGTCACATTTACATCTCCATCATTTTGCAGTTCTTTCTGCGATGACTAATTTTAACAGTAATGCTTTTCCCCCAAAAAACACAGCCAACAAATAAGTCAACAAAACTTGCATATTTGCAAACATTTCAACTTGAAATAATCAAAACAAACAGAGCAATAACTAAATACTTCTTTTTTTTCATTATACATGTGCTAGTATTATGCAAATTAAGAAATATTTACCAGGTTACTTTTTTCCTCAATAGGCAGCACTCAATTAGAAAAAATTAAAGAATTTTACCAATTTAGTAGGAACCTCATAAAGGATTATTTATATTCCTTTTTTTAAAAAAAAGAATTAAAAACATAATCATTTTGATCACTTCAAAATTCTCATGACTCTGGTTGGCCAAAAATAATCATATAGTTTGTTAGCAACTTGATGTCATTCTTAAAAAGAATAACATGAATTGGGTTGTATGTGCTCCAATTTCAGCAGAATGGAAAGTAAATAGTCTGATTTGTAGATCCCAAAGACAGACAGCCTTTGTTCTTGGAAATGTACCTTAAGTCTAAAAGTTGTATCTCCAGGGCAGTTATAGAGATTATAACCACTGCCGGTATAGAGTGGGAAGAGCACTGGTTTTGAAATTAGAGGATTTGAATTACAAATCATGACTCTACCACTTGCTTCCTTTGTAATATTGGACAAGTCATTACCCTCTTTGGATCAAGGAACTCTCAATCCATTGATATTGCATCAGTCTTCCTATTCACACCTCATCAGTACCTTATGTCACTCTAATTAGAGGAGTAAAAGACTGAGAATAGAACTACTCTCAAAATGTCCATTTAAAGAAATACAGGTCAGCCAAGCCCAGCTATACTTTTTTTTTGTCCTGGACTCCCATCAACACCCAGATCAGTACATTCCCTGTTGTTTGCATGTTATTTTTCTGCTTTATATTATAAACTCATTGAAGTAGGATTTACCCCCCCCCCCCCAGCAATTCCTACAGAGTAACAGGTTATAATCTTAAAGAATATTCATTGACTGACTGACCTGTTACATCACATGAAATTAGGGGGTTGGTCTATGTACTATCTAAAATGCCTGGATTTTATGATCCTAAAATGTAGTTTCTTCCTCAGGAAAAAGTCTACTTGAAAAGTGGAAAATCCTAGAGTAGAGTTTTTAAATTATTTTTTAAATAAACCTGTAGATTGCATGCTTAGCCTAGTATATTGCTTCTTAATTTACAAAGTATCTTGTGCTATTGTCCCTGTAAATGAAACTGTTGGGGCGGGGGGAGTAACAGTTTTCCAGATGTTGCTGAAAAGAGTCTTACAGAGTACCCTTTCAGGAAGATACATATTATTTTGATGAACATCTTAACCAGGTTTCATGGTGATTAATAGTATTGTTCAGTGACAAGACATTGACTTCCTTCTAAGGCTGTGATGATTTATTACTTCTAAGTTGAATAAAATCAAGATGTAAATAAAATTCTTGAGCTTTTTCTAAAGAGAATTGTTGTATTTTCCTAGCTCAGATCTAATAAAACATTTTCAGTAATGATGATTAAGCTTTGGGTATATTCAGTGTACTTTTTGAACTCAGGTCTTCTTATCTCCAGGGTTGGTACTCTATATCATGTCATGTCCTCTTCATAATAATATCAATGACATGCGGAAACATGTTCTAATAGAAATATGAACTCATATTTATGTGCCAAAACTTGACCTCCTGGTACAAATTTACTTCCAAATGAAAATGAATGCTAACCTGTTAGGAGTATTTTAATTCTATTAGAACTGATTCCTTGCCATCAGATATGAAAACTTGTGTGGAAGTAGGAATAACTTGTTCTTTCTGTGATTTCTAAAAGTTATAAAAAATCAAATTCTCAAAGTTCTTTTTTTTTATTATTTAACATCATGGTTTTCTTTGTCATTCTTATCCCAGCTTAATATAACTTTATATTTTATTTGTTTTGGGACGCCTTGCTCTTGTGTTTAGTCTTGAGATATTGCTATAAAAGTAAAGAATATTCACCTTGCAGTTAGCAATTCTCTAGTTCTGTCTCTTTTAATAAATTGCACTATAGACTCATTACCAAAATCACATTGAACAGAAAAGGGAATAAAGGAAATTTAAATTTGGGTGGGAAAAAACTCATAACTGAGTTATATAAGCACTTAGCCTCAGTTTCCTTTAACCTTAAACTGAGAAGATTGAACTGGATGACCATCTCCAATATTTTCCATCTCCAATATTCTATCGATTATATGAATGGCTTTTAATGTGTTTCTGGTTTCAGACAGGGCTAATGGGTTGACTCATTCACTGATAAGCACATCTATTTGCAAATGAATTAGCTTATGTATGTATGCTGTTATACACACACACACACACACACACACACACATCCATATGGGGAATGTGATGAGTGCTTTGGAAGTAAGTAGATAATCTTGTCTTCTTTTGTAGGGTTGCATGGCACACGTCAAGAAGAAATGATTGATCACAGACTAACAGACAGAGAATGGGCAGAAGAATGGAAACACCTTGACCATGTAAAGATATTAACAAGTGCTTAAATCAAAAGTTTTCCTGCTTAAGGTTAAATCTGATATTAAAATGCTAGTTTGAGAGTACTTTGCTCTTTCTATCTCTAAGAAAATTAAATAATGTAAAAGAATGTTTTAAGTGGAATTCAGGGCTAGATGCATTTGGTTTCTGGAAAGGAAAGCTGTAGTAAAACAGCACATAAACTTAAGTCATGACAAATCAAATCAGGGATTCTTCTCATCTCTTGTCACTGAACCTCTTCCCAAAATGATTTTAAATGCATGAAATAAAATCCATAGCATTAAATAGAAAATAAGATTATATTGAAAAACTTAAATTCAGGGATTCCAAGTTAAGAACTACTAAATTAAATGAACTGTTATTCTATATATTTGATTGTTTTTAGGTCTTAATATTGGTCTCACTTGTATACTCACTTATATACTTGCCCTCAGTCAATGTGACATTCTTTTTTTTTTTTAATAATTTTTTTTCATATGTGTGCAAGGCAAATGGGTTTAAGTGACCTGGCTGCCCCTTTTAATAATTTTTTTAAATTTTTATTTAAGACAATAGGGTTAAGTGACTTGCCCAAGGTCCCACAGCTAAGCAATTATTAAGTGTCTGAGGCCAGATTTGAACTCAGGTATTCCTGACTCCTGAGTCTGTGCTATGTGACATTCTTAAGTTGATTCAGAATTACAAGCCAGAACTCCATTGAATAAATGAATGAAGTCCTTCATGATCTTGTCATATGCTTTGTCTTCTCATAGGTGTGTTTACTTGTGTTTTCTCCCCATTAGCTCTTAAACTGTATCATGGACATGGTAGAAAAAACAAGGCGTTCTCTCACTGTGCTACGGAGATGTCAGGAAGCAGACAGGGAGGAGCTCAATTACTGGATCCGTCGATACAGTGATGCAGAAGACCTAAAGAAAGGTGGTGGTGGCAGCAGCGGCAGCAGTAGCCACTCTAGACAGCAGAGTCCTGTTAATCCAGATCCAGTCCCACTAGGTATGGCTACTTCCAAACACATAGCTTTAACTTTTTCACAAGAAATGATTTTGCAACTTTTAAAAACAAACAAACCATGAAATTTAAAAGCAGTTGAAAACTTTTGGAAATTTTTTGTTTTGTTCTTTTTAGGTTTTTTGCAAGGTAATTGGGTTAAGTGGCTTGCCTAAGGCCACACAGCTAGGTAATTATTAAGTGTCTGAGGCCAGATTTGAACTTGGATACTCCTGACTCCAGGACTGGTGCTCTATCCACTGCGCCACCTAGCTGCCCCCAACTTTTGGAGATTTTAAATAGTGTCTTGTTATTCAAGGCAGGCTAGGTCAGTAAGCCTTCTTTTTGCATATAAAAATATGGTCCTCAGAGCTTCCCAATAAATCCACAACACAACTTTAACAAGAAAATTGTTTTCTGGTTTCTAATTCTGAGGCAATTGTGGAGTTGTTGTGAAGTATTTTGTTTGCTGTCTTGCAGTTACTGCAGTATTTTGTAATTAAAAAGGCACTTCTTGGGGAGGCTAGGTGGCATAGTGGATAAAGCACCGGCCTTGGAGTCAGGAGTATCCGGGTTCAAATCCGGTCTCAGACACTTAATAATTACCTAGCTGTGTGGCCTTGGGAAAGTCACTTAACCCCGTTTGCCTTACCAAAAAAAAAACCTAAAGGGAAAAAAAGTAAAAAAGAGGCACTTCTTAAAAACACCTTAAAGATGAAAAAAGAGACCCCCTTCCACCCCCCCCCCCCCAAAGTTTTGTAGGTGTCTTAATGCTTTTTGACAAATCAGCAATAAAGAAAAATTAACTATGACATTCTCTTTGGACTAAAGAATAAAATGGTTTTTCTTGATCTGTTAATGAATGCTAGCTATAAAATTTAGAGATTATATAAAAAATGAAATTTTAAAATGTTGATAGTTGGATGCTCTCATGTTGTAAAAAAGCTATGAGCCTACTAACAATTTGTACAAGCTTGTAAATTTTTCCCTCGTTAATAATGAAGTGATTTTGTTGTAATTGTTGTAATTGTTATTTTGAATTATTTGGGGATTTCTTTTGTTTGGAGCAGTGTGAGGAAAACCTTTGGACTAATGTAGGTTAGAATGTCTTTTTTTAATCTTCATGTGCTTAGGGTCCTTAGACTTAACCATTATCATATGGGTAACTTAGATCAGCAGCAGGATGTGAACTCAGTTCTTCCTAACTCTACTTCCTTCATGTAGGAAATTGACTCTATTGATCCATTGTCTTGGTTGGGCTTTTTAGCCAATCCTCTATGGTGTGGGTTAGCTGAAGTTAAGGATCCAGTCGATGAACTGAATTAATGCAACGATCCAAACTCCCAACCTTAGTGTTGCCAGAAAATTACATATGTGTGGTGTTTTGACACTATGGGAGGGGATCATATCCATATGACCAAGGACTCTCACTGCATCCAGATACAACCACAAATCCTATTTCCTATCAAATCAGACCAGAAAAAGTTCTAGAAAAGGGAGTGAGGCTATCTTTGCACGATACTCCCCTTACTATAATAAACTTAATGTGTATGTCATACAGTCATATTATATGATGGCATGGTCCTCTTCAATCATGGACAACTAGTTCCTTACTTAACACTTTCCTTTGTTCAGCAACCTTTCATAGTTAGATACAACCAATCGTGGCAAAAGTTGATTATCTTTATAATAAAATTATGCTTTATTTAACATATTGGTTCTGCAAACATAAGAACTGAAATCTTAAGAATTTAATGTCAGTAATGAATTTAGCAAAAATTATATTCTGAGTGTTTATTTTTGAACTTTGATTCTAAGACAAATGTGTGACATCCCTGTTGAAGAAAAGCAGGTTAAACATGACATGAACCAATTTGAAATGGAACAAGACCTTTTACGGTGATATGAAATGAAGCCCTGTGATACTTTTTCTTGTTCCTCTTTGGTAAGAGAAAATTGAATACAAAACCCACCTCAAATTTTTAGCCATTTAGTAAGCTATGACAATATTTGTGAGATATTTGTGATTTTACAACCAATTATATAAACTTGGAATACTTTCAGCTCTTCAAAATCATTTAGTAACTTTCAGATTTCACACTCAAAAATAGATTGGGCTAAAAGAATAGGGAAAATAATCATGTTAAAAAGTTTGTGTGCATTTTAAAAAATAATCATAAAATTTTGGGGTACATTTTTGTCTTTTAACTTTAGGAATAACCCATGAGATAGTCACAATTGTGATATTTGGAATATGCGATTGTAATATAGTACAGTAGAAATACATGGGACTGAATTTATTCCAGCTTCTACTTTAATTTCATTTGCATATACATTATAATATGCTTGAATTTAAAAATTGACCGTTGAATGTATAGGCTAACAATTGTACATTTTTTATTATGTCATACACATTTCAGTAACTACCTAACAAGTGAAATTCTCAGGCTTGCAAGGCAAAAATGAATGTGACAGCTGATATAATATTTTGTATTTAAATATATAATAATTAAAATTTCAATAGAAATGGACTGTGAAGATTTTAAAAATTGCTTAAGACTTTGAAATAGTCTTTGTCAAGGGGATTATGTAAAATACAGAACCCAATTTGCTGTTATTTAAGGGTCTGTTGCCACTTTTGGATAGTCAAATAATTTAATAGTCCCAGAAATTCTAAGGATTGGCATAGAATGCACATTCCTAATGGATGATCGGTCAGTGGTGGGTTAAATCATATTGGTGTTTGTAATGGAATAATTAGATCTCATTGGCCTTTAACTAATCCTACTCCTCCCCCCCCCCCCCCCATATTGCTTTTTCCTTTTAAGAGTATGTGCTACCATTAAGTGGTGTATATGAGTCTTTCATCCCGGTTTCTCAATACCTTCAGTAATCAATGTTACTGATTATAAGTTTTGAAACTTAGGAACTTGCATTCATGTTTTAACCCATCATACTACTGTTAAAATGATAAAGAAAAGAGCACTTTTTTCCTTATCATAATGTGGAAATACCAGAGATGTCACTATATTGTTAAGCAATACTATATTGCTTTTGTTAAAGAAAAGAGAATTTGACTCAGCATGAACAGCACATAAAAGATTAAGCTGATCTCTATTCTGTTATAATCATTATTTTAGCCACTTTGTGAATGGCAAAAGTAATATAATTAATCTATTAATTTAATGTTTAAAAATATGATTTTGACCCAAAGTGATTAGTTATAGCTGAGCAGTGTCTGAAGATTCATTATTAAAATAGCTTGCCACTATATATAATAGTGAATTTCATTCATAATGACATTTCAATCCTTGAAGCCCTTTCTAGTTTATCATGAAGAATTTTGAAATATTTGCTTTTTTGATATCTATGTACAGAGTTGCTGATACATGCAAAATAACAAAAATGAAAATCAACAAAAACCCCAAGTCATAAAGTCAATAGAGAACAAGATAATGCTCATTAAAAAAAATACCAACCATATGAATTTATGATGGATTGTAAGTATTTATCTGTTAGGTCATTTATTTTGTCTTGGAGAAAGGTTTATGAGACCATTGCTGATAACACTGTAGCTTTGATTAAATGATAGATTTGATATTTGTGCAGAAGAAATTCCTTTTCCAGAGCACTATCTTGACCAAATGTGACTAATACTGGTCAGCCATAATGAAAAGACGTATTTGACTTTAAGGCAGCATATGTAGTAATTAGCATTGTATGTCTGTAAGCCCTTGCCTGTTGAAGCAAACCATATAGTGTTCCTTTAGTTCTATTTAACTTCATACATTCTCCAGCTT
This sequence comes from Macrotis lagotis, assembly GCF_037893015.1. Lineage (NCBI taxonomy): Eukaryota > Metazoa > Chordata > Mammalia > Peramelemorphia > Peramelidae > Macrotis > Macrotis lagotis. The sequence goes on along the minus strand of NC_133666.1, from coordinate 544,686,482 downwards.
GCATTCAATCTTTCTTTTTACCTCTTTAGACATTTTCTCCCCTTCAATGCCTTAAGACATTACTTTCCTCTTTGACAGAATGTTTTGCTACTTTTCACTATTCTAGGATACTACCTTTGACTATCTTGGGTCTTTTTGAGAGTTTCATACTCTTCTCCTTTTTTTCTCTGAAGTCCTTAAATCATCACTGAGCAGGCATCAGAATAGTCTGACTAAGAATAAACTATTCCTAAGGTCCTTTAAGTTTCAGAGCATGCCTTGAAGATCCAAAAATATGAGTATGGTAATAATAGGTTTTGTTCGATTTTCAAAATAGCCTAATTTTAATTTAGAGAGGACTGAATCTTTGTTAGGACATGTGGCATACACAAGTCCCTATCCTGCCCCTAAAATAAACTTGAAAGTCTAGGAATTAAAAAAAAATTTTAGAAAATCATGTAAGTTGAATCAGTTCTTTGATTTGATAGTTGTCCTTAGAAAACATTGATTTTTAAAATATAATAACTTGAAACATTTCTCTTATAAGATTGATAGTGATTCTTCAAGAAGCGTTAGCCCCACTTTGGAACTGATTATTGTCCTTGTTTTACTATCTCCAGATAGGAACAATCAATTGCAGTGCTATTTGCTGCTTGTAGAGATGCTATTTTGGCTCAAACTGGTGTAAGGATAATGTTCATTGCTTAAGAGAATGATTACTGTGCATTATGTCATAAGCATGTGTTCCATTGGCAACCAAGATGCAGAAACTGCGGTTATCATTATGCACTTTCATCTGGAAAATATTTCCAAAAAGTAATTCATAGGTAGACATTATCATTTTTGAATAGGTAGAAAACTAGGGAAGAGAAATTCTCATCTAACAAATATGGAAAGAGACTGATTTTTGTCAGGCTTTTCCTAAAGCAGTGATTCTCAAACTTCAGGGTGTTTTTATTGAGGATTTTCCCTCCCCCATTGTGCTTTGAGCATTATGTAGTTACCATATTGAAAATTAAAATCTTAATATTAATCAAAAATAGTTTTAACCTCATGAGTAATGTGGTGGGATCTCCATACCACACTTTGAGAATTACTGATCTGGAGGTGGACAATTTTTTTTTCTAATTTCAGGAAATATTTATATTTTTGCCTTCTTAGTTTTGAGTAGTAGATAGGGGTGAAATTAAATTTTACCCTAATGTGTGCATTTAATTATTGATCCATTTTCATCATATATCCTAAATGAATTTGGGTGGCCCTTCAGCAGAGCTGAAAAGGGTCTTCCTTGTGCTTGCATGTTGGGCTGGGGAGGAAGCATTAGTTAAATGTATATATTTTTTTCCCTTAGTACTTTAAATTCCTCATCATTGCTAGGCTTATTATTAGTTAATTACTGGGTTGGACTGGTTTTTTCTTAAAAATGAGTGTTCAGTTTTTTAAATTGATTAGCTTTGTAAATGTCATTCTTTATAGCAATTAAAGGTGAAATCACAAAACCATTCCTGTCTTTTGATAGCTTATGTAATAGACCGCATCATGATCACAGCCTCATTCTGTCCACTGCAGGATGAAGGCCCTGCCTAGGTGCTGCCAAGCTTTGACCATTGCTGTCCTGGGCCATATGAGACCACATTGGTCCTTCAAAGGCTATCAGCTCATCCCTTCATGTTTATTGATGGCGGCCCTTGCTGTATCTATAATCCAATGGTCTCCATTCTGTCGTAAGTGTAGTCCATCTTCCATCTCTTTCATGCTTCATAGATTGCCCTTTCATCTTTTTTTTCATGGTCCCCATGACATTTTTTTCCACATGGATTTGGTCTCCTCTGTCCTTAGGTTTGTGTGTGTGTTATGTTCTTCAGAAATTCCAAGTATTTAATTTGGTTTAGCAAATAATTATTAATTAGCTTCAAAATAAAGAATATTGCGCTAAGTGCTTGGGGGAAGAAATAAAAGCATAGATAAGATTTTGTCTATCTTCTCATAGATTTACAGATTTTATCATTGAATTTTGATCCAGTAGAATGCTCAAATTATGGAAATTTCCAATTATTATTTTTTAATCTTTTTAACAGTCAGGATTGGTTTTTTGTTCTTAATTGCTTGTTCCAAAAATATTTTTGCCTTTTGTTACTACATCTATTATTCTAGAGATATTTCTAAATGTACTCTCCCATGTAACAAAAAGAACCAGATAAAGAAAAACAGTTTTCTTATTTGATGTTATATACAACAATATTTCTTGTAATCCCTGACCTCTTTGCAATGAGGAGGGTGATACAATGTTTTGATTGCCCTGATTGCCCTCTTTTAAAAAAAATTTGTCATTTAAATTTGTAGAAACAGACAGTTTCAACCTTTAATATCACCTTTTTTTTTTTACAAATTGTGATTTATAATAAAACATTAGCATCAAAAGCTTTCAGTTTGGCAGAGAAAAATCATCCAACAGAGTTAGAGATATGATTTTCTAATAGTATTAGTAAAGTCTTGCAAAGACATTGTGTTTTTAGAAGACTAATTTTGTGTTTACTCTTCCTAGCTATGCCCATTATTGATCACCAGTGCCTATACCATTGCTCCTTCACTGTAATCATTTGTTTGTTGATGACTTATTACCATTGTGGGGAATGGGGAAAGAGTGGATTAAGGATATTAAAATGATGTTGAATGAACCTAACAACCTGATTAATTATACTTAAACTTTTTCAAAATATGGCTGGTGTCTTCACATAGTTGATGATTGCCCCTTTATATTTTAGATGAGAATCTAAAACAATAAAGGGTTTGTGTGTATGATATCCATCATGTGAAGTAAAAATGTCCAACTTAAGAATTTATGATTGGAAAGCAGTTTTTTTTTTGTTTTAATTAGTTCAAAATCACCCTCTATGTGAAAACACTTGATTATGCTACTTAATCTGCAAAAGAAGAAATAAGCTGCTTATTAAAATCTTTTTTCTCTTAGACCCAGATGGGTATATTATAATAATATTTGTCAAGATGTGATAAAGCAGGATTCTGAAATCTGTAGTATAAGTACTTCCATTTTTTCCCCCTGCTACGGGTAACATCTGGTAGCTAATCAAAGACCTTTAAATCACATTTGGAGTAGATGTTTATAACCATATCACTTTTGCTAAAGATATAACCACTACTATTTTGAATTTTTTAGAAAATATTTTTCAAAATTGTTCAGGATGAATAATGCTCACTTTTTCATTAACTGACTTTTGATATTTCCTTCATATTTCTTTGGGGAATTTGCATTTTATTTGTCCCTGACAGTGTGTAATTAAAGAATTTGGGGTTGGGGTGAAGTATACTGTAGCCAGTGAAGTGAGTTGTTGTCTAATATGTCTTCATTTATATCTACCTTTTCCAATTCATATGTTTCATTCTATAATTTAAAATATTTAAACATTCAAACTGGATTTATACTATTTAGGAATATAATCTGTTGTCTCAGGGAATCCAGAATGTTCCTTTTTAGTCAGTCAATTAATTGGAATTCTGGACATGAGCTCAGGCCTCTATTTTGTCATTATTCAGGGAGAAGAAAATTGTGAAAATCATTTTTTTGTAATGAATTTTTTTTCACTCAGTTTCAGTTTAGCTTGGTATAGTAGTGTCAGGAAAGCTGTGTAACCATGAACACGTATATAACCTTTTCAAATCTCCTTTTCCTTATCTGAAATTTAAAAAAAAATCAGAATGTTGTAATGAGGATTTAGATGGGATCTTGTTTGTAAACCATTTTCAAACCACAAACTTGATAAGCATTTAATAAATGCTTTTTTCCATTCCTTAGTGGTATCATCATCATCATCATCATCATCATCCTTGTGTTCCTATGCAGGTGTTTACATTCCAAAATTAGCAATTCTTCCAAGTCTTTGTAGATTATGATAAAAAAAAATCCATCAGTTGGAGACCAATCTCCTGTTGAATGGGCCATGCAGCACTTAGCTAGGTTGATTCTCAGATGTCAGAAAAACAGTCTCATAATGTTTGCCTTCTTTGATTCAATTTTCAAAAACTCATAGTCCATCCCTTCCATATCATGGTGGGGGGAGGGGGGTTGGAAGTAGGATTAAAAACAGCAACACCAAAACATTTAGAAAAATATTTCTCCTTTTTCAGGAAATTAAAATGAGCTTTGTTTTAAATATTCTATCATGTCATGTTAATACTACTATTTTTCTTGCCTAAGATTTTTCACTTGTGTTTTTTATAGATAATTACATTCAAATGCCAAGTTCACTCATGTTTTAATTAGTGGCTCTTTAATTAATATGCCTATTAAGACACTGATGATTTTAAGGTTGCTTCATTTTCTTAAGCTAGTCAGTAAAAACATTAACCTGCTGTTGTGAGGACTTCATGCTTACTATGTTTACTTTTATTTAGAAATATTTTTATATTCCTTCTCTTCCAATTTTTAAACTACCCTAATTCTAAATTTTTTTTATATTTCCTGCCATAGCACATTTACTCTTAAATTCTTCCTTATTGCTCTCTATACTTCAAAGAATAATTTTTTTCTGTGTGTTAGTAAATTATGGCTAACTAGTTATGATTCTTCATGTCTTTCTATGCACATTTAATAAAAATTTAAATGTCATGGTGGTAGATTTTTTGTTCAGTGTTATAACATTCCCCTTAATATATGTTCAAAAGAGTGTGAATTTTACTCTTTTCTCTGGAGTGATAAATACTTACTCTAGTTGAATTCTTACTAAACAGGACGTTTTAATCTGTACCATCATCATCATCATCATTCATGCATTTTAACTTATAAAGTATCCCTCAGAAGGTATAGGAAAATTTAAAACAACTTAATGATATACTAGTTGTAACATATTTAATTATATGTCTAGTTTTCAAGATGTTAAAATACAATGAACCATATTTGACAAAAAGATGTATTTATCTCACCACCTTAGTTCTTGTTACAAAAAAGTTATACTGTCTCAAAAGTGAAAAATGTCAAAATAGTCATCTTCTACAATAACTTGATTGTGAACTATAGAAGATAGAGACAAGAAGATAAGAGTCTTCATTCTGGAGTCAAATGACCTGATTTTGCATCTGCCTTCTGGCACTTCCTAGCTGAAGTGGGAAGATCACTTAATCACTTTTGTCTGTGATTCCCCCATCAGCAGCTTAGGGGAGTTGAATTCATGACCCTTGAAATCTTTTCCACCTCTAAATCTATAACCCTTTAACCTTTTGGGCCCCTCTTTTGGCCATCATGTACCTTGGGAGATGATATTTTAATTAAGTTTACAGAGTAACAGACTTAAAACCAGAAGGGAACCTGAGAGAGATCACCTAGATGGACTTGATATGAACTCACAGTATAGAGTATCTAACAGTACCCATTTAGCCTCTCCTTTTGAGGGTTTATTTATCTAACTACTTCTTGAGGCTTTTTTTTGTATTTTTGGGTTCTTCTAATTGTTAGAAGGATTTATCTCCCCCCCCCCCCCCCATGCCAAGTCTAAACTCTTATTTGCAATTGATTTCCGGGTATCATTATGGAGAAAATACTTAGTAAACCTTTAAACAATCACTCTTGTGTGAATCTCTTTTTATTGTTGTTTGCTTCTCTCAGGAAATAATAGTGAAGAAAATTTCTAGTTGATTGAATATTCTAGTGATTTGATTTTCAGATAAATGAGAGTTTAACATATTCTTAATTCAAAATTTAAGTTTAAAGTGATGTTTGTGTTAGCATAGAATTTCTGCTTGGTGTATCAGATGTAGAAGATGGGGGGTTACAGGAAAAAGTACAATCTTTTGTATTTATCATCCATCACATTTCTTAACCATGTAAGTGATATTAGTGATTAGAATCCACACTTGAACTTTGTCATAAATTGATTAATCTTCCAATAAATTCCTCTCCCAGACCATCATAACCAAGGCCATGTTTAAATTTGAAATTCAACTCCTCCCTTAAACTCATTTGAAATGAGAGTGGTTGATTTTAATAGTTGATAAGACTCACTCAAGTGTGAGAAGTAGTTGGACTTGGTGAAATGCCCTCTCTTTTTTCCCTCCTGAAGACAATGTGTTCAAAATTGTAGCAAATTGGCACTTTAGTTCTTCCTTTATTTTCTAGCAGAGATTTGTCTTCATCTTAAAAATGCAATAAAATTTATTTTCTTTAATGTTTTATTGAAAAATAAGGAGTTTTTTCCATACTGAAAATGTCTTGTCTCCTCTCCCCTCCCCTGGGAAAAACAAAACGAAATAAACAACAACAAAAAAACTTCTACCAGATTATACTTTAAATACAAATATTAAGTGAAACTAAAAAAACCTTGAAAGACATAGACATTAGGAGCCACAGAGGATTTAATTGCTTGAGTCTTTCAGAAGAAAAATTGTGAAAGTAAAATATTCTTTAAACAATTTTGTTGGGAGGAAAGGAGCCAAGAAAATGGGCAGTTCTCTAAATCTTTTACAATGACTTAACAATGCTTATAATGTTTTCCCCTCCCTCTCTTCCTCTCTACCCCCCAACCCCCTTCTTCTCCTAGAATCACATCGGGAATTCCTTCACAGGCCTGCTTCTGGATATGTGCCAGAGGAGATCTGGAAGAAAGCTGGTAAGAATTGTTTAAAAACATGAGCTTAGTGTTCTGACAGCTGTGTGCAGTTGTTAATGCACTGATGTGAAGAATGACAAGAAAGGACTCACTGCTAACAACAACAACAACCAAAAAAAACCTTATTTAATATTCTTAAACCAGGCCTGATTAGAACATGAAATAGTCTTTATTATAGCAACATCTGCTGGTGCCACTATAATTGAGGGGCTGTCAATATTTCCATTAGAAACCTCTATTTTCAGGGGGCTATAATGGTTTCAGGCTGAAATGTGGCATACAAGGTCTCAGCTTGTGTGCAATTTTTCTTTCAGAAAAAAAATCTGGCTTTTTAAAAATTAAATTGCATACTTCAGCCTTCTTCTCCGCCTTCCCCACAGCCTCCACATATACTTTTTTAAAAAAAATTCCCATCAATTCTATTTGACCCATTTGGACTTTGCCATAAAGAAATTTTTGGTCATATTAAATTAAAATGATTTTAATAGCCAGACCTTGACAAGGGTGGGGTAGACTAAGGATAGACTAATTCTTTTTTTAGTTAAATGATAAATGTTTCCATAAATTTTTTCCTTTTCTTTCCTTTTTTTTAGGCTTTTGCAAGGCAATGGGGTTAAGTGACTTGTCCAAGGTCACACAGCTAGGTAATTATTAAGTGTCTGAGGTCAGATTTGAACTCAGGTCCTCCTGACTCCAGGAATGGTACTCTATTCACTGCACTACCTAGCTGTCCCCATAAATTTTTAAAAATTATAAATGTCTTTATATTCTGTGATAACTCCAAGGACTTTCAAGGTATATTCCCTGACTTGCAGGTGTAATTAAAGGACTTTCAGGATCTGATAGAATCTTAGTGGCATGTCTTGTTAATACCATAACATCTTAACAAAACATTTTATAAGGCCAGTTGAGGTGAAACAACAAAACTGCTGAAGGAATTGAGAAGTGACATAAGGAAAATTTCATCTTAACTTGAGCCTGCTGTGCCTTTGAACTGTTGTAGCTCCAACATTAAAAATAACTTTGCCTACCTGAGTTAGAGATCTGGGAAGTGCTACATTTATAGGTATTAGACAAGCTGTGGTCTGGCAGCAATAATCATGGGGCAGGAGTCAAATGAGGCCCTTTCCCCTCCTCCCCTATAAAGGATTTCTATTTTTGTTTTGATTTGACTCAGCTGTGTTTGCAGTTCCATGCAACTGGCAACTGCTCCTCTGGTCACTTGGACCTTGTCCATTGCATTTTCATGGATAGTTGAAGATTTATCTGTTTTTCTAAGTGACTGGTACTGAAATTTGGAATCTGATAATGTTCAAAGCTTTAGTAGCATGGATTGATGAAGAGAAAGAGATTTCTTTCATCAGCAAGTCAAGGCAATCTAGATAGCTGAAGCTAAAGATTTTTATATATACATATACATACATGTATTTATAATTATAAAAGTCAGAGAGTGTAAGGATTCTCTCTTGCCTATAGCTTTTATCATTTCCTTTAGAACATGTCTGCTTGTTCTCTTTTCTAGTTTATATTTTCTGAATGTGCAATGTGGCTAAACTATGATATGAAAATTGAGGACACAAGGTAAAAGAGACTGCTACTTCTATAGTCAACAAACCTGGGTTCAGTCATACTTAGGAACCCTAATATCATTGTGGCTTTGGCCATCTTTTAACTTCTGGGCCTCGGTTTCTTCAGCCATAAAATAATAAGGTTGTACTAGATGGCCCCTGAGAGTTCTTCCAAGTCCAGAACTATAAAACTAGCAGCCCTTGTGTATTGGGTTCTCAGCAAGAAACTAAATAGCATCATGGTTCTGAGTAACATTCCATCTGGATCCAGTAAGAAGGCTTAAGAAATATGTCAAGTTGTTTCTTTGTATCTTGGGAGTAGTATAAGTTTCTATCTCCTAAGACCAGTGGGTTAGTTTTCTGTTGGGGTGAAGCAGTTTCTCTCTATATATTTCCTTATTTTTATATATTTAAATTAAATCCTTGATAATTTAGAAAGAACAAACAGAGTAAACTATTGTATAATTGTGTTTCCTTATGTGCTATTTTCTGCTCATGTCTTTGTTTGACTGCTATTGATAGCAGATTTTCTCAATTTTGTTAAAAAGTCAATTTGATTAGCTATAGACAAAAGACGTATGCCTTAAGTGGTAAGCAAGTGGAATCAGATAGAAATTCTGTATTTGAGATTTTCTACTAAATCAGTATTTTTCCTATCTTGCATAAAACTGAACCAGAAAGATCTACCTTCATTTTCCCCTTTCTACTTTCTCTTCTCTGAAGCCTGTTAATACTTATTATTAGTTTGGAATGGGGAAGTAGGGTGGGTGATAGAAGAAAAAAAATCTTGGTCCAATTTGTTTTGTTCAGTTAACCTCAAAGAAGGAATACTATATGTCACTGCTTTTGAGTTTGTTGATTTCTTTAAAGTATAACTCTTGCTATCATTCAGATTACTTTTTTTTCTTAAAAGCTAATACAATCTTCCAGATAAGAAAACTAAAAGGAATCCTCTATATTTTGTAAATAAAATGTAATTATAAGGTTGTCTGTGAAATTACTAAAAATTCCAGATTATCTATTATTTACTGGATTCATTTCTTCGCAGGTTTTTAAACATAACATGAAATCATAGCGTATAGATCATATTCCATAATAGTATATATATGATATAAAAGGTGTGACTTCTCCTCCCATCAAGCAATTTACCCATACTGTTAAAACCTTTTCGACTTGTAGCTATGTTGGGTTATTTATATGCAAATATGTATATATTTATTTTTGCATTACATTCCACTTGGAGAAAAGCTGAAATGTTTTATGTAAAACCGTAGAAGGACCACTTCAAATTTTTTGCAATGGAAGTATTATGTCTTCCTTAAGTTTAATTCAAAATATAAATAATGCCTTCATATTAATGTACCTACAAAGCATTGAATCGAAAAACTTTTGTTAGGTTTAAAGTAAATTTGCTTTGAATTTGAATTCATAAATTGAATACCTCACCCAACATAAAATTCTAATTGCAAGATATTTTACTATATACAGAAAGTCCTTCAAGCAATTTTTGGGGGGAAGTCAAAATTTTTACTACATGGTGAGAATAGACCAATTTCTTCCCAATTTTATAAACAACCTTCCAAACCAAATCCAAGAATAGCAAGTCTTTATAAAATTTGAGTCATCTCACATAAAGATGGTTATAAAATTGCATCTGTATGTTTTCTTCTGTATATTTTTTTCAAGTGATCAGAGAATGTTTGCAGTTGGTAATAAATATTCAAGCACCTTGCCAATGTCCTACCAATTCTCTTTGCTGATCTGTGTATATGCCTGTGGGACTGGAATAGGAATGCATAATTTAAATATAAATTGCCTGATTTGCATACACAATTAGTCAAGCTGCAGCTTTGATCGTAAGCAAAAATTATTGTCCTGTATTGCCACTTAGAATTTTAATTCACCTTGAATATTCAAAGTAAATTAGACCTTGACTATATAGTGGAAGAGCAGGTCTTCCCTCAACCCTCGTTCTCTTCTCCTTTTACCATCCCCCCCTCCTTTGTTTCTTTTATCCAATTTGTTTGTGCTTGGATAACAAGTGGAGATATGAAGAAATGCTCTCAGCTTTTGGTAATATTCTGGTTTGGCAAAATTTCCATTTTTTAAAGAGTATGTTTAAACTCAAATAATTTTAACATGCTTTAGTTAGACTAAGTACCATTTTATTGTTCATATCTTTGGGCTTATGAAATTTAGATAATATAATTTAAGGAATGCTGCTATATAAGAAAGCAGGTTACAAATGTCATGGCACCTAACTGCTAGGTGATGGTCTTTGATGATTTCATAAGCTAAGAAATGTAGGTATGAACAAAGCTCAGAAAACTAGGCAACCAGAGGAGTACTTGCAACTCTTACATTTTTAATCTACAGTAAAACATTTTTATTAGGAATCTATGTTTTTAATTAAACAGAACATTTAATTAAGGTGCTTTTTAAGTGGGTGAAACAATTAAGTGCAAACACTTGAATGAAACATGTCATAATTAGTTTTAATAGAGTGTTAATTGGTACTACGTTTGCCAAGTTAATAATTACTGCTTATTAAATTTTCAATTAATCATTGTCATTTTGCTTTGAATAAAGATGAAAATTAGATAAACTAATTCAGAGGGAGGATATTTTCCCTTGTTAATTAGAATAGTTAATTTTTTAAAAGGGAAATGACTTGTAGTTGTCAATTGTATGATTGTACATTAGTAGAATATTTGCACTCTTTATCTATCTAAAATTGAATAACAAGTTTGACAGCTTGTGTTTTCTTTCAGTCAGATAGGAAAGCTGTAAAACCTGAACATGTTCTTCTTTGGGATAATGCTTCAATAAATTATGATGTAGTAGTATGATGCAAGTTAATTAAAGAAAATGTAGGTGCTTGGTTGAGTAAGGCAATGATTATTTAAAATATGAAAATGGAAAACATAAGTCAGAAAGCAGTGGCAACTTTCAAAATCTTCCTATCATTCAGATCATGTGTACATACCCCTTCCTCCTTAATAACCCTCAGGAAATGCTTATAGAAGAAGTAAAGCTATATTGTCTGTTTTATCATTGATTTTCTTTAAAAGGTCTGCATTAACCTAATTGCTATTATGAGCTACTTTTTAGTGTTCTCTTTTTCCTTCTTTCTACTAGCAGACAAATTGGGGGTGGGTTTTAAAAGAGATTATATATACATATATTCATTCATACATACATACATGTATGGGTTAATGTTAGTATATGTTTATATGTATGTGTATTTAGATATATTTCCTGTTTTGATCAATGCACAAAGAAATTTACTTTTTAAAAACTTTCACATCATTATTTTTTGTTTTTAATATTACCTAAAATTTCCCCTTTACCTCCCAGAGAACCATCTTATATAATAAAGAATATTTTTAAAGAAAAAAGATAAAGGGGAAAATCAGCAATCAAAACATTGAAGAGTTTGATATCTAAGATAATTTATACATACACACACAACGAAAAATATATAACAAAAAGGCATTCCTTGATAGATAAGTGGTAAAAGAATATAAGTAAATAGTTCTCAAAAGAGGAACTACAAATTGTTAATAATCATGTAAAAAAGGTGTCAGCTTTTGTTCTATTATATTAGTAACTTTTAATATTTTCAATATAAAAATATGAAGAATACTTGAAATATGAAGTACTGAAGGTCTTCCCAGTAGTCCTTAATAACTGGGATTTTCATTTTATACTTCCAGGAGATTAGTCTTCCTTTTCTAGGTGACTGAAAGTTTGAAACAGCTCAGTTAGGGAGATTAAACATTGATATTATTGTGAAAACCTGAATTTGGTTTTGTTATAGAAAAGAAAATACTCATGTGTTTGGAAAATATAATTATGTAGCATCCAATTTGTAAAATGTCACAGAGAAATTCTGGTAACTTTTCCTGGGATTGTTTCAGAATACTCAAGGGAAAATATTTTTTAAGACTTTGTGGAATCTTGATACAACTAGAAATATGTAACCCTTAGATTACTCACAGTATGTTTTGCATAGTACTCCTTCATTGAAAAAAATTGCTGTGCTGATTTGCTGATTTTCCCTTTGGGGGGGGGGTTTGTTCTTTTTCAGAGGAAGCAGTCAACGAGGTGAAACGTCAAGCTATGACTGAATTGCAAAAGGCTGTGTCAGAGGCAGAGCGGAAGGCCCATGATATGATCACATCAGAAAGAGCCAAGATGGAGCGGACAGTTGCAGAAGCAAAGAGGCAGGCTGCTGAGGATGCCCTGGCCGTTATCAACCAACAGGAAGATTCAAGTGAGGTAAGACTTTAGTAGGTAGGAACCTTGAAAATGGCCCATTATCCAAGGTTTTGAAGAAAAGAAAATTTGATTTGAGATAATTTTTTTGTAGCTTGAATTTGGGCATCCCTTGAAGTTACAAATGAAAATAAATGTGTGTTGGTTTCCTTATCTTCATTTGAAAGTGTCTGTTGAAATGTTGAAAAAGTTTGACCATGTAATTTGGATATGGGTAACAGACCAAATGCTGAGTGCCATTTGTTTTTGTTATCTGTCTGAAATATTATGAGAATTTATCAGCAAATTAAGATATTTTGCTGTATTTCATGGATGCATTGATATAACTGAATTTTGGTAAACTTTTATAAATTTCCATCTGGTAACTCACTATAGATTTAGATGTTTGTGTTTGTATATATGTTCACACCAAAAGGGAATCCAATAATAAAGATGACTGGTATAGAATTAGCTTCTCAAAAAATAAGTGAATCAAGTGCTAAAGATGAAAAATTTCCCAGAATTGGATATTTTATGTCAGCTCCAGGGATTATATGTGAGCTTAAAGGTGTGGTGAACAACATCTGTTCAGAAGAATATAAAATGAAAGAATGATAAAGAATACGATTGGAATGAAATGGTAAACCCTCTCTGTTGGCTTGAGAACGGCAAGAAGCTTTGGAACCTCTATGGGAGGGAGGGACATATGGCAGTGTATACAACAGGAAGTTAGTTGTGAAAGAATAATACAGTTATTACTTGTACTGAAGAATTTGGGGTAAAATGAAATTTCATTTCTTTTAAATGAAGACCTGGAAAAAAGGGGAGTCTTATGAAATATTAAAACTGGTATACAAAAAAGAACTTTCATTATAAAGGTCCCTCTAGTCTAACTCTAATAACATTTTTACTTCGATTAAATATTTCTAAGTGATCTCATGCAAGATGTTTTATTTCCATATTCTTTGTAATAACCATTATGATGATCCTTTCATAGTAGGATATTGCCATCAGAAAATATTACTCTCATAAACTGTTGTTCTTGTGCAGTGATTTATATATTTATATATAAAAAGGAGCTAATTGCCTTGATGGCATTATCACAAGGACCTAGGAACTGTAAGTGTATAATACAGTGTATAAAATTGTGGGGTTTTTTATATTTTGTAAAATACTCAGAGCAATTTAATAAAATGAAATAGCCAAGACTTGAAGCATCAGAAGCTCCACGAAGGAGCAGCTTCAGTTAAAAGACTGCGATTTGCTAGTCACACCAAGCTGAACTGGCAAAAAGCTTGAACTGATAAATCAGTGGCCTGCTACAATACATATCTATAATTTGAGAGAGAGCGAGAGTAAGGATTTAATTTGTACCAGGCTTCTCTAGAGATGAAAGACCCTGCGGGATCACGAGATGCCCAGAGTTTCTATTTAATGTGTAGCAGATGAATAACAAGGAGACAAAAGGAATTGATTTTCAACATCTGAAAGTTTCTCAGGAAAAAAGAGACGAGGGGAAGTTTATCTACCCTTTAACTACTGACTATTCCATTGCTGAATTAAACCAGACATAAATTCAATTTTATTGACATCTTGTAGCTAACATATTCAAGAACTTTGTTTTTATTTTTTTATTAGCATCTTTGTATGAGAAATATCTTCCTCGATTGTTACATAAGTAATAAATACTGTGATACAATGTTGTTAAAACATCACTTTCATAATAGGATTATTAGGTATGTTAAAAGTATTTTGGCAGATCCTAAATAATAAGTATCTAAATATCTAAGAAGAAACTGTGTACCAAGTTCTGTCATTTTCTAAGTTAAATGGTATCTTCCTTCCAGGATTCAGAGGTTTCATATCGCCCCTAAATATCGGCAGATGAGTACACAGCCATGTGTTATTTAGATAAAAGAGTACCATATAAATCAGAGAATGTTGGTTCTAATTCAGCCACTGCAGATTGATAGTTGTATGATTTTGAACAAATCAGTTTACCTCTTTTATAGAGTGAAGAGGGTTTAACTAGGTGAACTGTGAGATCACTCTCAGTTCTAAAGCCCATGACTAGCGACATGTGACCCCCATAACATTATTTTTTAGTACTTGTGTTTTATGGAATGACTAAAGAAATAGTGGGGGTTAATTCCCACTTTTTTTCTCAAAGTTCTTATGTACTGCAATTCTTTTTCTAGATGGGAATCTTGAGTAAGAATTAGTTCTTTTTAAAGGAATATGACCTTGAGGGGAAACTAGTTTCTTTTGTCCTTATATTCCTAGCAGTATTTAGCATATTGCTCAGCATAAATAAATGCTTGTCTAATAAATGAATCCTTTAGGCTACTACTTTAAACTACTCTGTTCTTTCTCAAAGTATTTTTGCATGTCTTTTGAAAAATTTTGTGCCTCCTAGACTCTATACTGTTAATTTCTTGGATGCCACCAAGCTCTACTTCCTTCATTTTTCCCAAGGACTATTTTTGTTGATGATTAGACCAATAGTTGTCATTTTGGTCCATCCATACCCATACTTCTTTGCTGACATCTGCTTTACCTTTATTTTGCTAGCATGCCTATACCTACCTATTCCCCACTTACTTAACTGACTACCTAATATAACATTGAAACCTTGACTAAATAAATAGTGTCAGAGGATATTGAAAGCAGATGCACAAAAGTATATATTTTAAAATGCTTAGTACTATTTGTCATAGTACCCTCTGTATAAAATCACTTAAATATTGCTGATGTTTTCTGTGAGAATATGACATGGCTTAAGGACATCTTTCAAGGTTTACCTAAAAAAATTTTCTATGTGCATTATGAAATATTTCCCACTTATCTTAAATGAGATAATATTTCTAAAACCAATTAAAATAGTGTCTGGGTTATAATGGGAACTATCTCAATACTCGCATCCTTTTCCCAATTAGGATTTCCATGCCCCTTGTGTGCTGATTTATCACCTTACTTTGACTTTATTAGCCAAAACAAACAAGAATTTTGTTTGTGGATAATTATTTGATTTGTTCTTGTTGTTTAGTCATTCCAACTTTTCATGACCCCATTTGAGGTTTTTATGGCAAAAATATTGGAGTGGCTTCCTCTTCCTTCCCTTGCTCATTTAATAGATGAGAAAAAGAACACAAAACTTGGAAGGGTCTGAGGTCAGATTTGAATCCAAAAGAAGAGTTTTACTGACTCTAGCTAGACCCAGCACTCTATCCATTGCAGCATTTATTTGATTACTAGACTTGAAAGTTGGCAAGAATTTGTACCCTAAGTCTGCAATTTCATAAACTGGATCTATTTTTTAAACCAGAAGAAAATTACCTTTAAAATGCCTAAATTTCCTTCTTTGAAGCCTGAATGTATCATCATTATTAGAAACCCCTCTGTAAAGTAGGTGGGGAGGGGCAGGGATTGTTGCCCAAGGTGTCGGGACTGAAATAGAATGTTCAGTCCATGAAAGGCACTTTGAAAACCTGTCGAGTGCTATAAAATAGCAAAGTGTTAAAATTTCTCTCAAATGGCTTCTGCTACATTTGGAAGGAAAAGAATGATGTTATGAAATCCCACAAACATTAACAAGTAGGGGTCAGGTCAGGGAAAGAGGAAGATGGAATCTGTTTCCCACAGGATTGTGAGAAGTCCATATATAGGATCAATAAGAAATGTCATGGACAGGAAAGTCAGCAGCCAGATTACAGAAAGCCTTAAAAACTGACTCCCACCTTGGACTCCACCAAACATTTTCATCTCTTCATATGATTATTTTAATTTTCTACTTAAAATTACTACCTGTCTTTTCCTATTAAAAATTGCTTGGAGATTTTAAAATAATTCTGCAGCTTCTTTGGACCTGTAGTCCATTAGGTATTGAGAATGATTGTGAATAATGAAGTAACCCGTAAATCATCCTTGTGCAGTAATAGAAAGTGGTGTTCTTTCAGATTGACTTTGTGTCCCCACTTCTGATTGTAAGTGGGACTTCAACAAATAACCAAAGATAAACTATACAGTATCAATGGACAGCCATGAGTTTTGAGTCACCAAAATTAATGTGTCCATTCAACCTAAAAGCCTGTTACCTTCTAGTCTCCATTTACAAAGAGATGAGCTGAAGAAGGGCAATTCATTGGCCCCTTCTGAAATAGCAGCATTAAATGAATAATCTCCTTAACATTGCTAGAGGTGCTAAGTCCTGATAATGGGAACAAGTGACTTAAAAATCAAGTAATTTACACCTATTTTAAGGCTCAAAGAACCCAAAATACCCAATGGGTTCTAAAGAATGACTGTATGGGGATAGATGACTTTTTAGATTTGGCAATAAAGACTTTACAGGGTAAGGCCTAGTCTGGTCATTAAAAATCTATTCAATGGCCTTGGGCAAGCCACTTAACCCCATTGCCTTGAAAAATCTAAAAAAAAAAAAGAACCAATTCTGTACGTATGTAGCACCATGGTAGAGATGGGCATAATGCACTGAAAGAGAGAATAGAAAAATTCTTATTCACAAGAATATATTCTAAAAGAGAATATGTGTGTGCATATATATAAAATAGAGAAATATATTAATACATTATAAATATAACTATATATAAATAAAAAGAACAAATGGTAATAAATACAAGGTAGTTTGGGAGGGTCAGAAAAGAAGGTGTTGTTTAAGCTGTATTTTTAAAAGACCTGTAGTTGAGGATTTAGAGTATATTCTAGCCCTGTACCAAGGATTTTGAAGGAAGTTTAATGATGTGCATGGAAGAGACAACAGTTTACTTGGATTGCAAAATACATGTGGGGAAATGATGTAGGATGAAACTGGAATGATATGACTCTAAGTGTTGGTAGAATTTAAATACTCAAATACAATTTATATATTATCTAGGAAGTTTATATTTTATACACAGGTGCCATTAAAGTTTGATAGGGAAGAGACATGGTCAGATTTATGCTTATGACTTCTTTGGCCGCTGTGTAGAAGACAACAGTTTAGAGTCAGGAAAGACTTGAGGCAGAAACTTGATAGGAATCAAATTATGAAATACAAATGTAATTGAATTCTATTGTGTTCTGAGAAATGATGGAAAAGACAGGTTTTTTTGTTTTTTCAAATGGTCAGATTTATGTGAGCAAATGCAGGATAAAATAAATTAGAACCAGTATTAGACCAATAAGTCTTATAATAATTGCATTATAAAAACAAAGAACATTGAACTCTTAAATCTTGTCTATGCAATGACCAACCTTGATTCAGAAAATCTATGATAAAAGAATCTATGATGAAAACAGGAGAAAATGGTAAAGCACTCTAATATCTTTGCCAAGAAAACTTCATGCATAGGATGGTCCATGCAGTCATAATGAGTTGGACAGTACTAAATGACTGTAGTAGTTGTTTGAATTGACTGTGTGATAAAGGTTTTGGTCATTTTTTTTTTATTTTTCAATGTGGGATGTGGAAGGAAGTCAGATTTTGTTAATGGGTAAAAAAAGTTCGATAATAAATGGGCTTTGATGTCATGAAACTAATAGTTTACTCAGGGTTTGCCAGTTTTTGTTCCCATTCATAATGTACCAGTGAGAATATGGATATGTTGACATATTAAAGTATATATGTCATGTCTATCTCTCAGACTATGCTCTCAAAAGGAAAGAGATAACCTAATAAATATTTGAATTAAATCTTTTTGTGTATATAATGAGTACATAAGTTGGTCTACAAAAGGGCTAATTGGACTTGGAGTTTCGGGAGGAACTTAGTAGCTTGAAACACAAGTTTATCATTGTTTTTGAAAGGTAGAAACTAGAAAAAGGAAATTTCCTGTCTTATGATTTTCTTGACATTGTAGGTATTCAAACACAAATATAGATGACTGGTTTTTGGAAATGTTTTAGATAGAATTTTCAAATCAGTTTTGAGGTTGGATTAGATGGCTTGTGGTATCTGACATTTTGTAATTTTTATCAACTGTAATATAGCCTTGGTTCAGAGCTCAGATATCTTGTTTAGTGAATGAATAAGTATATTGCTATATGTGTGGCAGAGTTCACCCCATTTTGCAATTCCTTGATCCTGATTTATTTTCCTATGGGTGATTAGTGTATGCACTCATATTTAATTGAAATATAGAACAGTCATTCCCTAAATTAATGCTGATCTCAAAGAGCAGCCAAGTACATCACAATAATTATGCTTCAGAGCTTGAGTTGACCCTTAGAAGTGGCCTTTCCAAACTATACAGGTTGATCATCTTCTTCAAATAAGCTAACATTGTAGTAATCAGTTACCGAGTCTTCTGTAAGAGACATTAATCTTAGAATCAGAATTCATTCATTCTATCTCTCTGGATTGCTGTGTTCAGATCACTACCTGTCCTATCTAATCTCACAGAGCTGCTTGATGAACCTTTTAAGACCAATGTCAATATGAGCGATTATTATTTTAGCAGCCTTTTTTAAAGAGGTGGAACTGCAAGCATGGGAATATGGATTATTTTATTATTTATATTTGTATAATATGAATGTCTAGCACCGTCATTAATTTCCATAATAAATTTGTTTTATTGATAGTAGCAGATACTAAGAAGGATGAATGTATTAGATTACTATTTATATATTTCATTAAAATTTCTGTGACATACCTGCATGTCTTCTTCCTTTGTTAGGTTAGTCTTGATATAAGGTAACTAGAAGCTGTGGACATTAGAAGGGTGGTTTTATCAAAGAAGGCAGTTTTAGCCCAAGTTCAGGAGCCCTCAGCAGAGATCTTACTTGGAAAAAACCCAGGGACAAAGACTCAAGGTGTCTCAGGACAAAGTTCCCTGACCACAATATGTAGGCAACTATTTATTATACCTAAATATTAGGCCCCCAATTAATTTCAGTCTCATGAGCCATTGAAATTGCAGTATGATGGCCTTCTTTTAGGAATAATGAAAGTGAGAGTTGAAGTGAGAAGCTAGAGTATGAATCAAAGATATTAAGAAAGACATTCTTGTTAATATTATAGTAGAAAATTGGTTTGGCATTAGATAATCTAGGTTCAAACATTTGACTGTCAATTACTACTTATGAATGCTTCTTCCTTTTAAAATGAGGAGAATTAGCTTAATAAATTCTAAGATTTTTTTCAAGCTCTCAATCCTTCTTGAGTCTAGGTGATACTTTAGTACCAAAGACTCAAACTGTCACTTCATCTTTCAGAAGAAATAGGTGAGTCTTGTGTATTTTATCTCATTCAAACAACCACTTAGAGACCTGGGCTCTGTTGTTGTCTCTCTGAGTTATAGGCCAGCTCTTTCCAATTTATTTTATTCATTTATTTAATCTATTTTTTATTCATTCATTCATTCATTGGTGTTTATAAGGTAATGAGGTTAAGCGATTTGCCCAAGATCTCACAAGTAATTATTAAGCATCTGTGGTCGAATTTGAACTCAAACAAAATTTGTTCTCAGTCTATTCAGAATAGTGGTCTGTTTCAGAGATGCCATTTGACATGGACTGTCTGGAAGGTCTGGTATTAAATTCTCTCATAATTACTGTGTGATTCTGGGAAGGTCACAAAATTCTCTGAGTCTCAGATTACTTTTTTTTTGTCTTAGTAGGATTAATGCTTTTAGTACAAATGTTATGAGACTGTAACAGATCTTAAATGAGAAAATATGAAGTACTCTGCAAACTTTAAAACTCCATATATGTGTCAATAAGTATTACTTTAGTCACATGGTTCCTGGATAGGCCAAGAGGAAAACTTGGTTGTTTATTATTTTGTCCAAACACAGTGATTATAATTACATTTATTTGAGTATGTGGTGTTTATTGTTAACTTTGATTTACCACGCTAGTTGATAATAGGTCTTCTTATGTTCTCTGAATTTTTTATAGTGATGTTTTCTTAAACTGCAATAATAAATATGTGTTTATTCCTTAGCAATGCCATTTACTTCATTTCCAATTATTTACTCCAATGAAACATACTGCTAGGAATATTTCCATGTATATGGAACCTTTCCAGTCTTTGATCTTTTTAGAATATTTGGAAACAGTTGGATTTTTGAACCAAATAATATTTTAATCATTTTCTTAGCATAATGCCAAATTTATTTCTAGAGTGGTTGAACAAATTCATAGTTCCACCAATCACGTATTTAGTGTGCTTGCTTTATCTTTTTCCATTTAATGTGGTCTGTTTGTAATCTTTTCAAATTTTGTAGGTGTTAGGTAAAACCTCAGATATGTTTTTATTTGCAGTTTTCTCAGGTATTAGTGATTTGGAACAATCTTTCATATAGTTTCTTAGTGTGAATTTCTTTTGAGAACTGTTCACATCACTTGAAGGTAGCTCTTTTTATAGTTCTGCTCAATCCCTTTGGATATAGCAGTGTATTTTGTTGGGATTTTTGTTTTGTTGGCAATCAGTTGTTTGCCTTTTTATCCGAGTTGTATTGATTTATGTAAAAGCTTTTCAATCTCATGTAATCAATTTTTTTTCTGATGATAGTCTAGTAAAAGAATCTTCCTCTAGACTATGAAAATAGTCTGATCCAATTCTTTTTTCTTCTTCTTTTTGAGGGGGGATATGAGTAGCCATCAATATTTAGGTCATTTTTGTCCATTTTTGAGCTATTCTGGTTTATGGTGTAAAGATTTAGTCAAAACCTAATGTCTTTCATACTACTTTTTTTCTCTTCCCACCAGATCTTAAAGAGGATTGTTTTTCAAGAGGTTTTTTATGTTCTTAGGTTTATTCAACATTAATCGAGTTCAGTTATTTCATCTACTTTTTAACCGATGACAACAATTTTGATGTTTATCACTTTGTAAAATAAGTTGACATTTCCCTTGTCACTTGTACCTCCTTCTCCCTTTCCTGCTTTCTTCCTGGAAAATGTTTAGGCCTTTTGTCCAGTTCTATATACCCACTTCATAGTTTAACTAATATAATACAAAATTTTCCAATTACTTTGTTTTATTTTTATTGCATCAGCAAGCCATGAATATCACTTCAATTATTCAAAACTATTAATCATTTTCTTAAATGTGGTTTATTATTCTATCTACATAAGCTTTGGTTTATAATTGTATTTATAAAAGGTATATTGACTAGTGTTTTATCCATTTTGTGGTTCCTTTAAGTGAAATTGTCCTTTCCGTTATTTGCTGAATTTTGTAATTGCTATTGATGTTGTGGCTTTATTTTGTATTGTGCTCATTTACTTAAGCTTTTTATTGTCTTAGTAAGTTCATTTTCTGTGTCTCCTTGTTCTATGCCCATGGTTATGTTTTTAATTTCTTTTACTTGTCATTGTTATCATTAGTATTTTTAGAACTGTATCATAACAGTAAGGGAAAGGAATCTCATCTTTGCTTTAAGTCTAAACTTGTAGAGTTTTTAAGCTTATATGAGTATAGATTATGTAAAGCCTTCTCCTGAAACACCTCCCCTCCCATTTCTGGATATTATCCTGTGGTTTAGAGTGGTTTTTGCTTTTAATATGATTAATTATGTTAATTGTTTCCTAATGTTGAATTATCCATCCGAAACTGGCATAGTTTCTACTTATGGTGAAATTGTTGTTAGAAGATAATTTTTTGACTATATATCATTATAATCTTTTTACTATGGTTTACTGATGTTATACCTTCTTTTGGGTTGTCACTTTTGAGAATAGCAGAGTATTTAGGAGTAATATAATTTGTAGTTGGCTAGCTTTCATTAATTTGTTCTGAATTAAAGCAGATGGTAGTCTTCATATTTTCCTGTATTCAAGTTAGCAACTATTCTACTTAGTAGATGGTCTACATATCTCCATTTTCGAAGGTCTCACTCAGACAGTCAGATTTACCTAATACTGAAATTGACTTTGAATCCAGTTTGTAGGATGTTCTTCTCAATACTTAGGTACTCCAGATGTTCCTGATTTCCTGCTTGCAGTTTGCATTTAATGCTAACTGAAACTTCCTCACCTCTTACAATACAAAGGCTTCCTCAGTTAAACACATAGGTAATCAAAAGAGATTGGCCACCCATCAAAATTAAAATAAAATACCAGCATATATGAAAAGTTGACCAGGCAGCATATTATATTAATCTATTAGTATGCCTTGAACATCGAGAGAGCTAGACCCAAAATTGAATAAATAGGTCAAGGAGTGACTGGATTGCAATTGCAATTGACAGTGCTCTCAGACCCTTCCAGAAGCGCATCTCTTTCATTCTATCTAATGTTCTTCCAGTAGTGCCTTATGGTTCCAAATCACAAAGCAGCATGAACTGTAAGTGACCTAAAATGGTCCTGCAAAAATCTGGCAGTGCTAGGCTACTTTGTGTTACTTATGATGACATGTGTGCAAGAAGTGTCAGGAGAAGACATCATCATGATTATTTATGATTGAAAAAGGACATGGCCTCAGTATATAGAAACATTGAACACTGATAGCAACACAGTTTAAACACACCTCTAGTTTACCACATTTGGTGACCCCTCTTTGGAAGATTTACTGTAAGAGATGGATAAAAATGGTACTACATAGGAGAATACTCAAAGTGATTTGAACATGGATGCTTTAGTTTGACTCCAAGAACAATGACTTGGATTTTTCCCCCCTCTTTAAATTTTCATTTTTCCAAGAATCATTTAAAAGTTAAATAATTGCTTTAAGTGTCTATATTGAAAATTCTGTTTGCACATTGATAGATAAATTTATTGTCTTTGTATTTCACTGCTCTCAGAGGTTATAAAAATGTAGTTTCCATCAAATCAAAAAATTAATTTTTGTTGTACCTTCTATGAAGATGAAATTAAGGGAATTAAAAAAGATGTTGAACCACTTTTGTCCCCGTAGTGGTAAATTAATGTTTTCTAAAAACTTGAGACAGTACTCTATCAAGGTAAAACTAACCTGAGTCCATGAATCCAGAATCTAAACCAGGTGATGCTGGACAAGAAGTCTGAATTCCCAACAGTTTAACTACCCCCAAACATCTGTTTCTGTATTTGGCGTAATTCCACTTTTTTTTTTTTTGGTAAAATTGTTTCCATCTTTGAAAACACTTTAAAAAATAAGCAAGTCCCCATTCTGTCTCCTCCCTCCCCCAACTGCCAACACATGCATTTGTAATTACCTGGTTTAGTCTGTGTGTTTAATCAGTTTAAATTGAGAATGCTGTGTACATCTGACTTCAATCTGAAGGAGCTATTGAGTGTTGGGCAGTCACCACCCTTGTATCTGCCAAAATGTGCCTGTGCCAAGAAAGGATCGAGCTAACACCAGGATATTTCCTAAAGAAGCCACTTGACTCAGATTAAACATTTAATTTCCTTAAAATACTGGTTTGGATTTAGGTCTCTGTCCTATAATTGGAATTTTCTGATGTTTGGGAATCTAACCTATTTGCTGGATTTGTTCCAGAATCAGCTGGCTTTATTCTAAAGTCCCAAATTGCTAAGAACCAAACTTCATCCTTAGAATTGGGTGTTGTAACTTGTATGGAGGTGGGGAAGGAAGGAAATTTGAGAAGGCAGAAATCCCTATCTTTGTGTGCATTATCAATGTAGCATTTTCAATTAATTTGAAGGAAGAGGGGACTTTTAACTTGCCATTAATAAAACTGCTCATCAAATGTGTCTCCTTGGAGATTGTGTTTTTTTTAAAGATTACTTAATTAAATTTGAATAAAAACTGCAGTTTATGCTAGTCATGATTATTAATTTTATTCCTATTTTTCTTTATGTGAGATTAACAATCAGACTTCCTTCTAGCTATTTTGAATGAATCATTGAATGAAAAGGCATTTATTAATTGCTTGCTTCCATGCTCAAAACTATAGACTAAGCAGTGAGGTTACAAATAGAAAAAAATGACACCATTCTGGTTCTCAAGGAGCTCATACTCTAATTGAGGGAGGCAATATTTTTTTTTAAATGTACTGCAGAGAGGAAGGAAAAATTGAGAAGTCTTAAGGGCAGATGGCAAGGCCCAAGGGTACTTAGGTTAAGGTCAGTAGGTCAGATGATAGTATTGGGGCTCTGCAGGGTGTAGAAGAAAGACAGATGGTAAGACCGGTGGTCTTCCATCTTGCCAGAAGGAATAG
This sequence comes from Macrotis lagotis, assembly GCF_037893015.1. Lineage (NCBI taxonomy): Eukaryota > Metazoa > Chordata > Mammalia > Peramelemorphia > Peramelidae > Macrotis > Macrotis lagotis. The sequence continues at coordinate 544,661,952 of NC_133666.1, read as the reverse complement.
AGTTGTGGACTCCCATCACATTCAAGCCCTGAGAGCAGTCAAGAAACTCAGATTCTTGGCAGCCCCAGGCAGGAAAGGGAATAAAGAGAAAAGGCCGGGGGGTGGGGGGGGTGGGGGGGGGAGGGGGGAGGCTTCCCTCAATGGGGTAGACCTTCCTATTTCCTGATAATCCCAGGATTCTGGGACAGTTCAAGGGAAAGGATGAGGGGGAGATCTTAATATCCTGCCCCCCCCCCCATGATGATTGTTCCCACCATTCAGCAAAAATTCTATGAGTTGATTTAAAAGCCATTGTCATAGATCACATTTTCTATTTTTTAATGGATCTTATTACTCTAGAGCAGATATTATTTGTTTGAGATCTATGGGCTGTTTTTTTAATTGATTCTTATTTCAGTAGAATTGCTTTCCTTTGTAATCTCGTGTATTTGCTTAATTTTATACAATATTCTGAGAAGGGACCTGTGGATTTCACCAAACTGCCATATTAGCTCATGACCCAGAAAAAGTTAAAAATTCATTCCTTATAAGGCCTGAGTTCCTTATACAAATGAAATTTAATCATGTTACACGCCTACTCAAAAAAGATTCAGTTGCATTGCCTACATGGTAAAATTCAGACTTCACTGTCTGGGATTTGGAGCCTCTGCTTCATGAGTCTAGCCATTCTTAATGCTCTCCTATATGTTAGGGGTAAAACTGGTCTGCTTTTCAAAATATTCCTTAGAGTATTTTGGAAAAAGGTACCTGCTTCATCTCACAATGTGGCTCGCTTCCTCCTCTACCACTATCTCATCCTGTTTCTCTGTTTATTAGAGAACTTTCCATCCTTCAAGACCTTGTTTGATAAAGAATTTCCTTGATTGCCCTTCTCTTTCAAATTAGTAGGGTATTTTGTCTATTCCCAGCCCTAGAATATATGCTCCTTTTCCTAATGTTTATAAATATATATATATATCTTCTCTCTCATTTGAATTTAATCCTCATGAGGGCCAGAGACCTTGATCTTATTCATCTCTGTATTCTCTGCTCTCTCTAACATAGGACTTGGCACATCTGGTAGATCCAAATTGAAAGAGGAATGAAAATTTTGTTCTGTATATGTGCGATTCCTTGGCTTCACAACATTGCAGAGGCTAGAAGGCACTTATGTTAAGTCATCCTTTTGACTTTTATTGATTCAGAAAGTGTCATGAGGGTGATGACAAACTGCAACAGAATGCCAGTGCCTTAGATTGACAGGCTCTTGGTGACTTTTTTAAACAAGCTTTTATTCCCATAGCAATAGAATATAATAAAAAAGAAAATTGAACGGTCATTGCTTCTCTTTGTCTCTTATAACATTCCTTGTTTTTCCCCATAACATAGCCATAGGCTACCTGAGGTCCTACTTGTTAGCAGTATTCTTCCTAACACAAAAACTATAAAGAAATTAGCCAAATGTGATCTCTTAGGGAACCTTTGCAACTCAATTCCTTTGTGGGTTCATTGTGTTTTTACCCCTCTCTCTTCCTGTCACTCTCTAACTCTCCCCTCAAAATTGTCAAAAGCCTCACAATCCACTTTTTCAGTTTCTAGTCTTTCAGATTTCTCAAGGATTAAGCATATTCTGGGTGGTTTTAAAATCTTATGATGGGAATACCTAATTATTGCATGTAAAACATAAGCATGAAAATGTTTCATGGCTTGTCTAGAATATTTTTCTCTAAAGCAAATTTAAGGACAGTTCAAAATAAAATAGAGAATATTTAATGTTACATCATCTTCATATTATAATGTAGACTGATTATTTCAGTTCCTAATTGATTGGAAAGTATTAAGAAAGTAAATTTATAGTCATCTATGCATTCACTGAGCTTGGGAGATGGGTTTGGTCATTAAAAATTGAAATAAGTTTACAGAGATTTACTAGATATCAGAGTGATCATCCATAGAAAGTTGAATGGTATTAGAAAGATAGGGTAGAAGTATTGCCAAGATATTTCACATCTTTTATTGTGCCTGAGAATTTTTTTAAAAAGCTGTATCATCTGATGTTTGATAGTGTTTTTGTGGATTTTTAAATTTTCTCCCCTCTTGTCTATTTCAGAGTTGCTGGAATTGTGGCCGTAAAGCAAGTGAAACCTGTAGTGGTTGCAACACAGCAAGATACTGTGGCTCATTTTGCCAGCATAAAGACTGGGAGAAGCACCATCACATCTGTGGACAGACCCTCCAAGCCCAACAGCAGGGAGAGACACCAGCAGTCAGTTCCTCTGTGACTCCCAACAGTGGGGCAGGAAGCCCTATTGACACACCACCAGCAGCCACTCCTAGGTCAACTACCCCTGGTACCCCATCCACCATAGACACAACTCCTCGTTAAAAATGAACTCAGAACTGTTAGAGGAAAACCAACAAAACAAACATGAAACCAATTCCTCATCCTCAGATGCTCAAAGTTGTTGTTTTTTTTTAATACTTCAGCAAAAGAGAACTTACTGTATCTTGAGGCAGTAGTAAAAAAATAAAAAAAAAACAAAAAAAATACAGAAGGCCAGTAACGGGTCATAATGACTTATTGTGGATTACAAAGATATCTTTTCTTTAGAGAACTGAAAAGAGAACAGAGAATATAACACAAAATGATAGATTTGACCTCCTCCCTGTTATTTTCCAGTAGCTGGGATTTTAAACTAGATGACCTCATTAACAGATGCTTTACCAAACAGCAAACCAAGAGATTGCTAATTGCTGTTGAAAGCAAAAATGCTAATATTAAAAAAAAGTCACAATGTTCTTTATAACAATAATGGAAAAAAGAGAGAGAGAGAAAACCCTCAAGGGCACGAGCATTGGATACAGCAGTAGACATTTTAACAAGAAGATGAATGGCGTCCGTGGGTTACTGACTGAACTTTGAAGACCCGCTACAAAACGCGCAGATGTGCAGCAGATTGGAAGGAGACACAGATGTTCATTTTTTTCTGTTTCTGAAAAGAAATAATAATATCCAGGTCAACAGAATGAAAAATGAAAGATGATTTGAAGTGGGATGTATGAATACAGCAGCAAAGGAAAAAAAAATGCCATAACACAAAAGGCTCCTTTTTTAAAAAAATATATCTATATCTATATCTATATACCTAAATAAGGAACACAGCCTGCAGTTAATTAGCATTCTGGCAGCTTTGACATCAGCCAGCTGCCCTAAATAACCCTTCATCGTTTCTTCACTTTTGCAAGGTTCCACAGAGTAAGACAATCGGGTCTATTCCAGCTTATTCATTTTATATCGGGAAAAAAATAATTTTTACAAAAAATGGTGGCTTCAGCTCCAGCCCCCTTCCAAATTTTTCAACCCCACCCTGTTTGGATTTTTAATTAAAAAATTGTAGTTCTCTTGGTGTTAAAACACTTCTGTCCTGTGAGGTTTCCCAATGGTGTTTTTCTTGTAAATGTGTTGGACAAATGTGAAGATGCATTGTAGTTTAACCATATGCCCACATTTAGTCTCTTTATTCCTAGTTGGTGAGAAACCTGTATCTTTCTATGCTGCTTTTATATCTGTATGTATTAGTGATATTTCTCTAGTAGTTTAAAAATAAAAAGACCTTTTTTGGTTGTCCTCAAGAAAAGAAAAGAAAAAAAGCTATCTTTGGGAGCTGCTATTTCACTCTGTTATAGGATTTTTTTTTTCCTGAAAATGAGCATGCTTCATGGAATGCTAACATTGGTGTTTTTGTAAGAGGGATGTACATAAATGTATTTTGCACTGTCACAATGACTCCCTAGGCATGCTTTTTTTTGAGCAAACTCATTTTAAATATGCTAGAGCCATTTTGCCAAGTTTAGCTATAGCATAGAGTAGTGGTGGATTTTTTCTTTTTCTTTTTTTATTTTCAAAATTCACTATTAGGGACATTTTTTATAAAATAACAAGATATCCTACTTTTTAAAAAAAAGTGCATGCATATCGCTGTAAGGTCGTTTAAGTATTTCTGATTTTTCAAAAAAAATAATTAGAGCTCCAAATGCTGAGGTGTAGATTGACAGCTTTAACACTGCTGAATGCCAGGTTATACAGTATTATTACAAAAAAAGGGAAGTCAGCCAAAGACTGATCTGATGGACCAAAATCGGAATTTTGAAAAGCACCAGTAACTACTTTCCAAATGATCAGCAGGTTAAACATGTTCAGCAAGGTATAGTGTGAATCCATTAACCCTTCGTTGTCCAGGGTCCAGACCAGAACTACTTGTTAGTTTTGAAAATAATAGCCCAGGACGTGGTTGTGTGCTTTATTGAAAGTCAGCAATTTTGTAGGCTGTGTAGGCAACCAAAGTTTTCAAGGCTGGGAACAAAGTATTAAACACAAATACACATACACACTCACACATCCACATGCATAAACACATCAGACATTTATTTAAATTTCAGTGAATGATCCATTATCCTTCAAAATTTTCATATATATCTCTTAGATACTCTTTAAAAGGGCTTGCTAAATACCTGCAAAGAGGAGACCCGAATCTTGATTTGGCTTTAATTTATTGACTCTGAAAACTTAAGCATTCGTTCTTGTATTTTTATGTCTAAGTTGGTTTCCTTTTTTTTTTTTTTAACACCTCTTAACTCAGAAAGTTCTGATGAGCAAATAAATACATCTCCATGTTGGAAGTCCATCTGCCAGCACACCTGCTTAAAGGGAAAGGAAAGCACATAACCAGGCTCTGAATGGGTTATATTTTTATCATGGTGCTCCCAAGACTCATTTGACCTCACTCTGGTTTCTAGTCTGCTTGTGACACTGGACAGTCCTTTCTTATAGAGCTATTCTATGTTTTAGGCTACGAAGGGTTTAGATAATCCCAAAAAATAAAAAATAAAATGAGGTATGTCATACCCATACGTCTTTATCTCTAGAAGCTGTGATATATGTGAAACAGCACTGTTATTCTTAACACTAGTGTGTAAAATAAGGATTAGTACAGTATGTCTCATTACTTTAAATTCAGGGCACCCTGAGTGAAAACAAATACAAAAATCCCTAACTCTGAGCTCTATCTCCAACTCCTTCTCCTTCCCCCCTTTCCTTGTCCTCTTCCTCCTCTCCTCCTGTTTTGCTACAGTCTCCTCAGTGGCAAAAACTTTCACTCTACCTCTGACAGCATGTATATTTGCACCAGTAGCGAACAAAAACTGGTCTAGTCAAACCAAATGGGCACAAAAGAACCAGGATACCAAAAGTAAAGCTCATACAGCTGCAAACCATATCACTTCTTGGTAACAATGCAGACCTCATAAACCTAAAGAAGAGAAAGAAGAAAAAAAAACTTTTGTTACTTTCCTTTTTTTGCTTGTCACTTATATACAGGCTTTGTGAGAGTATAATTTGTAGGTATAACACATTTAAAAAAAAAAAGTTACCTTCATTGGATATAACTGAATGGTGGTCGCTGATAGGAATAGGGCGTCCTCTATCTCTTATCTCTGTCTCTTACTCTTCTCTCTTTCTCTCTTTCTCTGTCATGAGACTGTGTGTGACAGGGCCACCTGTCTTTTTTTAATTTTTTAAAAAAATTTTTTTGTGTAGGTGCATGTCTTGGGGATTTAAAAATTACAAGGCTGGTTTACTTATGCAAAGCATGCCTATGTCTGGAATACTTAGGGAAAGAAAGTGACTCCATGTTGTCCGAATTCCTCAAGGGACAGAAAAAAAAATTGGAGACTGTTGAAATGCAGATTTGAAGTAATTTTTTTATTATTATTATTATTATTATTTTTGGGTTCTGCGACATTATTGTGAAAAAAAAAGTTGTTGTGCAATACTTAATTCAGACATGTACCACAAGTTAATGGTAGACTAACACTGGGGGGGCAGGGCCTGGGCATCATGCTTTTGTCAGCATAATCTTTGAGCTTTTTTAAGTCTACTATGTCTGAACTGTGGTTTCTTGTTTATCCTTTTTTCCTTAGTTGGACTGTAATGTATGGTCTGTCAACCTGTGAATCTTTAAAGTATGATTCAGGTATTGTTGTATTCTTTACTGTGTAATAAAAATGTTAAAAAATCGGTACTCCTCAATTCTCTGCCTTGCTTAATCTTTGATTGAATATCAGTGTTTGGAGGCTAATTTTTCCAATCCTTTACAACATCAAACTTTTTTCTCAGGACCCTTTTTAACCTTAATTTTTGAGGAGCTAAGAATTTTGGTTAAAATGGGATATACCTATCAATATTTAACATATTAGAAATGAAAACATCTAATATTATTATGAAAATAGTTTTGACCTTGAGGATGCCCTGAAAGTGTTTAGCACATTTTGAGAACCATTGTTTTTATGAAAACACATACAGGTCAATATCTGTTTTATAAGAGTCCTGCCATTTAGAAGAATTAAAGCTAGAAGAGGTTAGCCCTAATGGGAAAACATTGGAAAGGTAACATGGTAGCATACAAAAGATGAAAGGGTCAGGCAATAAAATTTTATTATCACACCAGTTTGGATGGGGAAAAAATTGTTCCTGAATGTGAGAAATTTAATCTCATCTCTTAACTCTGAGATTGTAGCCAAATTGCCTATCTGTGTCCTCTTCTAAAATGTGTGTTAAACTAGGTATGTAGCATCTGGTAGAATAGGAAAATGATGGATTTTGAGCAAGAGGAAGGAGGAAAGAAAAAAAAAGTTCATCTTATCAAGGATCTCTCCATATTCTATAAGAGTTCTACTTTGATGCTAGACAATGCTGTTCCTTTTCTCAAGAAGCACTTTAGTACTCTGCTGATAAACTTGAAAAAAAAAAGTCAAAATGGCTCGTTACCCCTCCATATGATAAAATAATTTTTAAAAGTTTATTTATGGCAATGGGGTTAAGTGACTTGCCCAAAGTCCCATAGCTAGGCAATTATTAATTAACTGAGGCTGGATTTGAATTCAGGTCCTCTTGCCTCCAGGGCCAGCACTCTATCCACTGTACCACTTAGATGCCCTAATAAAATAATTTTCAATTGCAAATGAGCAAACTCATGCTACAATGAAAAAAAAAGGCATTTTTAAAAATATTACAGACAAAAATGGATGTTAGAATTTCACAAAGGTTCTAAACATTTGTAATTTAGATAAAGTGTTGTTTTAATGACTAATATGCAATTTGAGTGAACTACCTTCGAAACACAATACTTGTAGGCAAGTGTTTTATTGTTTTTGGAAAGGGTTAAACTGTTCTAGAAGTAACATGATAGAATGGGATAGAGAACTGGCCACAGAGTCAGGATACCTTGGGTTTGAATCCTGATTGTGACCCATGTTGACTGTTATACCCTAGATAAATCACATAACCTTTCTGGTGTTCTGTAGGCAATGCTGTGACTTGCTATTCATCCTTAGTTTTCTAAGAGGGCCGACCAGAGATGTCATGTATTAATGTCTTTACTTTTGCTTGAATTAGAGTTAAGCAAAGTTTAACTGAATAAAGTGGTCAGCCTTATTCTTTCAGAGTCATCAAATCAAGTGGCAGAACAAAAGTCAAAACAACTAGTGATGTCCAGGATTCAATGAATGACTTTAGTGTTTTCCATGACTGACCAACCTCTAAGTGCTCCACAGTGTCTACTTCGGCCTACTTCATGGCTGTTGGAAAAATTGTTCTTGTACCCGTTCTGCATATACAGTGGGGAGTCTCCACATGCTTGAGTTAGACATTCCCCCTAACTCACTGACAGATACCTTCAACTTGGTTTATCGCATCCATCATGATGGTTTTACCAGACTGTGGCAGTTGTGCATACTATAGATTCTTGGAGACAGCTTAGAGTTGATGAAGGCTTACACCAAAAGTGGATAAGGAACTCTGAAAGGGTTTGGCAAGCCCTCACATCAGAGGTGCTAGTCCTCCTTGAAGACCCCAAACTCATCCGACCCCAAACTCATCCTAAAAAAGTGGTTTGCCATTTCCTTCTCCAGTGAATTAAAGTAATAGAGATGGGGTGACTTACCCGGGTCACATAGCTAATAAACATCTGGGTCTTCCTGATTCCAGACCTAGCACTTTATCCACTAAGCCACTTAGCTGCCTCCTGTTTATAACTTAAAAATGACATCCATATTGGTAAAGGGGCTTCTCTCAGGAGTTCTCTATAGTCATGAAAGCACAGTCCCAGTCCCAAACTTCTGGTCTCTGGTTAGACTTCTTTCCATTTGACTTGTTTTAGTATATCTTCTGACAAGTATTTACAGAGGGTGCACTACACCCCATATCCCCATATAAGGAATATAAAGGAAGAAGAATAATTCCATGGGCTTGTTCATTTGATATTCAGTTCTTTCTGATCCCATTTTTAGTTTTCTTGGCAGAGATACTGGAATGGTTTGCCATTCTCTTCTCCATCAAATTTTACAGAAGAGGAAGCTCAGGCAAACCGGGTTAAGAGATTTGCTCAGGTTCACACAGCTGCTAAAACTAGATTTGGTCTCAAACTGAGGATGATGAGGTTTTCTGACTCAGCACTTTATCCTCTGTGCCATCTAGCTGCCCAATTAATTGCATGGGTAGAGAGCACCAAAGCAATGAATCCCAGAATGTTAGTGTTAGAAGAGATTTTAGTGGCCATCTCTTCTAAAGTTCTTAACCTTTTTTTGTGAGTTTCTTGGCAGTCTTTTGACATGTATGAACCCTTCTTTGAATAATGTTTTTAAATTCATAAATTTAAAAAGAAAATCAATTATGTTGAAATATAGTTGTCAAAAAAAATTTGAAACCAAGTTCGTAGATTCCAGATAAAGAAACCCTAGCCTAGAGGATTATTGCCGGTGGGATGTTTTGCCTGTAGATATTGTTGCAAATGGATTTATGTCTTCTTGTGGGTGCCACCCAGTCAAAAAGTAGTCAAGGAATAAAACGGCAGAAACAATACAGCAAGGGGAAATTCAGAGCCTTCTTGTGCTACAGAGATGTTACAGCAGTGATTCTATAAATTGACAGAGACTGGGGCCCTTCTCTTCACTACCTATTCCAAGGTCAAGCACCCAGTTAGCACTCAATAAATATTAGCTATAAATACAACTGTGAGGCTGCATCTGGAATAGTTTGGTGCCAGTTTTCTCAGAAATGAACAAATTGGCCTCAGGACCAGAAAGAGCAACGGAAATGATTTAAAGGGCTGGAGGGATTGATTTAAGAGGAAAGTTTAAATAACTACAGCTTGATCAGATGGTGATTAAGGAGCGGTGTGATGACTTTTTGTAAATAGTGAGAAGATATAAATGCCAAAGAGGGGGTGGAAGAATTAATTCTTTTCTTATAAGTAGATATAACCAACAGTGATAGGCAGCAAAATCAAAGGTAATTATAAACAAGAGTGAATTCATCCATGTAAGATGAGAATAGCAAGAGAACTACCAAGGACATCCCAGACTTTGGTTCTTCATGGCCAAGAAAGAGCAAAAGGACTATTGGCCTACTGCTAGAAGTTGGAAAGTTAGTTTATGAAAACAAGAAAAGGAAAAACACATGCAGGTTTATGTTGACTACTGACAGTGGGGATTCTTCTCATTTATGGATTGCACTATATAACCAAGCAGGTTATTTCTAATTTTTAAATCCTGTGATTCTGTAATTTTTTCCCCTCAATTTAACACATCATTTCTGCCATCTAAGTCCCCTTTCTGGGTATCCCTATTTTACCCAGCAATCCAAGTAATTCAGGTTTTCCAAGTATTTATTGAGGTTTCTTTAGTTTCTATAAATATAAATATATATATATATGTATATATTAAGTTTTTGCAAGGCAAATGGGGTTAAGTGGCTTGCCTAAGGCAATTATTAAGTGTCTGAGACCAGATTTGAACCCAGGTACTCCTGACTCCAGGGCTGCCCTAGCTTTTATTTCTAAACCAAAATTCTTTAATCATGGAATAGGGTCTTATTTCTCTTGTAATAGGTCAATATTTAATAATAGCTAACATTTATACAGCACTGGACAAAGAGATTTACAAATACTATCTTATCCTCACAGCCACCTTAGGAAATGGGTGCTATTATCACCTTAATTGATGAGGCATAGAATAAGGGACTTGCTCAGAGCTACCCAGCCAGTAAATGTCTGAGTTTATATTTGAATTCAGGTCTTCCTGATTTCCTGACTTTCAGCACTGTCTCCTGTACAACCTAACTGACCATTTGATTGGTATTATAAAGAACAATGCTGTTTCTGTAGTTGGGGGAATGAATTTGAATCCCAATTTCATCCCTTAATATTTTATGACCTCTAACAAATTGCTCTACCCTACTTTGGATTCAGTCCCCTAGTCTGTTAAATGAAGGTCTTGGACTAGATAATGTCTTAAGTTCCTCAGACCTCTAAATTCTAATATGATTGATTGCTTTCTTCAGAGAGCCATAACTTTAATCTTAATACATATTTCATGTGAAGCTTATAAACTAAGAGTAAATGTCCTGACAGTTTTCTAAAAAAATGAAATAGGGAGGGAGAGGATGAGGGGTGATGGGGAGTGGGCAGGGGAAGAAATAGCAGATAGATCATCATTACTGCTAAATCCCTGGATGCCATGTGCCAGGTGGCAAAAGGCTTTTCTAGTCCTTGAGCTGTCCATGGGATGTGGCACGAGGGCCTTTTACAATCTAGAGGAGATAGTGAGCCGTGGCATTTTCTGACCCAGAGGACCTCAGTCAATTAATCAGCCAAAACAAAAAATGAAAAAAAGACAGTCCCTGTCCTTAAGGAGCTTACAATCTAATGGGAGAGAGACAATATACAAACAAATGTGTACAAAGCTTTATCCAAGGGATAGATAGATAGATAAAATAGGAAATAATTAACTGAGGAAAGTCACTGAAATGAGGAAGAATTGTAGAAAGCTTCCTGGAGAAGGTGGGATTTTAGTTGTGATTTAAAGGAAGCAACGGAGGTCAATAGTCAAAACAAAGGAGGACGAATGTTCCAGATTGCGGGACAGCCAGCCAGAAAAAATGCCTGAAGTCAAGAAATGGATTGTCTTGCTTGAGGGAAGCTGCTGTCATTGGATCAAAGAGAACATGGCTAGGAGTTAAGGTAAGAAAACTGACAAGATCAGAGGGGACTAGGTTCTAAAGGGCTTTGAAAGTCAAATAAAGCATTTTGTATCTGATCTTACAGGAAATAAGGAGCTACTGGAGTTTTCTAAGAGGGCAGGGTTGGTGTCACACCATCAGTCCTGCATCCAGGTACAACTCCAGTTGTCCTGATACTGTATCTGACCACTGGACCCAAATGGATCTGGAGGAGAAAGTGAGACTGGTAATTTTGCACAGCCCTCCCTCACTAAATCCACTTGCCAATCATGGCATCACCTTCCTGATATCATGTTCCTCTTCAAGAGTGAAGAACAATAAGCTGTGAATAGCAGTGCCAACTGCCCCACTGGAGATCCACTGGCCCCCTGGGCAACACAGCTCCTTTATCTTTCTCCTTTCACTCTTCCCTTCTGTTCACAATGGGTAAGTGCTCTGCCCCAAGAAATGTAAATTTTGATCACTAAAACCTCACAAAATATATTGGGGTTTACAGGAGAGATTTCTTTCTTAAGGACTATGGCTCCACACCCAAATCAATAGGATTCTAGTTGATGGACCACCACAGGGTCTTTGTTTAGTCCTGATTGGCTCTAAGTGAATGTAAATAGCAATTACTTGTTTTGAGCAGACTAAGGGCTCCTGGCCCCACTGAATTTTTTTTTTTTGACTAGTAAAAGAGGTCATTCTTTGCCTGTTTCTTACCTAGCCTTTAATCACTGAATGAGTTTTGCCTCAGTCAAACTGAGATCTGGAAAATTCCTTAGTTTAAAAAGATCACATTCTCCCACTGAATCAGGGCAGGGTTTATCTCCTCTAGTCCTGATTTGTACCTTGCCATTGGATCCAGATAGATTTGGAGGAGAAAGTGAGACTGGTGATTGCATAATCCTCCCAGATTTAAATCCAATTCTTTTACAAATCATGGCATCCCCTTCTTGGAGTCTTGGTCCTTTTGGATAAGGATCAACTACAACCTGCCCTTTGGGAAAATCATAGTGACCTAATGAAGTGGAGAGAGATTTTGAGCAGGCAGTCCCACCTGTAGGGTGGGTAAGTAGTACAAAAGTCCAGGCTTCAGGTAATGAGTGCCAGCACCAAAGTGGTAGCAATGTCAATGGAGCAAAGAAGGGGGCATTCATGAGAGAAGGTACAAAGGTGGAATTAATTGACAGATCTTTACATTAGATTGGATTTAGGAGGGTAAGGCAAGAGATCCTGGAAATTTAAAGACTCAGAGAATCTCAAAATTTAAAACCTAAACAAGAACTTGCCGTACAATATTCTAGAAATAATCATCTAACATTTGCTTGCAGATATCCTGCAATGGACCCTCACTCTCTGCCATTCTCTCTCTCCTCATCTCTTAGCTTATTCCATTTTTTGATATTTCTAATAATTTTCATTATATTTTTATCAAGTTTAAAGAAACTGATGGCACAAGCAAAGAAAGGTATAAAAGTAGGGTAAAACTGGGGTTTGAGTCCTTCCTCTGGCAAATATAGGTGGTGTGTCCTTGAGCAAGCCATTTCTCAACTTCTGGGTTCCAGAGAAAGCACCAAACTGCATTTCTCATTCAGTGCTAGTCTGATGAAAATTCAGTAAAAACTGAAAATTAAGTTTGCATCTGGATTCTCTGTAATTTATTGCCAACAGAAGTAAAACAGAATAAGGTTCATTCTCCTTCAGCATGATATGATTTCAGATGCTATCAAGAAAAAAGAGAAGAGTAAGAGAAGAAAGAAGAATGGGAGGAAATAGGAAAGAAGCAAGAAATAAACATTTATTAAATAATTTAGGGCAGCTAAGTTGCACAGTGGATATAGCACCAGCCCTGGAGTCAAGAGAACCTGAGTTCAAATCCAGTCTCATTCATTTGACACTTACTAGTTGTATAACTTTGGGTAAGTTACTTAATCCTGATTGCCTCAAATTCAGAGCCATCTGCAGTTGTCCTGATTCATATATGGCCACTGCACCCAGATGGTTCTGGAGGAGAAAAGGAGGCTGATGACAGCACAGCCTCCCCTCACTCAAATCCAATCACATGCATATCATGGCTTATCCTCCCTGATATCATGGTCTTCTTCCAGAAGGAAGAATCAACAGTTAGAACAAACAAGGAGTATTAACATTTTGTTAAGCACTTTACAACTATCATCTCATTTAAAAAAGAAAGGGAAAATAATACGCATCATCTTGACTGAAGTGTAGAGTGTATGAGAGAGTGATAAGAAAGCAAACTGGTTGTAAATGATTTCATATAGTAAATAGAGGGAAGAGACTACAGGGAGACTGACTAGAAAACTATTAGAATAGTCTAGTTTAAAGGTGTTGATAGATGAACTAATTTACACACACACACACACACACACTCACATATTTATATCTCCACATGAGGAGAGGGAAAGAATGGATTCAAGAGATGATGATGAGATAGAACTGGCAAGATTTGGTAACTGCTCAGATATAAGGAATGATGGCTGAGAGGAAAGAGTCAAGCAGAATAGCAAATTTGGGTGAGTTTAAGAATGGTAGTGCCCCCAAGAGAAATAGTGAAAGAGGAGGACCAAGATAATGAATTATTTTTGAATGTTGATTTTGAATGTGTGAGAATGCTGTGAAGAAAGCTCACTTTATCCTCATCTTCTTGGACCCAAGCTAAATAATTTTTTCTCCTTCATCTGATCTTCTCTTGACTTGATTTTTAGCCCTTTTACAATCTGACCACCTTCATAGAACTTGTTCCAGCCTCTCAGTTTCCTTAAAATGTTATACCTAAAACTGAACATAATCTACTAGAGAGGAGCCTGACCAGAATACAGGGGTACTTCTATTAAAAATGCTGATCATTGTATTTGCTTTTTGATTGCCAGCTCACTTGTCTTATTGTGGGCATGTAGTTCACGAAAACATTTAGATTTTTTCCATGAGAACCTTTATTTAGCCATGTCTTCACCATCTTGTATGTGTACAGCTGACTTTCTGAATCTGTGCATAAAACTTAACATGTATCTTTTGTTAGATTTCATTTTATTAAATTCAATCCATTATTTGAAATTTTTTTATATTCTATCATTTATCTCTAGCCCCAAACCTCTCCTCAAGGGCCAGGACTACAGTATTTCCCCATGTACCAGACGCACCCTTTTTCAAAAAGTTTGGGGTCTAAAAACTGGGAGTATCTTATATGATGGTTGTAGATTTTTTTACTTGCATTTCCCATTTTTTCATTCTTCTTGTCTTTGTGCTCATTGTTTTGTTTTGCATTCATCACCAGTATATTAGGTTGTATTTTGCTATGTTCTCTCTAGAAATGGCTCAGAAAAGATTTTCGTACAATGCTGAATTCAAGTTAAAAGCAATCCAATTTGCAAAAGTGAATAGAAACCGTGAACTGCTGCTGAATGTCAGTTTGGTCCTCCTCCAACTGAGAAAATAATCTGAGTCTGAAAATAAACCCAACTGAAAATCACCATGGAAGAAGAGGGCTATGAAAGGCAAGTTAGCAAAATAGTCTGATATAGAGAGGAATTGAAGAGATAGATTGAAGGGCAAGTGGAATTCCTATGTCCACAAAGATGATTCAGCAGGAGGTCAGAAGAATTTCTGATGAAAAGGTGACTGATTTCAAAAGAGAACGCCATTGGTGCTTCAGGTTCATGAATGGGCTAAGCATGCATCAACCTTGCCCAGGGAGAGCTGGTCGTCAACCCCAGACCAGAGCACTTGCAGGAGAACAGTCAGAGCCTCTCCTAAAGCAGTGATTTGTCATCAAGCACAGATGAGGATGAACTAATGGATGAGAGTTTTGACAGTATTGAAGAACTGTATGAATTTTATGATGAATAAAATGTGAGTTCAATAAATTTATGTAATACTTTTTTTTTTCAAATTTTGTTCCCCCCAAATTAAGGTGTGTCTTCTACATGGGAGTGTCTTATACATTGGGAAATATGGTATATGTAACTTTTCTTTGTATCCTCAGGGCTTATCCCAGTGCCTGAAGCTTTTCAGACATTTTGTTGTTGTTGTTATTGTTACTGTTGTTGTTCAGTCAGTCCTGTTCTACATTGTGTGACCCCATAGACCATAGTATACCAAGTCCTTCTGTAGCTATCTGCCCAGACTGGGAAATTGGATAGATTTTCGTAGGTGAGAAACAACACCCCCTTTTTTTAGATCCTAGATTTTTAGAAAAGTAGGAAAATTATTGTACCTCTAGTCTTCCTTCTCTGTTTCCCTTTTTCTGGAAAATGGAAAAATGTTGAGTTTTGGGGGAGTCAGCTAAGCTGCTTCCATGTGTTTTGCAGTAGCCCTGGTATGGGCCTGCTCTGTTTTCAGACTGACTGGAGAAATGGCAGTTCTGAGGTGTGTTTGGTTTATACCCCACTGTGGAGTGAGGGTTGTTTTGTTCAACTGACATGTTTGTCTACCTATAAATTTAAATTGATGGATAATTAAAATATGGGGGGATACTTGGTACCAAAAAAAAGTCCCCTTAGCTGTGTGCTTACCCCTTGGAAAGAATTAGATTTGACAAAAACGAAACACCTGTGCTACTGGAAGTTATCCTTGGTTGGTACTCTATTTCTCTCTTTTTCTTTGAAATGCTCTCTCTTATTCTCTGCCCCCCCCCTACAGAGGGAGGAGGAGGAAGGGAAATCTTCCTTTTTAGAAGTTTGAAACTCAAACCTATGTCTCAGATGGAATGCATGCTTCACTGCAGGAAGGGTAAGAAACCCCCAAAACTTGTTTTAGGAAACAGGGGACCCCCATGCCTTCTTCCTGCTTTGGGGAGGGGGATTTGGGCAATGATGATGTTTTTAATTCCAAGCCCCATTTCCTAAAGATATTCTGAGAAAGTCCCACCCTTATGAGGGGGAAGGGGAAATGGGCAGATTGATTTAGAAGCCTTGTGGTAAATTGGTTAAAGAAAAGGGGAAGACTTTTTCTGGGACTAGGAAATTCAGATTTTGTCTTTTAATTAAGCCTGTGCCAATAACTAATATCTCTGTAATGGAGTAACTGGATTTGAACTTTATAAAGTTACTCAAGAATGCATTCAAGTTTAACTATATATATGAGGTTCTTCAAGAAATTGATTGATTCTAAAAGTTATTTTTTTTGACTAGTCTTAATTGGTACAGTCAAAAAATATAATACAAATATATTTGTGCATATGTATGTACATGTGTATTTAAACATCAGTGGGACATTTTCATATCTCTCTACAGGCCTGGAGAGGTGAACAAATGTTTCTCTTCTGAGATCTTGTGTCAATTTTAGCTTGGTAAATTTGATACAAAAGAGTTGTGTCTGTGTCTAAACTCGTGTGTGTGTGTGTGTGTGTGTGTGTGTGTGTGTGTGTGTGTGTGTGTGTTTGTGTGTGTGTGTGTGTGTGTGTGTGTGTGTGTGTGTGTAATTCAGATCTGAAATAGTTATAATTACCTGATACCTGATATAATTACCTGGGTTTGAATTTAATTGTTTAAAAAGGTCTAATTTAGGTTTTGTTTTGTTTTTTGCAAGGCAAATGGGGTTAGGTGGCTTTCACACAGCTAGGTAATTATTACATCTAGCCGTCCCCAAAAAGGTCTGATTTAAAATTAAGTAATTAATGAAGTTTAGATCTGAGCCTATCCACTTATACTATTTGCAAGTCTGTAAGTGGCAAAGTTTGTGAAATGACTTCATCTGTGAGTTAAGTTTTTGTTGACCTAATATTGATTGAAGGCTGTATTCAACTTAGGTTAATGGAGACTTTAAGGTTTAGATTCCCTGCCTGCAAGAGGGTTTGAAAAGAGGGTGGGAAGGCCTTTATAGGAAAAGGTCACTACCTTGTGTTTAAAGAAAGAAGAAACTACCTGAGAGTAATTTATTCACTTAAGTTTTGTAACAAGTCTTGAGAATTTGTGTGCCATTAAGAAGGAAAATCTAATTGGGATAAATTGTATGTCAAGGAATATATCTACTGTTTTCTTTTGGGAAAGAGAAATATTGTACTAAATTTTGTAATCTGATCTGTTTTGATGTTAAATCAATATTGATAATTGTCAACAATCTCTTAAGGTCTTTTTTTGGTAAAGAAAAGTTTGTAATAATCTTTGTCTCTTATCATCTATCATTACATGTTTATGGAAGGAAATATATATGTATATGTATTTATCAGTTATGTGATATTCTCTTGTATATTAACATTATTTGGTTCTCTTGTGAACATATAAGCTATTTGAATACTGTAATGTTAAAGCCTGGAATTAACATGTAATTGTTTTGAAGGGGTAGTAAGGGAACTATTACAAATTATGGCCCCCTTCTGGGATACATCTGTGGTTTTATGAATAGTATAATGGAAATATTATTTTGTAAAATTTAATAACTCATGTTGTTAATTAACTTGCATTGGACTCAATAGCACATCTTAGAAATTTAAAGTTATTTAAGATGTTCTAAGAATTCTGAAAGAAATAATTTGTATTCTGAAGATGGCTAGCAGTTAAAAGTTTATGTATAGCAATTTCTAGCTATAGATGTAAACTAGGACTAAACTGTGGTTATTTGCTTTCAGGGAAAAGCACTTATGTAACAGGAGGAAGATAAAATAATGATTATGATTTGAGATTTCTCTATGGCAATCTCTAGCCAATTGTTATGTGAGAAGTATGGAAATGATGGGCAACCTCCTAGCCAGAAGGAGATGTTTAGTT
This sequence comes from Macrotis lagotis, assembly GCF_037893015.1. Lineage (NCBI taxonomy): Eukaryota > Metazoa > Chordata > Mammalia > Peramelemorphia > Peramelidae > Macrotis > Macrotis lagotis. The sequence continues at coordinate 544,644,189 of NC_133666.1, read as the reverse complement.
ATTTTTAAACATAGTTAATAACTAAATGGGTTCATTAAAAAAAGTTGATTTTATTAAAAAATATATATGAATTAGGATTATTGTTTTTATACCTCAAAATCTGTTTATTGCATTTCATTTACAGCACTGTCCTTAGTACATGAGCAACAATTGAATTATATCCCCCCCCCGGATTTCTTCCTTCCTTCCTTCCTTCCTTCCTTCCTTCCTTCCTTCCTTCCTTCCTTTCTTCCTTCCTTTCTTCCTTCCTTTCTTTCTTTCTTCCTTCCTTTCTTTCTTTCTTTCTTTCTTTCTTTCTTTCTTTCTTTCTTTCTTTCTTTCTTTCTTTCTTTCTTTCTTTCTTTCTTCTTTTTTAGATTTTTTTCTTTTGGCAAGGCAATGGGGTTAAGTGGATTACCCAAGGCCACACTGTTAGGTAATTATTAAGTGTCTAAGGCGAGATTTGAACTCAGGCACTCCTGACTCCAGGGCTGGTGCTCTATCCACTGCGCCACCTAGCCATCCCTCCCTGGATTTCTTATACCAAATTACAACCTGGCACACTCTTGGTTCTCCTTAGTGCTCAAGCCACCTGAAGCTCTGGTTATAGTAATTGCTATATTACAACATATTGATCTGCCTGACATCAGGTATGATTAAAAAAAAGACAATATGCCAATGAAACTATTTATCCCTATAGGGTTTGATGTTAAATGCTGCAGATGGAGTAAGTGACCTTTGAAAGAACAACCCTAGCCTCAACCAGGGCAGGATTCTTTTAAAACTTCCTTCACTTGGCCCATTGAAAAATATTGTCTATTTGACATCATAAGGGAACAGATCCTAGTGTACCTCTTTGTTCTGTAAAAGCAAATTGCCATGATCATTACAGGTACATCATAATTAAATATGAAAATGAGCCAGTGGATCAGGATAATGCCTATTGGCATATTTAATGGCTTTAAAGGAGAGATCCATTCTTCAACTAGAATTTTTGTTCATTCTAAACATGGCCAAAGATAAAAAAGAAAATTTTGTTGCAAATTACTTTTTGGACACGTACAGGTTTTAAAATGCCTTTTCAGTACATTTTTTATACTATTTTTGAGCTTTTGTTTACAACTTATGTGGCATTCATCAATGAATTTGTGTTGTATTGGAACCCATGTTCTTATAAAAAGATTTTGATACTGGCTTAGGATCATAAAGTATAATTCTTGCCCCCTTCTAAACCTTCTAGTTTTCCCCCTAATTATTGGATGTCTGTTAAATAAACTTCTGTTATAATATCTCTGGGTTTTGCATGCTCATTTTTTTTCCCCTTGAGTTTTGTTTCTCTTAGCTGTATAGTTCCAAGTCCAGCCTCTGCAAGATGCCAACCAGACATGCCAACCAATCCTTCTCTTGGATCCTGCCTTAATGAAGCCCTTGCTGTAATGCATTCATCTCTAAATGGACTCTGAAAGGCCCAGAAGAATCTGGTCCTGAATAATTTTGAGGGGGGGAATGATGAAGGGGAGATGAAAAGAACTGTGAATGTATAAATTGGGTGAAGATGTAAATTGACTTGAGATGTAAATTGACTAGAAGTAGAGAATTACAATTGTAACAGAAACAATTGTAATCTTAGAAGCTGCTTGGGTGGAGGACCCCCCCCCCCCATTCTTGATGTACCATTGAGTCATTGTTTAATATAAATTTTGTATCCTGATCTCCTTAGGCTTTACCCTCTACCTAATTCTGGGTCCAGTATAGGGTAAATGAGTTCACCTTTTGCCCTCTGGATGAGAGGCAAGACATAAAAATCTTAGCTGAACTCCAGGCAGAAGTGAACTCAAGTAGCCAGTGACTATACTTATATCCTCTATGGTTCCTTGAAGTCTGTCCAAGTTCATATTTGTTGTTTCTCTGACACTATCCATCTCATCTTGTGTGCCATATTCTTTCTCTTTTTTCTACAATATTTTTCAATGTCAGAGTCTTTTCTAATGAGTTCCATCTTCTCATAATATGATCAAAGTGTTTAAGCTTCAACTTCGGAATTTGATCTTTCACTGAAGTACTGAATGATTTAATCTCTGCTGTCCAAGGGATTCTTAAAATTCTTCACTAGCACCTAAATGTGACAACTTTGATTCTGTGTCACTCAGCTTTTCTTACAGTGCAACTCTCATAGTCATACATTGTTACTGGAAGAACTATGTCTTTGACCATAAGGACCTTTGTCAGCAAGGTGCTATTGCCATAGCTTTCCTTCCAAGGAGCAAGTGTCTTAATATCATGGCTGCAGTTACTGTTTGTAGTGCCCTTTTGAGCACAAGAATACAAAAATCTGACACTGCTTCCATTTCTTCTCTATTTCCCAGGAAATGATGGTACCAGTTGCCAACTTCTTAGGTTTTATTTATTTATTTTTTTAAATGTTAAACTTCAAGACAACTTTGACACTCACTGCTTTCACCCTTAGCCAGAGGCAGGCACTTAAAGGTTTATTGACTGTTTGAGTAAATCTCCTGCCCCAGCTTTGTGTTATCTACAAAAATAATAATCAGGAAACATCACAAAAGAAAGTTCCTGCCCTCTAGGAGCTTATACTGAATGAGGGAAAACTACATACAAAAGAAATAAAAAGGTGGGGGAGAAGAGAAACTCTGGTCCAAATGGGTGGGAAATGGAAAAAATGACTGACTTGGGCTCTCTCCTTAAATGAAGGTTGTAGGAGGAGAAATTTCTGCTTTCTAGTTAGAGGGATGGAGGGGCCATGGGCCCCTGGCAAGGGTATATTCTAGGGCTGAAGTCATTGAATAGAATGGAGGTTTGTGGAGCATGAAGGAGAAATCCAGATTATTGTACCTGGGTGGGAAATGAAGAGAATGATGCATACAAATTAAAAGAATGATCATATAGAATGCCTGTGGTGTTGAACAAAGCAGTGCAAAGGGTCATTGAGTTTAGGAGCAATTCAATTCAGTTCAACAAATATTTATTAAGCATCCACTATGTGCCAGACATTGTTAATCCCTGAGAATACAAATAAGAAAGACAGTTGCTGAACTCATGTAGTTTACAATCTGATGGGAGAATATAAAGCACAAAAAGGAGCAAAAAAACTGTAGGTGGGGCATGATGTTCTGGGGAGACAAACCAGGCAATGCTACCAAAGGAATGACAGTTACCTGCAAAATTCTGAGTCCTTTATAAAGGAAAGCACAGAAAGGAGTTTAGTACTTCATCCTCTAGCCTTCTAATCAGAGGGGAAAAGCATTTTAGGAAGTAAAGGAGGTGTTGAGTATCAGAGCTGAGTCAATCTGCATTTACCTACTTTCAAACTGGCATCAATCCATTAGTGACCACACTTCGTGCTGGGTTATTCAACCACTTCTATTTCAAATAATTTTACTATCATCTATCTTCCCATTATTCTATAGGACTATTAAAAGCCTTTCTGAAATACATATATGATATTTCATATACATATATTTCATATATTGCAAAGTCTGTCCTTCAACATGTGGTATGGGGATATCATTATGTGACTTGGAAAGAATGGAAGTGTCCAACATCTTCTACTTCCTTCTCCAAGGGAGACTTTAATTTCTGCCAGGAGGGGAAGCAGAAAATTGAAGCTAAAGACTACTCTGCTTTACTCAGAAAAAAGAGGGGTACATGGCTAGAATTATTTTGGCTTCTTAAATATCATTAGATTGGGGGTGTGAATATATTTGAAGTTCAGTCTAACTTTTGATTCATGATTCATTATTGGAAAAATTAGTATCTCAAATTTTATATTTGACTTGACTCCTTTCCCATGGAATATCAGTTCCACAATGAACACATAAACTTAACCAAGAGACTCATTTATTTGAATGGGAAACAAAACAGAAATTGAAGATGGTAAAAATAACAAGAGTATATACCAGACAACATAGAGTGAAGAAGTTCTCCCATTGGGAACAAGGCAACTCAGTTCAACCTTTGAGTCCCAGATTTTATTCAAGGGAAAGTCCTCCAAAATTTCTAGTAGGTACATGACATAGACTGCCCACTCCTCTTCTCAAGTCTTCCATATCTTTTCCTTCAATAATCTGAAGCAGGGTTGACCTTGTCAATATTCTTTCTTGAATCAGGAAGGCAGAAGCATCCAAGCAACTCAACAGTTGAACAGAACTTGAAGAATACTTATGAGAGAGGAGAGACTGGAGCTTTCTTGCTCTTACCAACTCCTCTCCACCCTAACACAGGTATGGGGCATGGATCTCCACCAATAAAGAGTGAATTTGAGACTGGGATTATAGATGTGTTATATTTACAACTTGTCCTTCTTTGTTCTAATCATACCAATAAATGAAATGACTTTAGATTGTGATTGATGAAGATCCTTCTGGATCTAGTGGCACTTTTTCATAAAAACTCACCAGCTATCTCTTTTATAGTACATTGTAGAATTGAAGACAAGCTCACCTGTCAATAATTAGAAAAAATTCACCCTTTTACACATGCCAGTTCTTTTAGTTCCCCAGGATATAACTCATCTGTGCCTAGTGATTTGCAAGTATTGAGGGCAGCCAGGTGCTCTCTTACCATCTGCTGACTTATCTTAGGTTTTAGCTCCCTGCTAACAAATTGAGTTCTATTTTTTCCAGTTTGAAGATCATTCTCCTGGGTGGAGAAAAAAGAAGCAAAATAAGTTTTGGTTGCCATTGAATCCCAGTGTTGGAAGGAAACTTGGAGGTCACTGAGTACAACTATTATCCTTATGGAGATCAATATCCCTAACTAATGTTTTTAAAGTACTAAACTGAAATGAACAGAAAATTCTTCCTGGGCAACCAGGTTCATATTTGGCCAACTCTCATGATTAAGAATTATTTCTCTCTGTAAATTAATTCTGTTCAACAAATATTTTTCTATTTTCTATTTTAAATATTCTTGTTGGTACGTTTTGTTTAAACATCATCTTCATTTTCACATATATCTCTACCCACTCTCCTGCCAAGTGAACCATTTCTTGTGACAATAAATAAAAAGAGAAAAAAAGCAGCAGCTCAACAAAACTATCAACACAAAAAAACAAATCTGATGATATATGCAAATCAACAAACATTTCTTAAACATTTCCTACTTACTGGGCATTGAGGATGCAAAAACAAAATGAAAAACCACCACTGCCTTCAAGAGACTGAGATTCTTCCAGAGAATATAACATTTTAACAGGTAAATAAATACATTTAAGTAAGGAGAAAGTAGTTATGACACTTGTTAAATGATACAATTGATTAGTTACTTTGAAAATAGAAGTTAAATAATAATTAGTGCATTGCTCACCCATACATTTTCTAGAGTAGGCTTTAAATCCTAGAAATATGATTGCCTCCTGTCTAACTACATTGAAAATAAGAGTGCATTACAAATATATGCATATGATAGCTTAGTTCAATCACTATCTTGAACATTTGCTTTTTTTCTGTTCACTTTAGTTTGTACACCCTTCCAACCCTATCACCTGTTTTCTATTTTGCATCCCTCTCTGTCTCTCTGTTTCTCTCTCTGTCTCTGTCTGTCTGTCTGTCTGTCTGTCTGTCTGTCTGTCTGTCTCTCCATGTTGTCCCCCCCCCCATTAAGGACTGTTTCTTTAGCACCTAGCCCAGTACCAGCACATAGTTACATAATCAGTACTTCTTGGTTGATTTTTGATCTCTCTATTGTTTATCATCTACCTTCAAAAAGGAAGCCAGCTGTCACTTAAATTTCTCAAGATTTTGGGAGCTCCCTCTGGCCTAAAGTAGGGAATTTTTATCTTAAATTCAAAAGTTCCTTGTTAAAGGGTTATGATTGTAATTGTGACCAATAAGCCTTGACAGCCAATGTGCAGATATCTTTTACTTTTCCATCTGCTTGTTTCTACATAGTTAATCAGTCACCATCACCAATTGGTTTTTTCACAAAGTGTCTCTCATCTATCTTTTCCTTTATTTCTCCTTCCATCATCCTAGTTCAGTACCTTGTCTCATAGCTGGGCTACAAGATAATATATAGCAAATAGCTTCAAGATTAATTTTTCAGATTACTCTTTGATGATGTTAGACTGTCTACTCAAAAACCTTTTTAGGAGGCTGTCCATTAGCTACTGAGTAAAATCTATGCTGTTTGACATTCAAAGCTTTCCAAAATCTGCTTCTAATATATATAATGTGTATATATGTATGTATGTATGTATGTATGTATATATTTCAGACTATTTCCTAGAATTCCTATATATGAATCACCCCAATATGGTCAAACCAGGTTATTTGCCATTCCTCAAAAACTGTATATTAGATCAAATTGTTTTTCCTCCTCTAGGATTGCATTCTTTCTTCTCCACTTAGGCAATTCCTCCTCGTTGATAGTCAATTCTTTCATTTTTGAAAAGCTTTCCCAGTTCCCAATTTTTCCATCAAGGCTTTGGATGAACTCAGTCCCCTTTTTGATACAATTCATTAGATAATGCATAGTTAATTTCTGTGTAATTCTCCATTAGAGTAATATTCTAATTTCTCATTGGGAAGATGACCTTGGATGCTCAGATCACAGGCTGTGTTAATGCCAACCATGCTGGAAGGGTTTCAAATAGAGACTGAAATATACCTCCATTGTTGCTAAGTTTGGAAAGCTTCAATAGCAGAATGTTGGTTACCAAGGTGATGAATTGTTTGGCCACAACACATGAAACTGTCTTGGAAGAGAGGGGTCAGTAAACTATAGCCTGAAGGACAAATCTGGCCAGCTGCCTGGTTTTGTACAGCTCACAAGCTGAGAGGTTTTTACATTTTTTAAATAAAGTTTTACTGTACTTATATTTTAGAATTTAAGATACATAGGGCTTCTGTCTGAATTTGAGGAGAGGGCACCCAAACTGTACAAATCATAGATCTTTTAAAATCTTCTTAATTTTTTTTATTGTTTGAAATTTTATTGAGTTTGCACATTTATTGTTTTTCAACTTAAGTAGTAAACTTCTTACAGATGGAGATCTAGGTTTTATACTATAATCTCTAATTCCAAGTCAAATAGCATATGATGCTTTAAGATTTGCAAAATGTTTTATACTCTATCTTATTTGAACCTTACAGAAACCCTGTGAGGTCGGTAGATTTGTTGCTAACCATTTTATAGGCAGGAAATTCTCACTCAAGGAAGTTAAGTGACTTTCCCATGGTCATACAGCTATCATACGACTAGGAGTCAAATTCAGCAGGATGTTCCTCCATTTCACTATATTGCCTTTACAAATTCTGGTCTAAGTTGAAAAACTCAATTTTACAGAACTTAAGTACACATATTCTTAGTAAATATTCTTACTCTTGACTGATGAAAAACTGCCAATAATGAACTTATTACAGCAGTTTGCTCTATGGATACCTGTTGCTAAATGGGAGCATCTTAATTAAAAATGCAGCTTTAATCAAATGCTTAATGAAAAGCACCACTCTACCAATCTGAAGCTGCTGATTGAGATGAAAAGTAATTTAGCAAGCTACCAGCATCCTTGCACACAGATTGAAGGGGGTGGAGAAGAAGGGAAAAGGGAATAAGTAACTAGTTTATATAGCTATTGCCCACAAAACTCTTGATCCTCAGGACAACCTGCCTCAAAGGTAGATGCTGTTATTATTTCCATTATATTATTGAGGAAACTGAGGGAAATAGAGTTTAAATGACTTAAGAGAGGTGATGTAGAGTAAAATTTGTAGTGGGAGTAGAAGAGCACTAAAACAGAAACTCACTTTTTCTGAGCATTTGCTGAAAACTGAGCATTTAGAAATAAATAGGGTCCAGCAAATTCTTGGAGACAACCTTGAGTTCATTTTGTCCTCCACTCTGTTGAGAATATGGACTCCTTAGAAAGCAGCTACTGTTTTGTCTTTATTTGTATTTTCAATGTTCAATACTGTACATAGGAAACACTTAATAAAGGCATTGCCATTGCATTCAAAAAGTCAGAGGACAAAAGGAGAATACAGATAAGAAAAGTCTCAGTGTTCCATTTCCTGGGTTCCTTTCCTTAGAGAGGTAAACTGAAACCAAAGCATTTTAAGGTTTAGAGCTGACATAATAGAAATCATGCTGGGTTTATGACCTGGACTTTAATTTTAGCTCTCCTACTTCTTGTCTTAATTTACCTGTCTTAGTCTCAGTTTTCTCACCTGCAAAATGATGGAATTACACCAGACTGGATGGCCTGATGATCCTACAAAAGAGAAAACTAAGTCCTAGAACTGTGAACTGACATGACCAAGGCCATGGAGTAAATAGTCCATAAAATATGCTATTTAAAAAAATGGTTTGCTTTTTTAAAGGACAGATAATAGGGGGTGGCTAGGTGGTGCAGTGGATAGAGCACCGGCCCTGGAGTCAGGAGTACCTGAGTTCCAATCCAGCCTCAGACACTTAAAATTACCTAGCTGTGTGGCCTTGGGCAAGCCACTTAACCCCACTGCCTAGCAAAAACTTTAAAAAAAAGACAGATAATACACTTTTGTGGAGAATTTTCAGTATCTCAGCCACTGAGGATATTAGAAGAGGCAAAAGATGGTCCCTGACCTAAAGGAACTCACTATCTAGTGGGGGAACAAAACAAATGTGTTCAAACAAGCTATCTAAAGGATAAATAGGGGGAAAAATTAAAAGAAGAAAGACAGAGAATTAAAAAATGTTGAGGAATGTTTTCTGTAAAGATGGGATTTTAATTGGAACTGGAAGGAAGCCAGGGAAGCCAGGAGGTGGAGTTGAGGAAGAGAGAGCATTCTAGGTATGGGGGATGACCTGAGAAAATACCCAAAACCTAGTGTGGAAGGCAGTGTCACTGGATCCAAGCCATAAAATATAAGAAGACTGGAAAGGTAGGTGGAGAGTAGATTATGAAGGTCTTTGAACATGAAAAATCTATAGGAAGCCATTGGAATTTATTGAGCAGGAGGGGAGCATGATTAGCTGGAGCTTTAGGAAAATCACTTTAGTAGCTGAATGTAGGATGAATTGGAGTAGAAAGAGACTTGAGGTGGTTGGATGCACCAGCAGGCTATAGTAGTATGGGTATGAGTTTATGAGGGCCTACCCTAGAGTGGTGACAGTGTCAGAGAAGGAAAAGAGGGCATATTTAAGAGAGATTGCAAAGGTAAAATCAACAGGCCCTGGCAAAAGATTGGATATTGGTAGGGTGAGAGAAAACAAAGAATATAAAATGATTCCTTGGCTATAAGCCTGAGAAAATAAGAAGATGGTATTTCCCCTCTACAGTTATAGAGATGTATTGATGAGATGCAATACAATATGTAACAATTCTCTTCTGCTTTGGCCTAACAATAAAACACCAAGAAAATACATGTTCTCCCCAATGGAGAAATTATTAATATTATCTAGGCAGTGTACTTTCCAGGGATGACCACATAAGATGATGAGTTTGACATATCTATTACCAGAAGTAACTCAATGTTTAGGAGGCTCTGAAGGACAGTTTGCTATTAGAAAAGGGATTAGACTATCTACTCTATCAAACAAATTCTACAGAGTTAATGTGCTGACCTCATTGCTGTATGCCTATGAAACTTGGACATTATCCCTGTGTCATGATAGGAAACTGAATCTCTGTAAATGAGATTGTCTTAGAAAGATTCTGAAGATCATCTAACAAGATAAAGTATTGGACACTGAGATCCTTTTTTAAGTTGAACTGTCAAATATTCAAATTGTATTAAAGAGAATACAATTCTGATTGATTGGCCACACTGTTCAAATGTTAAACATATTTTTACTTAAAAGACCATTTTATTTAGAACTTCTACAAAGCTAGTAAACACATGGAGATCAGAAGAAAAGATTCAATGACACTCTCAAGTCTCTCTGAAGGATTCTGGCATCAAAAACACTGGCACAGCACCACCTAGTATGGTGTGTCTTAAAGAAGGCTCTGTGATTTATGAGTAAAGCAGAATTGCAGTAACTCAAAACAAATGTGAGATGGACAAATTTAGAGACATCTCCAATTTCAAATATTCAAATACACCTTTTGAACACAAACAGTAGTAGAGCCTTCTGAGCTTGTATTGATCTGATCAGCCAAGACTGAACATATTATACCTTGACTCCATCATACTGATACCATTTTGGTCTTCTTTTAGAATGGATAGCAGCGAAACAGGATAGGCAGATGAGGGAGTTATTTTGTACATGATGAATTTCAAATTCTTATAGGACATCCAATTCTCATCTAGATGAGTGAAAGAAAGTTGGAGATGTGAGATTGGAAGTCAGAAGAAAGGTTTGGATAAGTAGATATGAGAATCATTAGCACAGAAGTGATAATTAAATCCCTTAGGACTAGATAAAATCAAGTGTAATATTTTAGAGGGAAAAGAGGAAAGGACGTAGGATAGAACCCTGTGGGACAACTATGGTTGGATCAAAGGAACTATATGAAAATCCAACAAGGGAAATGAAGAATTTGTCTGATAGATAGGAGAACTGGGAGAGAATGGTATCCCAACTATTTAGAGGGAAGAGAATTTTAAGGAGATGATCACCAGTGTCAATGGCTGCAGAGAAGTCAAAAAGAATGATGATTATAAAAGCTATTGATTTAGTAATTAACAATACTTGGTAACTTTATTTCCCCCTCCCCCACACACCCTTAATAGTATTTTATATTTTCCCAATTACATATAAAGATATTTTCAACATTCACTTTTATAAGATCCTGAGTTGCAAATTTTTCTCCCTCTCTCCCTCTTCTGTTGCCTCTCCAAGACAGGAAGCAATCTGTTATAGGTTATATATGTATAATCACATTAATCTTATTTCCACATTAGTCATATTGTGAAAGAAGAATCAGAACAAAAGGGGGGGACCACGAGAAAGAAAAAAAAACAAAAAAAGTGAAAATAATATGCTTTGATGTTCATTCAGACTCCATAGTTACTTGATAACTTTAAAGGAACAGTTTTGGTGGAATAATGAAGTCAGAAATTAGATTATAAGGGGTTAAGAAAAGATTGGAAGGAGAGGAAGTGGAGGTACCTTATCATTGATGACCTTTTCAAAGAGTTTAGCCACAAATGGCAGAAGAGATATGTGACAATAGTTATTGTGGATAGAAAGATCAAGTAAGGGGTTTTTGAGATTGGTGGAGGTCCTGATTTGGAAGCTAGACAATTTCCATCTTTGCACTGGTGAGTAATATTATATCAGTGAGAGCAAAAGGCATACCTTTTTCTTTTGTATTGTTTTTCATCTTGAACTGACCAAATGCTAAAGTATATATTATAGATATTTAATCAATCATTGTTTTTCAGTGACTTGGTAAAAATGAGTCGACCAAAGCCTAATATGGAACCTGTATGTTTGAAATACCCTGTCAAGTTTCAACACTTTACTTTTTGCATTATTCTTTTACCACTGAAATCAGTCGTGCTCCTTGTATATTCTAAAAAATGATTCATATGATCAGATGATATTGGTTTCTGTTTTGTTGGGAGGTCTACTTTCTACCATAATTAACAACTTTAGACATAAATACTATTCAATCAAACAAAGCAAAAGGAGAAAATAAATGCCTAATTGAAGAAATTAAATAAAAAATTTAACTAGTATGAATAAGTATTTTTTAACACTTGAAAAATTATAGAGCTATTGGGTCATTGGTTAAAGACAGAATTCATGAAGCAGGACATATATTGTGATTGGTTAAATATCTAGTCACATTGATTGGGCTATATATAAAAATAACAATCTAATTTAATTCATAGTCAGTCAGATAAGTGGGAGAGGACTTTAAATATGGGAGCTAAGGATAGGTCCCTTAGAGGGAATCATTCTTGTCTCCACTCACATAACCTACCTTAGGTCAGGATCTTATCACCTCTGACCTTGATTATTCCAATAGCCACTTAATTGATTTCTCTGCCTTAAAACTCTGACTATGTCAGTTAATCACACACAGTGATGCCATTTTTTTTCCCTTAATCATGAATTTGACCATTTTTTTCTCCTCTATTCAACAAACTCCAGTGTCTTCTTATTGCCTCTAAGATAAAATACAAATTCCTCATTTAGGTCCTGTAAAACATGGACCCAGATATCTTTCTTGATCCTTGGACATTATTCCCCTCATGGTACTCTGGGATTTATAGCTACACTAGTTTTTCTTTGTCCCTTACACTCGACTTTGTATCTCCTGGCACAAATTTATTCCTTCCTTATCTCCTCTTCTTAATGTCTACCCCTTTCTTTAAAATGCAGCTCATGCCCAATCTCCTAGATGAAATCATTCCCTTCAGTGCTAATGGCCTCTTCTCTAAACTATGTTGAATCTATTTTTACATATACTTGTTATCTCCTCTGTTAGAATATAAGTTCATGGTAAGGAGGGACTGTTTCATTTTTTATTTTTAGTGTCTACCACAAAGTAGGTATTTAGTAAGTGATTGTTAAATGATCAGCTGGAAAGGAGATAAAATGTGCCTTCTCACTTCTTTCTTGTCTACCACCATTGACTATATTACCAGAGGAACTGTGATAGAAAAGAGTGGATCCAGGGGAGAATTAAGGCCAAACAGAAAGTTTCCCAAGAAAAGATAACTAAGTATCTAGAGAATGCATAGGAGTTGAGTTATAGGTGACAACTTTGAACTCTGAAAAGTCAGAAGGACTGGGGATACTGCAGGTTTCAAAGCTGGTCACATTGTTCCAGGAGTAGAAATGGCTGATGACAGTACATGGGAGCAGGAACAGAGAGAAATACTGAAGGAAAAAAGAACAACAAAAACTAGATCCACTGAAGAATTTTGAATTTCAAGACTCAACAAGAGCATAGACTTCAGAACCAGCAGAGAGCTACACATAAGAGGAATTTCTGGACTCCATGAAGGGAGGAAAAGACCTTCAGTAAGCAGGACTTGTCATAGCTACTATGCTATAGATGTTCCCGGTACACACATTTTACTATCTTAATGCTTTAGATTTGAACCCTCTCTCCTCAGGTCTTATATATATACAAGAGGAGCATGCACCCCTAATTTGAGGAAGTGTTTTCTAATTATTGCCATGATTGTATCTACTATCCTTTTTCTGCAATGAAGGGGTTGGACTTCTAAGGTCTCTTTTAATTGTAAACCTGTGTTCCTTCTCTTTCTTCTAGCTTTGGAGGAGCTTCACTTCTTAAGTACCTAGATAAGCAGAGCTCTTGGGTTGAAGAACATGCTAAAACATTTCAGTCTACAGAATAATGAATGAATCAATTCCTGGTAAGAACATAGGATCATAGTTTGAGAATTGTCAGGGACTTTAAAAGCCATTGAATCCAAAGCCCTTATTTTACAGATAAGGAACTCCCCTAAAGAGGATTGTTTTTCTCAAGATGGGAGTAAACTCTTGTTTCCAGATGCTCAACATTTAGAATCAGCCTGGAGAGTATATTCTAGATATAGAATTTTTAAAATATATTACTTTAATTTATATGTATATTTATTACTATAAAATAAAGGAGAATACAAAGTTTAGGGTCTGGATCTATGATTTAATTCTTTAGGATGGATGGAAGAACTTCTACCAAAGAAAATTCATACCTTCTTTATAATTTCTAGTTCTAGAGGTACTTTCCAAAAATCATGGGACTTGGTCAGGATTGCAAAGAGGTAGAAATTGAACCCAGTTCTTGGCTCTGAGTCCAGATTCCTAGTGACTGTTTCACATTGCCCCTTTATGTTACATTTTACTTGATTAAAAAATAATCTCTGGACTTTAGAGGAACTTATGAATAAACAAAAAGTAAAAAAAAAATTAATCATCTTTCTATCCTTTCCACATACCTAAATCTATGGAACTTAGAAGTAATCACCAGAGGAATAGTCTACATAGTCTGTATAATTAGTTTGTGAATAATCCAGGTCCATCCCTGTTACCTTCTCTTCTTTGTAATTCCCTTAGAAAAGCCTCTTAGTATTTCTACTAGATTCCCTGAAAAGGAAGAGAGAGAGGTCTTGAAATCAGATACACCCATGCCAAAAGTTTCATGGAATTTTTTGTTTGATGATACTAACCCTGGAAAGGAAAAGTTAGCTAGGACTAAGACAGCACTATGTATCATCTATTCAATAGGTTGCCTCCCTCCTCCCCCATTCATTTATATATAATCAGGAGCTGGTTATCAATTAAGTCAGTCTTATTTTTTTTCTCCTCTCTTAATAGAAAGCAAACTATTGTTTGAAAAACTGAATATGTGACCCAGAGGCAAGATATGGTCTTATTTGACAATCAGGTAAAATGTATGCCATGTTAGAAGGGCTATGACCCCAGTCCCAGTCATCCTATCTCTGTGGCAGAGTGTTCTTGCAATATTGCTCAAATCTTAATTAGGGAATAAATGAACATGAAAGTTCAATAAGGAAAAAGTTTCCCTGGTTGCAAATATTTTAGTGGATTTTCACACCCGATTTCCATCTACAGATGCAATCAGTGAGCTCACAAGTGTGAAGCAAAGAAATTGTATAGTTTGATGATGTTAAAAAGAACATACATAACTATTCTGGGTATTTTAGTTATAGCAGAGGTTTTGAAGAGGAAATTGATTTTTTTTCATTTTTTCTACAGGGAGTATTAATCAATGGGATCAATAGGCCTACTTAAGAAGCAATGTTTGAACACACATTGGAAAGAGAGAATGGTAGTGAATATTCTTTTATATGTTAACAAGCTACTGTGGGTTTAGGAGGTAGGTTGTAGTCATCAACACTAGATACTTTTGCAACAATTACCTGGTTATTGAGACTAATTTGTGTTCATATATGTAGTGATCATAAAATCAGCAAAGACTGATTTACTGAAGCTTTTATTTTAAAAATGACCTTTTCAAATATACTTCTTGTTTATCAGAATTCTAGATAATCAGATTTATTCTTGTGGATTGGCTTTTATTTGCTTATAACACAGAGGATTACAAGACCTTCTTCCCTGATAATAAAATGCAGATAGGCAGAGGGGCAGTCTAAGATTAGAGTAAAGGTAGAAAAGGGTGTTTTAAATGAATCAATCCTTGCACAGAATGGCCAATTTCAGGGTTGACTAAGCCAGTTAGCCATATTACCTTAAAGGACTATCAGATAGAAGACAAAGGGCTGAGGAGGCGCTGACTTTCAATTTGCTTAATAAGGATGGAGGGCAAGGACTGTTTGTGTTTCTACCAGATCAAGTAACATCTGTGTGTACATAAAGTCTCAACTGGTCACCTTTCCAGATGAGCAGGTGAAAGAACCGAACGGAAGGAATGCTTCTCTATTCCCTGGTAATTTTAGAGAATTTAGTATTTCTGGACAGAATGGAAGTTCTTCAAGGAAGAAACATAGGAGAACAAAGCTAGGAAGAAGCAAAGGGAAATTCTAACCTGTATCAGTAGCTTGTAGGGTAAAGGAACGTGAAACAGGGGCAGCTAGGTGGTTCAGTGGATAGAGCACTGGTCCTGGAGTCAGGAGGACCTGAGTTCAAATCCAGAATCAGATACTTCAGACACTTAATCCAATTTCCTTGCAAAAACAAAACAAAACAAAAAAAAGAACATGAAACAAATAAGAGGGTAGAATGATCAGTGAACATATGACATTAATTAGTGACTAGACTGGCTAGTTAAAGTGCTAGTAAACTAGTGGGAGAGTGTGGATAAAGTGCAACAGAGGCATATAAGGAGATCATTGAAGAAATAGGGAGGGAAGTGAACAGGTGCCAAAATGAAAAGTTCTTGGTGTATGGCCCCTGTGGTCCCTATGACCCCCAGATTAGGGCAGGATACAGTGGAGGTGACTTTGGGATATAGACCCGGATAGCATCTCTGACACTCTGGTAGAAAAAAGGTTCAAACTTACAACGAGTTTTCTGGAATCCATGGGAATCTATCCTGGCATCTAGAGGTGAAGATAGAAGTACAATTGAGATCAATGAAATGAGGGTATTTTCTCAATTGCCTAATAAGTAACCAGAAATGAAGGTCAGGCACATAGGGAATTTAAGTCTGTGCCAATCCAGTAAGAGGCTGGGGAATTGGCAAAGTCTCTGAATTTATTAGCCTTGGCATCTAGGCTATACCACTAATACTTGTTTTCCCTGAAACTCAAATAATTATGAAGTTCTTTTTGTGGAAGGGAGAAAGGAACCATCTGGAGAGAAAGAAACTTCTTGTAACCAGAGTTCCCTTCAAGTGAAGATTCAATAATCAGTTGTTGCTATCTCCCAACTAAGGGGGCCTGAGGTATATATTTGTTGATCTAATAAAAACCACACAGATGGATGGCTGTCATTTTCCAAGGACATTTATCTAGGGCAGAACCTCCTGGGAACTATCAAGTCATGTCAAGCTGTGCCAGTCATAGTACTAGGAACTAGGGAGTATAAGGAAGGCACATTACTGTTCCTACCTTCAAGGAGCTTTCAGTCTAAAGGGGGAGTTTCTAACATGTAAACAAATAGGTACAGACAGGCTACAGACAGGATAAATTGTGGTTATTTTTAGAGAGAGAGGTAATACAGTAAAGGAGGAAGGAAACAAGAAGGTAAGAAAAGGAGGCAGGAATTTTATTTTGAGCTAGATATTGGACTTTATGAATATCATCTCACTTAATCCTCACAACAACCCTGGGAAATACGTAATATTACTACCCCCATTTTTTAATAGCTGAGGAAGCTAAGCAGAGATTAAATGACTTGCCTGAGATCACACAGTTAGAATCTGAGACTGGATTTGAACTCAGGTATTTCTGATTCCATGTAAGTCATTCTAATCATATTCCACCTAGTATATCTATATGAAGAAAAGAGGGACCAAGACAGAGCCTTGGGGAGCATCTAAGTTTAGCAGACATTTGATGACTTTGATCAAAGCAGATTTTTTTTAGGTTTTTCAAGGCAATGGGGTTAAGTGGCTTGCCCAAGGCCACATGGCTAGGTAATTATTAAGTGTCTGAGGTCACATTTGAACCCAGGTACTCCTGACTCCAAGGCTGTTGCTCTAGTCACTGTGCCACCTAGCCACCCCTCAAAGCAGATTTTGATGAAGATTAATTAAAGGAGATTGAGAAGGGTCAGTGAGATAAATGATAAAAGAACCTATTGTCAAACATGATGAACACTACTGTGAATTTGAAGATTTATGTGAGGACAAATGATAGCACCATAAAGAACCCAGACAACACTGCAAAGAACAAGGTCCTGAGCATAAGAACAAGAATAACAAAAAAGAATCACCTAAATACCCACAAAACTTTTCATTTTTGATGCCAATTAAAAGTGGCAGAAGAGAAAGAGAATTTTTTTCTTGTTTTTGGTTTTTGCAAGGTAATGGGATTAAGTGGCTTACCCAAGGCCACACAGCCAGGTAATTCTTTTCTTTTCTTTTTTTAAAAAATTTTTTTAATTCATTTTTCATTCTCATTTTGTACAAATTTTTTTTACATTAATAAAATATACTTGTTTACAAGTAAACAAAATACCCCTCCCACCATGAATATAGATAGATTTACTTGGGCGAAAAAGTAAAGGGGAGAGAAAAAAATTAAAATGAAAAAAAATAATAGTAATAATTGTAGGTATGGCCAGGTGGCGCAATGGATGAAGCACCAGCCCTGGAGCCACGAGCACCTGAGTCCATATCCAGCCTCCTAAACCCAATAATCACCCAGCCATGTGACATGCAAGCCACCTGATCCCCACTGCCCTGCAAAAACCAAAAAGAAGAAAAAGAAAAGACCCAAAATAAAATAAAATAGTAATAATAGTAGGGGTGGCTGGGTGGCAGACAGAGCATTGGCCCTTGAGCCAGGAGCACCTGGGTCCGAATCCGGCCCCAGACACCCAAAGATCACCCTGCTATGTGGCCCCAGGCAGGCCACCCAACCCCACTTGCCCTTCACCCTCCCCCAAATAATAACAAAAATTGTGCTTCAGTCTTTGTTCCAACACCATGAACTCTGTCGTGGGTGGATCACATTCTTTATGATAAGTCCATCACAAAAGTTATTTCCATATTTTTCCACCATTGCCATTGCTGATCGCAACTCCCTCCTTTCTTATTTCTCCACTACCATGTACTATATTTTCTCTCTCCTTTCACTATGACTCTGCTGTAGGGTAGCTGAGTGGCACAGCAGACAGATCCCTGGTCCTGGGGCCAAGAAGCCCTTAGCCTCCATACCACCCCTTCGGCCCAGAATCCACCTGGCCCTATGGTCCTGGGCAGGCCATCCAATCCCAGCCCCTTGCAAGAAGTAAAAAAGAAAATGTGTTATATCTGACCACTGTCCCCCCATGGTCCATCCTCTCCTCTTTTATTCATATCCCCACCCCTTCCCCCTGCTTCCTCCTCTTTCTTACTTCAGATGTCTATACCCCATTGAGTATATTTGCTTTTTCCTCTCCTAGCCATCTCTGATGAGAGAAAAGTTTCCCTCATTTCCCCTTGCAATAGCTCATTGTAATTAAAAAAAATTATTATGTGAAATATCTTGGACTATTCCCCCTCTCCTTTTTCTTTCTCCCATTCCATTTCCCTTTTTTTCCTATTGACTCCATTTTTACACCATATTTTATCTTCGAATTTAGCTTTCTCCTGTGCTTCAACTATAAAAGCTCCCTCTACCTGCTCTATTAACTGAGATGGTTCATAGGAATATTATCAGTATCATTTTTCTAAACATGCAGTTCATCCTCATTAAGTCCCTCATATTTCCCCCCTCTCCTCCAATCTCCATGCTTCATCTGAGTCCTGTATCTGAAGATCAAATCTTCTATTCAGCTTTGGCCATTCCAAAAGGAACCTTTGAAATTCCCTTGGTGCATTGAAAGTCCATCTTTTTCCCTGGAAGAGGACATTCAGCCTTGCTGGGTAGTTCATTCTTGGCTGCATTCTAAGCTTTCTTGCCTTCCGGTATATTGTATTCCACCCCCTATGAGCTTCCACTGTAGTTGCTGCTAAGTCCTGTGTGATCCTGACTGCAGCTCCACGATATTTGAACTGTGTCCTTCTGGCTGCTTGTAATATTTTCTCTTTGACTTGGGAGTTCTAGAACTTGGCTATAATATTCCTGGGGTTTGGTTTTTTGGTATCTCTTTCTCGGGGGGATCGGTGGATTCTCTCCATTTCTATTTTGCCCTCTGCTTCTAGAATATCAGGGCAATTTTCCTGTAGTAATTCTTTGAAAATGATGTCAAGGATCTTTTCCTGATCATGATTTTCAGGTATTCCAATAATTTTCAAATTATCTTTCCTAAGTCTGTTTTCCATATCAGTTGTTTTTTCAATGAGATATTTCACATTTTCATCTAATTTTTCATTTTTTTGGTTTTGAAGTATTGATTCCTGATTTTTGGTAAATTCATCAATCTCCTTGAATTCTATTCTTTGTCTGAAGGATTTGTTCTCCTCAGAGAGTTTTCTTATCTCTTTTTCCACCTGGCCAATTTTGCTTTTTAAAGCCTTCTTCTCCTCAATAACTTTTTGAACTGTTTTAGCCATTTGACCTAAGCTGTTTTTTAGCATGCTATATTCTTCAGCACTTTTTTTGGATTTCCTTGACTAAGCTGCTGATTTCATTTTCATGTTTTTCCTGCATCTCTCTCCTTTCTTTTCCCAGTTTTTCTTCCAACTCCCTCATTTGATTTTCAAAGTCTTTTTTGAGCTCTATCATAGCCTGAGCCCAATTTCTGTTTTTTTTCTTGGAGTCTTTAGATGCAGGAGCTTGTGCTTCCTCATCTTCAGACTGAGTATTTTGATCCTTCTTGGGCTCATTTGCAAAATATTTCTCAATGGTCTTCCTCTTGTTTCTTTGCTTGTTCATTTTCCCAGTCTAAGCTTGTTTTTTGGGGTACTTCCTGAGCTTTTGGGACAGTCCCACAAGGGTCTCAGTGTGTGAGGTTCTGTCCTCCCTCCTGGTCTGTGAATGACCATAAGCGCCCCCCTCTGCCACGGGGCTGAGGTGGGGGGGACTGTTGTTCTATGGAGGGGCCTAGACTGGGGTCAGGATCTCAATGTGGTCAGATCCCCAGAGTCCTGTCCCAGGGGCAGAGGACAGAGCTCGGCAGTTTCTCTGTCTTCACTCCCCTCCCTCAGCTCAATGGGCTCGTGCCCTGGAGGCTCCTGCTTACCGGCTCTGCTTGCTTCTGTTCCTGGATCTGGGCTGCTCACTGTGTGTCCTGGCGGCTTGGTTCCATGTGCTTGCTCTGGTAGAGGTCCCCCGCTGTTCCCCCACTTTGTGCCCGTTGCTCCCTGGGGTGCAGCTCAGGAGACTCCCCTGCTGCTGTGAGCTGCAGCTCCCAGCGCCCTGGGGCTGCCTCCGGGTGGCTGAGGCTCTTTGGCTCTGGTGCCCCACGCCTCTGGCAGGCACCCCTCCAACCCAGGGGAGCAGAGCCTTTCTGCTCTTTTCCAGGTTACCTTGAGTAGGAGAACTGCCTCACTAGGTACCTCTGTGGGTTCTGTCTCTCGAAAGTTTAGTTAGAGTCCTTAGTTTATGAGTTTTTATCAGAGAGCTCCTAAGACTTGATCCCTTCATGTCGCCATCTTGGCTCCGCCCCTTTTTTAATTTTTAAAGATTTTATTTGAGTTTTGAGTATTATAATTTTTCTCTCAATCTTATTTCCCTCCCCCCACCCCACCCCCAAAGGAAAGCAATCTGTCAGTCTTTATTTTGTTTCCATGTTGTACATTGATTCAAATTGAGTGTGATGAGAGAGAAATCACATCCTTAAGGATGAAAACAAAAAGTATAAGAAATAACAAGATCAGACAATAAGATATCTTTTTTTTCTAAATCAAAGGTAATAGTCCTTGAAATTTGTTCAAATTCCATGACTCTTTATCTGAATACAGATGGTATTCTCCATTGCAGACTGTCAAAAATTGTCCCTGATTGTTGCACTGATGGAATGAGGAAGTCCATCAAGGTTAATCATCACCCCCATGTTGCTGATAGTGTGTATAGTGTTTTTCTGATTCTGCTCATCTCACTCAGCATCAGTTCATGCAAATCCCTCCAGGCTTCCCTGAATTCTGGTTCCTCCTTGTTTCTAATAGAACAGTATTGTTCCACGACATACATATACCACGGTTTGCTAAGCCATTCCCCAATTGAAGGACATTTACTTGAATTCCAATTCTTTGCCACCACAAACAGGATAGCCAGGTAATTATTAAGTGTCTAAGATCGGATTTGAACTCGGGTACTCCTGACTCCAGGGTGGGTGCTCTATCCAATGCACCACATAGCTGCCCCCCAAGAAAAACAAAATTGAGAAATGAACAGTTTACTAAAAAAATAGTTTCTGAGCATGTGATTTGGATTTCTGGACCTATGGGGATAGTGGGCTCTTGGCCAAGGATGGAGTGCACTTCAGAAGGTCTGGTAAAAACATATGTTCTTAGAACTTTGCAAATATAATTGAGAGAGCTATAAATAAAACAGGAAGGGGAACAGGGAGAAAACTTTCTCATACCTGGTCCCAAAGAGAGTAGTAGATCTACAAAGGAAGAATAACAGATGAGATGACCCATTCACAGCAGACAAAATTCAAGAAGGGAACCAATTATAAAATCAATAGCTTCAGATGTTTATAATAGAAATGAACAAAGGAGGAAAAATAAAATGAGAGCAAACAAGAACATTTAAAATAAGGAGATAAATTTGATCTCACTGGCATCATTAAGATTTAGTAGCATGTGACTTCTGATTGCATTAATATTTTGACTTCAATAAAAAAGGTAGAGTAAAATTATATATTTTTTTAAAAATGATAGATTCATATGAGACAAATATAGGACATATATACCTGGGGGAAATGTCTGCATAAACTTTGGTAGCTCAAGATGAAATGACCAAGAAAAACAAAAGTTGAATGTTCTGAACATATTGATTTATTAAGTAATATATGTCAATCGCTCACCAACTGGGATAAGATCTCCTTAGCTTAGAGCAGAACCAGTTAGTAATATGGGGGAGACAGACTTTGACATTTGTTATTGTGTCTTATATTTATTATTTTATATTTATTAATCAAATAAGACCAATTAATTAAGAGAAACAATATACTATTAACCAATCTGATTTCTAAGGGTCTGAGGTGACATTGGTCCTCTGAAAACAAAGGACAATAAGCAACAATATTAGTGTAGTGCTCCCAATAACAAACTTCCTTTAGTCTGTGATGATCAACACTTTCTCTACCCCTTATAGAGTCTTTTTTTTTAGGTTTTTGCAAGGCAAACGTGGTTAAGTGGCTTGCTCAAGGCCATGAGGCTAGGTAATTATTAAGTGTCTGAGACCAGATTTGAACCCAGGTACTCCTGACTCCAGGGCCGGTGCTTTATCCACTACACCACCTAGCTGCTCCCCTTATAGAGTCTTATAGAACTGGCTAGAATAGTGAGAGATTAAGTGACTTGTCCACAGTGTCAGAACTTGTTCTTTCATGAATGCTAGACTATGGTAAAATTCTTTGAAATATAGTTCTATAGACATAACTTTGTTAAACTATTTACATCAGCCAAGGTATAAAAATAGGAAAATATATACTTTTGAAGGTGGTCACCATTATCAAGGTTCAGTGTCCAAACAAAAGCTGGTTTCCTTGTTGATAGTGAAGTTCTTCAAATGCTTTTAAACTCATGTGAAATTGCACTAATTGTTAAATCACTGAATGAATACTAAAAGCTCTCCTTAGCAAAATTTGTAATTTTCCTAAAAACAAAGTTACTGAAGTATCACCACTGGGGAAAAAATGAACAAAACTCCAAAGTTAAAGTGGTGGTGGTAGGAAAAAATGTACTTTAATAACCATGAGAAATAGCCCATTATATTAGATGATCCAATTATTGACTTCATATATATATAGATATATATATATATATATATATATATATATCTTTTTTTTTTTAGGTTTTTGCAAGGCAAATGGGGTTAAGTGGCTTGCTGAAGGCTACACAGCTAGGTAATTATTAAGTGTCTGAGGTCAGATTTGAACTCAGGTACTCCTGACTCCAGGGCCAGTTCTCTATCCACTGTGTCACCTAACCTCCCCTTGTCCTTCATTTTCAAACAAGAGCATGATAGCAAGGAGGTGATGCCATGATAAACACATGTGTTGGATCTGTATGAAGGGGTCTATGCTAAGTCACTAGTCTCACCTTCTCCTCTAGAGCATCTGATCCAGTGGCCAGATATGAATTAGTACAACAAAGATGACCTTGGATGTGAGGCAATCAGGAGTAAGTGACTTGCCCAATGTCACACAGCTAGTACGTGTCAAGTGTCTGAGGTCTGATTTGAACTCAAGTTCTCCTGACTCCAGGGCTGATGCTCTAACTACTATATCCTGATTTTAAAGGGAGGGTTGATATGACAAACTTGATTCCTTTCATCATCATCTCCCTTCTTTCTTCAGACTCTGTCCCTGTCCATAGTGGACTCCCTCTTTTATTAAAAATAAAAAATAATAATATGAGCATTTTTAAGGTTGGCTTATCATTGTTGCTCAGTCATTTCTGTTGTAATTGATTCTTTGTAACCTCCTTTGCAGTTTTCTTGGCAAAGTTACTGATTTGGCATTTTCTTCTTTAACTTATTTTACAGATGAGGAAACTGAGATAAACAGAGTAAAGTGATTTGCCCAGGTTCACACAGCTGCTAAGTGTTTGAGGTCAGAACATTTGAACTCAGAAAGTCTTGGAGCTTTATTCATTTCACCATCTTGTTGTCCCAAGGTTTGCAGGGGGCACTTTAAACAAACAAACAAATGTTATTTAAACCTCACAGTATGTTATAATTATTCTCATTTTACAGATGAGGAAGTTGAGACTGAGAGATAAAGTGACTTTCATAGGGTCATATAGTGTGTGTGTGTGTGTGTGTGTGTGTGTGTGTGTGTGTGTATTCTATCCATCTAATAAATAAATACACAATGAAGACAACATGGGAGGGTGGGCACTATCTACTGAGATGTAGGGAGGAATCAGAATAATTTTCAACTTAAGATTCCAGTAAACTAAAGTGAAGAGGAAGCACATTCCAAGCCTAGGAGATAACCAAGGTAATGGCATGGGGTAGTAGATGGAGTTTCTGTGTGAGAACTTCTATGTAGGTCAGAATGGCTATGCTATAGAGATGAAAATAATGTGTAATGAAACTGGAGAAATTGGGTAAGGGAGTTGACACTTGAGTCTTGAAGGAACAGGATTCTTAAAGGGAAATCATTGATCACCATAACTCCAGAAGATTCAGAATTGTAAGTGTCCTGAAAGGCAATGAAATGCCACAAGGTGGATGTATAGGGAGGATGCAACACATGAAAGTTTTTATTTTTGCTTGAGAAGTGGGAGATGGATTGTTTGTAAGGATGAGAGTTGATAGGTGAATTTTTTAATGCATGTTCCTGGTTCCTTCTAGGTATTAAAAGAATCAGACATATCATTAAAAATCAGTATATACAAAATAAGCAAAAATAAGATCTATATAAAATAATTTTGAAGATAATATTTTGGGAGGGGCAATAAAAGATGAGAATATCATGAACATTGACTCAGAAGAAACCTGAAATTAAAGCCCTTATTAATTGGTTGTGTGACCATGTACAAGTCAGTTTTTTTTAATCTGTAAAATGAGGATAATAATAGGTGTACTTTTTTACCTTTCAAGTCTGTTGTGAAGTTCCACTATGATAGCATGTATGTTAATTGCTTTGCAAATCTAGAGGTCAGCTTTTATTAGAAATAAGAGGGAAAAATAAAGTGAAAATGATTGTATTCTGTCAGTATGCAGTATCAAACAAGATGATATATGTTAGGCACTTTACAACCCTCAAAATATAAAAATGTGAGCTTTATTAATCTAAGTGGCACCACAGCATAGTCGATAGAGAGCTAGCTACTGAATCAGGAAAACTTGGTCCATGTCCTGTTTCTGTCATGCTGGCTACAGGATTCAAGAAGGTCATTTAATCTCTCAGCTCCCTAGGAAATTCTTTAAGATCATAAATAGTGAAGCAGATTCAGATCTGCCTGGGCAGAAGGAATTTCCTCCTTGGGAGTCCCATATGCCAATAGACAAACATGTCTGATGTCTCATCACCCCTTTACCCCCATCCTATTTGAATTCTGTGATTTATATGTGTAGTCCCTGTATATGTTAGTGGTTTGTCAAGGTAGTAAATCTATTGATTTTTTTTTGTCTGTCCCAAATTCCACTGAATTTTACTGGCGACCTAGGTGTAAGGACTGCCCTTGGGCCCTGGTGTCATCTCAGCTCACTGGTTTCCCTTGATGTAGAGGGCAGAAGGTCACAAGAGTGGATTAAAACAGCCTCTGGCATTTCCCTTGGAATCCTGCCATTTGAATCTCCTCTAGTTTGGGCAATCAGAGTATATTTACAGCCCAAGGGCAAACATACCATTCACACTGGGCTTGCTCTGGTTGAATAAATGGGATGACTTGGCCATTGCTGTAGGCTGGCTGACAGTCTCTAACTAACCAAAAGATGAGATAGGAGACTCTGCTGACATCTGAGGATCATGGTTGGAGAATCAGGATTTTAATTAGTCAGAAACCCTCGTTCTTGTCCTTTGAGATCTAATCCTCACTTCCTCAGCATATTGATTGGTTGGCTTATCAGAAACAAGCCAATTTAAAGATCAAAAAAAGCAACAACAAAACGCAATCTAACTTGGCTTTCCTGGATTGGATTGTACTATATAGTAGTATTTTTAGTCTTGTAAATGGATATATACAGTATGTGTCAAGCACAAAATGCCATAAATTTGATTGATACATCTAGAGCATGAATCTCCAAACTTTTCACTTTTGGGGGCTTTCCTGCTCAACAAAAACTTGACAAATGTTGCATATAGAATTTAATATTTATTTATGCCTACAATATAAGGAGTATGATAATATAATAATGTAATATAATAAAAATGAGTTTAATAATAAAACATTTACTTTTTAAACAAAAATTAAGAACATGCTATTTTTTTATGTGAAAACTGATCCTGCCTTTGCAATCCTATTATGTATATAACTGATTTGATAGAGGTTGTATTGATGTGAAGAATATTTTCAAGATGCTCATGTGAAATTTTGGTTCTATTTTTATTTTTTGTATGCTTCATATGGGAAAAAAGTTGCTGGCAAATATACATACTCCCCAAAAGAAATAACATGAACAGGGTATGTTCATGAAATGCTGGATCTTTTTCTTTAGGCAGGTAAAACTTATACCCCCACACATTTTTCTTTAGGTTGCATATCTGATTGCAACTCTACATTCTATTTGCAAGTTTGCAGGGAGTGTGTTGATGTCAACTGTGAATACAGGAGCAAATATACTGAAATAGAGTTGATGTTTTCTAAAATATTGAAATATATTCTCAAAGTCCAGTGACAAAATACCAAATCATACTATATACAATAAAGTTTCAATTATGATGAGTCATATAATATTTTAAAATAAAGATCATAATTCCTATATATATATAATTTATATACATACACACACACACATATATATATAATTTACACACACACACACACACACACACACACACACACACACACACACACAGACAACTTTTGTAAGAAAACCTCCAGTGTTCTATGAGACCACACAATGTTAAGTAAGTGAAAAAGTTGAGTCCTGTTAGTTAAGGGTTAAGCTAGTCTGTAATGCTGCAACTATGATGCATGCCCCCACTATTCCTACATTTTCTAGTTACATGACTGGGCTTTGAGGGTCACATGTGGACACCCTGTCTTAGAGTTAAGAAGTCTTCAGGTCAAGTGCTCACACATAATGACTGTGTGAACACTGAACTTTTTAGTTCCAACCCACCCCTCAGTCCAATCCCAGTTGTATATGACTATGAATTATTGGGGAGTGACTGATTTGCAATGGTAGAGGGATTTTGTCCACTGGGATTTCTCTATAGTAATAAAATCCTGAGCTTGAAAAAATCTGAGAGTTAAAAATGGAAAAATAGTTATTTTTCACCTCCAACCTTTGGATTGTGATTTGAACGTTTGTCAAAATTCTTATATAAGAAAAACAAAAAGATGTTCCCTTGTATAAATTCATAAGCACTACGGCAAATCCAAGTACTTTCAAGCTTACTGTGTCACTTTGGAGAGGTTCCAATCTCTTTGACCATTGGTTTCCTCATTTGTAAAATGAAGAGATTGATTTAGGTAACCTCTTACAACTCTAGAATAGCAATAATGATAATAATAATATTTCGATAATTATTTAAATATTATTTTATTTAATCCTCATAATGACACTACCATGCAAGTGCTTTTATTGTTCTTATCATGTAGATGAGGAAACTGAGGCAGGAGTGTATGATTTGCCCAATATCAAATAACTAGTAAGTATCTAAGGCTGGATTTGAACTCAGGTCTTCTTGAATCCAATCCCAGGGCTCTCTGTCCATTGTTCCACCTGTCCACTGTGCTTCTAATATTTAGGGAGGAGAAGCACCTCTGGTATGAGGGCTTGCCCAGCCCTTTTCAGGGCTGCTTATTCACCTTGGGTTTCCACCTTTGCCCAGTGCTCGTGTATTGCTTCAACAAACTGTAATGTGTGCAGTAGTCATACCCATCTCAGCAGACAGGTTAAACCAGGTTGAGGGTAAAACCACAAATCCACTGGTGAGTTAGGTTAGTGAGCATGTGAAAACTTCCCCCCACCCCTGGGGAGATGAAAGGAAGAAAAATAGTTTTAAAAAATTACACAATAACTTTATTATATAGTTAAAAGGAATAGTAAGTTATACAAAATAAATTTGTAGTTTTGTATGCAATCTTTTCTATTCTACTATATTATGGAAATGCTTGTTTTATTTCTTAAATTCAGAATAACAATATCTAAAAAAGGAAAAAAAATTAACATGCTATAAAAATGCTATTTAAATTTTTATTATTATTTGGTAAGGAGGGAACCCAACATGATTTAGGATTAGGAATTGAAGAAAGGATAATGGGGAAAAAATTAAGTTTGTGAAATCAATCATCTTTGCACAAACAAGCCTGAGAATTGGTAAGATCTGGATAAGGGAAGAAACAATATTGCTATTCCCTGCATTGTCCAGAGATCTTACCCACCCTTTGGTTATATAGCTCCTTTATCTCCTAAGCTGATTATCTACTAGTAACTAGAAAGGCAAAGTCTTGAAAGGACCAGAAGACTCAGGAGAGTCTTAGTACATCCCTGGTCAGGGATTCAGAAACTAAGCATATGGAACAGTCATTTCAGCAAAATTTGGACTGCTGCCTTGCAAGGGGAGCCTAAATAGACTTGGGAATCATATTTCTTTCCAGTTCGGAAAGAGATGAAGCAATTGAGGAATCAGAAATGGAGTATGGAGTTGGGATTTTGTTTTCATTTCTGTTTTTCTCCCCCCTATACATAACAGCTAAAAAACTAGGGTCTCAGACATGAAACTGAAGTAGGGCTTCAGAAACCAGGCATGATACCAGATCTCAGCACATGCTTAATTTAAGGGTTATTTTTCTGGGTATGTCATATATATGTTCCAGGTGTGAATTTAACTTGGTCCATGGGGACCAGATTGTTGACCAAGAAATCCCTTCCTCTTCTAGCTTTCTAGAGAATGGAAACCCTACAACAATATTAACTCATAATGTGGTGAAGAGAAAATTAGATAATATAGCACAAAGTACATTGCAAAACTTGAATTTCTACTAGCTATTATCGTTACCATTATTATTCATCATTATTGTTACTGCATTTCCTTAATTTTGTTTTCTGTGCCATCACTCGCCTTCCTTTCTGAAAGCTCCTTCTCAGAGCTCCTACCTCCCTAGTGTAGGAATATGTTATGTGACCTCATTTTTTCTTTCTTAATTCCCCAGGGATATCATTAGTTCCATAGGTTGAAGTATCCTGCCTACTAGGATTACTTCAGATTGAACTCTTAAACTAAATTTCACTCATATCATCAACTACATGTTGGATATCTCTACCTTCTAAGCATCTCAAATTTATAATATTCACGATAGAACTCGTTCTCTCTCTCTAACCCTACCCCAAAATTCCCCTTCTCTAAACTTCCCAATATTTGTTACTCCTAATCACTCAAACATGAATCTCCAAGTATTCTGTACTCTTCTCATGTCTAATTTTGTCATTTCCGCTTTCAAAGAGACCCTTAATCTATTTACTTGTCTTTACTCACATGGTCCCACCTAAGTTCAGGTCCTCACCCTCTCTCACGTGGGAGTATTGCAATGTCTCCTGATTGATCTTTCTGAATACTTCTTAATTTACTTTCCAAGTTATCCTCCTCTCAGCTTCCAAAATATATTCTTAAGGCACAAATTTGAGCAAATCTTTCCTCTATTCAAAAGCTTTTAATGACTCCCCAATCTCATCAGCCTGTGCTTAAGACCATCTATAACATGATTCCTGCATCCTTTACTAGATTTATTTTATGCTGCCTCATATACTAGTCAAACTGGATGACTAGTTGTTTTGAACTTACATTTCATTTGCATAATTTCTTATTTTTGCAATGCACAACTTTCTCACCTCCATATCTCGCAATCCTTGGCTTTTTCCAGTGTTCAACTCAAGTACTTCTACCTGAATGAAACCCATCTTGATTCCCTCCTGACTTATTACTTGTTCTTTCCCTCTTCAAGTTTTCTTGACCTGTTTCAGTACAAAAATTACCAGAATTTTTATGCAATATTATGTCTTTCTCCACAGCAATAGAATAGAAGCACTTTGAAGGCAGAGAATGTTTTTTTTTCTCTCTCATTTTATTCCCAGTGTGGAGCACCATCACCAACAGACACACAGTAGGCATTTGATAGATACTTATTGAATCTGACAATTACTTTATCTTATTGGTCAATATGGCTCACTAGAAAGCAGTAGTGGAAGAAAGAGCATCTCCACTGATAAACATCAGAGAAAGAGTGGGGAAGAGGGCATTATTTGAATAGGACAAATTACAAATTGGATGAAATAAAGTAGTGAATCTTTTGGTCATTTTTAGTTTTATTGGTCTGTGTTGTTTTACATTGCCAAGTATTTACAGAATACTCCCACTTCGTGAGAAGTTTCCTAATATAAAGTAGAAACAGTTAAGTAAAATGAACAATACAATGACCTCATTGAAATGGTAAGTTATATTTCATATCTGTAGCATTTTCTACTTCTATTGTTTTAATTAATAGAAACCTATTTTCTCTCCCCAATAGTGCTGGAATAAAAAGAAAAAAATAATTTTATTATAACAAATATGCCAAGACAAATAAAACAAATTCAACTTATCCCAATGGGTATATGCAAATATACATCTCTATCTATCTATCTATCTATCTATCTATCTATCTATCTAATTAGGGTTTTCTTGACAAAGATACTAGAATGGTTTGCTAATTTCTTCTTTAGCTCATTTAATAGAGGAGGAGACTGAGGTAAATAGGCTTAGGTGACTTGATCATGGACACATGGCAGGTAAGTATTGGAAATTGGATTAGAACTTCTTGATTCTAGTCCTAGTGCTCCGCCCACCTAATTATCTCAAATAGTTATATATCTTAAATAAGACATTTATGTGTACCTGCCTCTTTCTCTTTCTATATATATATATATATATATATATATATATATATATATATATATATATATTTATATGATTTTGTATTCTAAATCCTTTGCCTCTCTTTAATAGATAGTGTTTCATCATCAGTCCTCCAGAATCATAATGGTCATTGTATTCATCATATAGCTTTCAAAATTGTTTGTTTTTATAATATTGGTGAATAACTGTTCTCCATTTTTTGCTCATTTACTCTTTTTTTTTAGGTTTTTTGCAAGGCAAATGGGATTAAGTGGCTTGCCCAAGGCCACACAGCTAGGTAATTATTAAGTGTCTGAGACCGGATTTGAACCCAGGTACTCCTGACTCCAGGGCTGGTGCTTTATCCACTATGCCACCTAGCTACCCCCTGCTCATTTACTCTTCATCAGCTTATTATCATCTCCAAATTTGCTCATTTTTATAATTGATGTTCTGGTTCTATTTATAATTGAACAGGGAAAAGTAACATTTTCATTCTCTATCTCCACTTTTCTTGAGTCTCATATTCTCTTGTTGCCTATGGTACTAAATCTAAAGTCAATATAACATTCAAGGTTTTATACATTTTATACATTTATACATTTATACATTTATACATTTAGTGTGAGGATTCCTTACCAACACTATGGACTCTTTGATTGAAGAAACTTGCTTCATATTATGAATCTAGTTGAATCTCATTCAGAAGGAAAAATAATCTAACAAATTATGTAAGGACATGGTAAAGCAGATGATGTCTTTTTTTCTTTTCTTTTCTTTTTTTACATTTTCTTTTATTTTATTCCATAATATCTAAAGGTAGTTTTCATCATTCATCCCTTTGCAAATTTAATGAGGTTGACATTTTTTCTACCACTCTACCTTCCCCACCTCCCCATGACAACAAGCAATCTGGTGTAAGTTGTACATATATGATCATATTCAACATATTTCCATATTAATCATATTGTGAAAGAGGAGTTAGAATTAAGGGGAAAAACATGAGAAAGAAAGAAAAAACATAAAAGAAATTTTACTAACTCAGTATCTCCCTCCAGTAGATGATGTTTTTTGTTCAATATTATAAAACTATTTCTTGTGGATCAATTAATATTCACTAAGAAACTCAGTTCTTGTCCCCAAAATTGCTTACAATCTAATGGGAGAAACAACATGTAAACAAATATACACAAAGCATATATTTCTTGAACATTCTCCCTTCTCTCCCCTGTCTACGGACCTCCTTGGCTTCCTTTAAATCTCAACTAAAATCTTACCTTCTATGAGAAGTTTTCTCTTTGTTAATAATTTTCTATTTACCATGTATAAAGCTTGTTTTAAAAGCACAGACACATACATACATACACACACATATATGTGTAAACAGATACATATTTACATGATATCTTTTTTTAGATTGTAAGTTCTTTGAGGAGCTAGGTGATCCAGTGGATAGATCACTGACCTTGGATTCAGAAGGACAGGAGTTCAAATTTGACCTCAGATATTTATTACTTACTAGCTATAAGTAATGGGCAAGTCACTTAACTCTGGTTGCCTCGAATCCAGGGCCATCCTCAGTTGTCCTGATTCTTATCTGGCCACTGGATCCAGGTGACTCTGGAGGAGAAAGTGAGGCTGGTGATTTAGCAAAGCACCCTCTCACTCAAATAAATTTAAGTGCTTATCATGGCATCACTTCCATGATATCGGCCTCTTCTTTGAAAATTAAGGACAAAAATAAAAAACAAGTTCTTTGAGGGCAGGGACCTTTTTTTTTGTTTGTTTCTTTTGTCTTCGAGGCTTAGCACAATTTTTGCAATATAGTAGAAGCTTGATAAATGTTTTATTGATGGATTAATTGATTGGGCTCTCCAGGAAGCCAGGCTGAGAACTTGCCCTAAGTACATAATAGAGATTCAATAAATACTTGTATTTCATTATTCTGAAACATAGACCAATTGCTTCACCACAGTCATTTTGATTTATAATTTTTTCCACACAGCAAACTTCTCTTTTCCAAACTTTTACTACTTCCATTTCTATTACTTTTAAATTCACTTTTCTTTATCAGTGATAATTGTTTTCAAAATCTAGATCCAAGACTATTTCTTCCAAAATTTTCCCCTTCATCCTCTCTTTTACCCAATATATCCAGTGAGAGATTGTTTTGTCAGTGGTTCTGAACATAAGTTTAACTCTCCATTAACCTGGGCTCCCTGAACTTGTTTTAAAAATATTTGTATAATTATGTTTCAAAATAATTGTTTTCCTTTGCATTATGTATTTTATTTTTATACATCTAAAATCATTATTCTGCTAAAGGAATTTATGATACAAAGAATGTTAAGAATTCCTGGACTATAAAGCAGATCTGGCCAGTATTTCTGGCCAGTATTTCTGTGATATTCCCCCCCACAACATTATTGTAGACATGAATTGACAGTATAAAGATACCCTGAATTACTGGCAATCATAGCTTTCTTTCTTTTTTTATTGAGTTTATGTTATTGTTTCTTAAGTCATTATAGCTATATCGGTTATCTTTCCCCTTCCTCCTTTCAGAGAATCATTTCATAGAACAAATAGTATTTTTAGAAGAAAAAATTGACAGTGCAATGGATTGATACATTGAAAATGTCTGAAAACACATGTAATGTATAATACCTGTTGATTTCCTATCTCTATGAAGGGATGGATTAGGGGTATTTTTTTCTCTTTTCATTTCAGTCCTGCTTGAGTTTTATAATTTTATTAATTTACTTTTGATTTTTTGTGTTATTCTTTCCATTTACATTGTTGTAGTTTTTGTTTATATTGTTTTCTTGACTCTGCTTACCTCAATCTGCATTCCATAGTTCCTTGTATTCATCACACACATTACTTTTTTTTATAATTCTTTAACATCAATGTGCCCTCATTCAGCCAGTTCTCAATCAATGAGCACTGACTTTGTTTCCAAAATTTTGTTATCACAAAAATGCTGCTATAAATATTGTGGTGTTTCTCTATGGATTTTCTTCTTATCAATGACTTTCTTGGGGTATAAACTCGGTAAGAGTCTCTGGTTCATTTATAACTTTAGGACAACTCAAGAAAGTACTACTATGGTGTAGTATACTCTGAGTGTAGAAATTGTTTAGTTCTCTGTATTTCTATCTCCAGTGTTTCACCCAAGACTAGCACATAGTAGATACTTGGTAAATACTTGTTGGTTCATCTATTGATTGCTGAATGAAATACTGTTCTAGAATAGTTTTACATCTAGAGTAAACTTTACATCGTGTTGCTCTCAAGTCCTGCTTCTCACATTTAATATTGGGACCAAAGGCAAATCACATAACTTCTCTAAGCCTTGAGGCAACATGGAACTGGGAAAAAACTAGCTCTTGTGTCAGAGAACCTGAATTCAAATCTCACTCTGATGTCTGCTACCTGTGTCTATCTTCGTAACATGCCCGAGTCTTAGGCTTTTCACCAATAAAATTAGGAGGTTGAACTAGAAGGCCTATGAAGTCCTTTCCTGTCCTAAATTTTCTGATCTTCTGATCTATATTACTGAAACAATAACAGGGTTATTGTGAAGCTAAAATGATATAAGGCATGTAAAGGGTTGAGCATATTTTAAAGCACTATTGCTGTTGTTTAGGTATTTCAAACTCTTTTTGATTCCATTTGGGGTTTTCTTGGCAAGGATACTGGAAAGATTTGCTATTTACTTTCACAACTCATTTTACAGATGAGGAAACTGAGGAAAGCAGGGTTAAGTGACTTGTCCAGGGTGCCAGAGACTGGATTTGAACTCCCAAAGAGTAGTCCTTTTGGCTGTAGGTCTAGTGCTTTAACCATTTTGTGACATAGCTGTCCTATAGCAGGATATGAATTTGTTATTTGTTGTTGAAGCACATATATTTGTTTTAATGCATTAAATTAATGATAACCATGGCAACCTATGTAGAAGAAAATTCAATGTGCATGCTTGACACAATCCTTGCCAGGCACCCTCTTGTTTATGTAATCTTCTTTACATTGCTGTGTTGTTGATTAGTAAAATTTTTCTCCTTTTTCCCAGAAGCCCTTGCTTCTTTAATCACTTTACTTGGTACCCCATATTCACCCTATCTCATATTGTCTTGCCATCTTCCTGAGTAGGCAAACTTCTCTCCATTGTGGTTTTGTAATTGGGGTCAGTGAAGGCAAAATAAGTTCCTCCCTCATTGTTAGCCTCCCTTTCTTGTGGCATTTCTTGCAGAAGTCTTTCATAAGTTACCTGTCTAATAATTCTGTTAGGATCATGTTTGCAGGAACTGTAGAAATTCTAGGCTATGTTCTTCAAGAGGAGAATTTCACCCTCTCAACTAAGGAAAGAAAAAAAATAAAGGAGAAGAGTTATTCCAAACTATGAGCTTGCAAATGAATCCTGAATACACCTCTGAAATTGTCCTATAAGTCTCTGGGAAAATTGACTAAGAGTAATACAGTTTTTACTAATAATATCTTTTGCATAAAGAAAAGCATACTGCAGAACTCATTGCAATAAGATCTGATTGATAATGGGAATAGACTGATAACATTATTTAAAACTAATAGTAGTTTAGTGATCCCAACAAAGGTTGATTCAGATTTCCATCAGTTTTTTCTAAGACGAAAATACAGCCAGGTGAGTTCCAAGGCCTGAAGTAGTCAGAAAGATGTATGTTTTTCTGTACCCAGATGGTGACTATATTACTTCATTCTTTCATAACTAGGAACCCATCCATGTTAAGTAGAGAAAACTTGTGCTTAATTTGCTTAGTTTTCCAAAAGGAAGGGCTTTTTTTTTTTAAAACATATATGCAGTATTAAAAAAAAACTTGAATCTAAATCATGATAGACAGATACATCTGAGATGTAAGAAAAATTCTGGCGTTATGCTGGTGTCAACATAATCAGTAAAAAATTATTTTCGATGACATGAAGAGGGAAAGTGTTAGCAGAACGAGAAGCATTTTTGAGAAGCAGATACACCAGCAAAGTCCTTTCCCCTTGTCTGCCAAACACACCCACACTTGTCATCAGTGAATGCAATTAATTTTTTTTTTTTTACAATACAGAAGAGACTTTTGGCAGTCAAGGAAGGCTATTTTTTTCAGTCGCACATCCCTTTCAGCCACTGTAAAGATGTGAACAGAAAGATGTTCATAGAGTTGACTTTGCCTTTCAAGCATGCATTTGCAAGTACTTCAAGGCAATATTTGGAATATTTAGACTATATTAAAGTCAATGCTCTGAATACCAACATGGCCAAAAGACAAAATCATGGAAAAAGTAAAGATGGAAGCATCTATTTTATGAACAACTAGAGGTAAATAAGGAATCAATGCAAAACAAAGTCAAACACAATTCTCTTTCATTGCCTTCTCCTTTTGAAAAGAATTATTCATTAGTAAAACTAATAACTATATCTTATACAAAAGAGAAAAAAATCACATGGAAATAATTTTTAGCACTTTGTAGTTCTCAGAGTGCTTCCACATAAATTAATTCATTTGATTCTCCTCAATAGCACTATGACTCATTTAATTTTTAATGGTAAAAATGTGTCAGGTTCCTCTCAAATGCATTTGTTCATTGGATTTTTTTTCAGACAAAAGATATTATGGACCATTTATTCTACTCATTCTGACCTCATAATGTGTCTTCTACACATTCCTTTCTTTCCTCTGAGAAAGGCCATCATTATCTTGAATCTAGATGACTGTATTACTTGATTGGTCTCCCTGTCTCTCCCCACTCCAGTCTATCTTCTAGTCAATTACCAAAATTATCTTCCTAAAGCATTGATCTAATCATGTCATCCCCTCATTATTCAACAATATTAGTGACTCTCTATTGGTTAATTGGTTGGCTGTTGCTCTTTGTTCTCAAAGAGGATCAAAATAAAATACTACATTGGAATCAAGATACAATGTGTCTAACAGCAGTTGATCAGACTAATATGAGCACAGAACACGATTGGGCACCTATAGTTTATATGAA
The DNA here is from genome assembly GCF_037893015.1 of Macrotis lagotis. NCBI lineage: Eukaryota > Metazoa > Chordata > Mammalia > Peramelemorphia > Peramelidae > Macrotis > Macrotis lagotis. The sequence goes on along the minus strand of NC_133666.1, from coordinate 544,607,550 downwards.
CATTTGGAGTAGAGATGTCTCTCATTTTGCCTATCTCATATTTCTTTCGAGCTACTGCAGTTTTGCTTTGCTTATAGAACACAATGCCTTCTTTGATGCAGACTTGCCATACTGTGTAATCCTTTGCTACTGTTTACTATGTCAAAATTGAATCCAGAGTTCTTCAGAGACCTCGAGAGTATCCTTTTAATACCTCTTCTGCCCTCCATGTGATTGTCTTTCTTGTGTGAATTCTCTGTAAAATAGAATGTTTAGGCAAATATGCAATTGGCATTTGAACAATGTTTCCAGCCCACTGGAATTGTGTTTTCTGCAACCTTCTGAATAAAATCTGATACTTCCTGGGTCAAATAGGAAACTGTTTGACTTTAAAATCTTTTAATATAATTTTACCTCCTCTTACTTTTTCAGTTTTCTTACTCTTTATTCCCCCTCCACATTCATATGACTGACCTCTTTATTGTTCTTTGAAGATTTACTAAAAGTGTGATCCTGGGCAAATTATGTAACCTCTGCTTGCCTCAATTTCCTCAATGTAAAATGGGGATAAAATCAGCATCTATTTCAAAGATTTGTTATGAATCTCCAGTGAGATAAAATTTGTAAAGTGTTTAGCACGGGGCGGCTATGTGGGACAGTGGATAGAGAACTGACCCTGGAGTCAGGAGTACCTTAGTTCAAATCTGGCCTCAGACACTTAATAATTACCTAGCTGTATGACTTTGGGTAAGCCACTTAACCCCATTGCCTTGCAAAAAACAAAAACAAAAACAAAAACAAAACCTAAAAGTGTTTATCACAGTGTCACATATGTATATATATATATGTAATTATCCTATTTTTCTCTTTCCTGTTCCCATTTTCCATCAGCAATAATAGCCCCAAACCAAATAAATTAAAAAAAAATCCTTTTTTAAGATAGATTGGAAGAAATGTCTTCCTTTGGCAGGGCATTGATTTAGGGACATTTAACTTATATCAAATGTAATCAATTTATCAAATAACATTTTATTCTATCAGATATAATCAATTTACATAAGAAGAAAATGTTCATGCATTATGAATAATCTTGTCTTTTTTTTTGGAAAGTATGGAAAGAACCATATTTTCTGTGATTTCATTGATGTAAAGAACTTGTTGTTCAGTTGTTTCAGTCATCCCCACTCTGTATTAGTATATTTGGGTTTTTCTTGACAAAGATACTAGAGTAGTTTGCCATTTCCTTCTCCAGCTCGTTTTACAGAGAAGGAAACTGACCCAAGCAAGCTCCATTGAGTTGTACAGTCAGTCTCTGAGGCCAAATTTGAACTCAGAAAAATGAGTCTTCTTGATGCTAGTCCTGGAGTCAACTAACTTCCCTGTGGAGTCCTACAGGTGTTTAAACTTTCTCCACATAAATTAGATGCAAATTCTCCATATAAATTAGATGCAAATTAGCAGTTCATCTGAGAGTTCTCTTAGACACAGAAGGAGAAATTAAATGACTTGCCCATGGCTACACATAAGAATACTTCAGAGGCAGGATTTGAACTCAAATCTTTCTTATTCCCAAACACTTATAAGAGTCTTTTTTCCATGTTCTTAGTTCTGTAATTTCATTGATATAGGGAAAGTTTAGAGCAGGAAACATCCCCTCCTAAAGCAATTCAACATTTTCTAGAACAGGTAAAGATTTAGGGAGTTGTCTAGATTAGATCTGAGGTTAAATATTTAGCCCAAGGCCATATAGCCAAGATGGATTCAGGGATAGGGCTTTCCTGCAGATGTTATTAGTTCTGAAACCAGCTCTCTAGCCAAGATACCATGCTGCCTTTTCAAAAAACAGAAATGTTACTATTTCATGACAACATCTCCTTTCAGTATCATAGATGTTTAGGTCATACTTTGATTAGTTCTGTTTTTGTAGCTAAATGAGAAGAAAGCAGTGGTGGGATTCAAATAAATTAAAAGTAGTTCTCTGACCTAATGTCCGTTTTAAGTATATAAAAAGATATACCGAAATATTTCATGTATTTAATACTCAAATACGAACAATAAAAGAGGTATTCAACACTAGATTATCTTATTCATAATAAGCAAACATATCCTCATGGAATGAAAACTGCTGCATGATCATAGCAGCTAATGTTGGAACATATGCAGAACCAAAACTCATTCTATCTATTCTAATTCTTTTTTTTTCTTCTACTTCCATGGCTTCTGAAATCAACTTCTTCCAACCTTTGCTATAGTAAGTATTCTAAACCATGGAAAATCACACCAAATACACTCTTTTGTCTATATAGTATTTGTACAAATCACACCTTCAGTAGGATCTCCCCCTTCACATCTCTCACTCCTTCACTTTCCCTTTGAGATTTGCTTCTCTTTACCTGAATATATCTTGTATGTACATATAAGCTGTTTACATGATGTCCTTCCCATTTTTTGCATCCCCAAAGCTTGGCACAGTGAGGGCCTACTACATAGTGAATACTTAATAAAGCCTTGTTGACTGATTAACTCTTTATCTATTGCCTGTTAGAGAATACTTGAAGCTATTTTTTCTGATGCCTTTTATGGTTAGACATTGACACTCCATTGTTTATTCCTGTGACAGAGGTACTATAAATTTCTCTGTGCATAGCTTTCTGGCATTCCCCATTTCTCTCTGACTGCCCACATTGCTCTAACAGGTCCAGGCTGGTTTTATTGGTGCAATAATGAACTTTCTCAGATTAAAAATGTGCAAACTTATTCCTTTTCTTCTAATGATTGCTCCTGAATCATTATTCCTACTTAGCATGTGTCAGAGGCAGTTATATAATGGAAAACAGTGCTTAATCTCAAGAAACTTATATTCTTCACAGAAACACAATAGAAATAAAATTAAAAGTATACATAAAGTCAGTCAAAATGACCACTTAGCTGCCCAAATTTTTTTTTAATCTTCATCTTTCTTGATCTCTCTGTCACTTTTGACACCTTCCATTGACCTCTTCTTGATATTCTCCTTTCTTTGGGAGGCAGCTAGGTGATTAAGGATAGGCAAACACTACTCTTGTTCCTTGAACAGACATTCCATCTCCCAACTACATGGTGTTCACTAGTTGTCTCCCATTCTTAGAATGTTCTCCCTTTTTATTTCTACGTCCTGGCTTCTTTCAATTCTCAGTAGCAGGAAATGTTTCCCAGTTCCACCATTTGCTTAGTAGCCATCTCTATTTTACTCCACATACATCTTGTATATACAGTTATTTAAATGTTATCTCTTCCATTTCAATGCAAATTCCTTTCATTGTATCCTCAGAATTAAACTCAGTAACTGGCTTATAGTTAAGAGCTTCATTTGTTGTTATTCTTGTAGAGTCCTAACAATTCTGAGTTTCTCTATAATAGGTAAGAAAAATGCACGTACATAAATGAGGATGGGGGGTGCGGAGCCAAGATGGCGACATGAAGGGATCCAGTCTTAGGAGCTCTCTGATAAAAACTCATAAACTAAGGACTCTAAACTTTCAAGAGACAGAACCCACAAAGGGACCCAGTGAGGCAGTTCTCCTACTCAAGGTAACCTGGAAAAGAGCAGAAAGGCTCTGCTCCCCAGGGCCGGAGTGGCAGCCTGTCAGAGGGGTGGCCCAACAGAGCCAAAGAACTTCAGCCTCCTGGAGGCAGCCCCAGGGCGTTGGGAGCCTCAGCTCACAGCAGCGGGGGAGTCTCCTGAGCTGCACCCCGGGGAGCACCGGCACAAAGTGGGGGAACAGCGGGGGACCTCTGCCAGAGGGAGCACGTGGAGCCCAGCCCTCAGGGCACACAGCCAGCAGCCTGGTCTTTCAGCAGCCCAAATCCAGGAAACAGAAGCAGGCTGAGCAGGTAAGCAGGAGCCCCCAGGTCATGAGCCCATTGAGCTGAGGGAGGGGAGTGAAGAGAGACTGCTGAGCTCTGTCCTCTGCCCCTGGAACAGGACTCTGGGGCTCTGACCACATTCAGATCCTGATCACAGTCTAGCCCCCCCCCCCCCCATAGAACAGCAGCCCCCCCCCCACCTCAGCCCCATGGCAGAAGGGGGCGCTTCTGGTCATTCACAGACCAGGAGGGAGGACAGAACCTCACACACTGAGACCCTTGTGGGACTGTCCCAAAAGCTCAGGAAACACCCCCCCCCCCCCAAAACAGGCTTAGGCTGGGAAAATGAACAAAGAAACAAGAGGAAGACCATTGAGAAATATTTTGCAAATGAGCCCAAGAAGGATCAAAATACTCAGTCTGAAGATGAGGAAGCACAAGCTCCTGCATCTAAAGACTCCAAGAAAAACAGAAATTGGGCTCAGGCTATGATAGAGCTCAAAAAAGACTTTGAAAATCAAATGAGGGAGTTGGAAGAAAAACTGGGAAAAGAAAGGAGAGAGATGCAGGAAAAACATGAAAATGAAGTCAGCAGCTTAGTCAAGGAAATCCAAAAAAATGCTGAAGAAAATAGCATGCTAAAAACCAGCTTAGGCCAAATGGATAGAACAGTTCAAAAAAGTTATTGAGGAGAAGAATGCTTTAAAAAGCAAAATTGGCCAGATGGAAAAAGAGATAAGAAAACTCTCTGAGGAGAATAAATCCTTCAGACAAAGAAGAGAATTCAGGGAGATTGATGAATTTAGCAGAAATCAGGAATCAATACTCCAAAACCAAAAAAATGAAAAATTAGAAGAAAATGTGAAATATCTCATTGAAAGAACAACTGATATGGAAAACAGACTTAGGAAAGATAATTTAAAAATTATTGGAATACCTGAAAGTCATGATCAGGAAAAGAGCCTTGACATCATTTTCAAAGAATTACTACAGGAAAATTGCCCTGATATTCTAGAAGCAGAGGGCAAAATAGAAATGGAGAGAATCCACCAAGCCCCCCGAGAAAGAGATCCCAAAAAACCAACCCCTAGGAATATTATAGCCAAGTTCCAGAACTCCCAAGTCAAAGAGAAAATATTACAAGCAGCCAGAAGGACACAGTTCAAATATCGTGGAGCTGCAGTCAGGATCACACAAGACTTAGCAGCAGCTACATTGGAAGCTCATAGGGCTTGGAATACAATATACCAGAAGGCAAAAGAGCTTAGAATGCAGCCAAGAATGAACTACCCAGCAAGGCTGAATGTCCTCTTCCAGGGAAAAAGATGGACTTTCAATGAACCAGGGGAATTTCAAAGGTTCTTTTTGGAATGGCCAGAGCTGAACAGAAGATTTGATCTTCAGATACAGGACTCAGATGAAGCATGGAGATTGGAGGAGAGGGGGCAAATATGAGGGACTTAATGAGGATGAACTGCATGTATAGAAAAATGATACTGATAATATTCCTATGAACCATCTCAGTTAATAGAGCAGGTAGAAGGAGCTTTTATAGTTGAAGCACAGGAGAAAGCTGAATTTGAAGATAAAATATGGTGTAAAAATGGAGTCAATAAGAAAAAAAAGGGAAATGGAATGGGAGAAAGAAAAAGGAGAGGGGGAATAGTCCAAGCTATTTCACATAATAAGATTTTTTTTTTATTATAATGAGCTATTGAAATGATATGGAAGTGGGGAGGCAAGGGGGAATGAGGGAACCTTTGCTCTCATCAGAGATGGCTAGGAGAGGAAACAGCAAATATACTCAATGGGGAGTAAGAAGGAGGGGGGAGCAGGGGGAAGGGATGGGGATGTGAATAAAGGAGGAGAGGATGGACCATGGGGGGACAGTGGTCAGATATAACACATTTTCCTTTTTTACTTCTTGCAAGAGGCTGGGATTGGATGGTCTGCCCAGGACCATAGGGCCAGGCAGATTCTGGGCCTAAGGGGTGGTATGGGGGTTCAGGGCTTCTTGGCCCCAGGACCAGGGATCTGTCTGCTGCACCACTCAGCAACCCTACAGCAGAGTCAGAGTGAAAGGAGAGAGAAAATAGAGTACATGGTAGTGGAGAAATAAGAAAGGAGGGAATTGCGATAAGCAATGGCAATGTTGGAAAAATATGGAAGTAACTTTTGTTATGGACTTATCATAAAGAATGTGATCCACTAAAAAAAAAATAAATGAGGATCATGTCCTTTTTGTGAGGAGGTTTGGCCTCCAACAATGTCGTCGTTGTTGATAATTTTAGGTACAGAACTCCCTACTAGAATATGAGCTCCTTAACAGGGACAAGTGTTTGCCTTTCTTTTTATTGTCAAGTCTTGGCACAATGCTTCAACCCTAGCAAGTGTTTAATAAATGTTTGTTGACTGACTGATAAGGATTGAATATTCACCTGCTGCTCACAGTATGGGTCATTATACAAGACTGTATAGGGTTATAATTTACCCATGGTCACACAGCTTGTTTTTTATAAGGGACAGACTTTGAATCTAGATTTTTCCAACTCCAAGGCCACTGTAAAGAAATTTAGAATATGTTAAGTTTATTATATCACACCTTATGTAGGACAAGCTATAAGGCATATTTTTAAAATGTCACTTGAATTATATATTTAGTATTTTATTTTTCCCCAATTACATGTAAAATAATTTTTAACATTCGTTTAAAAATTCTGTTTCAAATTCTCTCTTCCCTTCTTCAGGCCCCCATTGAGAAGGCAAGCAATTTGATATAGGTTAGACATGCGTAGTCATGAAAAACATATTTTCATATTCATTATGTTGTAAGAGAAAGCATAGACCAAAAAAACAAACCCAAGTTTAAAAAAATATGCTTTGATCTGTATTCAGACTTCATCAGTTTTTTCTTTGGGGATGGATAGAATTTTTCATCATAAATCGTTCAGAATTGTCTTGGATCATTGTATTGCTGAGAATAGATAAATCATCATAATATTTCTGTTATAATTCTATTGTAATGTCCTGTGTTATTTTAATTTCAAATGTAATTTCAAACAAAGTATTTGAGAGTTTAGAGAAGGAAGTAGTTGGGTTCCCTAGTCTAGAAATCAGGACATATAGGTAACTATTCCCATTGACTTTTTCCTTGAATTTGGGTGGGCAGTATTCATACACATAATCTCGGCAAGGGAAGAGAAATCAGTGTCTGTCTAATCCAATTTGTATCAAAGACAAGTCCTACTGTATCTGACAAGGGACCATCAGTTCTATTTGAAGACTTCTAAGTTCCTTGCTCCTTAAATTCTCTAACAAAGATAAAAGTCATTTAATAATAAATCACTAATCAATAGAATTAAATATAAAATATCAATTTATTGGTAAGCAGGGGCCAATAAGTAGAATATACAAATACCAATTTCTCTTTGAATTAGGATAGGTTTTTATTAATCAGGAGTCAAATGCACACCTTCCCCTACACTGTGAATTTTCTTATTTCCTGAAGAACTATGAGAGAAAAAAATGGAAGTTGCAATTTTGGCTGATCTTTTACACCTTTGCTTCTTTTTTTTAATAGATTTGATTAACCTTATCACATTGAATATAAGTAATAATGTCACAAAGGAAACCACATAGAGTTGAGAGTAAATCAAACAGTCTTTGGCAAAGCCAAAGGGATTGGGCTTATCTCTTTAACAGTACAGATGTACTGTATTCTTGACATAGCTGATCCAAATTTAGATAATACAACTGTACATCTGATTAACTGTGATTTAATTAAAATCACTTGGCAAAAGCTTTAGTCTTCATTTCCCACAAATGCAATTATGAAAAGATAAAGCTGATTATTGAAATCACTTTGCAAAATATTTGCAAGTCTTGAAACTGAGAGAGAATATTTCCATCGAGTCATAACTCCTGCTATCAAATCCTGGTTTTTTAGCCTTTTCAGTGGGTTAGAAAGATATGGAGATATGGCTTTCAAACAGAAACCACAGTGAATATTTTTACACAGCTGAAAAGCTCTAAAAAGAAAACACTTCACAAGAAGTTATTTCTGCCTTATTGTAATTAAATTTAGGCTTTTCTTTGCTGTTTATCTTTCTGCTCAAATTACTTCACATTTATTATTGTTTAAAATTTATTTGGTCTTATTATTAGCCAATAAGCACTTATTAAGCCAGGCACTGAATTGGAGGCATAGTGTCTGTCTATCTCATGAATGAATGACCAAGAACTCAAATACCTGGCCCAATTATGCCCTTAGGTAACTCAGAATTCCTCAGGGCTACTTGAATCCTCATTTTCAAAGGGGAATTCAGCCAGAAGCACAAGTAGCAACTAAGGTTCAAACATAGACCTGTCACACCTGAGACCTCTTCCAGTCTCAGCATTAGTTCTCTTTCCCCACAACTTCCATTAGCCATTCTTGATCAATGATACACCAGATCTCTTCCCCCTTTTGCAATTCCCTAAATACCCAGAAAGCTCTGGCAAAAATGCTGATAAACTCAGCTTCCAAGCTGACCTAGATAGTTCCCCATGGATCCAGTTTCTAGGGAAACTTCCAGTACACAATAACTCCCTGAATTTTCCTCTATCCTCAATCCCTTTGTGATTCTATTTGATATACCATCACAAGAGATTCAGACATCTAGCAAAATAGACTAAATTGCTCTTTGGTTTCCTTTAATGGATTTTCATTTAAGTCATGCCTGATAACTGTGGAGATCCCTGGAGGCTCTGTCCTGGTCCCTCTTCTCTTAATAGGAATACTAGAAGAAAAAGTAGATGAACTATTGGATGTGGAGTCAGGAATATCTGAGTTCAAATCTCAGACCAGCCTTTAACTAACTGTTATACTTAACCACTGTCTACTTCAGTTTCCTTAACTATAAAAGGGAGGGATTAAAAACCTTTACCTCCTAGGATTGTTATGAGGATCAAATGACATAACATTTGTAAAGTGTTTAGTATAATATCTGGCACAAAGTATTATAACAAAATATAATTTGTGAATACATTCAAGAGGGGGGCATGGCATCATGAACAGAGCTGATTTTGGAGGTAGATCTGAGTTTAAATCTTATCTCTGACTCATGCTAACTCTGTGTTCCTTGGTAATCACTTTACCTCTCAGTCAGTCATTCAACAAACATTTATTAAGAACTTACTCTGTGGTGTCACCAGGTGATTCTTTTAAGTCTTTACATTACAGAAAAATGGCCAATTTGCATCACTGGAAAGAATTTCAATCTGGGAATTCATTACTGATGAAATCTGAGATCTGGACCAAAAAAAAAATAAAGTATTGGTTCATTCATTTATTTTTTTTTTATTTTAAATTTATTTTTTTATTCTCATTTTGTACAAATTTTTTTACATTAATAAAATATTCTTGTTTACAAGTAAACAAAATACCCCTCCTCCTCCCCCATGAATATAGATAGACTTGTTTGGGTGAAAAAAGTAAAGGGGAGAGGAAAAAAATTAAAATAAAAAATAATAATAGTAATAATTGTAGGTATGGCCAGGTGGCGCAATGGACAAAGCAACAGCCCTGGAGCCATGAGCACCCGAGTCCACATCCAGCCTCTTAAACCCAACAATCACCCAGCCGTGTGACATGCAAGCCACCCGATCCCCACTGCCCTGCAAAAACCAAAATAAAAGAAAGAAAATAAAAGACCCAAAATAAAATAAAATAGTAATAATAGTAGGGGTGGCTGGGTGGCAGACAGAGCACTGGCCCTTGAGCCAGGAGCACCTGGGTCCAAATCCTGCCCCAGACACCCAAAGATCAACCTACTATGTGGCCCCAGGCAGGCCATCCAGCCCTACTTGCCCTGCACCCTCCCCCAAATAATCATAACAAAAAATGTGCTTGAGTCTTTGTTCCAACACCAACTCTGTCATGGGTGGATCTCATTCTTTATGATAAGTCCATCACAAAAGTTATTTCCATATTTTTCCACCATTGCCATTGCTGATCGCAACTCCCTCCTTTCTTATTTCTCCACTACCATGTACTATATTTTCTTTCTCCTTTCACTATGATTCTGCTGTAGGGTAGCTGAGTGGCGCAGCAGACAGATCCCTGGTCCTGGGGCCAAGAAGCCCTGAGTCCCCATACCACCCCTTCGGCCCAGAATCCACCTGGCCCTATGGTCCTGGGCAGGCCTTCCATTCCCAGCCCCTTGCAAGAAGTAAGAAAGAAAATGTGTTATATCTGGCCACTCTCCCCCCATGGTCCATCCTCTCCTCCTTTATTCACATCCCCAGCCCTTCCCCCTGCTCCCCACTCCTTCTTACTCCAGATGTCTATACCCCATTGAGTATATTTGCTGTTTCCTCTCCTAGCCACCTCTGATGAGAGCAAAGGTTCCCTCATTCCCCCTTGCCTCCCCACCTTCCATATCATTGCAATAGCTCATTGTAATAAAAAAAAATCTTATGTGAAATATCTTGGACTATTCCCCCTCTCCTTTTTCTTTCTCCCATTCCATTTCCCTTTTTTTTTTCTATTGACTCCATTTTTACACCATATTTTATCTTCGAATTCAGCTTTCTCCTGTGCTTCAACTATAAAAGCTCCCTCTACCTGCTCTATTAACTGAGATGGTTCATAGGAATATTATCAGTATCATTTTTCTATACATGCAGTTCATCCTCATTAAGTCCCTCATATTTCCCCCCTCTCCTCCAATCTCCATGCTTCACCTGAGTCCTGTATCTGAAGATCAAATCTTCTGTTCAGCTCTGGCCATTCCAAAAGGAACCTTTGAAATTCCCCTGGTTCATTGAAAGTCCATCTTTTTCCCTGGAAGAGGACATTCAGCCTTGCTGGGTAGTTCATTCTTGGCTGCATTCTAAGCTTTCTTGCCTTCCGGTATATTGTATTCCACCCCCTATGAGCTTCCAATGTAGTTACTGCTAAGTCCTGTGTGATCCTGACTGCAGCTCCACAATATTTGAATTGTGTCCTGGCTCCTTGTAATATTTTCTCTTTGACTTGGGAGTTCTGGAACTTGGCTATAATATTCCTAGGGGTTGGTTTTTTGGGATCTCTTTCTCGGGGGGATTGGTGGATTCTCTCCATTTCTATTTTGCCCTCTGCTTCTAGAATATCAGGGCAATTTTCCTGTAGTAATTCTTTGAAAATGATGTCAAGGCTCTTTTCCTGATCATGACTTTCAGGTATTCCAATAATTTTTAAATTATCTTTCCTAAGTCTGTTTTCCATATCAGTTGTTTTTTCAATGAGATATTTCACATTTTCTTCTAATTTTTCATTTTTTTTTTTTGGTTTTGAAGTATTGATTCCAGATTTCTGTTAAATTCATCAATCTCCCTGAATTCTCTTCTTTGTCTGAAGGATTTATTCTCTTCAGAGAGTTTTCTTATCTCTTTTTCCATCTGGCCAATTTTGCTTTTTAAAGCATTCTTCTCCTCAATAATTTTTTGAACTGTTCTATCCATTTGGCCTAAGCTGGTTTTTAGCATGCTATTTTCTTCAGCATTTTTTTGGATTTCCTTGACTAAGCTGCTGACTTCATTTTCATGTTTTTCCTGCATCTCTCTCCTTTCTTTTCCCAGTTTTTCTTCAAACTCCCTCATTTGATTTTCAAAGTCTTTTTTGAGCTCTATCATAGCCTGAGCCCAATTTCTGTTTTTCTTGGCGTCTTTAGATGCAAGAGCTTGTGCTTCTTCATCTTCAGACTGAGTGTTTTGGTCCTTCTTGGGCTCATTTGCAAAATATTTCTCAATAGTCTTCTTTTTGTTTCTCTGCTTGCTCATTTTCCCAGCCTGGGCCTGGTTTGGGGTGTTTCTTGAGCTTTTGGGACACTCCCACAAGGGTCTCAGTGTGTGAGGTTCTGTCCTCCCTCCTGGTCTGTGAATGACCATAGGCGCCCCCCTCTGCCACGGGGCTGATGTGGGGGGGGTGCTGTTCTATGGGGGGGCCTAGACTGTGGTCAGGATCTGAATGTGGTCAGAGCCCCAGAGTCCTGTTTCGGGGCAGAGGACAGAGCTCAGCAGTCTCTCTTCACTCCCCTCCCTCAGCTCAATGGGCTCATGCCCTGGGGGCTCCTGCTTACCAGCTCCACCTGCTTCTGTTTCCTGGATCAGGGCTGGGGAAAGAGGATGCTGCCTGCTGTGTGCCCTGAGGGCTGGGCTCCATGTGCTTGCTCTGGCAGAGGTACCCCGCTGTTCCCCCACTTTGTGCCCAGTGCTCCTCGGGGTGCAGCTCAGGAGACACCCCCACTGCTGTGAGCTGAGACTCCCAGCACCCTGGGGCTGCCTCCGGGAGGCTGAGGTTCTTTGGCTCTGGTGGGCCACCTCTCTGGCGGGCCGCCCCTCAGACCCTGGGGAGCAGAGCCTTTCTGCTCTTTTCCAGGTTACCTTGAGTAGGAGAACTGCCTCACTGGGTCCCTTTGTGGGTTCTGTCTCTTGAAAGTTTAGTTAGAGTCCTTAGCTGATGAATTTTATCAGAGAGCTCCTAAGACTCGATCCCTTCTTGTCGCCATCTTGGCTCTGCCCCCCTGGTTCATTCATTTAACAGGAGTTTTTTAAGCTTGTTATGAACAAGATACTCCTAGAACTGAAATTACAAAGAAAAAAAGGGAAAAATTTAATAGATAAGCAAATGAATACTAACAATTAGGAGAATCAGGAAAGACTACCTGTAGGAGGTAAAGGCTGAGCTGAGCCTTGAGGGAAGCCAAGAATATTAAGGGTCAGTTCATATATATATCATATGAATGAACCAATGCATGAATAAGCTCTTATTAAGTATTTATGTGCTAACCACTAGACTTACTGTATATAAAAAAAAAGTGAGTCTTTACTTTCAAGGAATACTCAAAAACTTGGAGTAGAAAATGCTATAAATAGGAGAATTCAAGTCCAGGACAAATGGAAATCAATCAATCTAATCAATATTTATTAAGTGCCTACTATGAACACTGAGTGATACAAAAAGAGGATAAAAGACAAACTTGCCCTCAAGGAGCTATATAATAAATATATATATTTATTATATAGTTTTATATAAATATATATAAAAAGCAAGCAATATAGAGGATAAGAAATTTGGGAAAAACCCTGAATTTGAGAGGAGTTTGCTGAAAACTTCCAATGCTTCCTGTAGAAAGTGGTATTTTAGTTGGGATTTACAGGAAACTAGGGAGTCCAAAAGTCAGGGTGGAGGAGGGAATTACAAGACATTAAGGGTCCTATTCATGGAACAGAGAGGAGGTTAGTGTCACTAGATCAAAGTGTACCTCTCTGGGATGGCTAGGTGGTGTAGTGGATAGAGTACCTGTCTTGGAGTCAGGAGTTTCTGAGTTCAAATCCAGCTTCAGAAACATATTATTACCTAGCTGTGTGGCCTTGGGCAAGTTACTTTACCCCATTACTTTGCAAAAAAAAAAGTGTACTTGTCAAGGAGTAAGGTGTAAGAAGATTGAAAAAGTATGAGAAGCAAGGTTATAAGGACTTAGAACATTTTGTATTCATTCCTGGTGACAATAGAAAGCTAGACAGCACAGTGGATAGCGCACCTGCCCTGAGGATCTGAGTTCAAATTTGACCTCAGACACATACTAGTTGTGTGATCTTAGGTTAGTCACTTAACCCTAATTGCTTTGTGTCCAAGGTATAAATGAGATCCTACTGAGACCCAGCCAAATGTTAGTTCTTATCCAAGTGAGTGTAGGGATCAGAATGTTTTAAACAAATCCTGTCCTTGTTGTCAATCGCAAGTTCAGGAGAGTTTGGCCTCAGACAAATCCTGACAGGTCAACCAGTTCTAAGGCAGGAACTCTGGAGATTTAAATGTTCTTCTCCTAATTGCTTAGTAGGTTATTCATTCAGAGAGATCAAAGCTGTAGAAGCCTGGAGAGATTCCTTCCTTTTTATTGTTCAATCTTGGTGGCTTCAGGGTCAAGTCCACACATATATCTATCTGCATAGCCCAAGTTTGCGGATCAATTCCCTAAATTTCTAGTTCACTTTTCCCCCTTGTCTGTTCATAGCAAGTTCATTTGCCTTCGCTTCCCCAGCCCAATCTCCATATGCTTGTTCCATTGTCCACATGATCTAGTGTCTGCATGGTCTTTCCCCTTGCTTGGACATTTACAGGGGCCCAGAACAAAGCCAACTTCATGCCAAATCTGAGAATTATATAAGTATTATCTTATAAGCTAGATATATAATCTGACTATCCAGATTCCATATAAGGACTGTATTTCCACATTGCGTATAAAATCATTACAAGCTGGACCACTGTTATTAACTGTTATTTACATTCATATCTAGCCCAAATATTATTGTTTTAGTCTGGCCATTTCCAGTTGTTCTGATTCATAATTGACCTCTGGACCAAGATGACTCTGGAGGAGAAAATAATACTGATGACTTAGCACAGCACTCCCTCTAATCCAAATAAAAAACTTTGTCGCAGCATCACCTCCCTGATGTCCTGGTCTTTGCGAATGAAGGACAATCATCATCATCATCATCATCATCATCATCATCATCATCATCATCATCAGGAAGCCACTGGAGTTTTTGAATAGATGGGTTTGATGTGATAAAGGTCTGAGTTTTAGGGAAAATCACTTCAGTGGTTTAGAAGGAGGAAAATCTTAAGGTTGGCAGACCCAACAGGTTCCATGTCCCAAGAGTACATTGGCATGCCACATGGCAGTGCCCTGAGGGTGTGGAGGGTGAAATAACAGGACAGATGGTAAGGTCTGATTATACTTAGTGACTCCCTGTTCATCCAAGTGGTCTGAGAAGTCATATTGATGCAACAGAAGGCAGAAGGGAAAGAATATGGGGGATGGAACAGCCTGGGTCTCTGCCAGCTCTTCATGTTCTCCAAAAAGAACTAATGATATACATTATCTCATTTTCCAAATATTTAAGTTCATAAGTTTTTCCTTTTTGAAACTTTCTGTAGTCCATGCCTTGGCTCTTTATTATTTTGTGTCTAGTACTGTCCGTTAGGGACAGCTAGGTTGCCCAGATGATAGAGTGGTGGGCCTGAAGTCAGGAACACTCATCCTTCTGACTTCAACTTTAGCCTTAGACACTTTCTATTGTGAACCTGGACAAGTTCCTTAACCTGTTTGTCTCAGTTTCCTCATCAGCAAAATGAACTGGAGAAGGCAATGGCAAACCTCTCCAGTGTCTTTGCCAAAAAAACCCCAAATGGAATCATGAAGTTAGACACAACCAAAATGACTGAATAACAAACTAACTGTTCATTAGTTGTTTCACCTATTGTAGTTTTGTATCCCCCAATTAAAGTACAAGTTCCTTTGGAACAGGGACCATGTTTTCTTACTTCTTATGTATTTGCTAACACAGTACTCATTCCACAACATATAACCTATAGTGTATGTGCCAGGGGAAAAGAAGAACTCTTTAATTGGTTATTGATAAGTATGCTCTCATACCATAATGAAATTAGGATGGAAAAAGTCTGCCTTCTTTTACCTACTTCCCTACCCCAAGCTATGTACAACTCATCTAGTGCCTGTCCAGGAATAGGAACAACTTGACCCCCAGAAAAATGGGGTGGGCAAGGTTTGTTTTTCCCTACTCTGTCTCAAACTATCCCCACCATAAGGCTAAGGGAGAGAGCTGGAGCACCTAGAAGAACAAGTGTTGCTACTTCAAACTTCTTGACAATGCTACCTTCCCCACTTCTGGCTGGACACTGATTTCTGTCTGCCCTTGTAATACATAGGATTTTCATTTTACTCTGTTCCTATTTTCTATTTCCCAGTGGAAATGGGTGGGGGTCTTTTAGCCACTATTTTCCTGCAGAGGCGACATAGTTATTCACACAATTTAGAAGAGCAGGGAATCACCAATTAGTATCCTTCTGTTAAATGGAGTATGCCTAGGTCTTACTTTATGCCTCTATTCCATTTGGGATTCCCCTTACCACAACACACAGCCACTTTGCTTACTTTTTTACCCTAGAGACTTCTAAGTATTGTCATCTACTCTGCCACTGCAGTCTTAGGAATTAAGAACTTTTTTATCCATCTTGTTGCTGAATTTTCATAGATATTGTCTCCCTCAGAATATGAATTTCATTCTGAACAGTGATTACCTTGACTTTTATTTTTATCTCCAGTATTTAACTCAGTTCATGACCATTGTAAATAATAAGTAAATTAATTTTTAATCATTTATGTCTGTGTTTTCTTAGGGAGAAATTGCACAAGGAGTTATTTCAGAGTTCAATACTGAGGGATACAATGTTCTTGATTTTACTTTTTAAAGATTCCAAAATTTAAAATGATTCTCTTAGGTTTTAAAACCCTTTCTATAAAAGATTATCATAATTCTTTCATTTTCCCGACACTAAGTATAAACAGGTATATTCTGTGTATGCTTTACTGAACTGCATTGTGTTTTACAGTCTGGTAGCCTGAAGACTGTGAAAATAAACAGATTCAGAGCTATAACAAAAGAAGACTCTGGATCCTTAGAACTGAAAAACAGAGGCTAAACTATTAATGTATAGATAAGAAAATGAATTGTATTTTTGAATCAGGGTAAATGATCAATTAGTGATAATAAATTTGTTGTAACTACTAACAAACTTTGAGATATTGGGTAAAATATTTAACCTACCCATTGCTAATTTGCTTTTATTACAAACTGAAGAATGTATGCTAAGCCCTCCTATCTTCTTTGATTCTATTAAAATGAATCAGTTTAATGCTATTTACATAGTGAACTCTTTTATATGTTTCTGGTTCAATCTTCAACTAACTCCAACTGAGACATCAATACTGAGCAAATATTATTTTTTCTTTTATATTTTTTCCAATTACATGCAAAGATAAACTTTTAACCTTCATCTTTTTGTCATCTTCTAAGTCCCACTTTTTCTACCACTCTCCCCATGGCAATGAGTAATCTGATATAAATTGTACATGTGCAACTATTCAACAAATATTTAGTAAACACCAGCTTTATAATGCAAAAGCCAGTTTGACCTCAAGGAGCTCATGATCAATAGGGTGAAAATAATATTTAAAAATTGAAGAAGAGAAAGAGGATGAATACCTAAGTAAGACTAGGAGCCAGGTGGAAAATGACAAGGTGACTGCACTGAGACCCTTCCTTAAATGGAGAATCTGAGAGGAGCATTCTAGATGTCTACTTTCCATTCCCTTCAATCAGAGGGAGGAAAAAGCGCCAGGGTTTTGGTACAGAGGAGGTGATAGTTTCAGAGTTGATGTAATAGTTTTTTTTTCAGGTTTTATTTATTTATTTTTGAATTTTACAATTTTCTCCCTATTCTTGCTTCCCTCCCTCACCCCCCACAGAAGGCAGTCTGATAGTCTTTACATTGTTTCCATGCTATACATTTATCTAAATTGAATGGGTTGAGAGAGAAATCATATCCTTAAGAAAAAAAGTATAAGAGATAGCAAAATTACATACTGAGATGACTTCTTTTTTTAAATTAAAGGTCTTTGCTCAGACTCCATAATTCTTTCTCTGGATACAGATGGTATTCTCCACTGCAGACATCCCCAAATTGTCCCTGATTGTTACACAGATGGAATGAGCAAGTCCATTAAGATTGATCACAGAGTTGATATAATCTTGAAAAAAGGTGAGTTACAAGAGACAGTGATAAAGACACCAAAATCAGCCTCATGGGAAGTGATAAAACCCCATCCTAAAATGAATTCTTGTAACAGAAAGCTTCCCTTATTGACTCTCCCTTAATATTTGGTCCAGTCCTATAGGAAGCAGCACAGAATGGTGTAGAGATGTAAAGACTGGTCTTGGAGTCATAAAGACACGGGTTCAAATTCTTCTTCATACATATTGCTTATATAACTATAAACAAATCACATAATCTCACAATGCTTTAGACAACTCTCTAAGACTATAAGCAGGGGATAGCTGTTACATCTTGGATACTCATGACTTCTGTCAACCTGGGCAAATCACTTAATTTTTTGGTGCTACAAGTAATTACAGAAAGGTATCTATCTAGTTAAAAAAACATTCTCCTAGTAATGTTATATGGCAGATAGACTATAGCCCACAAAATGAAGTACCTTTCTAAACTCATAAATTTCTTTAAAATCCAGGGGAGTATATCTTCTCTTCACATTTTCTCCATAATACCAAGCATTTTCCCTTAGTATAAAGCATCATTTTTTAAAACCAAAAACAAAGTATTTGACAAAAAAATCTAAATATGATGTAATGAGTAATTATCTGATAAATTTGATTTTGTCTTAATAGTCAATCCATATAAACCAGAAAAAACTCTTCAATTATGACTAAATCATCTAAGCAAGTTGTTCAATTCAATGGAATCCAACAGTATTTTTTTTAAATGCTCACCATAAACAAATATGAATGAAAGATATTTTTTAAGAACTAGCAATCTGATACCTCATATAATGGTGGTCTGGCCAATGGAGCTCCATCCTAAAGTATGTGTATATTCTGCCTGTTTAGCCTATATGGAAGAGGCTGGGGAGGTTGCTGTGGTTAGGCATTATGTAAAGATGTATAATGAAAGGGCCCTGCTCCCTGTTTTGGAGCACTCACAGACATTTTGTCATTGGTTCTGGTCTACTAATCAGGAGATAAAGAGTTAAACTGTTGATTGAGTGATGAACTGAAATTGAGATGTATTAAAAAGGCATTAACCAGTCATATTGAAACTGTGGCTTTTCTCTTCTTGCCTGCTATGTTGGAGTGAGAAGACAAGTTCTGTTGGGAGCTTACGGGTGGTTGAAGGCCTTGGATCTTCTCTCATCCAGAGATGGAATAAAGCCAACAGCACATGGCCTTACTATTGTTGAGAGAGGCAACTGTGCAGGATGCAACTCCTGTAGCCTGTGGTCTCTCTCTCTCTCCACAGCCTGTATATGACCTGTTCAAAGGCCTTTCTTCTTTGCCTCTTTGCATTTGTTTTTTCCTTTTTTTAGGTGAAAGAATATTGAAAACATCTAAAATCTTTTGAATTTCAAAAGGTCAAAATGCAAGATACAAGAGGCCAAAAAGCTAGAATCCATTTGGATTTTGAGATTAGTCATGCAGAGTGAAGACTTTGATTTTTTGTTTTTGTTCTTTTTTGCAAGGCAATGGAGTTAAGTGACTTGCCCAAGGTCACACAGTTAGGTAATTAAGTATCTGAGGCTGGATTTGAACTCAGGTCCCCTTGACTCCAGGGCTAATGCTCTATCATTGCACCACCTAGCTGCCCCTCAAGGGAAGATTTTTGAAAGTCTTCTCCAGCACCACAGTTCAAAAGCGTCCACTTTCCTTCTCTTATAGTCATACGTTGATCCTAGAAAAACCATAGCTTTGACTATATGGACCTTTTTTGACAAGGAGATATCTTTGCTTTTTATTATGCAGTGTATGTAGTCCAGATTTGTCATAGTGTTCCTTTCAAGAAGCTAGCATCTTTTTTTTGATAGACTATTTATTATATATACAAACACAATTTTTATATATTACAATTAAATAGAATGGAATGAATTTTATTCTTCATTCCTCACCAAATGATTTGGTTGATTTACTCAGCCTCCAGCTCATCATCCAAAGCTCTCTCTCAATGGCCCAAACAGAGCAAGTCAGATTTTCAAGTCTGCTCTTGGCAACAAGGGGAGGTGGGGTGGGGGTTGGAGGGGTGGGGAGGGGTCTGGGCATGGGATTGTCTTCCCAGTCCCCACAGTTTTTCATTCCTTTTGACTGTGGGGGGACCAGGTCCCAGAATCTGTTCCAAGTCCATTTTTCTGAGCCCAGGGGTGGGGGGTGAGGGAACTATTAGCTTTCTCACTGAATTCTCATAGTTCCTGGGACCATGATACCCACTAATTCATTTCCCCTAAAAAAAATAGAACATTTTGCCAAGTGCACCTCTGCAAGCAGTTAAAGGGAGGGAAACAGGGAATCCCTAATGTCAAATCCTGCCTCTAATGAACAAGATTCCTTTCTGGTTGTCATTCAGTGGCTTCGCCTGGTTCTCAGCTCTACACATCTGGAGATGCCTTCTCCCCTGCCCTCACTCCAGAGGTCTGCACACATACGTGTCCATACATGGACAGTCACACACCTATACAGACCGACCCCTCTCAGAGCAAAAGTTGCCCAGTCATTTCCCTCACCTGCCCACTGCCAAGAAGAACCACCTCTGTAAGGGAGTACCTAAGTCTGTGAGCACAGCAGGTATTCCCCAAACACCAAGAGGGCTAACAAATGGCCTGTGGGCATCCACTGCTTTCCACTGGAACTATGACTACCTCCACAGGACTCTCCCAGATTTTCTCCTTAAGAATTGGTGGGAAAGTCAGGCTATGACTCGAAGGAGGCAGGGAGAATAAGCCATCCTTCAGGTCCAAGAAAAGGCACTGAGCTTCAAGTACCAAGCTGACCCCTATGGAGGGATGGAAAGGGAGCAGCAGATGCCATGAAGCTTGTGTGCTGAAGCCTGCATGCTGAAGCCTACATTCCTCTCTTTTATTGTCATCTGAAGGCTAAGCCAGCATCTTTTAATTCTGTGCTTGTAGTCACAGTCTGTAGTTATCTTTGAGCCCCAAAATATAAAATCTGACACTCCTTCCATTTCTTCTCACCCTGTTTTCCAGGAAATGATGGGATAAATTGCCAAGATCTTAGTTTTTTTATTCTTATTTTATGTTAAACCAGCTTTTCCACTATCCTTTTCCACCCTCATTAAGAGGTTTCCTAAATCCTCTTCATTTTCTGCTATCAAAATGGTATTGTCTGTATATCTGAGACTGTTGTTCTTTCTCCTGACAACCTTAATTTTAACTTTTGATTCATCCAGTCTGGCATTTCATTTGATGTATTCTGCATATAAATTAAATAGATAAGGTGACAATATACAGCATTCGTGCACTTCTTTTCCAATTTCAAATCAATCAGTTCCATGTTTGGTTCTAAAAGTTACTTCTTGGCCAGTCTACCTCAGGGGAGAAATAAAATGATCTGGTACTCCCTTCCCTTTGAGGACTTGCCACTTTTTGTTGTGATATATACAGTCAATGGCTTTATTTAGTATGGTCAATGAAATAGAAGTTGATATTTTTTACTGGAACTCCCTTGCTTTCTTCATAATGCAGTGAATGTTGGCAATTTGGTCTCTAGTTCTTCTTCCTCTTTGAAAACTAGCCTACAATTCTGGTAATTTTCAGTGCACATACTGCTGAAACCTAGAATGCTTAATCTTAAATTGGTATGTGAAATGAATGCAATTGTTTGGTAATTTGAACATTCCTTGACAGTGCCCTTTTTTTTTACAATTGAGACATAAACTGATCTTTTGTAATCCAGCAGCTACTGTTAAGTTTTCCAAATTTGCTGGTGTTTTGAGTTTAACAGCATCATGTTCTAGGATGGAGAAGGAAATGGTGAATCACTCCAGTATCATTGCCAGAAAACTTCATGGATAGTATTAAAATGGTAAAAGAGTTGACTTCAGAAGATGCTCTCCTTAGTTCAGATAGGTGTCCAAAATGCTACTAGAAAAGAGTGGAAGACCACTATATGTAGCTCCAGTACTAATGAAGTGACTGTGCCAAAGTAGAAAGGAAGTTCAGTGATAGATAAGTCTGATGATGAAAGGAAAATATGATGTAAAGAACAATGTTGTCCAGGAACCTGGAATATAAGGTTTATGAATCAAGGTAAACTACATGTGATCAAACAGGTGAAGGAAAGATTAAACATTGATATCTTGAGTGTCAATGAACCTAAATGGAAAGAAATGGGTGAATTTAACTCAGGTAAATATATATACTATATCTCCTGCTGTTCATCCTTCATTTTCTTTTGTTTTTTAATTTAGTTTTTTTGCAAGGCAATGGGATTAAGTGGCTTGCCCAAGGCCACACAGCTAGGTAATTATTAAGTGTCTGAGACCAGTTTTGAACTCAGGTCCTCCTGACTCCAGTTCTGATGCTTTATTCACTGTGTCACCTAGCTGCCCCCATCCTTCATTTTCAAAGTGGACCAATGATATCATGCAGTGATGTCTTGACTTGCATGTGAATTGGATTTAGATGAAGCAAAGCCTTAGCCTCATTCTCTCTCTCTCTCTCTCTTCCAGAGTATTGAAGTCCAGAGACAAGACAAAAGTTAGTCTGATTGGCATATAAGTGGATGATCCAGGCAACTTTGATGTTGAGCAAGTTTAAACACTCCACAGTGCTTGGAACACATTTTTCTCATTTATCCAAAATCTTCTCAAGCTTGGTGCAGTCACCCCCCTAACTTTCCAATGGGGTTGAGGCCTGTTAATTACTTTCAACCTGGTATAGCCTGTCTGCCAAGATGATTTTACTGAGGTGTGGCCCAATGGATGCCATAGCTTCTTGGAGTCACAGTCACAGGTAAGTGTTGAATGTGACATATCCTATTATGCGAAAGAGTCCTATAAAAGACATAGAATAATCCTCATAGTCAGTGAAGAAACAAGAAAAACAGTACTGGGGTATAATCTCAGGAATGACAGAATGATCTGTCCAAATCTAAGGAAAACTATTCACTATCATAGTAGTACAAGTCCAATCACAGATACTTAAGAGGCCAAAATTGATTAGCTCTATATGTAGTATACCTATATCTTGTAGAAAATCTTATAGACCCCCAAAAGTCATATTCATGTAGGGGATTGGAATGCTAAAGTAGGAAATCCAAAGAGAATTGTCAAGATAACTTGCAAGTCATAGTAAACACTTTTTCAACAACCTGAAAAGCAATTCTATACATGGAAATCACCAGATGGCCAATATTAAAATCAGATTGATTGTGTACTTTACAGTCAATGGTGAAGATGCTCTATATAGTCAGTTAACTGGAACTGGCTGTGACTCAAATCAGGGACTTCTTATTACAAAAGGATCTGGACATTTAGATCTGGGAATGATTCATATGCAGATGACAGTTCAACCCCTTAGAATCTTATGAAGGAGAATGTAGAGAGGAAAAAAATGAGGACTCAGGACAAAATCTTTGGAGGACATACACAGTTAAGAGATGGGACATCATGAACATTTGATCACCAAAGGCAGCTAAAAGAAAAACTAGAAGTTGGTAGTATTAACAAAAATTGGGAGGGGAGGAAGACAGTATAGTATATGGAAAGAAGAGAGGTTGAAAAATAGCATGGAAAGTTATAGAGATGTGAAGATAACAACCTTTTTATTATAGGCTTTTAATAGATATTTGCTAAATTGGATTGATTCAAGGCTAATATGTACCTTTCCTTTTAGGTTTCATTTTGAAGTTTAAACTCTTTTGGCTCAGAGGATGAAAGACAAGGCATCTTTTATTACCTTTTTTACTATTTGCTTTGCCCTTTGTCCATTTCCAGCTCAGGGGATATAGCAAAAGAGAGACAAAAAAATAGCTTTAGATCTGAGAGACACCTAATTCCCTCAGTAACATCGGATGAGGGAATTGAATGCACTACCGATATATTCTTCATTCCTTCACTCTAGCCAATGGCAAACTGCCAATTTCTCCTTTAATTTACCCTTTCAATCTAGAAAGGATAAAACATTTTGCACTCAGGGGAGTCCTTGATGGCAACAGTAGTTGCTGTTTCAAGTGGGGAAAAGCAACAACAAAAACAAAAGCAACTCCCGTGGTTTCTACATGGAGTAGGGGAGATGGGTTTGGGGCAGAGTAAGAGAGAATAATGAGAAGGAAACATTTTCCTTCTCAAAATGTAGAAGGGAAAACCCTTTGTGAAGAGGAAAAGTATATATGTATGATATTATTTATACTTATTGAACATGTGCCTTTACAGATTTATTATATATGCTGTGTATAATTATATATGTAATATAAAAACTCACTGTTTGTGGTGTTAAGCAACAATCTGTTTCTCTTCGGAACCCAGTTCTGTGTGCAAACATTTTTACAACACATGTGGAATTGTAGTAGGAGTAGATACTTTATAAATGATATGTTAAGGCAACAACATAAGTCAACATGTCAAAGGAACGGGAAAAACAAAATAATATCATATTTCTCAGCAAAAGTGGAAATGCAGTAGAAGTCTTAAGATTTTGTTATAGTTATTTATGTATTTATGTAAATATCTAATCTGATGTTAAACAATTCCTAACTGGAAAAACTTCAGTGCCAAAAAAATTTGTCAATAAACTTTATTTTCTTATTTCTTTTTTTCTTTAAGGAAAGAACATAAACTACCTCTTGAAGGAAATATTTGAGTCTGCCCTTTGTCTCTGTCTTTGATTAAACATTTGTGTAAGAGGCAATTTGATGAGCTGGGGTTTTGCTCTGTGGCAGATTTAGATGGATTTTCTGGGTCTAGATTAATTAATGTAATTAGCTAGTTGGATTAATTACATTTGTGTTTCAGCCTAGTTTGATTTTAAGGTATTAGGAGGATAGCAAGTGCAATCCCGTGAAGATTTTTCTGAATGGCAACCTTTTCCAAATGACTGATGGTCTCCATCCCAATGTACTCTGTGTCATTGAAATGGTTATTTCTCTGGCCTTGGTCACAATTTTTAATACAATAAGTATTGTGTAAATAAGGTCAAAAGTATAATGAGATCCACTAGCTATATACTTTGAAGAATTCAAGGAAGGAAGAAAAAGACCCTAATGTACAAAAATATTTATAGCAATTCTTTTTGTCATAGCCAAAAATTGGAGGCTGAGTGGACACCCATTAATTGAAAATGGTTGAACAAGTTAAGATATATGAATGTGATGAAATTCTATTGTGCTATAAGGAATAATGAAAAGAATGGTTTCAGAAAATTATGAAAGACTTTTATGAACTAATGCAAAGTGAAGTGAGCAGAACCAGAATGATTTATACAATAACAACAAAATTGTAAAGATAATCAACTCTGAAAGATTAATCTGATCAACACAATGACCAAGCAATCCCAAAGGACTCATGAGGAAGCATGCCATCCACTTTCAGAGAGAGAGAGAGAGAGAGAGAGAGAGAGAGAGAGAGAGAGAGAGAGAGAGAGAGAGAGAGCACAGAGGGATTCAGAGTGCAGATTGAAGCATATTTTTTTCTTTCTTTTTTCTTCCATTTTTTTGAAGGATGGGAGAAGGAATATTGCTTATAATGGAATTTCTTTTTGGTTGATGATACATATTTGAACTGGGTTTTGTTTTTCTTGCCTTTTCTTTTTTTAATTTTTCATCCATATGCACATGGATATTTTTAAATTACAAAATTTCCATCCATCCTCCCATCCCACTCCCCTCACCAGTGAGCAGTCAAGTTAGCATTGTACATACTTTGATAAACATGTTTACAGATTGGTCATTTTTGGCATGAGGAATTAGGATTAAGGGAAAGATTTATATATATGAGCAAAGAGCATCCTCTCAAATTCTTATTCTTTGCCACTACAAAAAAAGAGAGCTGCTATGAATATTTTGGAACATGTGGGGCTTTTCCCATTTTTTATGGTTTCTTTTGGATATGGGCCTAGAATTGGAATTGTTGAATCAAGGGGAATGAACCTTTTTATTGCTCTGTGGGAATAGTTCAATAAAGCTTTCCAGAATGGTTGGATCATTTCACAACTCTACCAGCAATGTATTAATGTCCCAGTCCTTCCACAACCTCTCCAACATTGATCATTTTTCCTTTTTCTCATTTTAGCTGATCTGATAGGTGTGAGGTGATACCTCAGAGATATTTTAATTTGCATTTCTCTAATCAATAATGAGTTGGAACATTTTTTCATATGATCATATTTAGCTGTAATTTCTTCATTTGAAAACTGTCTATTCATATCTTTTGACCATCATGTGATTTATTTCCAATCATTACATATGATCTTTAGATCATTTCTTGCCTTTTCAAAAGATGGGGAAGGAGAGTTGGGACAGAAAAAATTTAATACTGAAAATTTTAAAAAATTGAATTAAAAAAATTATCCTGAGAAGGCAATGTGGCACAGTAAACAGACAATGGAACTATGATTCAGGAAAATTCAATAATCTCTGAGTCAGGAATAACTGAGCTAAACTCTTTTCTCTGATGCAGCTTGGTTAAGTAAACCTGGGCAAGTCTTACTC
The DNA here is from genome assembly GCF_037893015.1 of Macrotis lagotis. Classification (NCBI taxonomy): domain Eukaryota; kingdom Metazoa; phylum Chordata; class Mammalia; order Peramelemorphia; family Peramelidae; genus Macrotis; species Macrotis lagotis. The sequence goes on along the minus strand of NC_133666.1, from coordinate 544,581,609 downwards.
TCTAAGGGTTCCCAGACAACTAAGAGCTCTAAGAAAGGAAATTAAGGCTAGAAATTGAAGAATATTTTTGATCTTTGCTGGCAGAGAGAAATTACTTAGAGCAACAAAATCACAGTTATGGATTAAATGGCTAATCTAACCTCCTCATATTTGCAGTTTCTTCAGCCTATAATACCTTAGTGTAAAGACCAGATTAATTCCTTTGTCATGAAAACTGCTAAAGTGATTGCCTAGATACCATCTTCCTAGTTGTCTTCATGCAGTTCTTAGTCTTGTGTCCATATGTCAATGTGGTTGTGGCATGGAGAATAGAGTACTAACTTTGGAGTTAGGAGGATGAGAGTTTGAATCCAGACTCAGACACTTGACACTTACTAGCTGTGTGACCTTGGGCAAGTCATTTAACCTTAATTCCTTGTATCTAGAACCATCTACAGTTGTCCTGATTCATATCTGGTCATTGGGCCCAGATGACTAATTTTTTTTTTTAGGCTTTTGCAAGGCAAATGGGGTTAAGTGACTTGCCCAAGGTCACACGGCTAGGTAATTATTAAGTGTCTGAGGATGGATTTGAACCCAGGTATTCCTGACTCTAGGATCAACTGTGCCACCTAGCTGCCCCAATCCAGATGACTCTTGAGGAGAAAGTGAGACTAGTGACTTAGCACAGCACCCACCCCCTCACTCAAATCCAATTCATGTGCTTGTAATGGCATCACCTTCCTGATGTCCTTGTCTTTTTTGAGAACAGAAGATAAAACATGCTCAATAATTATTAATTGAACAAATTTTATTTATTTTAGCACAGACAATATTACAAAAATCATTTTGATATTGGTATGCAAACCAAGTCAAAAAACATGCAAACAAGGATGGCTAGGTGGCACAGTGGATAGAGCACAGGCCCTGTAGTCAGGAGTACCTGGGTTCAAATCCGGTCTCAGACACTTAATAATTACCTAGCTGTGTGGCCTTGGGCAAGCCACTTAGCCCCATTTGCCTTGCAAAAGCCTAAAAAAAATATACAAACCCTAGGAAGTTCATGTTCAATTTGAAATATTACTAATACCCCCTTTTTAATCTCCCAACTTTTATTCATAAGATTGGGTTGCCAGAGTATAGATGTTTTCTTTTTTTCTAGGGTAATTCAATGATTGGCTACTCTTTCTACAGTGGTGTATGAGCTTCTGTTATTGCTGTTTGTACTTTGTTTTTGAAGAGAACCAATGACATCATTGAGTAAAATCTTGTCCTTTACATGAATTGGATTTAAGTTAGGAAAAGTATACAAAATTGTCAACCTCATTCTCTCTTCCAAATTCATCAAAATCCGGTGCTAAGACAAAAGTCAAGATGACTGGCAATGGCCAGGAATGCAGTGGATGATCTTGGCTTCTTTGATGTCTGATGAAGCTCTAGGCACTTCATAATGCCTGCTTTTGCTGCCTTTCTGACTGTGGGAACAAATTATTCTCATCTTTTCATTCTCCTGGAAGTCTTCACATGCTTGGGGTAGACATCCCTTAACTCACCAACACATTTGAGGCTTGTTGATTACCCTTAAATTGGTTTAGCCTGTCTGCTAAAATATGTGACCACTATACATGCTATAGCTTCTAGGAGCCACAGGTAAGAGTTAAGTGCCAGTTAGACACCAAAGGTAGATGAATAGCCCTAAAAAAAGGCTCAACACTAGGGGTCCTAGTCCTTCATGAAGACCCAATGTACCCAGGCTTCCCAATAACCCTTAAAGAGTGTTTGTAATTAGAACTGAAGAGAATGGAGAAAGCAGAATTCCTCCAAATGATTTTTTCTCATCCTTTATCAATCAACCAGTATCTTGCTTCTTTATACCTACATATGTTTTGTTGTTTTTTGACTAGACATTATTATAAGGAAATCCTTGGCAGGAAAAAAAATCCTTTACACAAACAGATCAGCACTTTTTCTATCTAAAAGTTATAATCTTAGAAATTTGCTTGAAACACTAAGAGGTTAAGTGACTTACACATAGCCAACTTGTATCAAAGGCATTAATTAAATCCAGGTCCTTTTGATGTCAAAGTTGACACCCTATTCACTTTTCCTTGGAGACCATCACCCAAACATTTGTTTTCATAATTAAATTACAGTTTGTGATTGAAGGGAACATATAAGGGGAAGAGAAGAGGCATTTATATTATCCTACTATGTACAAGCCACTGTACTGATATGCTTGTTAAAAATATTATCTCATTTGATCTTCACAACAACCCACTAGGAAGAAATTAATATTATCTGTATGTTGCAATGAGGGAAATGAAGGCAAATAGAAGTTAAGTAAAATTTTCCAGGAATATAGAGTTAATAAGTGTTTAAAAAAAGATTTGAACTCAGGTTTTCTGGATTCCAAGTTCAGCACTACATCACTGGCTGTCTTGAAAATATTCAAAGTTATATTATTTTTGTTATAAAAATAATAGTATTTTAATTATATGTTTTGTACTATAAAAGAGTTGGGAAGGAGGAAAATGACCTTCTTTGTAGATGTTTGATCCCATTTCAATCAACCCCTATAGATTCTATGATACTTATAGAAATGTGTATTATTTTCTTAAAATGAGATGCAAGAACAGATTTTATATTTTGCCAGGTTATTGTTCATTTTGACTCCCATTGATCATAGAGAAGACCAAGGATGATAATTTAAACAGGAAATAGTGGGAGGTCATTGCCGATTTGGGAGCTTTTGATTTTTGCTTTTATGATTTGATACTAGGATTAAAGAAACTTTGAAAAAAACTTAGACAATTCAATGCTGAAATCGGGTCCTTTATCTAGTACATTTTTGAGGATGAAGATAAGGATAAAAGGAAAGGGCATTAGGGGTAAGGAAGACTCTAGTGATGGTTCTTCAGTCACAATTGGAGAATGGAGTCTCTGATGTTCCTGAAATTGTCTGGCTGGTTTTCCTTTAGGACTCAAAGCCTTTTGACTTGCATCTTTCATTTCAAATTTAAGTCTTGTCTCAGATATTAACTAGCTCCATGACCCTGGGCAAGTAGTCACTCTCTTTTGATCTCAGTTTCCTCATCTGCAAAATGGCAATAATAATAATAATAATATTATCTCCCTTCCAAGGTAGTTGTGAGCATCACAGGAGGTAGTATTCATAAACCACTTTGCAAACTTGAAAGTGATCTAAATGCTAGTTATTTCCTCTGTTGTTAAAGGCACAGAGATGGAAGTCTTTAGCAAGGAAGATTCTAGATATTGGAGTTTCTAGAGAAAGAAGAGAATAAAAGGAAGGTATTATCAGGCAGCAGGAGGAGGCATGGCTTGAGTAGTGAAAACCTGTGGGTTAGAGGAAGATTAAGCCTTAGAACAATTGTATTTACATTATAGCATAAATACCTATCTTATCTTTCAAGTAGAAACATCACACAATCTGGGTTTTAGTAATGCTTATCCTAGTCTTAGTTGTCATAAACTGGGGATAATGATACAGGAAGTAGGTACATTTTAGCATTATAGGATTATTATTAGGAAAGAGTTTTGCAAACCTTAGAAGGCTATGTAAACGTGAGTTATTTTTATCATTATCTAGAGGTCAGAGTTTACATGGATAAGGAAAAAAATTGTGTCTACCCATGAGAATTTGGAGTCCCTTGTAACCAGTTCCCTTTGACCTTGAATTAATAGAGTCTTAGAATAAGTTGCATTTTATCCAGATTGATAAATTTTAGTGAGAAAATATACAGGGACAGAGATTTGATCTTCAGCCTGCTTGAAACCTTGAACAAAGCACACTGAACTAGCATTTGGCATAATAGATTTGCCTATAGAAATTCAGGGTATTCAGAAAATGAAGAGTTAGCAAATGAAGTCAGATACATGTGCTCAATTAGGAAAAATGAACAGCTAAGAGCCTATATTTTGATTTTATAAGTGATCCTGCTTTCAATATTTGTGGATTCTCCCCCAGTCTCTAACAGGATCAGTTACAATGGAATATTGTCATTGCTATACTGTGGTAGAAAAACAACAAAATATTCTCTGTATTTGACAATATTTTGTACTTCTAAATATGGGCAAATTTCTAGATTCTAAGTACAATCTAGAGAATGAATTTTTCTATATACCACTATCTCTTTCTATTTTCTATCTACCTATCTACCTACCTACCCATCTTCTTATCTATCTATCTGTCTGTCTGACTATCTGTTTATCAATCTCCATAGCAAGTGCTAGATAAAGGTTATTTTTTGGTTCATTAATTTTTTTATTTTTATTGATATATTTTGTTTTTCCATCACTTTTATTTCTAAATAAATTTTCCTCCTCCCCTCCCCAACAAGCTGTCCCTTATAACAAAAAAGGAAGAGTCATTAAGTAATACAAGGATAAAATCTGACCCTTCCTTCCCTCCCCTCTGCTCCCTTACCCTCCCCTTCTCTCCCCTTCCCCCTTCTCCCATCCCCTTCCCTCTTCTTCCTCTCCCTTCCCTTCTGAGTGCTGAGATAATTGAGCACAATTTTTCTTCCTTCACTCTGGTTACTTATATGGTTACTTGCTTCACTATGTATCAATTCACATAAGTCTTCCTATATTTATTTGAATTTGTTTAAATTTTCCATTTAATAACATTCTATTACATTTGTGTTCACTAAGTTGTTTAGCCATCCTCCAATCAGTGGGAAGGGATTTTGTTTCCAGTTCTTTGCTCTCTCAAAAAGTGCTGTTAGGAAAATTTTATTATATGTGGGAATTTCTGTCTTTGAAACTCTTTGAGGTATATGACTTGAATTTCTGGGGAAAAGACATTTTAATCATTTTCTTAGCATAATTCCAAACTTCTTTCTAGAATGGCTGAACTAATACATTGTTCCATCCACAACATATTAGAGTCTGTCTTCTTAGAACTCCTTTGAATATTTATTTAAAGACTTTAGAAACAAACTTAGAAATTGTTTATGTGTTCAATTTTATTAGTTTGCTATGTACTAGTAGTATTTCATCTTTCACTTTGAGATTCTGGCTTTCTTTTTACTTTATAGTATCTTATGTTAAGAATGTAAGAAGTCATTGAAAAAAATGATACTAATGATGAAAACTGACATTTATATAGAACTTGGTCATAGCTACCCAGATTCTACCTATTGATAAAGATTATCTATAATACATGTGGAGCTATGTATTACTCCCAGGGAGCAAGGCTTATGAATTGCTCAGGGACACACTCAAAGGCATATATTGAAAGCTTAGTCTGGTGGCACTTTCATATAATCAAAGATTTAGAACTGAAGGGACCTTGAAGCCATGATTACAACCCCTTCCTGAGAACTGAGTCTCAAAGATATTGAATTTCTGGCCTGGGATAATAGCTAGTAAGTGTCAAGGGCAGAGTTTGAACCCAGGTCTTCCTGATTATTGTGTACTATTTGCTATACTTAACTAACTAACTTCTTCCCAGCAATCTGACTATGACTAATTGGTTAATAATTCAATCACTCAATCAACTTGCAATTTTTAAACTTGTGACCATTTGTCATAGACCCTGTTAAATTCTGGGGTTACAAAGAAAGGCAAAAATTTAGTTCCTGTCCTCAAGAAATTCACAGTCTCTCAGGAAAGACATGATGTAAACAAAACAAACAAAAATTATGTGAAAACAAGTCATATCCAAGATATACTTGGGGTAATTTCAGAGGGAAGTCTTAAGGTGGATTGATAAAGTCTTCTTGTCCAATTGAAGTAACCTACATACCTATGACACCTTAATTTACATAGAACTTGCAAGTTATTATCTCATTTCTTCCCATAAAATGCAGACAGTATGACTAACATAGTCCCTGCCCCAGGATATTTGATTTACTATGAACACTGAAGATGGACATGTCTTTCTTTCAAAGTCAACTATAGCTAAATGTAATGAACTACACAAACTCACATGGTATTAGCTGTCATTCACACTTCACTATAGGTGAAGAATTTCTCTTTTTAAAAAAGTCTTTTATTTTATTAACCAATTAACACATTTATTTTCTCTCCCCTCTGCCTCCAATTTAAGTTAAAAAAAACCAAAAAATTCTTTTAAACAAACTTGTATGGTTAAGCCAGAGAAATTACTATATTGCTTATATCCAAAATTTTATGTTACATGCTAAACATTTAAGCCACCAAACATCAAATCCCTCACTTTTATGCCAATTTGTGGGCAGCATAGTTCATCATCTATTGACTGAAATCATGGTTGAACATTATATTGCAATGATCAAGGTTCTTGTCTTCCATTGTTATTGTATAAATTGTTTTTCTTGATCATTACACTCATCATCAATTCATATAAATCTTTCCACATTTCTCTGAACTCATCTGTCTCATCATTGCTTTTAGCACAATAGGACTTCATTAAATTCATTAAATATAATTTGCTCAATGATTCTCCAATTTTATTTGCATCCCTTCAGCTTCTAGTTCCTTGTTGCCACAAAAAGAGCTAATATAATTATTTTGTATACTAAGGTTCTTTACTTCTTTTTAAAAAAAATCTCTTTGGGGTATAGATATAGTATAGATACTGCTGGGTCATAGGGCATGTATAGTTTAGTAATTTGGTGGCATAGTTCTAATTTGTTTTCTAGAATAGTTGAACTAATTTATGATTCCACTTATAATTCCACATTAATGTGTATATTTTTCCACAGTCATTCAAATATGTAATTTTCATTTTTTTGTAATGTTTGCAAATAGTATTTGTATAAGGTATAACTTCAGACTTATTTTAATTTGCATTTCTCAAATTATTAGTGGTGGAGTAATTTTTTTATATGGCCCTTAATAAATTGAATAACTTCCTCTGGGACTCACTTTTCAAACATGGGTGAGGAATTTCCTGAATCATGTGATCTTTCCTGATCTTTTCCTTATGGAACTATACAGTTTTCCTCACTATATATCTTGATTTAGTTCAAATGGAGATCAACTGAATAGGCATTTATTATGTTTTCTATGTGTAAAGCACTGTGTTAGGTCCTGGGAATACACATACATGAGACATTTTTGTCATCAAAGAGCTTGCATTCTATTAGAGGAATCACAGAATCATAAAACTTAAGTTCAAAGGGACTTAAGTGACTATTTAATCCAAACAATGTATGAAAGGAATCCTTATTTCAACATACTTACTTAGTGTTCATCCACTCTGCTTGATATCTTCCAAGGATGGGCAACCCATTCTGGATTTGGAAAGCAAGAATTTTTCCCTAATATTAAGCATCTATTGGCTGCTTTTTGAATTCTGTCTATTGTTTTTAAAGTGTATAAATCATGTACACTGTTCAAAAACAGGTTGTTGGACTGAATTTTGCCTTGGAACCAACATTTGCCTTATCTGATCTAAACCAATTCTATCCTCTTTGAATGAATAGTATGAGATATTTAATAAAAAAAAACTGTATCAAAATCTAGGTAAATGTAGGTCCCTAACATTCCTTTTATCAAAATCTAGGTAAATGTAGGTCCCCAACATTCCTTTTATCTGTTAGTTTAGTTATCTTGTCAAAAAAAGAAAATGAAATCAATCTGATGTGACCTCTTGATGGAGTTATGTTGACTCTGTTTGGATAACTGCTTCCTTGTACAGATATTTGCTAGTCATTGTTTAATGATCCTTTATAGAATCTTTTATGGAATTGAAGTGATGTATTACTCTATAGTTTATAAATTGTGTTCTTTTAGTTTTTTAATGGGATATTTGTTTATTTTAACCTTGTGGTTCACCTCTCCCAGTTTCAATGATTTTTCAAATATCACTGACATCTTCTAGTTCTTTCAGTACTTATACATGTAATTCATTTAGGTCAAGAGACTAAAATTCAAGAAGTATAACCAGGTATGCTCTTACTATCTCCTTTCTTATCTTGATAGTCATCTTCCTCTTAGAGATATTTGTCTTATTATTTCCAGTGCAAAGGTTGCTTTCCTTGGTAGGAAGAGAAAACAAAGTAAGAATTAAGATTTACTTTCCATTTTTAGTTATTAATCCTATCTATTCCTGACAAAATTCTTCTCCCTTTGATGTTAATGACTTTCTTCCCCCCCAAAAAAAAACCCTTTTTGTTATCTTTAGCATTTATCACACGACTCAACTCATTCTGAACTGTGGCATAACTGACAATATTTTAACAGCATCAAGACCTGCTTTTATATTTATCTTCTGTTACTTGCCCTTCCAGCTTCAGTGGCTTTCTTTTTAAAATTTCACTTGGTTGGTGATTTTCTTGTGCATCCACATTGATCTCTTCAGGCAAATCTCATTTTTTACCTTCTCAACAGAACTGTTTTCTTTTGGATCTTTAGAATTTCAATCTTGAACATCAATTATTCCTTCTGCATCAGTCAACTATATAGTATTTTAATTCATGGTTATTCTCCCTAATTTTTCTCAAGATCTTTTGCTGTTTGCTTTCCTTAAGAGTGGAGAGTTGTGACATGTACACATGTAAGTAGATGCAGGACAGTTTGAAGATAGAAGTGATCTAACAACTTTTCACATCAGGAAAGGTTTTTATGGAGAAGGTGTTAACCTGAGCGAGCTTTGAAAGAGGATGAGAATTCTGAAAGGTGGAGATGTGCATTTCAGGTATGTGAGATGACTTGTGTAAATGAGCTTCAGAGTGCTATAAAATTTGAGCCACTGGAAATAGTTAGCTTGTCTGATGTTGCCTTTTAAAAATACTTTCACACTTGGGAGGCAGTATTTAATGAATTTACAAACATGAAGTTAAATAGGGAAATAACAAAAAGATTTAGCTTTGAGATGGAAATAACCTTAGAAGATCTTCCAGTCTAGTAGTGTTAAACTCATATAGAAATAAGGACTGTTAAAATGTACATAAGGATCCTCATGGGTCACATATTGACAGTATAAAGTATAAGATCATCTATTTTTTGTATTTTAATTTATTTTGTTGAATATTTGCCAATGACATTTTAATATGGTTTGGGATGAAGTCAGGAAGGTTGTAGGCATGTTTGACATCTCTTTTCTAATCCAACCTTTTAATTTTGCAGGTTAGAAAACAGGCCTAAGTATATAGTAATTTATCAGGAAACAGGTTTTCATTCAGTGTAAGGAATAACTTCCTAATACATAGGGTGGCCCACAAATAGAATGGGCTGCCTTGTGATGTGGTCTTCCCTCTTACTAGAAATATTCAAATAGATGCTAGATCTGTCATAGTTGTAGAAGGAATTGCTGAACTGAGTAGGAAGTGATAGAGCAGGGTTTTTAGCTTATATGCATCATGGAGCCCTTTGGTAGTCTGGTGAAACTCATGAACCTATTCTCAGGATTATGTTGCAAAAAGGAATAAAATAAAATATATAGGATTACAAAGCAGATCAATTATATGTAAATAATTATCAAATAAAAAATGAACAAGTTCACAGATCCCAAGAACTACTGGACTAGATGAACCTAAATGTTTCTTTCAAGTCTAAGATTCCATGCTTTTTACTTTTTTTTGTGTAGGTATGACTCTGAACAACAGCAAAAAAGGATCCTGAAGGTATGAGAAATGTTGTACATTTTGGTTACGTGTACTACATTTTTCCTTGAAATGACACTTCTTATTTTTAATAATAATTTGATACGTGGGCTTCTTTCTTTCTCATAATTACCAGTACAAATAAAGGAGCAATTTTAAATCCAATTCCAATAATGGTTTCACTGGCTGCCTTCTTCAAGGCTAAAGGATGCTCTAAATCGAAGTCCGTTTCATGCTCAAGCAAAGCACAGGCCCCTTAGTGTGAACTAGCAGGAGGAAAAGATGGGTTGAGAGGCAGTCAGCAGAAGCTCCTGCTTGCACATGTTTATTTTCAATAATTAGTCATAGTGTTAATAGAAACATCCATTTGAAGCAAAGGCTGCTTATTTGCACAAACAGTGGAAATATGTGATACTGTAGCTTGGTAAAGCAGACTACAAATAACTGAGCAAGAACTGCTAAACTATGAAACAATTAAATATACAAAAAGTAAATATTTTAAAAGAGCATTTAAAATTAAAAAATGGATAACTATTACATGACAATACCAATAATATCCTAATCTAATTTCTCCCTGATTTTTAAAAGCCTGTTTTTAATACATAATTAATTTTGCTTCAAGAAACATTTTTAAAAGGTCTAGTATGCATAAGGAACTGACAACTGAATTTGTCCTTCCTCTCTCCTTCCCTCTCTCCCTCCCTCTCTTCTTCCCTTCCTTCCTTCCTTCCTTCCTTCCTTCCTTCCTTCCTTCCTTCCTTCCTTCCTTCCTTCCTTCCTTCCTTCCTTCCTACCTCCCTACCTCCCTCCCTCCCTTCCCTTCTTCTTCTTCTTCTTCTTCTTCTTCTTCTTCTTCTTCTTTGTCTTCTTCTTCTGCTTTTGCTTCTCTCTCTCTTTCTGACTTAATTTTATTCTTTCTTTTTTCTTTTTTTCTTCTCATTCTCTTTCTCAGAACTTTGTAATATTCTACAGAAATTGGTAAAACTCCAGTGTGTTGTAAAACTAGGGTTGGGAAACACTTTAATTTTAGAATAATAGGTCATTTTATTCTAATTATACACACACACATATAAAATAAAATAGAAATATTAAAGCACTTTGATGTAGGAAGTTTAGAATCAGAGGAATTAAATACATTCTTGTTTGTTAAACTACTTATTATCTCTGTGACTTGCCTTTTTCACTGTTCCTCTCTAATCCCCAGTTCCCTCATCTTTAACATGAAAGTTTTGGGATAAATGATCTTTAAGGTCTCTCCTGACTCTAAATCTATGATCCGACTTTTGTGGAAATAAAGTGCATTTCATTTTATTGTTTGGGAGCCCATCATTCAAATAAAATTTGTTGGCCAAAATCCCAAATATGAGCATTTGATGAATTAGAAACTCGATTTCAGTCTGAGAAAGAACAACCCCATAGAAGTGAAAATGTTTCCAGGTGGCTGAAGAAACCTTTGTTGTAGCTGTAAGCAGTGACTGGAGGAAAATAAGAGGAAGAATGTGAGTTAGAAAATCAGAGTTTAGAGGGAAGTAAAATAATGGAGAATTTGAAGACAAACATAGACAAGGGATAGCCAAGAAGATGAATAAACAAAGTCTGGGACAATTTTCTCCTAATGAAGATGCTAGGAGACAGGCTTCCCATTTGGATTTTCAGCAGGATTCAAAAAATTTCTAGGACAAGCAAGAAAAGGACCGTTTAAAATATCTCAGGGGAAGAATTTTAACAACAATGGAACCAACCCCTTGGAAATTGTCCCAGGCAGCCAAGACCATACTACAGTGTAGCACTGAGGGACCTTGGAGATGATCCAGTGTAACTTTGATGGATTCTACCAAAAATAATTAAATAATTGAAAGAAATGTTAATTTTCAGTTAGAAGTTAGTGAAAAATAAAGCTGTATTTTTTTCCCATTCAAGATCATGTACTACCCCCTCTTAAATTTATCCAAAAACCAACCTCATGGGGGTGTATAGACCACAGATCAAAAAATTCTGATTTAATTCAAACTTCTAATTTTATAGATAAAGAGTTTGAGACCAGGAGACACCAAGCTGCTTTAAAAGAAGACATACAGCTAGTTAGTAGCTGAGTCACAATTATTCTCCTGATGGTTCTTAGACTAGACTTTAACCCTGACTATGGTCCTCTCATCCAAAGTATGGAACCTGATTTGGGGCAGAGGGAAAGCTCTAGGTTGAATAGTGCAAACTTCCCTAAATACTAACACTCTCTGCCCTACTCTTCCTCCTTCCCCCCACTACCAAGTGCTTGTGTTCTTGGGAATTAGTGCTATCAGATTAAGAGAACTGGCAAATACACAACATGGTTAAAACAGATTCCTGCGATTCTATGAAAGGGAGAATACCAGAGACTAAAAAAACAAACAAAAAAACAAAGATGCCTGCTAAGGAGCCAGTATCCTTTTTTTTAAAATTTATTTTTATTACAGATATTATTTGAGTTTTACAATTTTTCCCCCAATCTTGCTTCCCTCTCCCCACCCCACCCCCCACAGAAAGCACTCTGTCAGTCTTTACTTTGTTTCCATGTTGTACCTTGATCCAAATTGGGTGTGATGAGAAAGAAATCATATCTTTAAAGAGAAGGGAAGTCTAAGAGGTAACAAGATCAGACAATAAGATATCTGGTTTTTTTTTCTAAATTTAGGGGAATAGTCCTTGCACTTTGTTCAAACTCCACAGCTCCTTATCTGGATACAGATGGTACTCTCCTTTGCAGACAGCCCAAAATTGTTCCTGATTGTTGCACTGATGGAATGAGCAAGTCCTTCAAGGTTGAACATCACTCCCATGATGCTGTTGGGTGTACAGTGTTTTTCTGGTTCTGCTCATCTCACTCAGCATCAATTCATGCAAATCCCTCCAGGTTTCCCTGAAATCCCATCCCTCCTGGTTTCTAATAGAACAATAGTGTTCCATGACATACATATACCACAGTTTGCTAAGCCATTCCCCAATTGAAGGACATTTACTAGATTTCCAATTCTTTGGAAACAAACAGGGCTGCTATAAATATTTTTGTACAAGTAATGTTTTTAACCTTTTTCATAATCTCTTCAATACCAATAGTGGTACTGCTGGGTCAAAGGGTATGCACATTTTTGTTGCCCTTTGGGCATAGTTCCAAATAGCTCTCCAGAAGGGTTGGATGAGTTCACAGCTCCACCAACAGTGTAACAGTGTCCCAGATTTCCCATATCCCTTCCAAAAATGATCATTATCCTTTCTGGTCATACTGGCCAATATGAGAGGTGTGAGGTGGTACCTCAGAGAAGCTTTAATTTGCATTTCTCTAATAATTAATGATTTAGAGCATTTTTTCATATGGCTATGGATTACTTTGATCTCCTCATCTGAAAATTGCCTTTGCATATCCTTTGACCATTTGTCAATTGGGGAATGGCTTTTTGTTTTAAAAATATGACTCAGTTCTCTGTATTATTTTAGAAATGAGTCCTTTGTCAGTATCATTAGTCATAAAGATTGTTTCCCAATTTATTACATTTCTTTTGATCTTGGTTACATTGGTTTTATCTGTGCAAAAGCTTTTTAATTTAATGTAATCAAAATCATCTAATTGATTTTTGGTGATGTTCTCCAACTCTTCCTTAGTCATAAACTGTTCCCTTTTCCATAGATCTGACAGGTAGACTAGTCCTTGATCTTCTAATTTGCTTATAGTATTGTTTTTTTATGTCTATGTCCTGTAACCATTTGGATCTTATCTTGGTAAAGGGTGTGAGGTGTTGGTCTAATCTAAGTTTCTTCCATATTAACTTCCAATTATCCCAGCAATTTTTATCAAAGAGGGAGTTTTTATTCCAATGGCCAGACTCTTTGGGTTTATCAAACAGCAGAGTACTATAATCATCTCCTGCTTTTACACCTAGTCTATTTCACTGGTCCACCACTCTATTTCTTAGCCAATACCAAACAGTTTTGATGACTGATGCTTTATAATACAATTTTAGATTGGGTAGGGCTAAGCCACCTTCTTTTGCACTTTTTTTTCATTAAGCTCCTGGCAATTCTTGACTTTTTATTTCTCCATATGAATTTACTTGCAATTTTTTCTAACTCGTTAAAGTAAGTTTTTGGAATTTTGATTGGTAAGGCACTAAACAGATAGTTTAATTTTGGTAGAATTGTCATTTTTATTATATTAGCTCTACCTATCCATGAGCAGTTGAAATTTGTCCAGTTATTTAAATCTAATTTAATTTATGTGAGAAGTGTTTTATAATTGTTTTCAAAAAGATTCTGAGTTTGTCTTGGCAAATAGACTTCCAAATATTTTATATTGTCTGAGGTTACTTTGAATGGGATTTCTCTTTCTAGCTCTTCCTGCTGTTTCTTGCTAGACATATATAGAAAAGTTGAGGATTCATGAGGGTTTATTTTATAACCTGCAACTTTGCTAAAATTTCTAATTGTTTCCAGTAGTTTTTTAGATGATTTCTTGGGATTCTCTAGGTAGACCATCATGTCATCTGCAAAGAGTGAGAGTTTTGTCTCTTCCTTCCCAATTCTTGCTCCTTTAATTTCTTTTTCTTCTCTAATTGCTGATGCTAACATTTCTAATACAATATTGAATAGTAGTGGTGATAACGGGCACCCTTGTTTCACCCCTGATCTTATTGGGAATGCCTCTAGCCTCTCCCCATTGAATATAATGCTTGTTGATGGTTTCAGATAGATACTGCTAATTATTCTAAGGAACAGTCCATTTATTCCTACACTCTCTAGTGTTTTTTAGTAGGAATGGATGCTGTATTTTGTCAAAAGCTTTTTCAGCATCTATTGATATGATTTCTGATAGGTTTGTTGTTGATATAATTGAGTATACTAACAGTTTTCCTAATATTGAACCAACTCTGCATTCCTGGAATAAATCCTACTCGATCATAATGTATTATCCTAGTGATGACTTGTTGTAATCGTTTTGCTAAAATTTTATTTAGGATTTTTGCCTCTATATTCATCAGGGAAATAGGTCTATAATTTTCTTTCTCTGTTTTAACTCTTCCTGGTTTAGGTAGCAGTACCATATTGGTTTCATAGAAAGAGTTAGGCAGAGTTCCATCTTTCCCTATTTTTCCAAACAGTTTATATAGGATTGGAACCAATTGTTCCCTAAATGTTTGGTAGAATTCACTTGTAAATCCATCAGATTTTTTTTTAGGGAGTTCAGTAATGGATTGTTGAATTTCTTTTTCTGAGATAGGGTTGTTTAGGTATTTAATCTCTTCTTCATTTAACCTGGACAACTTATATTTTTGTAAATATTCATCCATTTCACTTAGATTATCAAATTTATTGGCATAGAATTGGGCAAAATAATTTTGAATTATTACTTTAATTTCATCCTCATTGGTGGTGAATTCACCTTTTTCATTTATGATAGTAGCAATTTGGTTTTCTTCTTTCTTTTTTTTTAATCAAATTGACCAGTGTTTTATCAATTTTATTGGTTTTTTCATAATACAAACTTTTGGTTTTATTTATTAATTCAATAGTTTTTTTGCTTTCAATTTTATTTATTTCTCCTTTAAGTTTTAGAATTTCTAATTTGGTATTTAATTGGGGATTTTTTGATTTGTTCTTTCTCTAATTTTTTTAGTTGCATGTTTAGTTCATTGATTTCCTCTGTCTCCAAGTTATTCATATAAGCATTTAGAGCTACAATATATCTCCTGAGAGTTGCTTTGAATGAATCCCATAGGTTTTGGTATGTTGTTTCATTATTATCATTATCTAGGATAAAATGGTTAATTCTTTCTATAATTTGTTTTTCAGTCCACTCATTTTTTAAAATGAGGTTATTCAGTTTCCAATTTGTTCTGGGTCTATATCTTCTTGGCCCAGTATTGCATATGACTTTTATTGCATTATGATCCGAGAAAGATGTATTCACTATTTCTGCCTTTCTGCAGGTAATCATTAGATTTTTATGTCCTAGTACATGGTCAATTTTTGTATAAGTTCCATGTACTGCAGAGAAAAAGGTATATTCCTTTCTATCCCCATTCCATTTCCTCCATAAGCCTACCATATCTTATTTTTCTAACAATCTATTTACCACCCTAATTTCTTTCTTGTTTGTTTTATGATTTGATTTATCTAGATCTGATAGTGGGAGGTTGAGGTCTCCCACTAATAGAGTTTTGCTGTCTATGTCTTCCTGTAGTTCTTTCAGTTTCTCCTCTAAGAATTTGGGTGCTTTCCCACTGGGTGCATACATATTCAATATTGAAATGACTTTATTGTCTATGGTACCTTTTAGGAGGATAAAGTTTCCTTCCTTCTATTTTTGCTGCTGCTTTGTCTGAGATAAGGATTGCTACCCCTGCTTTTTTTACTTCAGCTGAAGCAAAACATATTTTGCTCCAACCTTTTACCTTTACTCTATATGTATCTCTGCTTCAAATGAGTTTCTTGTAAGAAGCACATTGTAGGATTCTGGTTTTTAATCCACTCTGCTATTTGCTTACATTTTAAGGGAGAGTTCATCCCATTCACATTCAAGGTTATGATTACTCATTCTTTATTGCCCTCAGTGCTATCTTCCCTTTGTTTCCCCCCCTTTCCCCCTTTTATCCATATTCCCCAGTCTTTTGTTTCTGAAAACCACCCCCTTCAGTGTGTTTGCCCTCCTATATCACACCTTCCCCTTTCTTTCCCCTTCCCTTTTCCCCTTTCCCCTTCCCTTCCTTTTGTTATTTCCCCTTATTTCCCCCACTCCCTTCCTTTTCTCTGTCCCCCCCTCCCTTTTTCCCCCTTTAATACTTGAAAGGTTAGATGTTTTATAAGTTAACTGAGTATGTGTAGGTTGACTTTAAGCCAAGTCTGATGAGAAGATTCAGGTGTTTCTCCTCTGCTCCCTTCTTCCCCACTATTACCATAGGTTTTTTTGTACCTCTTAGTGTAATGAGATTTACCCCATTCAATCCCCTCCCTCCTCCCATCTCTTTCCTGTCCCCCTTTTTAGGGAGGTAGTGTTTTTTTTTAGATCATCCTAAGTCATAGAAATTTCTGAGTGTCTGTTCCTTCTAGTTCTGTATATTCTATCAAATAGAGTCAAAATTCCTGAGAGTTATTAGAGTCTTTCTCCCAAATGGGGTTAAAGCCAGTTACATCCCATTAGATAGTAGTCTCATGGATAGGTCATGAATGTCCATCATTTCTGGCTAGGTGTGTTCTTTCTGTTAGAGTTACATTTCTCAAGGTTTATGAGCATCCCCCCCCCCCCGCCCCATGCTGGGATATAGCCAGTTTCAACTTACTGGATTGCATTTTTTTTCTTTTACTGCCCCCCCTTTTTTTTACCTTTTCATGTGTCTCTTGAACCTCCTGTTTGATGTCCAAATTTTCTGTTTATCTCTGGTCTTTTCATCAGAAATTTTTGGAATTCTTCCATTTCATTAAATGTCCATCTTTTTCCCTGGAAGAGAAGGCTCAGCTTTGCAGGAAAGTAGATTCTTGGCTGCATTCCAAGCTCCCGTGCTCTTCGAAATATCTCGTTCCAGGCCCTTCAATCCCTTAAAGTTGATGCAGCTAGGTCCTGCGTGATCCTTACTGTGGCTCCTTGATGTTTAAATTGTTTCTTTCTGGCTGCTTGCAGGATTTTCTCTTTTATCTGATAGATCTGGAGTTTGGCCACAACATTCCTTGGTGTTTTCATTTTAGGATCTTTTTCTGGTGGGGATCGATGTACTCTTTCAATAACTACTTTGCCCTCCAATGCCATGATATCAGGGCAGTTTTCCATCACTAGATCATGTAATATTAAGTCCAGGCTTTTTTTCTCTTCAATGTTTTCAGGAAGTCCTAACTTTCAGGTTGCCCCTCCTTGATCTATTCTCGAAGTCAGTGGTTTTGTTGATGAGGTATTTTACATTTGCTTCTATTTTTTCTATTTTTTGATGTTGTTTAACTGACTCTTGTTGTCTCATGGAGTCATTAGTTTCTGTAGACTCCATTATTTTTTGGGGGAGGAGTTTTCTTCATTAACCTTTTGCAACTCCTTTTCCAATTGGTCAATTCTACTTTTGAAAGAGCTTTCCATTTGACCAATTGAGGTTTTGAGAGGATTAATTTCTTTTTGCATTTGCTCATTTGAGGATCTGAGAGAATTATTCTCATTTTGTA
Source organism: Macrotis lagotis (assembly GCF_037893015.1). NCBI lineage: Eukaryota > Metazoa > Chordata > Mammalia > Peramelemorphia > Peramelidae > Macrotis > Macrotis lagotis. The sequence goes on along the minus strand of NC_133666.1, from coordinate 544,563,907 downwards.
ATTGTCCAATTGATGATCTGAGAGATTTATTCTCCTTTTGTGTTTGTCCAATTGTACTTTCTAAGGTTTTGTTTACTTGTTGCAAGGTATTAATTGTCTCTCCCAAATTTTTAAGCTCCTTCCTTATTTCTTCATGGAAGTGTTTCTGTGCTGGAGACCAGATTGTATTCTCCTCAGAGGTTCCAGGTCTCTCTGAGTTGGGGTCTTTCCCTTCCAAGAATTTTTCTGTGGATCCACCTTTTCACTGACCTTTCTTTATTATGCTAAGACCTTGAGTTGGGGGGGGGGGGCTGGTTCACCGGGGCTTGGGATCGCTAAAGGCTTTACTGAGTGCAGTTTCTCTGGCTGGCCAGTAGGAGGTGCTGGTTGCCCTCTCTGGAGTGTCTGTGACTTTGGTTGAGAGGCCTTCTCCCTTTTCCCAAAGGGAGGAGTTGGAGCTATTGAATTCTTTTGCCTTCAATCAATGGTGGGCTTTACCCTGGCCTGAGGTCATTCCTCAGCTGGGCTGGTTCTTCTGCTCACACACCTGGGCCTGAGGCAGAAGTAGTTTGCATTTGTTTGTTTGGGAAGAGGCCTCTGTGCAATGGAGGCGTGGACTCAGAATTTCTCAGACCCGAGGAGCCTAGGGATGGTGTCCGTAGCTCTCCTGCACCAGGACTCTCCCCCCAGCTCTGTCCCCAAGCTCCAGGGGGGACAGCACCAATACCAGCACCTCTTCTTCCCAGCGGACCCCAAGCCCCTTTCATCCAGCCCCACTGCTGATCCAGCAGGTTCGGCTCTCCTGCCCTCCGACTCCCGGTTCTAATTCAGCTGTTAATCTGGTTGATCCAGGGCTGATCCTCCCTCTCAGCCCAGACTCACCCGCCCGAATTTGGCCAACGCTGCTGCGGGAGACAAATCCTGAAGTAGATGTTCTTTTTCCTGGCTTTTATTTCTGGGTTTTGTGGGTCGGATTTCTTTTAAGAGGTTTGTTTCATGTGATAGATGGGGAAGAGATCAGGAGACTTTAGAACTGTGCCTGCCTTCTCTCCGCCATCTTGGCTGGAAGTCTCTTTCTAGCCAGTATTCTTAAATGGGTTGAAGACCTTAAAAATCTTAACCTTTCTGCCTCAATGAATGAGAAGTCGTGAAGTTATTGTATCATATATTTGGAAAACAGGCCAGAATACACACACACACACACACACACACACACACACACATACACACGTGTATATATATATATATATATATATATATATAGACATATATAGACATATATAGCTATCTCTCTCTCTCCATATATATATATATATATATATATATATATATATATTTTTATATATATATATATATATATATATATATATATATATATATATATATATGTAGGAGCAGGAAACAAACCTGGGCAAGAAAATATCCTATACCACTCCAGAGGGGAAGGGGAATATCTCTATCAATAAATATTCAAGTAGGCACTGAACTAGATGGTGTGGATTCCAAGAAAGGTAAAAAAGGCAAGGAACCCATGGTCTAATGTGGAAGGTGACATACAAATAACTAGGATGTAAAAATAAGATATAATTAGGTCCCGGAAAAAAAGACACAAAGATTAAGGATGACTAGGAAATGTTTCATGCAGAAGATGGAATATTAATTGAGAATTAAAGGAATTAAAGGAAGCCAGGAAGCAGAGATGAGGCATGGGGGCATAATCAGAGGACATGTATAGAGTAAGAAGATGGAGAAACAGCAAGGAGTCAGCATCACTGGATTACAGGGAATGTTGGGGGTGGTAATGTTGCCAAGACAAAAATGGTGGGAGGTGGGCAGAATGAAGACTTTTGAACACAAAGCAGAGGATTTTATAATTGATTCTAGAGGGATAAGGAATCACTTGAGTTTATTAAATAAGAGTAAATTGTAGTCTGATCCAGGCTTTAAGAAGATCACTTTGATGTTGAATGGGGAATGAATTGAAGTGGGGATAGACTTGTGGCAGGAGAGTTGACTAAAACAATGAGAAGTTAATTGAATTCTTTGTGGCTTTTGTCTCAGGGCAGAACTTGGAGTCAGGTCTTCCTGACTTTCTGTATATTATGCCTCACTGCCTCTCAAAAGGAAGAAAAGATAAAAAAAGGATAGTGTCAAAGTTCAGAGTAAATGAAACCATGACAGGGAAGGACTGAGAGGAGGCCGCATTATATATAGCCTATTTTTGATTTGTTTTCTCTATCAAGGAGAATGCTTCTGCAGGTAGGAGTTATATAGAGCAAAATACAGAGAATACAATTTTATAATGATTGATAAGAGAGTAAAAAAGTGCCTATCTATCCTTAATGAGTTTAAGACCGAAATACATTATGTAAAAATAAAAAAAAATATATAAAAATAAAAGCACAAGACTTTGGAACTTGAGTACATTCAATGGGAGATAGTATAGTACAATGGAGAGTACTTGGGTTCAAATCCAAGCTTATTATCTGCGTGACTTTAATAAAGTGATTTCATCTCTCTAGAGAGGTGTTTCCTCATATATCAAATAAGACTTGAATAAGAGGACCTCCTAGAGCTCTCCAGCTTCAGATCTATAATCAGGCATAAATGTAGATGTACAGTTCTACTCTGTAGACATTAATAGAAACCTTAAGATGTTGTAAACTTAGGATAGGGTAAACAATGATATAAAGCCTCTTTATTTAATAATATTATTGCCAAGCAGTATGATTTTGAAGATTTGGAGTCAGATCCTATGTTTATATCTTACCTCTTATACCTACTACCCATGTGACTTTGTCCTACTTAGTGCCCTATCCTTTGGAGCCCTTGAGGATTCCTGTTGGGTGTGTGAAAGATGCGTACAATGCTAGATGATAAAACAAAAAGATGTGGTGGGAAGCTTGGGATTAGCTCCAGAAAGTATATACTCATGTTGATCAACTATCAGCATTATTCATTACTTCAACTAAATACAGTTGATTAATAAAAGGTGTTATTTGCTATGGGCTAGGTAGGTGGTATAGTGGATATCACCAGGTTTGAAGTCAAGACGGCTCATATTTATGAGTTCAAATGTAGTTTCAGATATTTATTATCTGTGTGACCCTAGGAAAATCATTCAACCTTTACCTCAGTTTCCTCTTCTGAAAAATGAACTGGAGAAGAAAAAATGACAAATTAATTCAGTATTTTTGTCAAGAAAAACCCGAATGGCGTCATGAAGAGTCAAACATGACTTAACAGCAACAAATTGTTTGCTACAGAGGTTATGATGCTAGGAAAATGTAGAAGACATACCAGTATTAATAATAACAACAACAACAACAACAACAACAATAATAATAATAAAAATAAAAATAAAAACAATAATAATAAACTTTTGGGAGATGGAAACAGCAGTGTAAATTCAGGATAAATAATACAGAATAGCATTGTATTCTAAGAATAGTGTTAAGAAACCCTATTAAAGTGCTTAGAATTAGGGTTAAAGGCTTGGATGATGTGATTTCTTTTATTAAAACTTTTTTTTTAATTTAAGGCAATGGGTTTAAGTGACTTGCCCAAGGTCACACAGCTAGGCAATTATTAAGTATCTGAGGCCAGATTTGAACTCAAGTACTCCTGACTCCAGGACCTGTGTTCCTAGATACCCCAACAATGGTAATTTCTAAGGACAACATTAAAATGACTTTTTGAAAGCTATTTTAAGGGAAGAGGAAAAATCAAAGAAGAGATGGGGGTAGAAGAACTGATGTTAGCAGATGACAATTGAGGCAGAATTACTGAACTCTCATTTTGCTTTTGAATTTTCTCCCAAAGGGAATGGAGATATTTAGATTGAGAAGAATAGAACAAAAATGCATAATAAGTTGAAATCTAAAATAGGTAAGAAACTAAGAGAACACCTAGAGAGTCTCAGTGAGTTCAGGTGACCAAACCTGGAAGAACTACAGGTCAGGGTACTGAAAACAAAACAAAACAAAACAAAATTGACAGGTATGAATGATAAAGCACTATCTGTGATTTTTAAATGATTGTGGTGAAAGTAAGAAATGCTACCAGGTTGCAACATGGAATTTGTCTCAAATTTCAGAAAAAGGGAAAATGATAAATGTTGGCAACTATGAGCTGAGAAGCTTGACTTCCACTTCTAGTAAAAGTCTAGAACATAATATTAAAGTGATGATTTATGAGCTCTTAGAAGGTAAGCTGTGATCACTGGGAGCCAGCCTGGTTTAATCAAGAATAAGAACAACTACATGTCCTCTTATTTTTTAAAAGAGATTAGTAGATTAGTGTATTGTTTGACAAAGTCCACCATGCTTTGTTAGAAACAAGATAAAGAGGAGTGTCTTAAATATAGTATTGGGTTGAAGTCAGCTTAAACTGATTTTGGAGAGCCAAATTTTTAAGGTGAGCATTCATATCAAATATAGCAAATGCTACAAATAAATTTAACATGATGATTTATGCCCCATTTCTTGCTATTTTATTCTATTTATATATTATATTATCATTAATATGGAATATGAATAATAAAATAAATATAACAACTTAAAGCTAAACTTATTTTGCTGAATGCCTAGAATTAAGAAAATGATACAGAAAATACTAATTATGAAAATTATTAAATGTAAAAGTGTGTCATGACTGTATTTCCTTCCTTCCCATCTCTTCCTCCCAGAAAGCTGGTTGTTAAATATTTACAAGCATACCACTAGTTTTAGATGATGGTATATAGTTAGGTGTATTCAGGACTTGTTAAATCATCAAATCCAAAAGTGAGCATTCATTCATGGAGCTATATCAAATTGAAGTAAGGTCCCTAAATGGAATTTCTATCAATGACTTAGATGAAACAAAATTTGTTGAATTTAGATTACACAAAGCTTGGATGCATAGCTAATATGCTAGATAACAGATTTAGATTCCCATAAGATCTTGGTAAGCTAGGATTATGGATCAAATTCAATAAACTGAAATCTAATAGGGATGAATTTAAAATTCAGAATTTAGCTTTAAATAAACAATTTCACAAGTATAGGAAGGGAGAGACTTAGCTAAAAAGTTTATATTTAGAAATCGAAAATGTTTTATTGGATTGTAGGTTCAAAAATTAGTCAACAGTTGATCTAGCAGCTGAAAAGTAAAGCAAAATTTATACTAATATAGTCTGCATTAAGAGGCATTATATTTAGAATAAAGAAGGCAATAGTTCTACTGAACTCTTTACTGATCAAAAAATACCCTGAATAATTTACTTAGTTCTAAAGGTCATCACATTTTTGGAAGTACCAATGGCCTTCCAAAGGAAGAAAAACAAAACAAAACACAGAATCTGATGAACACTTCATAAAACTCATCTCTTATGTATCTCTTTCCCTTAATCCCAATTCCTCAGGCTGAAAATAATTAATACTAATCTGTAAACATGTTTATCAAAATATGTATGTACAATGCTAATCTGACTGTTCACCACTGAGAGGAAGGGGATGGCAAGGGAGAGTGGAAAGAAATTTTGTAACTTGAAAATATGCACGTGCAAATGGATGGAAATAAATAAATAATTTTTTAAAAAAGATTAATATGGATCTATGTTTAGCGTAGTTACACATGCAGAGCCTATATTAGATTGTTTTCTGTCAGGGTAAGGGTAAGAGGGAAGGGAGGAAGGTAGAAAAATGTAAAACTCAAGACTCTTCAAAAAACTGGTGAAAGCTACCATTGCATGATTGGAAAAACAAATAGAAATATTTAAAATTATTTAAAAAAGGAAGTATCAATATCCTTATAAACTAGAGAAGGTATGGAAGAACACAACCAAGATGGTAAGGGACTGGAGACATTGTTATGAGGATCTATTAGAATCAATGGAATGGAATGAGGAATGGAAAAAGAGAAGACATAGGGGGAAATATTTCTCTTGTGAAGTCAGTTATCCTTCATTCTTGAAGAAGACCAAAATGACATCATGATGTTGGAGTCAATGTACAGTATATCTGACAGTGATTGATCAGAATAATGTAAGCTTGGAAAACTACCACAGGTTGGGCATAAATAGTCTATATGAATATTTGGAGTGGAGGTGTCTCTCAATTTACACATCTCCTATTTCTTTTTTTATTATATACTTTGTTTTACAATTATATACAGTAGTAGTTTCTACCAATCATTTTTTCATAAGGTTTTCAATTTTATAATTTCCCCCCTCCCTCCCTTCCCTTTCCTCTCCCCCAACAGAAGGCAATCTGATAATCTTTACATTGTTTCCATGCTATGCATTGATTAAAATTGAATGTGTTGAGAGGAAAAAAAATACATATCTTTGAGGAAGAAATAATAGATATCAAAATTATGTAGTATGAGACTTTTTAAAAAATTGATGATAATAATCTTTGGTTTTTGTTTAAACTCCACAGTTCTTACAGATGATATTCTCCAACACAAATACTCTAAAATTGTCCCTGATCATTGCACTGATGGAGGGAGCAAGTCCATTAAGGTTGATCATCACCCAAAGTTGTTCTTAGGGTTTACAATGTTCTTCTGGTTCTGCTCATCTTTCTCAGCATCAATCATGCAAGTCTTTCCAGGGTTCTCTGAAATCCCATACCTCCTTGTTTCTAATAGAGCAATAGTGTTCCATCACATACATACACCACAAGTTGTTCAGCCATTCCCCAACTGATGGACATTCACTCAATTTCCAATTCTTTCCCATTACAAACAGAGCTGCTATGAATATTTTTGTACAAGTGGTGTTTTTATCCTTTTTCATTATCTCTTTAGGGTACAGACCCACTAGTGGTATTACTTTTCCTATTTCTTTTGAGCTTTTGTAATTCTGCTTTGTTCACAGAGTACAATCCCTTCTTTGATGCAGGCATGCCATGCTGGATGGTCCTATGCCAGTATCACCCATGTCTCACATCTGATTCCAAAATTCTTCAGAGAGACCTTGAGAGTGTCCTTGAATTACCCTTCTAACCTTCTTGTCAGGACTAACTTAGCTTCTGTGAGTTCTCATAAAAGTCTTTTAAGCAAATGTAGTTTGGCATCAGAGTTGTGCTCTTTGTGGTAGAGATTGAATGTTTGGTAGTTAAGTTTGAGAAAGGACTTCAATGTCTGGTGCCTTACCTTGCCAGGTGAACTTCAGAATCTTTCCAAGACTATTTAAATGGAAGCTATTCCGTTTCCTGGCATGCCTAGAACTTTCCTCCCTGTTTCAGATGGAAAAACCAAGAGCTGTGTGTGGATACTTTAGAAAGGACTTTGATTTGATGTAAGTATGTACTATTAGAACTATATAAAATTGCATATAAAAGAGTATTAAAACTATATAAAATTATGAGGCTGCCTTAGAGGATAAAGAGTGGGAAATCAGAGGTATTCAGGTGAGTCCCATAGATACTTAGGTTCAATACTGGAACATAATGACCATAGATCATTCAATTGTCAACAGTTGACAAAAGTAGATTTACTACTTCTTAGCAGAAAGATATTCAATAAGAATAGGCACTGAGAACCTCTTAATTTGATTCTGTTGATGGAAGCTCCCATCACAGTTCATTGGTCAAGTTTCTAAGGGAGCAATTGAGGAACCAGGTAGTGGTTTTTCCCTTCACTGGAGACTTGCAAGTGAAGATTGGGTTACTAGTACCTACTTACAGTTTTGTAACAGAGGCTTGAGCTGGCAGTGTCATTAGTCTTCTTCGAGAATGATGGATGAAGAAAAGCAAAAACAATAATTTTGTACAACAGAATCTTGATGAGTTTTGAGTTAGATTAAATAATTTCAATAGTTCACGCTTAAGTCCTTTGCATATGCTATCTCTTGATTTTCCTAAGAACTTTGTAAAGTAGGTGCCATTATTATACTGATTTTACAGGAAGAAACTGAAGGTCAGATCAATTAGGTGATTTGTCCAGGCTCACACAACTACTCAGTGATTGGCTGAGGCAGATTGTACCTCAATTTTTTCCCCTGAGCCCAGGTCCAACACTATATACTATATCTTATGTCTTTTCTAGCCTCCAGGGCTTTCAGTTCTGTGGGGGTAACTTATATAATACTTTAAAGTCTCATTTTTAAAATTCTGACAACAATTTTGTAAAGTATGATTTAAGTATTCCTATTCCCATTTTACAAAAGAGGAAACTAAAGAAACCTCAAACAGGTGGAATGAATTAACAAAGATCTAATAATTAAAAATAAAAATCCCTGTTTCTGAGAGGTTTAGTCACTTTCCCTGTGACCCACAGCTAATGAGCAGCAGCAGATTTTAAACTCCAAGTCCAATATTTTTCAATTACAAGACAGAGTCTTTGCATTACTTAAATTCTGTGACTCCAGTGTCTAAGGGGTTATCTCTTTAGTTTGCTGCCATCTCAGATACCTCGGTAGGACTTTTGCTGTTCTTTCCTTCTTTGCCTGCCCAGAGCCCAAACAGCCTCAGCTTGGGTGGTAGCTGTCAAAGCAGAGAACCATCCAAGCAGCCATTTGGTTCTCAGAAACCTGGAAAGGAGATCACTTCAAGCCCCATAGCCAGATGAGTTTAAGAAGTTTGAGATCTTAATAGAAAACAGTGATCAAATTGTCTCATGACTCTGTGTGTGTGTGTGTGTGTGTGTGTGTGTGTGTGTGTGTGTGTGTCTGTGTGGTACTGGTCTATAACCTATTTGGGCTTACAAAAATCCTACAAGTTAATTTCTGCTTCTGGGGAAAAAAAACCATTATTTGCATCAACTTTCAGTGACCTTTCAGCAGTGTTTTTCCCTCTAGGTACTCACCTGCAGAAGCTCAACTATCAGTACATTCTCTAGGACAGTCACAAACATACCATCTGGGTTGTTTTGCCTGGACTGAAGAGGTTGAATGGAATGGCAGGTTATATGTTTAAAGTCAGAAATAAATGAACCAAAGAAGATTTTTGTATTCATCTCTGATCTAAAGAGCAGCATCCTTACCCAGTGATTTAGAAGAGTGGTGGGTACAATTATTTTTTTCTCCTTTTGGCCACTTTCTTTCCATGAAGGAAAACCAAGCCCCAAGTGCCCCCAAAGTGACATATTGACAAGCCAGGGAGGATAATTACATAGAAGTCTTCTTTAGTGAACACAATTATAATATTTATCCTCATTTCACTAACCATTTTATTGACTGTAATAGGAGCTACTTCAAGACTACAGATCTGAAGTGCTAACAAATTAAAACCATCCCTGACGTAGAAATACTCTCTAATCTAAAGCACACCTTCTGAATATGTTTTCAAGTTCTATAAACACCATATGCCGAATAGACAGTATTCCTGCCTAAAAGACTGTGGTCATTTTTCTTTTCTTTTTTCTTTTTTTTTGGATTCTGACCTAATTGAGTCAAAAGCAGAAGAAAAAAAAAAGCCCTGGACACTGCATAAGAAAAACAGGAATTCTATACTACCAGTCAATGTACATATGGAATCACTTACTATATCATCTAAATATGTTCACTTTAAATAGTGGGTGACCAGAAATGATTCTTTTTACACATGACTCACTTAGTGGAAAGAGCTTTGCTGGCACTATACTCATAAGAGACGCAATACATTAGAAATGCAGGAAGTCCTTTCTTCTTGGCAAAATAGCATTTTCAATTGGAGACAGAGCAAGTTTTCTGCTGAGAGATTTGGGAGAAAATTGCAGAAACCCAATTTTTTCCAGTCATTGATTCTTTGACCATGACAAAATCCTGTAGGTGATGGACCCAAGTAGATATGAAAGTTCTTTTATTTAAGAAATGACAGTATGCCCATATCCATATTTCTATTATACATATGTATATATATATATATATTATACATATGTATATATATATACATACACACATACATTTTAGGCTGGTAGATCTGCCTACAAACCTTTTTAGGAGCTCCTTTGAGTCATTATTGTAGTAGGCAATATTAAAACTAATGAAATTTATATAGCACTTCAAAGCTTACCTTTAATATATCATATTACCATTTAATATAGGATATAACATATCACCTTTATCCTTTCATAATCATGTAAGTTAATTAGGTAACCTTGACTATGAATTCAAGGGTCAAATTCAGTAAACTGTCTACTCAACCACCTTTAGTATACAAAGAAATAACTGCACACCATTCATGGCAATTGTCTGATATATTTGACTGTTAAATGAACTGCAGGATCATGTTACTGATCTTAGAGCTTGGATAATGATAGATGCTTAATAAATACTTATTAACTTGACTTGACTTTATACACTTGGCTTTCCTACTATTCTCAGTGTACCAAATAATTTCAATTCCCAGATAGTAGAGTTAGTGATGTTTTTCATCTTGGTTCATCATTCACAAAAATCACCTTTGTCAGGTGCTGAGCCATCGGTGATTACTCAATAAAAGAAAGGGACCACACTGGAGACTTCAAGAGTAAAAATAAAGAGCCTCAAGCACACTTCCTTAAATACAGTGAAAGTAAAGTCAGGGATACTTTGGAATTCAATTCAAGTAAACACATTTTCATGAAATCCCCTTGCATTTCAGAATAAATGGCAAAGTTCTCCACAAATCAGAGCAGACCAGGAAGCATTTTCCAATCATGTATGTTTTTTGTTTCTGAAGATACTGTTGCTAATAGCTGATACTACCCATGCAGAAGTCTGACAGCAGAGATTGATGTGAGATGACTTTGAAACTGATTTTTAAAACAACAGAGAATAACATTATGTAAGTCTAGAGTCTTACTGATTTTTTACTGTGGTCAGGTGCATTATGCAAGTAAAGGTGTCTTTTTCTCAATAAATTTCACCTGGAGATGCTAATGTCAAAATACCTGTTCCCTAAGTTCAATTTTTAAAAATCATATAAATCAGAATCTGGCATTATAAATTAGCTCAGACATCATCAGTCAGTGGACCTATAAAATATGCACATATGGTCTTAACCTACAGGATTTTATTGTCTCTTCTCCCTCAGGAATTTTACTTATCATATGATTATGTTGTCTCATGACTGTGACTCTGCTTTGAGAGACTGTCAAATGAAAACCATTCCTTCCTTTGCTCTAAGTAATAAAAGGTTGTCACCTTTGCCTGATGAGTGCTGTAGTCAAACTAGCATTTAAGGTTGCATAAAAAGAATCAGAAGAGAGAAATACTGCTGAGCAAATGTAGCCCCTGAGCTCCTTTGGTGAGGACATGCCAGACTCTTAGCAGATGGATGCAGAAAGGGGCAACCAATATTAGACCTTTTAAGGTTGGGAATGTAAAATATTATAGCACTCTCTCTCTCTCTCTCTCTCTCTCTCTCTCTCTCTCTCTCTCACTCACACACACACACACACACACACACACTTTCATACAAGTCTTCTTGGCTGTGATTCACTTGGAAGCTCTTTATCAGTCAATGGAAGGGATTTTCTCTTGCTAGAAGTCTTTTGGAAAACTTTCATCCCTTTAATTTCTGGTTCTCTCTTTTTTCTTTTGCCAGCAGCTAATACTCAGAGAGTCTCTAATAATCCCAATATCTAATGTAAACTACCCTGCAAACACTGGATTGGAGCTGTGGGCATATTTCCCTCCCACTTATGTTACATGATTCACTGTATTCAAGCCAGAAAATATAAATTCTGTCTACCTTTTCTGTTTATTTAGATCCGTTTAACATGTACTATGCTTTAATCTTCTGAAGTTCCCCAGCCTTAGGGAGTCAGGCTGATGTAACTGAGAGAGATTGATTTGAGAGTCAAGACTTGGCTTCAGATCCTGCCTCTCACCTGTACTACTTATGTACCTTAGGAAAGGAATGTAACTTTTCAGTGGCCCTGATAGTTCTAGAAAACTGTAAGTTACTTATGAGTAACTTACAGATGTCTACGGTACTTTGAGGAATTTCAACACTCACAGCTCCCTTTATCGATGACAACAAGTTTCAGTCCCTTATCTCCCTTAACTTGGCATTTTACTAGACTGGGAAATAAAGGTCAATAGTAGATGATTCATAGCTTAAAGGTTATGATTTAGTGGTAAAAATAAGATAGAAATAAGAAGAACAATCAGAAAAAGAAAGAAAGATCCAGATAAAGGTCAATGAAATATACAAGGATCAATAAATTACTGCTAGCTAAAGAAATATCAATAGTTTCATGGAGAAGATGGCATGGAAGTTGGATAGTGAGAGATAGGGAGAATTTTTTTTCTTTTTTCTTTTTAGGTTTTTGCAAGGCGAACGGGGTTAAGTGGTTTGCCCAAGGTCACACAGCTAGGTAATTATTAAGTATCTGAGGTTGGATTTGAACTCAGGTACTCCTGACTCTAGGGCTGGTGTTCTATCCACTTTGCCACCTAGCTGCCCCAGGGGAGAATTTTGAAAGGCAAAGATGAGTGAGATGAGACAACCTAGTTTAGTGAGTAATATGAAAAAAAGACATTGTCTCTGTAGGTTCAGGGAACAGTTAGCACTTTTCAGGGGGCAGAAATATTGAGCAGATAAAAAGGGTAGTCACATGAGATAATGCTAGAAAAATAGAATGAAATTAGATTGTGCCTTAATATTAGGCATGGATTTTCATTAATATTAGGCAAAGAAGCTTGAACTTCATCACTAAACTTAAACCATTCCCCAATACATATTCTTTGATTCATTGTCACTGGCCTCCTGGTTGTTTCATGGACAAGACTCTCCATCTCTGGACTCTGGGCATTCTCTCTGACTTTCTCTTCCTGAATCATCTGGATCCAGTGGCCAGATATGAATCAGGACAACTGGAGATGGCCCTGGATGTGAGGCAATCAGGTGGCTCCAAGGTCAATGCTCTATCCACAGAGCCAAATGGAGAAGAAGAATGTTTGCATTTAAGGAGTCTTTGATGACTTACTGGCTCATCCTATAATAGTCAAAAAAGTGATCAATAAGTATTTATCAAATACTTGTCAGGATCTGGAACTTGCTCTGGGTTTTGGAGACATAAAATACAAAAGTGATAGACTTTATTCTTTTCTTTTTTTTAGTTTTTGCAAGGCAATGGGGTTAAATAGCTTGCCCAAGGCCACACAGCTAGGTAATTATTAAGTGTCTAAGGCCAGATTTGAACTCAGGTACTCCTTACTCCAAGGCTGGTGCTCTATCCACTGCCACCTAGCTGTCCCTAGGTTTTATTCTTGTGAAACTTACACTCTGCTGGTAATATTGAAAAAAAAAATCAGAAAAGGAAATATAGAAGTTCAAAATACTTTCAAAGAGATTTCAAGGGGGATCTAGCATGTCTGAACTAAGAGAAGGCTCTTTCATCTCAGTCTTGAAGGCAGCTGGGTTTCTAAGAGATGGAGGAAGAAGGAGACCATTTTAGGGTTGGGAAATAACTCTTAAAAAGGCCTTCAGGTAGAGAAAATAAGCTCATTTTTGCTGTAGGGGAGAGTTGGGGAAGGGGAAATGTGTTACCTTTCTGGTCAAAGCAAAGTGAATAATTGGCATCAGCACAGTGCTGAATAGAAATTACTCTTTTACCTGTTAATATTGTGGACCAAGTTCTGGTCATAATTATGAAAGATTCCTTAGTTTAATGCAGTAAATGATTTGCAAAAAAAAAAAACAACCAAAAACACCCCACAAGACACTAAAGGCATTTGTTGGACCTCCCAGAAAACCAGTTTCAACTCCTCTGGTATGACCACAACAGAAATATAATCTCCCCAAGAGCAAGAATTAAAATTCATTTTGATTTTGTATCTCCAAAATCTAGAGCAATATCTTTTATACAGTGGTGTTGTGAGGCTCAAATGAAAAAAAATGGATGTAAAACTCTTTGTATATGTTAAAGCATTATATAAATGGCAGCTATTATTATTATTACTATTATTATCATTATCTTAGACCTCTACTATGATGATGACTGTATTCCTTGACTCTTCATTCATGCTGAGTTCAAACAATATTTATATAGCAATTCAGTAGTATTCTGATAGATGCTTAACAACAGATACTCAAAAAATACTTACAGAGACACTTAAGTTAAATCTGCATTATTAATATTTTCTTATATCTAGAGAATCAACAAAACAATAAATCAAGCCCTGATTTGTAGCATAGCAGATTTCTGGAGTGTAAATATTCACACTGAAAATATAACAATGATTCTTAAAAGTTGGTTGCCGATAGTTCTAATGTACCCCTGTGTGTATGTAGTAGGTGCTTCATAAATGCTTGTTTACTTGGTTTATATTGAAATGGATTAAAGTCCTAGCTTCTAAACTTTCTTCAGTTACTGATGAAGCCTAGGCTTAGAAGTCTAGAGATATAGATGCTAGATGGAGCTGTAGCTTGCCATAGGACTTTAGCTAAGTCACTTGTATAATAAATCATATGTGCTACATTTTCTGGGAACAGTCCTGATAGCAGATGTTCTTCTCAATCATCAGAATCATAAATCATAAAAATGTTTAAGGATTCTAATATTTCATCAGAGTAATAAATTGACTCAATTTAGTAAATGTTATAGCAAAAATATATTAAAGTTACAGAAGTTAAAGGAAAAAAAAATCACAGCCTAAAGAAACATCTCAATTTTCCACAAAATATCAGCATATCTAGAAGTTCACAGCTATTTGTACAATGTGAGTGGTTGGGAGGGGAAGGTAGTTTGCTGAGGGTAGGGAGCAGAATGATGGCAAATCTTTTGTCACACCAAGTATGATGATTTTTTAGGGGGAGGGTGAAAATATTGTTGTGATACTCATTTGGCATCTATGTGCTCAGTTTTTTTCCTTTGTAAATTGGGATCATAGTAAATGGCTTCCCTGCCTCCCTTATAGATGTCACATGTCTGAGTAGATTTAAAAGTGTTTTGAAATTTTAAAGGTTATGCAAATTAAGATATTATCAGTTATTATTATAACTTTTAAGGTTGCATTCCTTCTCCTTTATACTTGGGTAAATTTCTCTTTCTCTACCCTCCCCACCTCCCATTCAAGGTTTAGATGTAGATGGTTCCTAGTATAAAAGAAAGGCCAAGTCAGGTCAGATGAATTCCTACCCATATGCTCTGTCTGAGGTTTAAGTCTGATCCTGGAGGGGCATCCTGCTTCTGCAAAGTTCCAGTGACAAAAGGTTCAAATGGGAGGGAACCAGAGGTTGGCTAAAGACTATCAATGTAAGTTATTACTTTGGTTACATAACGAATTAACAGCTCTTAGTTAAAAGATTCTGTTTGATAATTGGCACTATATATATATATATATATTATATATATATATATGTAAATTGATTTCATTCAATCACTTAGCAAACAAACATTACGAAATCCATAAACAGTGGAGCTAGGTCCCCTGAGGGAGAGATAACAAAAACACACACAAAAAAATAAAACCATGATTCTGACCCTTAAGGAGTTTATGAAACATAGAAGGAAAGAGAGGATTTCCTAAGTAATGAGGAATAAACAAAATTATATTAGCCCAGAGGTGACACTCAAAAATACTTCTATGTTGAATGATATTACTATGTGAAGAGAATATAAACATCAGCTGTCAGGAAACCAAGTCAGGGTCATTTGTTCCTCTGCTCCCAATATAGATCCTCAAGAAAAAAAAGAAAAGGGAAGGAAAAAAAAGGAATAGAAATTCAAGGCAAGGTATATTGAATTTCTTTCAGGCCAGCTGCCTGGTTTCAATTAAGCCCAGAGCTTTTAAGAGTTGGGCATGTGGACCCGTGGCTTTTTTTTCCTGTCTGTTTTGGCCCAGTTACCATTTTAGCAAAGCCAGATGAAAAGTAACCCACAAAAACCTCCCCCAACAGCCAATCAAAGTAATTTAGATCTGATTGCTTTATGTTTGGACTTTTTGCCAGAGGTTTCACATAAAATAGATGAGGCGTGGCCCTTATCCCATTTTCTCACCTCTGGATCTCATTTAAATTAGTCTCTCTGCCGAATATACAGGTAAAATCAACTCTTGATTAGTCAGGCCTGTTTTATTGGGTTTTTGGATTAACCAGGACTCTTGATTCTCCTTTTATTTTCTTTTAGCTTCCCTCTGGCCATTTCACTGCTCATTACCTCATTAGATCTTGGATAAGGATATTTCCCCCCCCCCATTAATTTGGGGACTAGTTTCATTTACATTAGATTTGCATAAACACCTATCCTAGATTCAAGAGCCTATTTAGGAGGTAGAATTGGGAATAGAACTGGAATGTAGTATGGTTTGATGGAAATTGTTCTATATTGGGATCCTGGAAATTCGTGTTCTTTGGATGCTTTGGTCACCATTGCTAAGGCATGTGACTTTAAGGAGAGTGGCATAACTTCTCATGAATTCAGTTTTTCCCATGAATAGAATAAGTGCTTGGGAAGATGTAATCTCTAAGGTCTCTTTTAATCCTGAAATTGATTCTTACTTTGATGATTTTTGTATATCTTTGGCTCCTTGATGTGTGCATTCCTTCCAAAGGTGTATGTAGATCATAACCCAGACACTCCTCAGGTCACAAAACTTTGATTCAGGGTCATACATATATCTTCTGCAGAGGGTCCAATAGCCAACAGAATGGAGACTTTCCTCTAAGAGTTTCTTAAGCCGGGGAATTAGGGCAGGTAAGTGACACAGTAGATAGAATAACTGCTCTCTCCTGGTGTAAATAATACTTATCTAAGCCTAGAGTCATCCAAAGGGGCATATGTGGATAGAGGGTGGTTTTAAGTAGGTTGTGTCAAAGTAAAAGATTCTCAAAACTATATTATTGGTTAAAAAAATTGATTTCTTTAGAATACTCAGCCTTCAAATCAGTCACCTTGCTAAACTTAGTTAGAAATTAA
This sequence comes from Macrotis lagotis, assembly GCF_037893015.1. Classification (NCBI taxonomy): domain Eukaryota; kingdom Metazoa; phylum Chordata; class Mammalia; order Peramelemorphia; family Peramelidae; genus Macrotis; species Macrotis lagotis. Next base: position 544,547,113 of record NC_133666.1, on the reverse strand, counting down.
AACTCCTAGGTATCTTCCCCTATGTTAATTTAGCAGGACAGTGATCAGAATAATGGAAAACTTGTCCTGCCTAGAAGAGACAAGAGATCAGATAGTGCTGCAAAAGGATGATGATCTTTGAGGAGCAGTCTTGGGTAAAGATATTGTGCATCTTTCATTGTCAGGCCATACAAAGGAGATAAATAATTTTTTCAATTCTCTGTTTTTGCAAAAAATATAAACTCTTTCCCAGTTGAAGGGTGGTCATTTCTGTAATGTCTTCCATTTTAAGGTTTAGGTGGTAAATCCCAAAGAATCTTCATGTCTAAATTCTATTTTCTGTCAATTTTGTTTTAACTCTAGATTTTTAAGATTTCTACAGTTTTAGGGCTCACAATTTCTACATATTTCCAAAGAAGAGTTGGAAAAGCAGCATAAAAAATATTGGGAAGATATGGGACTTGAAAGAATGTTGGTTCTAGAAAGAAAAATATAGATGTAAAGATATAGAAGGGGTGGCTAGGTTGCGTAGGGGATAAAGCACTGGCCCTGGAGTCAGGAGTACCTGGGTTCAAATCTGGTCTCAGACACTTAATAATTACCTAGCTGTGTGGCCTTGGGCAAGCTACTTAACCCTATTTGCCCTGCAAAAACCTTAAAAAAAAGGATATAGACTAATGTATGGTTCACATGTTTCATTGGGTATTTGTGCAATGTCAAGACAGCCACAGAAAAGGTTCTTAAACATTTTTTGTTTTGTGTCCCAGACCCCTTTGGCAGTCCAAAGAAACCTATAGGTTCCTTCTCAAAACCATATTTTAAATACACAAAATAAAATACATGAGATTACAAAGGAAATCAATTACACTGAAATGCAATTATCAAAATATAGTTAAAGTTCATGTTCCCCAGGTTGTTGTTATTTTTTCATTCATGGCCCCATTTGGAGTCTTCATGGCAAAGATACTGGAGTAGTTTGCTATTTCCTTCTCTGATTCATTTTACAATTGAGGAAACTGAGGCAAATAGGGTTAAGTGACTTGCTCATTGTCAAGCAATTAGTAAGTATCTGAGACCACTGTATACCACCATATGACTCTTTGAGTGACCCAGTTTTATTTTTCAGAAATTATGGTCTGAGAAATTACTTATAAAACATCATCATAAGGATATTGGTGTTACAAAGACGACCTTTGCTTCAGGGAGATTTAACTTTGTAAAGTTTCCTCGACAGTTTGGGTCACTTTCCTCCTACTAGTTACAGGCCGTCTACTGTACATGTTCAATGCATTTGAATTTAGGCATCAGTTCTGTGTCCTTATTGTGCAACTGCATATCTTTGTCTGAATAATAAGCATTCTTCATTCACATTATTCTCCTATGTCAGAAGTTAGGACAGAGGGTTTCAGTGATTATATATCATGTTAAGGAGAATATTTGGTCACTATTCTGAGTCTTGGTGCAATCAATACTTGATCATATAAAAACATGCATTTGGAGGACATCATAAATTATAGGAAATCCCTCTTCTATTTGGATTCTATTCTAGATATGCTTCAGGGCAGTGACAAATCTATTCAGGTGTTGTTTTATGTCTCACTTGATATTAATAACCAGAAAGTTATCAAAGGAAGTTTTTCTAGTACAGGAAAGGAAACATGATTTTGTTATATGAATGGGACATACCTTGCAGGTGTTGAGCCTCTAGAGCACTGTTTTGTTTAATTGAATCAAATATTTTTTATCAAAAAAGAATAACCACAGTGAAATATTGTTTTTGCTATAATTTTTATACTATCATAAGTTAGGAGGTGGGGGGGGCATTCTAGTCCATTTCCCTCATTTTATAGATGAACAGCTAAAGCCTAAAAGTGACTGAATATTTCATTCACTTAGGGTCACATAGGAGTAAATGCTTGATAAGGGATTTGAACTATGGTCTTCCCTACCAAAGATAGGTAGGGACACTCTCCACTATGCCATCATATGATTGTAAAGATATGATCTTCTATAGACTATATTATTTCACTATTGTTTGTTTTATTTTATTTTTTATTATGAACTTGACAGATTGCAACAAATATAATCATTGTCATATACTGGGAAACAGAAAAAGAGAATTATATATAAAATCATGAATCTCAATGATGTACAGATAGGGTTTTTAAAAAATATATACTTAATTTAAATATGATAATTCCTGTTCTATAATTTTTATATACTTCCTTCTGTTTTCTTCTGATTATTGCATAAGTAGTTCATTAATACATTCTTTTTCAATTTTGTCATTACTAAGCTCTCCTTTCCCAGCATAACTCTAATCCCCTTAACTCTTATGCTATTACAAATTAAAAAATGAACATCCTTCTTTGTAAAAAAATAGCTAGAGTCAAGCAAAAATGTATTTATATATTGGTTATGTCAGAAAAATGTATGTCTGCACCCCTAGTACATCACATTTCTTTTAATTGGTTGAACTTATGATTTGTCTTAAGTCTTCTGGAATCATGATTGTTTTTTGTATTGATCAGAGTTAAATTTTTTGAAGCTTTTTTCTTTAAAATATTGTAATTGTTGTATAAATTGTTTTTTCCTTATTCTTCTTACTTCATTCTATATTAGTTTATAAAAATTTTCCCCTGCTTTTCTGTATCCTTCCCTTTTATCATTTCTTATGGCACAATAATATTCTGTTGTATTCATATGTCATTTTGCAGACAAGGAAACTGAGGCAAACAGGATTAAATGATTTGCCCAGGATCACACAGCTGGTAAGTGTTTGAGGTCACATTTGAACTCAGAAAGATGAATGTGTCTTCCTGAGTCCAGACCTGGCACTTTATCCACTATGTAATCTTGCTGCCCTACAAACTACCTTTAACTAATCTAACTTTATAAAGAAGAGCACTTTTTTTTTTACCTTCTCCATTACTGGTGCTTTTTTTCACTCAGTATAACTATAGGTAGTTTCCTTGCAAAGGAGGAAATAACAGAGCATATACTTTAGAAATGAATTATCTTGCTTAGCAACAAAAATTGTCTCTGTTAGATAATATTTAAAGAACAGCATTCAAAATACTTCATGGAATCCAAAACTGAATAACAAACAGCTTACTTATATTGAAGATCACCAGATATGTAGATTTTATCTGTATTGACTATTCTGTTCCAGGGCTAATGCTTTGTTTATTTAACTGTGTTGAAGCTAGAAAACTCCTAAGCATGTTAGATCTAAGTTAATGAATTTTAATTTAGCATATATGGTAGGAATGATGGTGATACTTCAGATGATGATAATGAGGAACCCAAGATACAGGGAGGGAATTGGCAAATATATATATATATATATACACATACATGCATATATATATATATATATATATATATATATATATATACACATACATACACAAACTCTTGAGCCATTATTCTTTAACGTAGACTTGATACATAAATTATTGAGAACAAATTCTTGTTTTTCTTATTTTTCCTTTTTTAAAAAAAAATTTATTTAAGGTAGTAGGGTTAAGTGACTTGCCCAAGATTACACAACTAAGTAATTATTAAGTGTCTGAGGTTGGATTTGAATTCAGGTCCTTCTGACTCCAGGGCTGGTGTTCTATCTCCTGTGTCACCTAGCTGCCCCACAAATTCTTATTTTTAATTTTTTTCTTTTTTTTCTTTTTAATGTATATATGTAATTGTTGTTTAGTCATTTTTTTCCAGTCTTTTGACATTTTCTTGGCAAAGATACTGGTGTGTTTTGCCATTTCCTTTTCCAGCTCATTTTACAGATGAGGAAACTAGGGTAAGCAGGGTTATGTGACTTGCCCAGGGTAACACAGTTAAGTGCCTGAGGATGAATTTGAACTTAGGAAGAGCAGACTTCCTGATTCCAAGTCCAGTGTTCTATCCACCATGCCACTTGGTTATCCAGGAAAAACAAATTCTTTCATTAAATCTGGCGTCGGAAGACTTGAGTTGTTGGCTTTATTATATGTCATTCAAGGCATTCTCATTGTCATCTTAAGTAAAATCAAGGGGTTGATCTCTAAAGCCTATGAATTCTATTTTTTTCATTTTTGTGTGCTTTTTTGAATTTTAGAAAGGTTTTACTTATTTTGAGTTTTACAATTTTTCTCCCAATCTCACTTCCTTCCCCCCACCCCCCACAGAAGGCAGTTTGCTAGTCTTTACATCATCCCCATAGTATGCATTGATCTAAGTTGAATGTGATGAGAGAGAAACATCATTTCCTTAAGGAAGAAACATATAGTATGAGATATAGAAGAATTATATAATAAGACAACATTTTTTAAAAATTAAAGGTAATAGTCCTGGGTCTTTGTCCAAACTCCACAATTCTTTTTTAGGATACAGATGGCATTCTCTGTCACAGATGCCCCCAAATTGTGCCTGATTGTTGTCCTGTTGGCATGAGCAAGTCCATTAAGGTTGATCATCATTCCCATGTTGCTGTTAGGGTGTACAGTGTTTTTCTGGTTCTGCTTATCTCACTCAGCATCAGTTCATGCAAATCCTTCCAGGCTTACCTGAATTCCCATCCCTCCTAGGTTCTAATGGAACAATAGTGTTCCATCACAAACATATACCACAGTTTGTTAAGCCATTCTCCAACTGATGGACATTCCCTCAGTTTCCAATTCTTTTCCACCACAAACAGGACTGCTATGAATATTTTTGTACAAGTGATGTTTTTAACCTTTTTCATAATCTCTTCAGGGTATAGACCCAGTAGTGGTATTGCTGGATCAAAGCGTATGCACATTTTTATCACCCTTTGGGCGTAATTTCAAATTGCTCTCCAGAAAGGTTGAATGAGTTCACAGCTCCACCAGCAATGCATTAGTGTCCCAGATTTCCTACATCCCTTCCAATATTGATCATTGTCCTTTCTAGTCATATTGGCCAGTCTGAGGGGTGTGAGGTGGTTCCTCAGGTGTTTTAATTTGCATTTCTCTAATAATTAGTGATTTAGAGCAATTTTTCATATGATTATGGATTGCTTTGATTTCCTCAACTGTAAATTGCCTTTGCATATCCTTTGACCATTTGTTTATTAGGGAATAGCTTGTCTTTTTTTTTTAAGTTTGACTCAGTTCTCTGTATATTTTAGAGATGAGTCCTTTGTCAGGAACATTAGTTGTAAAAATTGTTCCCCAATTTATTACATTTCTTTTGATCTTGGTTACAGTGGTTTTGTCTGTGCAAAAGCTTTTTAATTTAATGTCATCAAAATTATCTAGTTTGTTTTTAATGATGTTCTCCATCTCTTCCTTGATCATAAACTGCTTCCCTTTCCATAGATCTGACAGGTAAACTATTCCTTGTCGTTTTTGTGTTTTGAAAGTAGTTCTGATTCATTAAGATAATCTCGGTCATAGTATACAATATTTCTGAAACTGCTAGATGGATTTCCTATTTTAAAATTAGAAAAATATCTAGAACCATATTCCCTTATTGACCTCTAAAACTACAAGTGTTAAAGATAAAGTCTCTTTCCTGCATTCTTTTGTATAGAACAGAGTTTAGTAGAAAGTAAAAATCCTGTGTAACTCTGTAATGTGCATAAGTAAATAAGATTGATATATATCAATCTATAGAGTTCTGTGAATACATACATACATGGCACATATGACATAAAATAGGTCTATATATTAGGGGCAACTCAGTGGCCCACTGTATAGAATACTGACCCTGGAGTCAGGAGGACCAGAATTCAAATCCAGACTCAGACTCTTGACAGGTACTAATTGTGTGACTTTGGGCAAGTCACTGATTGTCTCATACAGTCATCTCAAGTCATTCTGATTCATATGTGGCCACTGGACCCAGATGGCTCTGGAGGAGAAAGTGAGACTGGTGACTTAGCACAGCACCCTCTTACTCAAATATAATTCACAGCCATGGTGTGACATCACTTCCCTGATATCATGGTCTTCTTTGAGAATGAAAAAGAAACAACAACAATAATCTATTATCTTGAGATAAATATTTCACACACCCATACATAGTTCAGGGGATAGACTTCTGGGCCTAGAATTCATATCTGGCCTCAGGCACTGAAAAACCTCTGTTTGCCTTAATTCACTGGAGCAGGAAATAGCAAACCACTCCAGTATCTTTGCCAAGAAAACCCCATAGATAGCATTGGTGTGATATGTTTCATGGGGTCACAAAGATTTGGATACAAGTGAATGACTAAACATATTTATATTAAATATACACACATATAGTATATTATTCATAATATATGTTACATGAACATGTTTATATGGTATATCACCTAAATTAGCATACCTGAGCTAGTAGATTCATAGGCTCTCTACCTGGAATTTCTAGTTATAAGACTCTAAACAATAGTTATAAAGTTATAAGAGTTATAAATCTCTAAGCAATGTTGAACCAGGATCTGTGAAAATACACATTCATTTTCACAATATGATTGAAATCAAAGTTTAGAATCATTGAATGACATAAAGTCAGATTCAAAGCTGTAAATTGAGATTCTTGTTTTCCTTGAAGAGTACTTGACTTGATGTAGTGGAAATCAACTGACTACTACTATGACTAGCATTTTTGTATAATTAATGTTGATAAAATAGTTTGCATTATTTTATGTAACTGTTAAAATATACATTTTTTATAGTTAATATCTTGCATATATATATATTACACCATTGTAATCAGGACACATGTCACGTAACATATATAGACATACATTTCTGATCAAGGAGTCCACTATTAGGCAGAAAGTAAACCAAATCATGGGTCCCCTTTATTAAGTGTCATTGAACCATATATTCACTATGATCTAACTGCATACATTGATGTTCTAGGTCAGCTCATTTGTACATTTGCACTTCACATTGGGATCAAAATCCTCTCTGATGTAACCCTGAAATCAGAAAAGACAAGAATCTGCCCAGTTTGGACTAAGAGGATTTGCACATTAGTGAAAAGGAATTATCCTTGATTACAGCTACTTGAATTTTTCCCAGGGTACAGCAAATATGCCTACTTTCTCTCTGAGGAAATTGTCTTTGTAACCGAAGCAGCAGAGTGAGCACTATTTTAATTCTTGAGAAAAGACCTTCAAAACAGCTCGATCTTTGAAGTTCACTTAGTTAATGTAGCAATCATCTCTTTGGCAGTGCTGTGAGAGTTGAAACAAACATCTGTTTCTCTTCTCTACCCGACTTTCACAGAAACCAGGTAGTTTTTTAATTTTGCAAATGCCATCCCAACCCAGATTTGTCAAATAAAGTTGTGTTTAATAATAGTTATTCTTTCTAACCCAGAACTTTTCTGCTAAACCAAAGCTATTCGATCCTTTTAACTCTATGTCACCCAAGGGGGTATTTGGTTTCTTGTACATTTTCTCCCATCCTCCTCCATAACAGGTTCCATAAAACTGACTCACATTCAATGAAAAGCTATTGCAATTCTGAAAACTGGGAAGGGGATAAAGAAAAGTTGGAAAGTGTCTGTAGAGAGGGGCAGCAAGATAGGATAGGAATGGTGCTGTGTTGTAGTTCTTTGAAACAATAATAACAACAAAACAGAAGAAAAAAACCATCAAAATTGATGAAATACTTTCCCCCAGCAAGGCAAGGTAAAGGATTTATTTAAGAGATTAAAAAAAGGGGGGGGGGTTAAGAAAAATATAGCCTCTGTTACAATAGAATATTATGTGTTGACTAGTTCTCTGCCCACTCTCCCCACTCCACCCAACTCAACCCCCCAATTCTTGGTTTCCAGATGTCTAAGCTGGTTTAAGCAAGAAGAACATATGTTTTCAGCATGAATTCAGTTGGCAGGGTCTTGCTACCCTCTAATGCAAAGTTGCTGGGAGACTATCCTAGACCAACATACTTCTCTAATATGCTCCAGAGATTATCTAGCCCATTTTAATCTTTCTTTTATCCTCCCTTAATCAAGCACCCTTCACTGTACTAAGCTAAAAGCATTACTCAAAGGCTATACTTTGTGTTGTTATTTGTACTTATCCATCTGATTCTTTCAATCAAAGGTTTGGGGAGGGGGAGGATGTAGGAATTGGAACAAACTTTGAAAGATAATAGTATTCATTCAAATTCACATGATCTAGTTTATTTATATTTTTATAGGTCTTCATTCTTGGCAATGAACATTTTAAAAAATTGTCTTGTTTTTGTCATTAAAGGACATTTAAACAATGGTAGAATCTAGTACCTGGAATACCTTTCCCTCACTCATGGTCTCCCAGAAAATCTATCCAAGAGACAAGGGATTCACTGGTTCACATCCCTCAAAGTTCATGAACTCACACCAATGCAAAGGCATTTAATAAAATAAATAAGTGAAATGGTAATAGAATTACTCCTGCTATACTTTAGTACACAAATACACAATGGGGGGGGTAGAATATACAAATCACAAGTTGGGATATATAATCAGGGAGCATATACCTAGGCAGTTATATAGAGCAGGAGATAGAAAAAAACTGGATCTGGAATTAGGAAGAGTTCAGTTTTGACTTGAGAATTATTAGTTGCGGGACCCTGAGCACATCATCAACCTCTATGTACCTTAGTTTTCTCATCTGTAAAGTATCATCTTCTCAGAGTTATGGTAAACATTTAAAAATGTTTTATAAACTAATAGAGTGCTACAAATAGGCTAGTTATTATTATCTAAGAGCAAATTCTTGGAGGAGTAACTCATGCCTATGATGTTTTCACATAGTGGGCTTCACTGGACTTCAGTTGAGAGGCTATGAGTTATCCTACAGAGAAGGATGTGGCTTTGTCACAAACCCCAACACCCCCTTTAAAAAAAAGTATAATTTAGAGGCTAAATTTCTTTTTATACAGTGGTTTATCAGCTTTCATAGTCATAGCTACAGAGTCATCATAGAATATAGTCAAAGGGGAAATTCAAGCCTACAGACATTTAATTTTTCTTTTAAAAAAATACTCTCTGTCTCTAACCTGTATCTGACTTAACGTAAGATAGTCCCTTTTAGATCCAGTCAGTTTTTCCTGATTGTTAATGCATATTTCCCCTCAAACTATTTTAGGAGGATGAGTTCCAACAAATCACAAAGACTGCAGTTTTGAACTACCATAACTTCCTTCAGACTTCCAAGATACTCTTGGTAGATCATGCACATGAAAAAAACAGGAGAAAGAAAGAAAGAACAGGGTGGTGAAGTTGATGTCATCTCGGACTGTCACCCTTAAATTCTTTGTTCTAAAGTCTTGCCTTTTACATGAAAATAAGACCAGTTACAAACCTTCCAGGACTGGAGTAACTCTACAATAAGACATAGGACATAGAGTCAAGTCTTTAATTAACATAAAATTCTAGCTTATGAATGTCTCAAATACAGAAACACCCCCTTTCCATCCTATTATCATCAAATACTTCCCTAAGCATTTTACTTTTCCCTTAACATTGGTAGTATTACTTAATACGTTTTGCTCTTCAGGCTTAAGCCTTTATTCTCTTTTTTGCTTGTGTTAATTTAGAATGAAAGGCATGCTTAGTAAGAGTCAAGTCAAATGAGGGGAAGCTAGGTGGTGCAGTAGATAGAGCACTGGCTCTAGAGTCAGGGGGACCTGAGTTCAAATGTAACCTCTGACACTTAATAATTAATTCGTTGGGTGACCTTGGGCAAGTCACTTAACCCCATTGCTTTTCAACCCCCCCCAAAAGAGTTCAAGTTGAATGGGAAGAGAGGAAGGAGAGGACAAAACAAAAAGAGGAAAGGGAAGGAAGTAGTAGCAGTATTATTTTAAGAACAACTTTGAATAAGTCATTTTGACTATTATAAATATTCAAATTAACTATAAAAAGAGATATTGAGGATATTATCTGCAGCCAGAAAAAGAATTTGTTCATTTGTCTGTGTGTGTGTGTGTGTGTGTGTGTGTGTGTGTGTGTGTGTGAGAGAGAGAAATGGTAACCATCTCTGCCCCAAGAGGGGAAGGGAAGAAAAAAAAGTTACGATAACTTTATTATATATTTAGAAGGAATAGCAAGTTGTATATAGTAGATTTTGCAGTTTAATGTGCAATCATTTTTTTCATTATGCTGGTTAAAAAGTTTGTTTTATTAATGAAGTAAAAATAAATAAATGTGAACAAAAGAAAAGAAAGAATAATTGGTCCTCTTCAACTCCCTCCCAAACTACTAGTCCTCGAACACTAAAGCCTCCCATCACTATTTCTTCCTTCCCATGCAATACACATACAGGTACCCCTCAGTGATAACATGAATTCAGTTTTGGTCTATAGTAAATAAAACAAGTCACACCAATTTTTCCCAATGTATATAAAGGTTATGTTCACACTATATTGTAGTCTGTTAAGTGTTCAATAATAGTATTATGTCTAAAAATGTACATACCTTAATTGAAACTATTTTATTACTAAAAATGCTAACCATTATCTGAGCCTTTAGTGATATGTAATCTTTTTGTTGGTGGGGGGAGTCTTGTCTTGATATTGATACTGATTAGGGTGGTTATTGAAGGTTGGAGTAGCTGAGGCACCTTTTTAAAATAAGACAATAGGGGTGGCTAGGTGGTACATTGGAAAGAGCACCGGCCCTGGAGTCAGGAGTACCTGAGTTCAAATCTGGCCTCAGACACTTAATAATTACCTAGCTGTGTGGCCTTGGGCAAGCCGCTTAAACCCATTGCCTTGCAAAAACCTAAAAAAATAAAATAAAATAAGACAATAAAGTTTGTTTCATAGAGTGACTCCCTTTCACTTGAACACATAGAGGCCATTGTGGTGTTATTAATAGAACTAATTTCAATATTGCTGTGTCTTGAAGATCGGAATGCCCAAAGAGGGAGAGAGAGATGGGGGATATAGTTGTTCAGTGGAACAGTCAGAACACACATATTTATGAATTCAGTTTGCTATCTTATATAGGTGCACTTTATGGAGCTCCCAAACAATAGCAATATTAATATCAAAGAAAAATGATCATCACAACAAACAACAGTTTGATATATTACAAGAATTACCGAAATGTGACATAGAAACATGATGTGAACACATGCTGTTGAAAAAATCATGCTGATAGAATTACTCAATGCAGAGTTGCCACAAACTTTTAATCTGTGAACAAAACAAAAAATTCCTGCATTATATGTGAAGCAATGAAGCAAAATACATTAAAATAAATTATGCCTCTACTAATTCCTGTCCTGTCTGTGACATTTCCATTCTCAGGAGTCCTCACACCTACCTCCTGACAGATAGGGGAGGAGAATGGTGTTTCGAGGATAGAGAATTCATATTGCTCATTCTGAATGTAAGAGTGAGGACCCAGGAAAGAGACTCGAGAATAAAATGTTTGGCATATGCGATGTCTGAAAATATTTTCCCTTTTTATACATGGTCATGTTGCCAAAGGGAGGAAGTACAAATGGATACCCTTCATATTCTTTTGGCATCTATCTCTCTGTCTGTCTATCTATCTATCTATCTATCTATATCTATCTATCTATCCATTGTGGGGTGGAAGATGGCCCCAAATACATTTAGTGGACAGGTCCTCCTGACTCTAGGGCTAGTGCTCTATCCACTGCACCACCTAGCTTCTCCTCATTCGATTTGACTCTTACTGAGCATTCCTCTCATTCTAAATCAGCACAAGCAAAAGGAAAATAAAGGCTTAAGCCTGAAGAGCAAGAAGTATCACAGAGTTTCACAGAATGTACAACTAGGGATGGAATGAGAATGAATCATTGGAAGAAATTCAGTACTAACACTGAGATAATAACACTGAGAAGATCATAGAACCATTAGAAATGGAACAGTAGTTAGATTCTTGATTAAGATGAAGATGGTGACGACAATGATGATGATGTTTAATAATTATTATTAGAATGCATCAAAGCAGGACTAGGCATGGAGTCAGAAGATACCCGGTTCCAAGTCTTTCTTCTAAATATAGTCTAACCACTGACAAATAATTTAACTTTTAAAATGAGAATCCTATACCTCTTCAGCCTAATATTGACTTTGATACATGCTATATGTATGACCCTAGGTAAGATATTTTAACCTCTCTGGTTCACCTTGATTTACTCATCTATAAAATATAGAAAATTGACAGGAGTAAATGAGTTGGCAATTTTTAAGTTCCTCCCAATTTTAAAATTATGATCTTCCTTCAGAGGACTTGGTTAAGAATAAACAAAAAGAATATATTTAAAGTGCTTCAAAATTTTAAAGTACTTTGCAGATATCACATTAGAAGTCATTTATAGTAATACATATTATTCTTTAAGTTGAGCATAATCAAAAAAAAAGAGCTAGCATCTGTATAGTGCTTTAAGATTTGCAAAGCTCTTTAAATATATTACCACTTTTGATCCTTACCATACTTACAGGAGGAAGGTGCTTTTATTATCACCCTCATTTTACAGATGAAGAAACTGAGGCAGACAAAGGTCAAATTACTTTTCAAGGCTGGATTTGAATTCAGGTCTTCCTGCGTCCAAGTCTAGCACTCTATCTACTGTACTACCTATCTGATTATCCAAAATTGAATAGACATCTGAGGCATGGACTGAGGGTATAATCAATTAGATATCCACAAATATTTTTTAAAGTCCTATGTGCATGTGTCTATATGAGTCCTGAGGATACAAAGTCTGCCCTCAAGGAACTAGCTCTTATTCTACTAGTAGAAATTCATGTGTGCCAATAAATACCAGATAATTGACAAGGAGATAGAACTAAAACTAGGTTGCTCAGTGAAGCTTGACCAGAAGAGTTAGCCTCCAAGCTGAGCCTTTAAAGAAGACAGATATTGAAAGGTGTGCATGAGAGGGAGAGCAATCATGGCAGCCTTTGCAAATTACCATACCAATTAGGCTTCTGTTTGTTGTTGTTGTTTTGGGCTCTATGAGACCCTACTTGGACTTTTCTTGGCCAAGATACTGAAATAATTTGTCATTTCCTTCTTCAGCTCATTTTACAGTAAATGGTAGCAAATAGGGTTAAGTGACTTGCCCAGGGCCCCACAGTAAGTGACCCTGAATTTGAACACAGGTCTTTTTGTTGTTGCTGTCCCTTAATATTTTAATTTTTTCCTAAATTACATAGAAAACAATTTTAACACTTTTTCAAATTTTAAGTTCCAAATTCTCTCTCCCTCTCCCCCCCACTTAGAAAGCAAGCAACTTGACATAAATTATGCATGTGTAGTTGTAAAAAACACATTTTCATGTAAGTTATGCTGTGAAAGAAAATACTGCTCCCTCCAAGAAAATAAGAAAGTAAAGTATCTGCATTCAGATTCTATTGATTCTATCTCTGAGGATGGATAGCACCTTTCATCATAAGTTCTCCAGAATTTTCTCTGTATTGCTAAAGAATAGCTAAGTTATTCAGAGTTGTTCATCTTACAATATATAAGATGTGTACAATGTTCTCCTGGTTCTGCTCATTTCACTTTCCATCAGTCCATGTTAAGTCTTTTCACTTTTTTCTCCTTTTTTAAATTGTATACAGGTAGTTTTCAACAATAATCCTTTTTCAAGGTTTTGAGTTCCACATTTTTCCACCATCCTTCTTTTCCTTCCTCCTCCCTCCCCATGGCAGGGAACAATATGATGTAGATTGTACAGGCACAGTTGTGTTTAACATATTTCCATATTAGTCATGTTGTGAAATAAAGAATTAGAATTCAGGGGAAAAAGATAATGAGAGAGAAATAAACAATATCAAAAACTTTTTATTTCCTTCCAAACTATCTTCCTCCTATTGTACTTTTCTTTCTCCTTTTCCCTTAGCCCTCCTCAACCTTGTTTTACTTCTGATTGCTACCTGTCTACACTGTCCTTTCCCCTTTTTCTCCTACTTCCCTACAGGGTTGGATAAATTTCTCAACCCAATTAGGAATGTATATCATTTTCTCTATGAGTCAAATCTGTTGAGATTTACTCAGTATTTACACTATCTCTTCTTTCTCTCTACTATAAAGGTCCTTTGTGCCTCTTCATGTGTTATTAATTATCCTTTTATGACTCCACCTTCTTCTCCCAGTAAAATCCTTTTTTCATGTCTTAATAATTTTATCTGTCTTTTACTCCCACTCTCTGTATATGCCTTTCAACTATCCTGATAGAAGTACAATTCTCATGAACAATAAGCATAATCACCATCATGATCAATTTGTACTCACACCCTCTGTTCAAATATTCTTCTTTCATCTTTCCCAACAGAAAATATAATCCTCATGAGCTAAACTTCATGATCAATTTATACCCACATCCTCTGAATACCCTCCTTCCAACTGTTCCAACAGAAAGGCAACCCTTATGGACTGAAGTAAATCATTATAACATAATCAATATATACCCATACCCTGTTATGTTCCTTCCAACTATCCTAAGAGAAATACAATTCTCAAGAGTTACAGGTACTGTATTTCCAATTAGTCATTTTGACTAGCATTTTTTCCGCTTAGTTTTATAGACTTTTTTCTGTTTACCTTTTTCTGCATCTTTTGAATCTTGTATTTGAAAATCAAATTGTTTTGTTCTGTTTTGATTTTTTTTATCAGGTAAGTTTGAAAGGCTCTATTGCATTGAAAATTCATCTTTTCCCCTGAAAAAATATGCAGAATTTTACAGGGTAGTTGATTTTTGATTTTAATCTAAGTTGCCTTACCCTCTGTAATATCATATTCTAGGCCCTCTGATTCTTTAATGTTGAAACTGAAAAGTTCTATGTAACCCTGACAATAGTTCCCTGATATTTGAATTATTTCTTTTATGGAACCTTGCAGTGGGTTTCTATTTTAGCTGAGAATTATGAAATTTGACAAATATTACTTGGATTTTTATTTTAGGATCTCTCTTTCTGGGAGTTATAAATCAGTTTTCCATGATAATTTCCTGCAGGATATTTTCCAAGTTCTTGTTCTGATTTCAAGTAGACCAATAATTCATAAATTGTCTCTCTAGGATCTATTTTTCGGATCAGTAATTTTTCCTAAAAGGCTCTTTACATTTTATTCTATTTTTTCGAGCTTTTTGGTTTTGTTTGATGGCAACCTTGAAGTCTCATAGAGTCAATAGTTTTCATTTGTTCCATTCTAATTTTAGGAGTTTATTTTCTTCAGTTTACTTTTGTGTTTCCTTTTCTAATTGGTTAATTTTGCTTTTAAAGGTGTTGATTTCTTTTTTCATTTGGTCAGTTTTACTTAAAGTTATTGTTTTCTTCAGTCAATTTTTCATTATTCTCTTGCTTGACTCTCATTTAATTTCTCCATTTTTCTTCTTCCTCTCTTTTTTAATTTTTAAACTTATTTGAGGCTTCACATGCAGGCATTTTACCACTGCTTTCCTCTTCTGAGATAGTGTTTTTTATTGTTCCTATCTGAATAGTAGTTTTTTTTTATGATAGGGTTTTTCGTTTGTTTGTTTCCTTTTGCTCATTTTGAAAATTGAGATCTGCTCCAGGGGAAAAGAGGGCATAGTCACAATTTTTTTTGTGCTGGGATTGGGGGTTTGATGACTTACTGCCTGACTATGGCATTTCAGGTGCCAGCAGTTTGTTCCCTGCATTTGGGGGAGCCCAACCCAATTCCTTCTTTTGTACCAGCTTCTCAGGGCTCAAATTTTTTCTTCCAAGCTTGAATTGGGACCCTCACTGCTGACCTACTGCACCATTGGCTTGCTGAACCCAGACTTGAGCTATGGCTAAGAGTTTCACTCTATCTATCTATCTATTTATCTATCTATCTATATCTATCTATCTATCTATCTATCTATCTATTGGTGGTTTTCATTACTTTAGGTTCTCTTTAGAGGTTTCATTTTATATCTTTTCAGGAAAAGCTTCAGGAGATTCCTAGCTTTGTGCTATCTTCTTGGCTCTGCCCTGAGAACTTCCAAAGATCAAATATAAGGTCTTCTTGACTCCAGATCTGAGTCTCTACCACTGTATCACCTAATTGCCCCTTTGTTACTATTGAGAAATGACTTCTAATTCTTTTAAAGTTGGAGTTACCTACACATTAACTTACATCCACTAAAAATAAATTTGACTCTATGATACCAAACTATATCTTGGTTTTTATTAAATATTGCTGTCTATTAAATAGCATAGCAAACATGTCTTTCCTAACTTAATTTATTCCCTAAATTGTCTCCACAGTAGCCTTAAACACCTCAGGTTGATTGTATCCTCTGACCTGCTTTCCTGATTATTGAAGCCCTTGTGAAAAATTAAACTAATGTCACCTTGGTATCTTTAAGCCTAGAAAGAACTGTGCCCAGGATAGAGATGCTTGAAAAGTCTTGAATTATGAGTTAGATTTGACTTTGGAGGAAGGGCTCTAGACTTAAATTAGACTTCCACTAAGTTTTATGATAGTATGTTCTTTTTTTTAAAGAAGAATTATTTATTTAAGGCAATGTGATTAAGTGACTTGCCCAAGGTCTCACACAGCTAGGCAATTATTAAGTGTCTGAGACTGGATTTGAACTCAGGTCTTCCTGACTCCAGGGCCAGTGTTCTATTCACTGCACCACATAGCTGCCTGATACTATGTTCTTGATGTAAGTCATATATAGGTATATGACCTATCTTCTATAAACTGGTCTAAGTTCCTGAGTGCAGCCTTTTCTGCCAGATGTGTTCACTCAGAAACTCATGTCCCTGTCTTCACCACCTCCTGCATTCTTTTCCCATGAC
Source organism: Macrotis lagotis (assembly GCF_037893015.1). Classification (NCBI taxonomy): domain Eukaryota; kingdom Metazoa; phylum Chordata; class Mammalia; order Peramelemorphia; family Peramelidae; genus Macrotis; species Macrotis lagotis. Next base: position 544,530,401 of record NC_133666.1, on the reverse strand, counting down.
TACCTGACCCTTTCTCCATCAGTTCCCAGTTTGGATTTCTTAGGCTTGACCCTTGGTCCTCCCAGCCCATTTCCCCTTTCTAATTAGGCATATTGTGCAGCTGTTCATCTGACCAACACATCAGTCTCATTCCTGAATATTCATTCAAAGCCCTTGACTGCTTCACCAAGCATTCTCCTAATGGGGAATTTCTGGCCCCTTCAGGCAGTAATTATGCATATGTATATTCACACACACACATATATTAGTCTTAGATGGTTCATTTAATTATTTGCATCTTATTTTTCAACTTTTTTCTTTTCACATATTAGTGATAATAAACAAGGAATGAATACTTAAACACTATTCAAATATTTAACATTCTATTAGACATTAAAATCCATTAAAAAGGACAAATAGCACAGTAGAAATAACATATTTAGAGTAAGAGAGTATGAATTTAAATTTTACTTCTGCCACTTACTAGCTTTATGAACTTGGGCAGATCACTTAATTTATCTGAGCCTTATCTGTAAAATGAGGAAATAAAATTCTGAAGTAATTCTAGGTCTAGATCTATAATTCTATGACTAGACTAGGAATATGGAAGACTGGTTTTCAGTCCCTGTGTTTACATTTGTAATGAATATTACAAACATTGTCCAGGGGTTAAGACTGATAAATCAAATCTGAAGACTAATGACTAATGGAGGCAGTGTCAAATAGTCATGGAGAGGAATGTAATTGGAAATAGGTAATCTTCTGCTAGAAAATTTCTATGAAATTCTATTTCTGACACTCACTGAAGTTTACCCTGAGCAAGTCACTTAACATTTTAAAATGTTCTCCATTAATAACATTTGCACTGTCTTCCTGATATGACTTGTGGTGAACAAGATACTTTATAAACCTTAGGTACTATTTAAATATAACTTATTAACATTATCTTTAAAAAATAAATCTCTACATCTCATATCTGTGACTTGTATCTGAAAACATTGAGCTAATATTCATTATTAAATAATTTAAAAATATAAATGCAAAATTTACACATTTGAACACATAGCATCACAGAAAATTCATTTAAGGTATGCATATTAACAAAGATTTCCAATTAGAATGTAACTTGTTTCTATTTCCCTTGAATTCTTATGATCATTTTAATTTGTAAATTAACCTAAAGGTCACACACAAGTGATACTGAATTGTCAATACATATCCATTTTTTCAAGATGAAATATTGTTCTAATGAGAGTTTTAGTTCAAGAATCTTGGGTAAGTAGGGAAGAAAGTCAAGGTGGCAGAGTAGAGAAATAGAATAGAGAGAAAATTCCTTTCCAAACAATTCTAATATAATACCTTAAATCAAATTCTGAAGAGGCAGAACCAAAAAAGTTTGGGATGAAAAACATTTCCAGACCAAGACAAGTTATAAGGTTGGCAGGAAAGGCCCTTCTCACTCAGAGGGTAGTTGGGTTTTATGACATAAATAGCATGCACAGACTGCACCTGAGATCAGCAGTGGGCCTTTGGGGTCTTCATGTTGGCAATAGCAGAACTTTGGGAGCCTTCAGTTCACAGATAGTGGGGAGTGGTTGGACACTTGGTTGGAAGGAGACTGAAGGAGAATTTTTTCCTGGCACTGGACTCAAGATTCTATAGTATCTGTTATATATAGTCCTGGGAAATAGTCTCAAGGTCAAAAAGGATCAATAACTCTTGTGGCCACAGGCAAGGAGTGACAGTGATAAAGGTTCTAGGATGAAGAGGATTGCTTATCAGTGGATAATAGATACCTTCTCTTAATTTCAAGACAGAGCAAAACCTTAGATATTGCTACTACAAGTCAGTCCCAGAATCAAAAGGAGTTCTAGGACTGGCTATACAGAAACAAGGTCCCTTCATGCGTAAAGAGCATAGCGCAGGGCAGGAGAGCAGTGACCACATCTTTGTTTAGATCATGCCACCTTGGAAGTACTGAAAACCAACAGAGCCCCAGTGAGTGAGCTTTGAAAACATCAATATGAATGCTCAGGACAGTGTCCCCTCCATCCCAGGAGCAGAATTCAACTTTAACATAATATAAAAAGTCAAGAACTAGGTGGAAAAAATGAGCAAAGAAACAAGAAATCAGACTATAAGAATTTATTAACATAACAGGAAAGATCAAGACCCTAAAGAAGAAAACTGCCAAAGCAGCTACAAAACCTCAAATTAAAATATAATTTAAATTATATTATATAATTATATATTATATATTCATATTGTATTATTATTTTATTATACAATTATATTTTTATTATAATATAATTATATATCTTTGTTATATAATTATATAATAATTTAATTATACTATATAATTATATAAAATAATTTAATTGTATTATATAATTATATAAAATATAATTTTATTATATTTAAAACTTCCTGGAAGAGTTTTATGATTCTTTTTATTTTAGGTTTTTTTGCAAGGCAATGGGGTTGTGTCTTGCCCAAGGCCACACAGCTAGGTGATTATTAAGTGTCTGAGGCTGGATTTGAACTCAGGGACTCCTCACTCCAGGGCTGGTGCTCTATCCATTGTACCACCCAGTTGCCCCCTGGAAGAGTCTTAAAAAGGAGTTAAAAATCAAATAATAGAGGAAGAGGAAAAATTGAGGAAATAAATGTGAGTAATGCAAGAAAATCAGGAAAAAAGAATCAAGAGCTTGGTAAGAATGACACAAAAATACTGAAGAAAATACCTTAAAAAAACAGAATTTGCCTAACAGTAAAAAAGACTAAAAAATTCACTGAAGAAAGGAAATTTATAAAACAGATGAAGGACAGGTAAGTGATATAGTGGATACAGCATCAGCCCTGGAGTCAAGAGAACCTGAGTCCAAGTCTGGTCTCAGACACTTACTAGCTGTGTGACCTGGGAAAAGTCACTTAATCTGGATTGCCTCGGAAGAAACCAAAAACACAAAATTGGATAAATGTAAAAAAGAGATACAAATACTCAATGAAGAAAAGAACTTTTAAGAAACAGAACTGGCAAAATGGAAAAAGATACAAAAGTTCACTGAAGAAAATAATTCCTTAAAATTTAGAACTGAGCAAATGGAAACTAATGACTCCATGAGATATCAAGAAACAATAAAACAAAATTTAAAAACATGAAAAAGGGAAGAAAATGGCAAATTTTTCACTGGGAAAGCAACTGACTCAGAATAATTTGAGGTGAGAAAATTTAAGGATTATTGGACTATCTGAAAATCATTATCGAAGAAGAAAATGAATAAAACTGCCCTGATATCCTAAAACCAAAGGGTAAAATAGAAATGGAAAGAATCTACTTATCACCTCCTGAAAGAGATCCTAAAATGAAAACTCTCAGGAATATTGCAGCTAAACTCCAAGGTACCAGATCAAGAAGGAAAATATTGCAAGCAACCAGAAGAAGACCAATTAAAATATTATGGAGCCATACTCAGACTCACAGAAGAATTAGCAGCTTCCACCTTAAGGACCAGAGGGGTTTGGGAAGGCAAAGGAGCTAGAATTACAATCAAGAATCATCTACCCAGCAAACTGAGTATAATTCTTTAGGGGAAATATGTATATTCCTGAAAAAAGATCAGAACTGAAGAGAAAAATTCAAACACAAGACTCAAGATAACCATAAAAAAGGTAAACATGAAAGAGAAATCATAAGGGAATAAACCTTAAATGCTTATATTTCAATATGGGGAGATGATAATTTTAACATCTAAGGAATTTATTATTATTAGGGAAACCAGAAAGAGAAAAAGTGCTTTGTTAACTATAATGGGATAAACAAAAATATAAAATTAATCTGGGAAAATATTGATACTCTAGGAGGAAAAGGGAAAGAGGTGGAAGAATAGAAAAAAATTTTTCATATAAAAGAGATACAAAAAGAAGAGCTTTTTATTGAAGGGAAAGATTGGGGAGGCAAACAATTGAACCTTTACCTCTTTAGAATTAAAGAGGGAATAGCATACACACTCAGTTATGTATATAAATTCATCTTATCCTACAGAGAAATAGAAAAGAGAGTAGGAGAGGAGGACTGATAGAAAGGAAGGCAGATTATTGGAGGTCATATTCAGAAGGAAAACGAACTTTTGAGGAGGGAGAGTATATACATATATATATATATATATATATATATATATATATATATATATAGAGAGAGAGAGAGAGAGAGAGAGAGAGAGAGAGAGAGAGAGAGAGGAATAAATAGAGGAAAATCAGATGGAAGAAAACACACAATTAGTAATCATAACTGTCAGTGTGAATGAGGTGAACTCCCCCCCCCAAAGGAACACTCATATGGTAAAAATAAATGAGTGAAAAATCTATTAAGTTACAGATAAAGTTAAAAAATAGTAGGAATAACAGACATGATTTCATACAAAGTAAAAGAGACATAATTAAAAGAGAATAAACAAAGAAATTACATTTTGGTAAAAGGTGCCATAGATAAGTAAACAATAACATCAATACTGATCAAATAAACATCAAATGGTATAGCATTCAAATTCTTAAAGAAAAAGTTAAATGGGTTAGAGGAGGAAAAGGAAAGTAGAACTGTGCTAGTGAAGTCCTCAACTCTCATTCTGGAAACTAGGAAAATATAACATAAAATAAGAAATTAAGGAGATGAATAGAATTTTAGAAAAATTAAATATAATAGAGTTCTAGAGGAAAATTGGAAGGGAATGGAAAGGAAAATTCCTTTTTTCTCACAAAATTGATTATGTATTAGGGCAGAAAAACATTACTAATAAATACAAAAAAACAAAAATACTAAATACATCCTTTTAAGAATTTGGTGCAATAGAACCTATATTCAATAAAGGGTGGTGGAAACATAGATGAAAATTTAATTTGAAACAAAATAATCTAAGCATAAGGAATGAGCAGATTAAAGAATAATTTGTAGAAACAATAAATTTTATTGAAGAGGATGATAATAGTGAAGCAACATACCAAAATTTATGGAATGCAGCCAAAACAGTACTTAAGGGGAATTTAACATTACTAAATACTTATATCAGTGGAATAGAGAAAGTTCAAATCAATGAATTGGTCAATCAATTAAAAAAATGAAACAACTGAAAAGGCCCAATTAGACACCAAATTGGAAATCCTGAAAGTCAAATGAAAAAGTAATAAAATTGAGCATATAAAATCATTGAACTAATACAACTAGGAGTTGGTTTTATTTAAAAATATCAACAATAAAATAGGTAAATCACTGCTTAATTTGATTTAAAAAAGAAAACAAAATTACCATTATCAGAAATGAAAAGGGTAAATTCACCACCAATGAAAAGGAAATTTAAAAAATTATTAGTATTATTATTTTGCCTGATCATAAGTCCAAAAACTGATAATCTAAATAAAATGGATTAGTATTTAGAAAAATATAAATTGCAAAGGTTTAAAATAGAGGAAATAGAATTCTTAAATAATTTATCTTAGAAAAAGAAATTAACAAACCACTAATGAATTGCCTAAGTTAAAAATCCCCAGGACCAGAAGGAATCACAAGGATTTGCTGTAAAACCTTTAAAGAACAATTAATTCCATTATTATTTAAACTATTTGAGAAAATAGACAAAGAAAGAGTCCTTCCAAATTCCCTTTTCAGCATAAAAATAATGATACCAAAACCAGGAAGAGTTAAAATAGAGAAAGAAGGCTATAGACCAATTTCTGTAATGAATATTGATGCAAAATTTTTAAGCAAATACTAATAAGGAGATTACAGCAATATGTCATCAAGATCAAATACAATAACAAGGTGGGATTTATACCAGGAATCCAAAGCCTGTTCAAAAATAAGGAAAATTCTTGGCATAATTGACCATATCAATAGCAAAAACAGCAAAAATTATATGATTATGTTAATAGATGCTGAAAAAGCTTTTGGCAAAACACGAAACTTATTCCTATTAAAAGTGCTAGAAAGGGGGTGGCTAGGTGGCACAGTAGGGGTGGCTAGGTGGTGCAGTGAATAGAGCAACGGCCTTGGAGTCAAGAGTACCTGGGTTCAAATCTGACCTCAGACACTTAATAATTACCTAGCCGTGTGGTCTTGGGCAAGCCACTTAACCCCATTCCCTTGAAAAAAAAACCTAAAAAACAAGTGCTAGAAAGGATAGGGAAAGAAGTGGAACTTTTCTTCATATCATTAGTACCTAAAATGGGGATAAACCAGAAGCCGTACTAAGAAGATCAGAAGCAAAGTAAGGATGTCCCTAATTTTTAAAAAAATGGTAGCTATAAAAATAAGAGAAGAAAAGGAAAGGGAAAGAATTAGAAGAGGTAATGAGGAGACAAGACATTACTCTTTGCAGATGATATGATGATATATTTGAAGAATTTTAGAGAATGAACTTAAAAAATTGTTGAAATAATAACAACTTCAACAAATCCACATAAATCATTAGCATTTCTATGTATTAATAAGAAAGGTCAGCCAGAAGAGATAGAAATTCCATTTAAAATAACTGCAGACAGAAACTACTTGAGAGTCTACCTGTCAAAATACACACAGTAACTATATGAACACAATTACAAAACACTTTTAACACAAATAAAGTCAAATCAAAACAACTGGAGAAATATTAGTTGCCCATGGGTAAACCACAGCAATAGAATAAAAATGACAATTCTACTTAAACTAATTTACTTAGTGTGATACTAATCAAATAATAAAAAATTACAGAACTAGAAAAAGTAACAAAACTTATCTGGAAGAACACAAGGTGAAGAATATCAAGGGAATAAAATAAAAAATGAAGGAAGGTGGCTTAGAAATATCCAATCTCAAACTATATTACAAAGCATTTATTGTCAAAACCATGTGGTACTTGCTAACAAATAGAGAATTAGATCAGTTAAATAGATTAGGCACATAATACACAGCAGTAAACAATCAGAGTTATATAGTGTTTGAGAAATGGAAACATCCAAGATTTGGGGACAAGAAATCATCATTATTTTTTAAGGTAATTACTAAGTGTCTGAGGTCAGATCTGAACTCAAGTACTCCGGACTCCAGGGCCAGTGCTCTATCCACTGTGCAACCTAGCCACCCCAAGAAATCATTATTTGACAAAAATTGCTGAGGAAACTAGAAACAGGTGGGCAGAAACTATGAGAAAACATAGTATATAATGTAAGGTCAAAATAGTTATGTGATTTAGATATAAAAATGTGATATCATAAACAAATTAGGGGAACATCGAATATTTTACCTGAGGTTTATCAATTATGGAATAATTGATGACCAGAAAAGAGAGAGAGAGAGAGAGAGAGAGAGAGAGAGAGAGAGAGAGAGAGAGAGAGAGAGAGAGAGAGAGAGAGAGAGAGAGCGAGCATTATGGGACATAAATTGGATAATTTTGATTGTATAAAAGTAGAGAGTTTTTACATAAACAAAACTAATGCAGCTAAAATTAGAAGGAAACTGGAGAAAATTTTTTACAACAAATTTCTCTGTTAAAAACCTAATTTCTCAAATATGTAGAGAACTGAGTCAATTTATAAGAATATAAATCATTTTCCAATTGCTAAATAGTCAAAGAATATGAACAGGTAGTTTTTCAGGAAAAGAAATCAAAGCTGTCTATAGTTATATAAAAATGTTCTAAATGACTATTTTTGAAAATAAATGATAAAATGTCTAATTTGTTTTTTAATCACTCTAAACATTTTTTCTCAATTACAGACAAAGATAGTTGTTAACATTTTTCCTTTTGCAAGCTTTGGAGTTCCACATTTTTCTACCATCCTCCTTTTCAACCTCCCCCCCCCCCCCTTCATGGCAGTAAGTGATCTGATATGGTTGTGCATGTACAATTGTCTTTAATATATTTTCATTCTAAATAACTATTGATTAGGGAAATGCAAGTTAAAACAACTCTGAAGTGTCACCTCATACCTTTAAGAATGACTAATATGACAGAAAAGAAAAATGGTTCACATTGGAGGGGAAAACTGGAACATTAATGCACTGCTGGTGAAGTTCCAAACATTCTAGAGAACAATTTGGAACTATGCTCAAAGGGTCATAAAACTGAATAATCTTTGATCCAGTAATTTTATTGCTAGATCTGTACCTCAAAGATATAAAAATATTAAAATATTTATTATTGTGGTTTCAAAGAATTGCAAATCAAGGGGATGCCCATAAATTGGGGAATGGCTAAATGATTTGAGGTATACTTGTGATGGAACACTAATGTGCTGCAAGAAATGACAACCAGGATGCCTCTAAAATAATCTGCTTGAACTGCTGCAAAATGAAAAGAGCACAACTAAGAGAAGAATGTACAAAGTAATAGCAATATTGTATACTGTTCAACTAGGAATGAAAATGGAGGTGACTAGGTGGGGCAGTGGATAGAGCACTGGCTCTGGAGACAGGAGGACCTGAGTTTAAATCCACCCTCAAATCCAGCCTCAGGCATTTAATAATTACCTAGCTGTGTGACTTTAGGCAAGTCATTAACCCCATTGCCTTGTGAAAAAAAACAAAAAAACCCACAAACCCCAAAATTAGGAATTAAAGCTATTCCAGCAGAACAGTGATCTAAGAGAATCATAAAGAGCTTATGGTGAAAAATATTCTTCAATTCCAACAAAGAACTAATGAATTCTGAATGCAATTTGAAGTATACTTTTTTACTTTCCTTATTATTCTTGTGCTGTTTTCTTTTGCAACATGGATAATATGGAAATATTTTGCATAACTGCACATGTATAATCTTTATCAAAATTTTTTGCCTTCTCAAAGAGAGGTTTGGGAAGGGAGGGAGAAGAAAAATTTGGAACTCAAAATTATAAAGAAACCAAATGTTAAAAATTTTTATTTACCTATAATTGAGAAAAAATTAAATATAAAAAAGAAAATATCTTAGTGAAGGCTGTCCATGTGATCAACAGGATAAACATTGGTTCTGTTCATATTTCTGCTTAAAACCCACTAATGCAACCACAGAAAGCATTTAAAAATGAAATCAACTGATCTGTTTACACATTAGTTTAGACTGACATCCTCTGATATCAGATAGAATTGAACTCTATTTCACAATAAGGTTGCACTGTTAACATTTAACAACCTTCTCTCTAAAATGTCAAGAATACAATTTAACTTTAATCTGCACAATTATTATTTCTTCATTTTCTTATAGCCAGACAATTAAGAACACAGTAAAGAACTTTGAGCTGTGACAGCTGTCAATTTTTGAGGTAGAAATGCTCACACTGAAAATTTAATTATCAGCTCTTTAGAGACATTTCAAGGTAGTGCCAATAAACTTTGCCTCAGTACATAAAAGAATGTGCTAAGACAATCATTAAATTTTGAGTTTTTGCTATCATTGTTGAGACATTTTTCAGTCATGTCTAGCTCTTTGTTATCCCATTAATCGTTTTCTTAGCAAGAATAATGAAATGTTTGCCATTTCCTTCTTCATAAAATTCTCTAAGGACCCACTTTGTCTGTTGATGACTCATTGAATTGGGAGTTCTACCAGTCAGGTGAATTTGTTGTGACCAATTGCCCACAGTCATTTTAATTCATTTTATCATATTCTCCACAACAACAAAAAAAACACCTCAGGATGCATTTAAAATAATCATATTTTAGTAAACCTGAGTTTTAAAATTCAAATAGCAGAGAGAAAAAGTTGAAATAGCAAAAGAAATACTTAGCAGTGAAGCATGCTGCTCATTTCATGCAGCATAAAACATTGAGAAGAGGAATAACTTCAATATAACCCGAGAGGTTTATGAGAGTCATTTTTGAGTCAACTCCTGCTGGATTATCTTAATAAACCAAACTACAAATCCTGGTTAAAGTAAAAGCTCTCACTGCAATGAAGCTTAAAATCAGTCTCCTAGAAAAGCACCCTCCATCTGCTGCTTTGCCACTGCTGTTCCTGAGATTCATCAGACACTCTTTCTTCAATTCTCTTCTTTCATATCCCTCTCCAGAGAGATTTAAAACTTTTACCACAGTGGCTTCTTAAACTGGAAAGAAATACAACTCCTAAGGTGTTATGAGACATATGGTTCTTTCAAAGGTAGCCAATATATGCTCTGACAAAAGAATTGTTAAATAAATATTGGAATATTGCTATTAGAGATTATCATTAGAGTTATAAGAATCACAGAATCCTTTAGTTGGAAGAGACTCCAAAGGCCATTTCGTGGTTCGGGAGTGGGGAACCTTTTTCTGCTAATGTTCATTTGGATGTTTATAACATCATTCACAGGCTGTATTTGGTCAAACATTTGATTAATTCACCCTTAAAAACACTACTAGATTTATTGAATTTCAAGTTCTCACCTGCAGTTGCCTTGACAATGTCAGATCAATACTGCTTGCTGGCAGAGGTTCCCTGCCCCTTCTTAGTTGAACAGCAATTGCCTCTACAATATACATCTCTGCTATTTTACAGATAAATAGAGGATCAGTGAGACCATGAATTTTGTTGTCTTCCATGACTCCTTAATTCATACTTATTCCACATATCTAAGTCTTGTTACTTTCATATCACTTGTTTCTCTCTTCTGCTTCCTTCTCTCTATTCTTTTGACCTCTATCTTGGGGCAGATCCTCACTTTGCAGTATTCTGGATTATTCTATGAACCATTTAGTTGATCTCCTTTCTTGAAGTCTCTCTCCTCCAGGACATCTTTCATTCAGCTTTATTAGCAATCTTTCTAATGCATAGATCTTCTCCTATTGCCCTCCTATTCCCTCTACTTTCTTAATAGTATAGAATTTTATTGTTTCCAATTATTTGTTAAGATAGTTTTCAACATTCATTTTTTTTTGTAAAATTCTTCTTTCCATTCTCTCTCCACTCTCCAAGAGAGCAAGCAATCTGATATAGGTTATACTCATACAATCATGTCAAACATATTTCCCTATTATCCTTAATACTTTCAAGATCAAATAAAAAAATTCTCTTGGTTTTTAAATACCTTTATAACTTGGTCCTTGCCTTTCATTTTCTTATGCTTTTCTCTCTTCCACATATTCTATATTCTAGTAACAGGTATTCTTGCTACTTCTTACATGTGTTGGTATATACTTTTCACTAATTGTCTTCTATTCTTGGAAAACTCTTCCTTTTCACTTCTGTCTCCTTAGCTTCTCTAGTTTTTTTCCCAAGGCTCAGCTCAAAACCCATTCTCCACAAAAGACCTTTTTGGTTCCCCTCAACTGCTAGTACTTACCCTCAAAGATTACTTCCCTTTGACACTGTATAAATCTTGTGGCTTGAATGATTTCCCCCATCACAATGAGAGTTCCTTGAGTTCAACGACCATGGTCTTTGCCTTTCTTTGTAATTTCATTAGCATGGTGCCTGAGACAGTATTTGTTGAATTACTATAACAACAACAACAACAATAACTAGTATTTGTATAGTACTTTAGAAGTATTAATTTTTAATTTATAATAACCCTGGGAGATTATTATCCTCATTTACAGATGAGGAAACTGAGGCAATTAGAGATCAAGTTGTTTGTCTGGGGCTTTACAGCTAGAAAATGCTTGAAGTTGAATCTATATTCAATTTATACTCAGGTCTAGCACTCTATTCATTGAGTCACCTTACTGATTCACTAACTTCTTCAAGGATATACACAGATATGTGAATGCAGACCCAGATAAGCTGATTGACTACAACTTCAGTATTTTCCCCCCACCAGACTATGTCATCTCTATACAAAGTTTTTCCAAAATGGCAGTAAAAGGCATAAACCAAATCCTACTCAGCAAGACCTTGTCTCTGTATTTCCTCAGTATCATTTTCCTTATATAATCTTATAAGCATAGAATCAGGAACCTTAACACTAGACTTTAGCTTTACTTGTTAGGAAGTCAGAAAATGTGTTGGTAATCCCTTTCAACTCATACTATTTTTCTTTGCCCCTAACAAAAGGGATTCTTGGAGCAAGGAATTGCTATTTTCAATACTATCATTTCAAATTTTGCTTGAATGCAGACAGTCCTCTCTAGTTTAAAAAAAAGCAACTGGATGTCTTATCAAATATTCAGGAACAAGGCAAGAACTTGGTCCCTGTTGTCATTGGATCCTCACAACCCTATATGTTTGTATTATTAGCATCTCCCTTTTGAGAAATATATAGATGAGAAACTATATATAAACTGAGAGTAGTTAAATGAATTGCCTGGGGTCACGTAACTAGAAAGTAATATTTGAAGTCAAGTTTTCCTGACTCTTAAATTCATCACTTCAACCTCTAAACCAAAGGTACCAAACTTAAATCTTTCAGGTTGCAGAATGGCTGCAAACTTCCCTACTTTGAGATTAAAATGTAATTAGGAAATGTTTAAGGAAATAAATTAAAATATAATACTAATAGATAATATTAGTCTGTGGTTTTTAAAGTCAATATACCTCCAAGGATCCATTTATGAGTTTGATACCAATGCCAGATGTACTTATATCATGAATGGGTTCATTTAGGATAATTTTATTGTGTCAGAAGAACTTCAGTTTTAAAAGATCAAAGACAAATATAAAAACAAAACAAAATCATGGACAGTATTTCCTTGTACTTGATCTACACAATGCCTAGCAATTTTTTTTGGTATGAGATGTGAGTTCATAGGAGCATAGGAATAGAGTTAGAAGAAACCTTCTAATCTAGTTCCTTTAGTTGGCAGATATAGAACCTGATTTTTCTAAATTATAAGATGGTATTTGTAAGAGAATTTTCATCCAGTTTCTTTGATTCCACATCATTTGCTGACCTATGATTAAGTCAATAGCTGATAATCTATTGTATCAATGTTGACTCCAACTAACTTTAAGGGTTGTCATGTTGGCATCTAATAGTAAACCACAAGACTGATTGTGTAGACATAAATAATACTATTCCCTGTTAGAATTCAAGAGATATGGGTGATAAGCCTTTGGTGGCCCTGGGTGCAAGTTTAGTGCCTTGGTATGGTCTGCATATGTATAGAGGAAACTAAATTCAAAACACATGGAAATGGGTGTTTGCAGCTTGCTCTGTCCATGGTGGCTGATGGTGATATAGCTTGAAAAAATGGATTCAAAATTCAAAAAAAGGTTTATAAAACCCTTTTTGATACAGTAAAATAGAAAAGGGTAAAGCCACAAATATTTTTCTTTAAAGAAATGCCATGTTGATATCTGGCACTTATAACCAGAAAATCTACTTCATGGTTTCTTCAACACAAAGAGGTTCATGATTAATGACTATCCATAAAAGAAGCTTCCATGGTTTGTTTGTTTCCTTCCATTGGAATAATTACTGTATTAGAGGGCTGGTTTTAGGCAAAAACATTGAATGAGGTGGTTTTCTTTGATATTTGTCCAGTGTTGAAGTGAAATAAGAACTGGATTTGGAATCAGAAAACTTGAGTAATCCTAGTTGTTTATAAAATGAAGAGCCATATTATGTAATCTTTAAGATCTCTTCTAGTCCAAAATCTTTTCTCTGCTCTCTTAGTGCCCTCTGTCAGAACTGAAATTCAGGGGCTAATGGTACAGACAAGGAGAGGCTTGGACCAGGAGTTCTGACCAAGCCACTGAATGTAGTGGATATTAGTAATTAGGAAATGGAAGCAGACTTGGTTCTTTAATGTCTGTACAATGGGGATGTAATTTAAAGGTGAGATTAAACTCAGGGGATCATTTTGCTGCATAGTTTAAAAATATTTATTATTGATTTTTCCTAAGATTCTTTCCTTTTTAAATTTTGAACTCCAAATTCTTCCCTCCCTCCCATCCTTCCCCCATTCACTAAGAGGCAAACAGCAGGTTATCAATTATATATGGAAAATCATACAAAATATAATTTTATAATAGCCACATCACAAAAAGCAAAAGAAATGAAGTGATAAAGTTATACTTCAATTTTCACATAGAATTCATAAATTCTCTCATTGGAACTTAGTAGCATTTTTTCCTCACTCTTTGGAATTTCCTTGGATCACTGTATTGATCAAAGTAGTCAAGTCTTTCACAAATGATCATCATCATTATAACAATGCTGCTACCATGCATAAGGGTCTCCCCTTCTCACTTACTTCACTTTGTGTCAGTTCATACAAATTTCCTTGTTTGTTTTTTACCTGAAATCACCTTCCTCTTCATTTTTTACAGCTTAAAGTTATTGTTTTTGCTTGTTGCTCTGTCATTTCAGTCATGTTTGACTCTTCATGACCCCATTTGGGGTTTTCTTCACAAAGATGCTAGAATGGTTTGCAATTTCCTTCTTCAGTTTATTTTGCAGTTGAAGAACTGAGAACTGAGAACTGAGGTCAAAGTGTCCTGCTCAGGGTCACCCAGCTTGTGAGTATCTGAGACTGGATTTGAACTCACGAAGAGGAGTTTTCCTGACTCCATGTTCAGCACTCTATCCACTATGCCATTTAGCTTACCCTAGTAGTGCTCCATCATAATCATAAGCCATAAATTGTTCAGCCATTCTCAATTGTTGAACATCCCCTTAATTTCCAGGTTCTTTGCCACCTCAAAAAGAGCTGCTGTAAATACTTTTGTACAAGTTGTTTTCATTTTTCTTTACTCTTTTTATGGTGTACAACTAGTAATGGTGTTTCTGAATCAATGGGTATGCACAGTTTCATTACCCTTTGAACATGGCATCAGATTGTTTTCAGAATAGTTGAATCAGTTCTCTACTCCACCTATAGGTCATTAATATATCTAAATTTCCTCATCCTCTCTAACATTTGTCATTTCTGATAGGTGTGAGGTGGTAACTCAGAGTTGTTTTCTCTAATCTAAAGAGATTTAAAACATTTTTTTCTCATATGACCATGACAGCTTTTTTTTTTAAAGGGAAACTGCCTGTTCATATCCTTTCACCATTTATCAATTGGAGACTGGCTTTTATTTATTATTTTCCTAGAAAAGTTTTATTTATTTTGAGTTTTACAATTTCCCTCCCAATCTTGATTCTCTCCCCCACCCAATCGGAAGGCAGTCTGTTAGTTTTTACAGTGTGTCCATGGTATACATTGATCTAGGTTGAATGTGATGAGAGAGGAAACATATTGTTAAGGAAAAAAATAAAGTATAAGAGATAGAAAAATTACATAATAAGATATATATTTTTTAAAATTAAAGGCCTTTGGTCTTTGCTTAAAGTCACAATTCTTTCTCTGGATACAGATGGTATTTTCCATCACAGATATCCCAGAATTGTGTCTGATTGTTGCAATGATGGAATGAGCAAGTCCATTAAGTTTGATCATCACCCCCATGTTACTGTCAGGGTATACAGTATTATTCTGGTTCTGCTCATCTCACTCTGCATCAGTCATGCAAATCCTTCTATGCTTCCCTGAATTCCCATCCCTTCTGGTTTCTAATAGAACAACAGTGTTCCATCATATACATGTACCACAGTTTATTAAGCCATTCCCCAATTAATGGACATTCCCCCAGTTCATCTCTTTGCCACCACAAACAGAGCTGCTATGAATATTTTAGTACAAGTAATATTTTTACCCTTTTTCATGATCTCTTCAGGGTATAGACCCAGCAGTGGTATTGCTGGATCAAAGGGTGTGCACATTTTTGTTGCCCTTTAGGTGTAGTTCCATACTGCTCTCCAGAAAGGATGAATGAGTTCATAGCTCCACCAACAATATATTAGTGTCCCTGATTTCCCACATCCCTTCCAACATTGATCATTGTCCTTTCAGGTCATATTGACTAGTCTGGACTGGCTTTTATTTTCATAAATTTTACTCACCTCTCAATACATTTGAGAAATGAAGCATTTATCAGAGAAACTTGCTATAATTATTTTGGATATTGCTTCATTATCTTTGGTATATTTTTTTAAAATGTACTCTCCCTGATTATATCTTTTAATTAGGTCTAATTATACTTTTATTTTTACTGAGATCATTATTGCCAACTCTCTCTCTTCACTTCAGTGGCAGTGTAAGAGACTTTGCTCCAGCCCTTCATTACAACTCTTAATATCCTTTCCTCATTGAATCAAATATGATGATAATGGAAATTCAAATATTGCCCTCCACCCTGTTCATTTTGCCCTCCACTATAAAATTCTTCCTTACATGCCTCCTTTATGAGAGATGTTGACCATTCTACCTTTCTCTCCCTCCTCTGAGTTCATCCTTCTTTTTCATCCCTACAATCCTTTTTGGCTAATCATCATCAACTAACCCTAACCCTAACCCTCTGTTTATGTAGACTTCCTCTAACAGACAATGATGTTAAAAAGTGCTTAGGAGTTACAGCTAACATGTTCCCATGTAGGAATGTAAGCAGTTTAACTACATTGAATCCCTTATTATTATTCTTTCATAATTAGCTTTTTAAAGTCCTTTTGAGTCCTGTATTTGAATGCAAATTTTCTATTCAGCTCTGATCTTTTCATAAGAAGTGCTTGGGAGTCCTCTATCTCATTAAATATCATTTTTTCCCTTGAGGATTATACTTAATTTTGCTGAGTAGATTAATCTTGGTTATAATTCTAGTTCCTTTGTCTTGCAGGATATCATATTCCAAGCTCTCTACTCCTTTAATATGAACCCCCTAAATCTTGTGTGATCCTAACTGTTGCTCCAGAATTTTTAAATTGTTTCTTCCAGACTGCTTGCAATATTTTCTCTTTAATCTGAGATCTCTAGAATTTGGCTTGAATATTCCTGGGAATTTTTTTTTTGAGAAGGGTGGATCTTTTTAGGATGTGACCAGAGAAATATTTCAATTTCCATTTTACCTTCTGGATCTCAGATGTTGGGACAGTTTTCCTTTGTAATTTCCTGAATTACAATGTCTAGGATAATGTTTTGATCATGGCTTTCAGGTAGTCCAGTAAATCTTAAATATCTCACGTCAATCTACTTTCCATGTCAGTTTTTTTTTCAATGTGATATTTTTACATTTTTCTTCTGTTTCATTATTTTGATTTTGTTTTATTATGTTTTAAAAAACATGTTGCTTACTTATTTTTCTAACTACATGAAATGATAGTTTTCAACAATAATTTTTTGCAAGGTTTTGAGTTTTACATTTTTCTCTTTCTCTCCCTTCCCTCTCCTCTTCACCCTGACAGAAAACAATCCAATGTAGGCCATATATCTATAATCATGCTTAACATAGATCCATATTAGTTATATTGTGAGAGAAGAATCAAATCAAAACATAACGTTTGTCCTTCATTCTCGAAGAAGACCATGTGATGTCATGACAGGCATGTGAATTGGATTTGAGTGAGAGGGTGCTGCACTAGGTCACCAGTGTCATCTCCTCCAGAGCCCTCTGGGTACAGTGGACAGATATGAGTCAGTACAACTGGAGATGACCTTGGATGTGAGGCAATTAGAGTTAAATGACTTGCCCAAGGTCACACAACTAGTAAGTGGCAAGTGTCTGAGGCTGGATTCAAACTCCAGTCCTCTTGACTCCAAGGCCAGTACTAGAAGAATCAAATAAAAACAAAGAAAAAACAATAAAAACATAAGGTATAAGACAACTTTTGAAAAATTGAAGATAGTAAGATTTGTTCTAGATTTAAACTTCACAGATCCTTTCCTGGATATGGAATGATGTTTTCCATCACAAGTCTTTTAGAATTGTCTTTGATTATTGTACTGCTAAAATGAACAAGTCCATCATAGTTGATCATCATCCAGTGTTGCTGTTAGTGTGTGCAAAGTTCTTCTGGTTCTGCTCAGTTCACATAGCATCAGTTCATGCAGATCCTTCTAGATTCTTCTGAAGTGCTGTACTTCATGATTTCTTACAGAATAATAGTATTCCATCACATTCACATAACACAATTTGTTCTGTTGTTCTCTAATTGATTGACATCCCCTCAATTTCCAATTCTTTGCTTCTATGAAAAGAGCTGCTAAAAAATAAGTTTGTACATATGGGTCTTTTAAACTCTTTTTCCTGATCTCCTTGGGCAAAATAATTCCAAATTACTAGTTTAATTTCCTCCTCATTGGTGGTAAATTCATTTTTAAATTTTTGATACTGCTAATTTGATTTTCTTCTTTTTAAATAAAATTAAACAAATTTATTGTTTTTTTCATAAACCAAATATCAGTTTTATTAGTTCAATAATTTTCTTAATTTGGATTTTATTAATTTCTTTAATTTTCAGAATTTCAAATGTGATATTTAGTTGGAATTTTTAACTTGTTCTTCCTCTAACTTTTTTACTTACATACCCAATTTATTGATATCTTTTTCTATTTTATTAATGTAAGCATTTAGAGATATAACATTTTTCTTGACAACTGCTTTGGCTGTGTTCTGCAAATTTTGGTATATGTCTCATTATAATTGTCTTGGATGAAATTATTAATTATTTCTATGATTTGTTCTTTGACCCACTCATTCTTTAAAATTAGGTTATTTAGTTTGCAATTAAAATTTTAGATCTATTTCTCCATGGCCTTTTTTGCTTGTGATTTTTATTGTATCATGATCTGAAAACAATGCATTTACTATTTCTTTCTGCATTTGAGATTTTTATGCTCTAATACATGATCCATTTTTTTTGTGTAGATGCCATGTAGGGCAGAAAAAATGGTATATTCCTTTCCATTCCCATTCAATTTTCTCCAGATTTCTAACATATCTAAATTTTTAAAATATTCTATTTATTTTCTTAACTTCGTTCTTGTTTTATGGGTAGATTTATCTAACTCTGAGAGAGGGAAGCTGAGGTTCCCCTACCAGTATAGTTTTGCTGTCTGTGTCTTTCTGCAAGTCATTTAGCTTCTTCTCTAAGAATCTGGATGCTATAACACTTGGTGCATACATGTTTAGTATTGAAATTATTTCATTGTCTAAGGTACCTTTTAGGAGGATGTGGTTTGATTCTTTATCCCTCTTAATGAGATTTGTTTTGCAATTAGTTTGTCTGAGATAAGACTTGATACTCCTATTTTTTTTAACTTCAATTGAAGCATCATATATTTTGCTACAGTCTTTTACTTTTTACCCTGTATCTTTTTGTTTCAAATGTGTTTCTTGTAAGTAGCAGATTATAATTCTAACTCTATTACTCTCCATGCTATCCTTCACTCTATTTCTTCTCACCAGTGTTTTGCTTCTGTATACTGCTTCCTCCTAGTAAGTGGCAAGTGTCTGAGGCTGGATTCAAATTCCAGTCCTGACTCCAAGGCCAGTGCTACAAGAATCAAATCAAAACAAAGAAAAAAAATAGAGAGAATAAAAACATAAGGTATAAGACAACTTTAAAAATTGAAGATAGTAAGATTTGGTCTGGATTTAAACTTCACAGATCCTTCCCTGGATATGGAATGATGTTTTCCATCACAAGTCTTTTAGAATTGTCTTCATCTATCAGTCACCCTCCCTTTTCTTCCATCTTTTCCTTTTCCCCATTTCCTTCCTTCCCTTTTAGCAGTCTCTCCTTTCCTTCAACCCAATCATTGCCAGATGCACCCAATGCCAGCAAAGTGTCCCCGTAATCTCTTTCTGACCATTTGTTTGCCTTCCTCTCCCTACCCCTCCCCTTACCATTGCTGGGCTGCAACAGTCAGAGCCCCTGCTAATCTTGCCTCCCTGCTCTGAACCTGAGGCTACTCCTGTTGTTATAGGATTCGTCTATGGACTTCCTAAATTATCTTAGGCTGGATAAATGTTTCCTCTGACTTTTTGAGGGCTCTGTCATTCCAATTTTTGATTTGAGGCATTATTTTGTAATTTTTTTTGGAAAGAAATGTTGGGAAAGTTTAGCTGAGTCCTGGACTGTACTTCACCATTTTCAGGTTGTATTAATAGTAGTAATAATAAATTTATAATAATGGTTGGCATTTTTATAATTCTTTGAGATTTATAAAATTATCTCATTTGATTCTCACAATAATCTCCTAAGGGAAGTGTTATTATAATCATCTCTAATTTACAGATGAAGAAATTGAAGTTTAGAGAAGTTAAGGTGCTTCTACTTCCTTTCCTCTCACTCTCTTTTCGGCTTTCTACATTACAGTTTTTTATCTCATTGTTCAACTGAATTTGCTCTCTCCAAAGTTACCAGTGATAGCCAAATTGAATGGTCCTTTGTCATTCCTCATATGTCAATGTCTCTCCAGTTTTTGATGTTGTTGATTATCCTTCTTATTGATGCTCTCTCTTCTTTGCAGGTTTTCATGACATTATTTTTTCCTGGTTCTCTTCCTTATCTATCTGAGCACTTCTCTGTCTCCTTTGCCGGATCACCATCCAGGTCATACCTGCTCCCCAAAGGTTCTCTTCTGGGCCCTCTTTTCTTCTCCTATGCTATTTCATTTAAGTATCTTATCAGTCACCCTGTATAAAATTGTTTTATCTCTGCTGATATTATATTTCTCTCCTGACTTTCTAACTTGTATCTCCAATCAAATATTGAACATACCTAACTGGATGGTCCTTAGACACCTTGAATTCAACATGTCTAAACTAATATCTTTCCTTCCAACTCCTCTCAGCTTTCTTTTATTGCTGAGGGTTATACCATCATTTCTGTTATCAAGACTTGCAGCCTAGGTGTTTTCTTTGACTCCTTCTGTCTCAACCCAGTTTCTCCCACCCTCTGCTCCATTCAACTGGTTGCCAAGTTCTGTTGCATCTGCCTTCTCATTAGTTCTTCTATATGTTGCCTTCTCTTCTCTGACACCACCACCACCCTGATGCAGGGCCTCTTCACTTCACTCCTGGACTGTTAGAATTGTCTAGTGAGAAGTCTCCGTCTGGTTCAAGTCACTTCCCATTCCTGTTTCATTCTCCACTTGGCTATCAAACTGATCTTCATAAAGTGAAGGTCTGACCACACACACACACACACACACACACACACACACACACACACACACACACACACACACACACACACACACACACACACAGACATACACAATTCCATAAATTCTAGTGGCTTACTACTATTTTCTGGATCAACTATAAACTATTTTAGCATCAAAAGGGAATTTTAAATTTCCTTTCTGGGAAGGAAATACTCTCTAACTTTCCTCTCTTCTTATAGCTTACTCTCCTGGCCCCTACCCATCCCCATTCCCAATATACTATGAGATTTAGTGACACTGATTTCCTTTCTTTTCCTCCAACTCTCCACCCCATAAATAAGAACAATACGATTCCTGATTCCATGCATTTTCAAAATAATGTGATCCTCATTCAAGTTCTCCTCACTTCATACCTAGTTTATCTCTGCCTAAGGTCTCCCAATTTTAATTCACCCTCTACTCAGCTGTCAAAGTGATCTTCCTAAAGGGTAGGTGTTGGCATACCTACTCCTACACTCATCCAGTTACCTATAGTAGCTCCCTATCATCTCCAGGATCATATATAAAATTGTCTATTTGTTATTCAAAGCTCTTTATATCCCTCCCTCGACTATTGCAGTCTTCTTACACATTCCTTAATGCTTCCCCCACCCCAACATATTCTATGATCTCCTGACACTAACTCTTACTATTCCTAATATAGGATACTTCATCTTCTGACTCCAAGGATTTCTTTTCTTCCTCATCTCTGCTTCTTTCAAGTTCCATCTAAAATCCCACCTTCTACAAAAAGTCTTTCCTGATTTCCTTTAATGCTAGTATCTTCTCTCCTTTGATTATCTTTAGTGTAGTTTACATATATCTTACTTGTACATAGTTATATTTTGTTTCCTTCATTATACTATAAGCCATATGAGAGCAAGGATTGGTTTTTGTTTATTTGACCTCTCTTTTTATCTTTAGAATTTAGCACATTTGTCACATAATAAATGCTTGTTGATTGCTATGTTTATCTAGTAAGGATATGAAGAAGAATTTGACATCAATTTTTCCTAACTCCTAATCCAGCTTTCTATCTACTATTGCCCAAGTACCATAGAAATTTCATTTTTATAGTCTGCAGTGATATGTTGACTAGATTTCTACTGTCCCCTTGGGTAATCTATATATATCACTAATTCAGAACTCCTTAAGTATAATCTTTCTCTAATTTCTGGTGGTAATGACCCAAACCTTGCCTTCATAGACCTCCATAAATAAATCTACATGACTCAGCAATTTTGTTCAATGTACGTTGACAAATCATTGCATTCATATGGATATCTCTCATGAGATTCCTTTTGGTGAGATTCTTGAATCTTATCTGTTTTGTAGGCTGCATTCTTAGCTAAGTTAACTTCAATGTACCCAAAGTTTGTCTCTCAATCCTCTGTTCCTTTTTTTTGACAGGGAACTATTAATATTTTTTGTAACTCCTTTTAGTCTTGCCTTTGATTAATATTATATGGATTTGGGTCAGGATGTTTTCTAAATTTCTTCTGGTCCATTATGTAGTTCTGACAGTGCATATTAAGACTGATGCTGTGTAGATGTTAATTAAGTAAGGGAAAGGGACCCATTGATTACCCTACAGAACCAGGTGTGAATAAGGAATGGGTACCTCCTTGAATCAATCTAAGGTATGTCATTTAGATATGACAGGAAATCTGTTGCAATAGGGGGAGGGATGCTGCAGAGAATGCACTAAAGGAAAAGCTAGTTTTGAAATAAAGACTCAAAGTCTCTAGTGGAAGAGACAAAATAGGGACATTTAGACATATGTTAAAAAAGAATTGTTAGCACAGAAGTAATTGGAAATAAAGCAGAGAGCTTATGATAATAAAGAGAAAGTAGGACTGAGCTGTGGTAGAAAAGGGATGGAGGGAGGGAGGGAGAGAGAGAGAGAGAGAGAGAGAGAGAGAGAGAGAGAGGGAGAGAGAGAGAGAGAGAGAGAATGTCTGCTTGTTTTCAGGGTCACCTGGCTAGCCTGAAGGCTGTCTGGTATCTTAGAGCATCAGACTCCAACTATTGCAATCAGTTAGAACCACTTCCTTAAGGTCTAAGATTAATCCCAAGAAAAGATCTTTTTCCAGCTTTCCACGGATTGTAATATACAATTTACTTTTTACCCAAATGATTTCAATAAACTAAATTCTGCCTCAACCACTAAGAGACCAGGGTTAGCTAGAGATAAATATAAATGTATATTAATGTATAAAGGTATATTATGTATAAGGTATAAATATAATGTATAAAATGTATATTAATGTGTAAATGTATATTAAGGCAGAGACTGTTGCCTCTGTATAAATATTAGGAATCTTCCTTACTGAGGGCTCAGAACAATTGTGATGTCAGTGAAAGATGTAACCATATTGACCTGAGGGTATAATACATTGCCCTAAGATTAAAAACAATTACTATAATGGGAGGTTACAATGCTTCAAATGTGTATTCCCCATTGAACTTTATCTTTAGGGTGCTAAGTCACAAGTTTTTCCTTGATGTCTTTATACTAACTGTAGTTTGCCTGGAGGGGAACATAGTATTTATAAGTATTACTTTAGACCATTACTTCAATTTGACCTCTGCATTAATGCTTGAAGCCTTCAATCTCTATCTTTCCATGGCATACATAAAGAATTTTATATTTATTTACTCCAAATAGCACTTTTGATATCATTGGAGAAACATTGCTTGACTAGGAGGTAGTTAATGTATTTTTCCCCCTATGGAATCTTTCTATAACATCCTTGGTTCAACTCACTCTTTCATTTGAAAATTATGCCTAGTTCTCTTTTGGAGGGATGGCAATTCATGTAAAGTTAGGAAGACTATAAGGAGTTTAACTCTTTTCCTGAGAATTGTTATGTTTTATATTTTTATATATTTCATCTATCTATCTATCTATCTATCTATCTATCTATCTATCTATCTATCTATCTATCTATAACTTGCCATGATTGTGAGAGGGCGTATTTAATGAAGAGAGCAATATTCAATGTGGTATCAAGTATTTCATTGTTCTCACTATTTATCTCCATATATGGCAGTCCATAATTTCAAAATTGAGGGAATAGCTTCCAATAATTGTCCAAGACATTTCAAATGTTTCTCATCCATTACTTACTGGGATTTTATGGCATATTCTTTTTTATCTTTAGCAAGTGTAATGTTGCTTTTTTGTTTATAAATCTTAATGATAAAATCTGTAAATACTTTAAATAAGATACATGGGGGTGGATAGGTGGCCCAGTGGATAGAGCACCGGCCCTGTAGTCAGGAGTTCAAATCCGGCCTCAGATACTTAATAAGTACCAAGCTGTGTGGCCTTGGGCAAGCCACTTAACCTCATTGCCTTGCAAAACAAACACAAACAAACAAATAAAATACATAAATAATCACATAAATTGGCCTATATTTGAAAATGTTATTGGTATTCTCATGGTTACAGACAAACAATATAAGTATCTTGCTAGTAATCCATATGCTACTGAGGCATATAGAAGTCAAATTATCTCTTAAGGTATCCCTTAACCTCTGAGCTCAGGAATATACAGAAAGCATAGACATAGATAGGTTTTAATTTATATAGCATATCTCAATGTATTATTCTTTTCCCTAAGCACTTTTCTGAACTTTCCCATTTTCTTTGAGGGTAGCCAGTTTCTCAATCTCTTCATTGTCCTTGACTCTTTACTCAATTGAAACTGTTCTCTTCAAAGCTACTAGTAATGTCTTAATTGCCAGATCTGAAAGACTTTTCTCAATCCTCATTCTTTCTGACCTTTTTGAATAAGTGTACTACCTACAAAAACCTTTTTATTTTGGTATTTGAAAGCTTGGATATAGCATTTCTGATTCCATGGTAAAAAAAATCTTTCAAAGGAAGATGGTGAATTGTGAACCTATTTACTAAGAATATGGAAAGGCAAATCTTTCAATTAGTCTGTATGAACAATAGAATGACATCAAAGAAGTTGAAACTTCACTAACCAAATTTCACCCAAGTTATTTTCATAATTGATGGAAGGGCTTGTAGAAGGCATAATCTGATTTCGAAAATTCCTGTCTCTGTGGATCTTTATGACAAAAGTTAAAATAAAATATGGAGATAAAATGCCCCTAGAGCCAGACCTTTGAATTGCTACCCCAAAGGGTACCAAATTGAAAAAAGTTAAAAAAAATCACATTGTTCTCACTAAAATATCATTATTGTTGATGATATTTTGTACTATTCATGTATAAAATATTATTTAAAATGTTATTTCATCTAATTCCTTTACATGTATAGTTTATAATATGCATTATTAGTAATAAGTATTTGCATGTATATGTATACATGCATGTTTACACATATAGGTTTAAAATTTTAAGGCATGCAACTATATTACTATGTCTTTAAAAGAATCTATAGATAAATCAGGATTATAATCTATTTTTTTAACTGATTGGGGTGCTTAGGTTAAAAAAAAAGACCACTAAAAAATTCATGTCTTTTCTAAGTCCCTAGAAATTATATGCTCTGTGAAGATTAAGGTAGTCTTATTTTTACCATCTAGTATTACTGTGTGTCTTGAACACAGAAAGCTGCATGTAACATAATAGACAATATCAATTGATTGATTGAATTTCAGAATAAATAGGAAGAAAAAGCACCACACCGAAGGTTAATAGGGAGGCATTTTAGGGAAAGAAAAGGGTCCATGAATAACACAAGCATATAGTAGCATCTTTAAACCAAACATCACTTTGTGGTTATTCAAACATGAGAAGGAATCAGATGAGATGATATTTATCATCCCTCAAAAGCCTTTGTTTAGGGTCAGTTGTATTTAAGCTAGTATGAAAGCTTTAGAAATATAGGAAAAGTAATAATATCTCAAAGTTATGTAGTGTTAGAATTTTTAGTCTCTTAAGGAGCAAATTGTTCTCCACCATTCCTGAACAGAAAGGCATCTTTGGGGGAATAGGATGAAGCAAATGGTTTTTGGCTAATGCCTGGTAAATATCTAAAAATATGTTTCAAATGTTTTTAGCTCAACTAAACTCAAAACACATTTTTCCCTCAGTTCTTTCCTCCTTCATTTTAAATGTGTGTATATGTTTCAGGGAAATTTCATCCATGTGGCACTAATTTTCACTTAACTCATCATAATATTGTTTTGTAAGAGAGATTCAATGTCCAAGAATTCCCATGAGCCCTTTAAAAAATAAATCTTTTAAAGTCTTTATTTCTTAGAAATAGGAAATCATAGAAACCAGGGCTGTAAAAGAAAAAGTCCTACAGACTCTTTCCCTGCCAGGGTAGGACTATCCCAAACTTCATTTTATCTAGATAAGTTTTAGCTGCTTAGAGTCATAGGACTTATATTTCATCTCTCTAGAGAGATCATTTCACTTTCCAAAATCTAAGAAATGTAGTGTTTTTTGATCTTAGAAGGTTTTTCCTTGCTTATATGTTATGCTGGTAAGCTAGAGAAACAATAAAAATAGTGAGAACAGTATCCAGGTTGACTTCAAGATGTTCAGATGAAGTATAATTTCTTTGAAGAGTAATCATTTCTAAAACCATGCTCCAGGTTCTTCAGAAAAATGACTAAATACCTATCTTTGTTCTCAGGCTATCTTCTATTTTCAAATTATCTCTGGAATTTATTTAGACTGTGGACAACAAGGTTACATTATTTGATTTGGTGATCATGATTAAACCTTCTGAATGTTCAATCATTCCCACTGAGGTAGGAATATGGAGAATGATCTAGAAGTCACACTCTTTGTTGTCTGAGTGACCTTAAAACTTATTTGGATCTCAATTTTCTCAATTGTATAATGGAGTTAAACTGAATGACGCCTAAAGTTTTTTCAAGCTCTTGATCGGTGATCTTTTGGGGAATTTTCTGTCTTCTACAATTCACCTGGGTTGTCTAAATACTGCATTATTCAAAAATCCTATTCCAGTGCCCAGAACAATCGGATTTAAACACTCAGTCTTTCTTCTGCCTCTTTCAACACTTTCAATCATGGTAAATATGAGCAATAGACAGAGAACAGTGGTGAGTCATGGTGGAGTATAACAGATTTATATATCCAGCTATAATTTTCACTGAATTCCAGTACCACATCATAAACTGATTACTGGACATTTCAAACTAGGCATCTCAACATCACTATTTTCAAAGTGGAACTCCTTGTCTTTCTATTTGATCCCACCTTTCCCATGAATTTCCATATTACTTTTGACAGCACTTCCATTTTTTTAAGCCAACCAGGTTTGAAATTTTGTTGTCATCCTTAAATTATTCACAGTTATCCAACATATCCAATCAATTGCTGAATCCTGAAGTTATTTCTTTTTTAATTCAGTTTTATTTTATCTTGAGAGCTGTATTTTTTCCCTTTCATCTTCTCTCTCCCATTCAGTGAGAGAACAAGAAGAACAAGACTGTTAAAAATGTGTTCAGTCAAACAAAACATATTCCTGAAATAGCAATGTCCAAAAACAAAACAAAACAAAACAAAACAAAAAAAACTCAAGCAACCAAACACCCAACAATGAATGCTTCAGTTTGCACTATGAGTCCATTATCTCTTTCTCTGGAGGTGATTAGCATAACTCATCCTGATTTCTCTAGAACTGTGATTGGACATTGTGTTGATCAGTCTCCTTAAGTCTTTAAAGGTTATTTATCTTTCAAGTATTGCCATTGTATAAATTATTCTTCTGGTTTTGTTCACTTCACTTTGTATCAATTCATAGAAGTCTTCCTCAGTTTCTCTGGAACCATTCTCTTTATCATTTCTTATAGTATACTATTTCATTGAATTCATATACCAAAACCTATTCAACCATTTCCAAACTGATGGACAACTCCTCAGTTCTCAATTCTTTTCTATAATGTAAAGAATTGCACAAATATGTTTGTGCACATGGGCTTCTACTCTCTTTGATTTCTTTGGGGAAAAGGTATAGGAATAGTTTTACTGAGTCAAAAGAATATACAAATTTCAATAACTTTTTGGGTTTTACTCCAAATTATTTTCCAGAATGACTGGACCAGTGCACAACTCTACCAAAAGAGCATGATTGCTTATGTTTTTCCATGAGTTCCTAGAGCATTTGTCATTTTCTTTTCGTTTTCTTTTCTTTGGTTAAATTTGTCAATTTGAGGGAAGAAAGATGTATCAGGGTTCTTTTAATTTAGAGTGATTTAGGTAAATTTGTCAAATTTGTAGTACCTCTGTAACTAGATTAATATATAATTGGAAATGTCTAACAAAATAAATAAAAACACAGTATATATATATATATATATATATATATATAATATTAATTCTGATTTTAAAAGTCAATATGTGAATTACACAGATTTCTTTGAGTTAGACACCACTGATATGGAAATGGAACATTTTAAAAAATATGGTTACTGATAGTTTTGATTTTCCCTTGAAAATTGCTCATCCAGGGGCAGCTAGGTGGTATAGTGGATAAAGCACCAGCCCTGGAGTCAGGAGTACCTAGGTTCAAATCCAGTCTCAGACACTTAATAATTACCTAGCTGTGTGGCCTTGGGCAAGCCACTTAACCCCATTTGCCTTGCAAAAAAAATCTAAAAAAAAAAGAAAATTGCTCATTGAAGAATGACTTTTGATCTTACAAATCTGACTCAATTATATATATATATATATATATATATATATATATATATATAAAGTTATTCCATATATATACATATATGTATATACATTTATATAGAGATAGATAGATAGATAGATAGATATAGATATACATTAAAAATAAGACCTTCATCAGAGAAATTTGCTGGGAAGATATTTTTCCCAGGTTCCTGATTCTCTTCTAATTTTAGCTATATTGGTATAATAAAAAATTGCCCATTTTACTTCTTGTGAACTCCTACTGTATGGTCATGATTCTTAATTGACTCATAGACCTGAACATGTTTTTCTAATTTGTTTATCATGCCACACTTTATAATTAAGTCATATATTCACATATTCCTTATCTTGTTATATGATATGAATGTTAGTTTTATATCTAGTTTCTGTTTGACTGCTGTTCAATTTTTCAAGAGCATTTGTAAAACAGTAAGTTCCTGTCCAAATATATGGATCTTTGGATTCATCAAATAATAAGTTTCCCTGCTTGTTTGTTTCTGTATATTATGTTGGGAATGTGTTTCACTGATCAACCTCTTTATTTTTTTTCCCTTTGTATTTTTCCTTAGGATATGGTGTTAAATGACTTGCCCAAGGTCACACAACTGGTAAGTATCAAGTATCTGAGATCACAATTGAACTCAGTTCTTCCTGACTTCAAGACCAGTGCTTTATTCAATGATCTACCTCACTGTCCCTAAGTTTTTTTTATCCCTTAATAAGTACCAAACTGTTCCAATAATTATTGTTTTGAAGAATAGTTTGCTATTATGCTATACTATAAATTGATTGGGTATTGTTAAAATCTCTTCCTTTAAAGGCAATTCTGACAAAAAATTAGTTATATGAAAAATTGCTCTAAATAATTATTGATTAGAGAAATCCAAATTAAAGAATCTTTGAGGTATCACTTTACAGTTCGCAGATTGACCAACATGCCTAGAAAGGATAAAGATCAATGTTGGAGGGGATGTGGGAAAACTGGGTCTCTAATGCATTGTTGATGGAGTTGTGAATTGACCCAACCTTTCTGGAAGGTTGGAATTATGCCCAAAGGGCAATAAAAATGTGCATACCCTTTATCCAGCAATACCACTATTGGGTCTATGCCCTGAAGAGATCATGAAAAGGAGTAAAAATTCCACTTTTACAAAAGTATTTATAGAAACTTTTTTTTTGTAGTGGGTAAAGAATTGGAAATTGAGGGGATCCCCATCAGTTAGGGAATGGCTGAATAAATTGTGGTATGTAATGGAACATTATTGTTCAATAAGAAATCATGAGGGATAGGATTTCAGAACACTTGTATGAATTTTTGTTGAATGAAATGAACAGAACCAGAAGAACATTATACACCTTAACAACATGGGATGATGATTAACCTTGATAGACTCGCTCATTTCAGCAGTACAATAAACAAAGACAATTTTAAAAGACACGGGAAGGAAAAATACTATCCATATCCAGAGAAGAAACAATAGAGTTTAAATGAAGACTATAGTTTATTATCTTCAATTTTTAAAAGTAGTCTTATGTATTTTGTATTATGTAATTTTGTTCTCTCTAATATTTTCTTTCTTCCATTTGGATCTGATTCTTTTCTCACAACGCTCAATTTCAATCTATGTTTAGCATGGGTAATGTAAAGCCTATTTTGGATTGCTTTCTGTGGGGAAGGGGGAAGGAAGGGGGAAGGAGAAAGTTTGCAAAACTCAAAGTCTTGCAAAATAAGATTGGTTAAAAACTACCACTTTATGTAGATGGAAAAATAAATAAAATTTTAATTAAAAATAAAATAAAATCTTTTCCTTTTCACTTTTTCCTTAGTTCTCTTGATATTTTTGAACTTTTATTCTTTCAGAAGAATTTAAAATTATTTTTTTCTGCTTTTATAAAGTAATCCTTAGGCAATTTGATGATTATACTAATGAATAATTAAATTAATTTAAGCAGTGTTGCCATTTTTATGATATTGGGTTGCCTACCCATGAGCAAATGTTATTTTTCTAAATACATAAATGTCTTTATTTAGATAAAGAATATTTTGTAATCCTGTACAGTTTATAACCATGTAAAAGCATTTTAAATTATTTAAAGTAATTTTGAATGAAATTTCTTTTTATCTATTCCCTTTAGTTTTTGTTATATACAAAAATGCTGATTTTATTTTATATCCTATAACTTTGCCAAAGTTTTAAATTATTAGATTTTTTTAAGTTATTCCATAGGATTCTCTAAATAAATCATATCATTTTCCAAAAGTGATAATTTTGTTTCCTATTTGCTTATACTTATTACTTCAATTTCTTTTTCTTTCTTTTATGGATATAGTTAGCATTTCTGGTCTTATGTCAAATAGCAATGATGATATAAGACATCTTTGCTTTAACCCTGGTCTTATTTGAAAGGCCTTTAGCTTTTATCCATTATGTAATACTGTTTTCTTTTAGCTTTAGATAGATACTAATTATCATTTTTATGGAAAGTTATTTTATTTCTATGCATTTTAACACTTTTAACAAAATGAATGTTGTATCTTGTCAAAAGCTTTTTCTGCTTCTATTGATATAATGATTTTATTTTTATTTTTTGCTATTAATATGGTAAATCATGTTTATAGTTTTTAGAAATATTGAAATAGCTAGGTCTTTCTGGTATAAATCAAATCTGGTCATGGCATACAATCTTTGTCATGTTTCTGTTCTTTTCTTAGTAATATTTTGTTCATTTTTTGCAATGACTTTTATGATATTTGTCTATACTGTTCTTCCTATATTTCGAATGTCCTTGGTTTACATGTCATGACCATCTTTGGATCATAGAGTGAATTTGGAAGAACCTTTTCTTTTCTTAATTTTCAAATGGTTTATTTAGTATTAGAATTAAATGTCCTTTAAAGTTTGATCAAATTTGCCTGTAAATTCATCTTTTCCTGACCCTTTTTTTCTGGATGTTCATTTTTGGCTTGAACGTTCAGTTTCTTTTTCTAAGATAAAGTTATTTACATACTCTCCTGATTCTTCATGACCCCATTTGGAGTTTTCTCAGCAAAGATATTGAAGTGGTTTGCCATTTCTTTCTCCAGCTCAAATTACAGATGAGGAAACTCAGGAAAACAGGGTTAAGTAAATTGCTTAGAGTCACAAAGCTGGTAAATCTCTGAGGCCAGATTTGAATTCATGAACATGAGTCTTCCTGACTCCAGGCCCAGCATTCTGTCCACTGCTTCACTTTGAACTGTATTACTCTACTTTCTATTCCTCGTGTATCATTCTTTCCAATTTTGCTTTGCCCTGGCTATTTCTCATCCCTGGAATATACACATAACTCAATTCTGGTCCCTTGAATCCCTGGTTTCTATATACATATATTTTCACTCCATTGTCTCTCTCTCTCTCTCTCTCTCTCTCTCTCTCTCTCTCTCTCCCTCCGCGAGGCAATGGGGTTAAGTGACTTGCCCAAAGTCATATAGTTAAGTAATTTTAAGTATCTAAGATTGAATTTGAACTCAGGTCTCTATCCACTGCACCACCTAGTCTGCCCCCCTCTCTTGAAAGTAGATGTGGTTTTGCTTTTGACTTAGTATCCCTAGTACATGGAAAATTCAAAAAGAAGTGATGTCATCTGTTTTGCAGTTATACCCAAAAGACTTAGAGACCTTTCATATCTAAACTGTACAGTGAATAGTCATTGGATCTGGAGTCAGGGAGACCTGAATTCAAATCCAACTTCATAAACTTACTGATTGTGAGATCTGAGCAAGTCACTTAAACTCCATTTTTTTCAGTTACCTGAACAGTTAAAAGGGAAAATGGCAGAACTATTGTAAGGATCAAATGGGAGAATAATAGTAAAATGCTTGGCACAATACCTGGCCCATTTTAAGTAAAATATAAATGTTTACCCCCTTCCTTTTCTATTTGATTTACAACTGAAATTTCTTATATGTGTTTTATATATGTATTTACAGTATTGGTACAGTTTTACACATAGTAAGATTTAATAAATGTTTTAAATTCATATGCAAAGTATCTATTGATTAAAATACTTATGTTGTATCCTGAATTTGTTCTGAAGGTTCATCTAGTTTTGTAAGCCAAAAGTTTTTCAGAGATCAGTATGCTTCTGCACATATCACATGAAATTACATTTATTATTAAATTCCTATCTTTTATTTTAGAAAAGAATGTTTAACTCTTTTGGAAAATTTGGAGTAAAAGACTTAATTTCTGAATGTTTATTATCATGTTCCTAATTCTTTAGTCATTTTTTATTCATACATCTTGTGAAGTTCAAATTTGCATTTTAAATTTTCAGCCTGGTAGTATACTGTGAATTATTTTTATTTGATATATTCTATTAATTTAAATCTTTATAGGGAATTTTATTTCAGTTTTTTGATTATATAGCACTTTGCTTCTTTAAATTTTTTTCAATTACATGGAAAAACAATTTTTAATATCTTTTAAAACATTTCGAGTTTCAAGTTTTCTTCCTTTTTCTCTTTCCCTACTCCCTTCCTGATATTTGATATTTATTCTACATATGCAGTCATGAAAAACATTATTTCCATAACAGTCATGTGAAAAAGAACACAGACAAAAATTTAAAGAAGTAAAAAATAGCATGCTTGGATCTGCATTTAGACTCCATCAGTTGTTCCTCTGGAGGTAGATAGCATTTTTCATTATAAGTCCAAAGGAATTGTCTTGAATCTTTTTACAATTGAGAAAAGCTATGCATTCAGAGTTGATCTTCACACAATATTGATGTTACTGTGTTCAGTGTTCTCCTGGTTCTTCTTACTTCACTTTATATCAGTTCATCAAAGTCTTTCCAGGATTTTCTAAAGGTATACTTCTTAACATTTCTTAGAGTACAATAGTATTCCATCATAGTCATATACCATAATTTGTTCATCCATTCAACCCAATTGATGGCCATTCCCTCAATTTCCAGTTCTTTACTAGCACAAAAAGAGCTGCTATAAATATTTTTGTTTATATAGGTCCTGTTCCTTTTTTAAAAAAATCTCTTTGGAATACTAGTAATGATTGTTGCTGTTATTTGGTCTTCATTAAAAGATAACCAATGTCAGACATCACAGGGTATTTTTTTGAGTTGTGTGCAAATTAGATTTAAGTGAGACAGAATTTCTCAAAGTCCTCATTCTCACTCTCTCTTCCAGGCATCAAAAATCCTGTGGCAAGACAAAAGTCAGGTTGATACAATGGATGACCTTGGCATCTTTGATCTCTGACTGAAGGTCTAAGGGCTCATACAGCACCTGCTTCAGGTGCATTCATGGCTATTGGAACAAACTATTTTCATCCACCCGTTCTAGCAGGATGTCTTCACATGTTTGGGATAGATACCACCTAATTCACCAATCGGTTTAAAATTCATTATTCACTCTCAACTTGACTTAACTGTCTCTCAAAAAAATTTATCAGTGTCTGGTTGGGCATGCTAAAGTTTCTTGGAACCACAGGTGAGAGGTGACTGTCAGATGGACACCAAAGGAGGACGAATAGCCTACTAGAGATGCTAATGTTCTTTGAATATCATTATACATATACATACTTATATAATGAATACATGTTTACATATATATGAAATCATATATATATATGCCTTTTGATTCACCATATTTTATTCATTATGCTGAGTAACTTTAGTTTGCTCATTTTTAAAATGATTTTGAAACTTTCTTTTGAGGATCACAGATAATTTTAGTTTTTAAAATATTTATATTATTTTGTGAGGAAACTACTAAAGATTCACTTCTACCATGTTCTTGGTTATTAAAAAATTTATATGAGAGATGAGAGATGGAAAATATTACTGTTGATGAATCTGGTATGCAAAAGGCATAGGGATGAGAAATAGCATTATATCCATAAGGAAGATAGAATCGAATATTCACATTGGAGAGAAATTGAAAGCAAAGCAGATTTTTACCACAAATCACATTCATTTACCTGTTGCTTAGTTTTACTTTTTATCTAAAAACATATAATATTGTATTACTGTTTCTTTGGGCAGGGCTGATGCCTTCATTATAGTGAACTCCTAATTTTTAAATTCTTTAATTTATGAGAGTTGGCAATAGATCTAAAACTTACAATTCCAGAGAAGTTAAGATATATGTACCCCAGGTCATATAGAATCATAACCTGAAGCCTGGTCTTACTTGTTTTCAACAATCTAAGCCCCATTTCTCCTCATATTGATATTAAACTTGTTATGCTTAAATTGTGTCATGTATTTATTCTATAATTATTTTATTCTAGCTATTAAGAAGTATAAGCTCTTTTGTGGGGGATGGATAGTATTCTTTATTATATGTCCTTCAGAATTCTCTTGGGTCACAGTATTACTGAGAAAAGGTAAGCCGTACACAGTTGATCATCCTATAACATTACTGTTACTTCATATATAGTGCAATTCCCATTGCATCAGCTCATGCAGTTTTTTTTTACTGAGAACATCCTGTTCATCATTTCTTATAATAGAATAGTATTTCATCTTAATCACTTACCATATTTCAGTGTTATAGAATTCAAAGGATGTCTATTTTTTTTTTACTGAATATGGAAAAATCCATCTTAGACTTTTTGTTATTTTTCTCAAGTTAATTTTACTATTTCATTTACTATTCATTACTATTACATTTCTTTGCATTATAATCAACATTTTAACTTCATTTTTATTTTTACCTTTTTCAAAATTGTAGCTCAATTTTGGTAGAAATGGCAAAAAAGTTATATCTTAACTCTCTGATCCTACATATATTCTGTATTTGTTAACTCTTCTGTTATTTTATTTATATTTGTTCTCTTATTATTTAACTTGGGATATTCAAATTTCTTCAATCTCCAAAAATTATTATAATCATCTAAAGGTTAGGGATCATGTCCTATTTTATTTTTTTTTAATTCTCACTAGTACTTAGCAGAGCATCAGACCTAGTAGATGTCTAATAAATATTTGTAGAATGACTAAGTATATGTTTGTTTCAGTCAATAGTTTTTCTGAAAAGTTTCTTGACTTGAGAATAAGACCATGAGAATGAACATAGGTAGAGATTTTTTTTTTTTATGATTGAATGAAAGGGTACTTCCAGGAAGATTGCTAAGTATTAAAGATACAGATACAGAAAAAAGTGACAGTTCTTGACCATAATACCAGGGTACAACACAAATGGGGAAATGATGGCCAAGAAAGGGAATTTCTGTCTGAGGAGTTGTACAGATAATAGACTGATCAATAAAGTACTGAATTGTCATGCTTTCCCCCCAAATAATAGTAGTATTGAATTGACTACTGAAGTCAGGGAAAGAGATGGACAACCAGTTCAGGGATGTAGTGGGAGGGTATTAACAATAGCAACAAAATGGCAAGTTAGATTGGTTGGACAGTTGGTGAGATGTGAAGCATGGTCTGGTCTGGGACTGGATACTGAGAATTAACTAAATTTGTACTTCTTCTCTCCCCACTGTGTACATTTTGATCCCCAAAGCTGAGTGGATTAACTTCTGCAGGGACTGAGATGATAGATGTTGGATTCCCTGTGTAGAGGTTGGTTGAGGTCAGGAGAACCAGAAAGGTAATATAAGAGTAAATTTCAAGATGGTCTGGGTCAATTGCTTATATAGATAAAATAAGAATTTTGAAAATGAAAATATACTGCTTTTAATGTGCCAGAGCACTTTATATTTATTTGCTCACATGATCCCCACAACAACTGTACTATATAAGTATTGTTATACCCATTCCTGATGAGGTAACTAAAGCAATTAATAGTTAAGCCAGGGTCTTCTGACTCCAGGCTCAATGATCTATCCACCGTGCCACTTGTTAATGTTATTATTACCCACTAACATGATAGAAATCAGACTTGAAAGGAATAGTGGAGAAATGATTCTTTTTAATCAGAGAAGAGTAAAAATGAAATATACTATGGAATATGTTCTATTTCCATGTTGAATGTTTTAAAAATCAACATTGTCATTTGTAAATACTTTTTAAAAGAAATATTTTACTGATGACTTTATTTTGATGTCACAAATATCTGGATACTTCCCATTTATTCATAGCTTTTGAATCTACTTATTTCTATGGGTTGACAATGCATGAATGAGACATCCCTCTAGGAGCACAAGGATGGATAGGCAATCAACATATGCTGTTCCCTTTTTAAAAGAGTTTGCACACAAAATAAGGATGAGGCAGATTCTACACATAGTGAGATAAACTGTACCCCAAAGCATGTCTTGTGGCAACTCAGTACTCACTCTTCATATGAACGAATTCGTGTATATAATTATAATTGGTTTCATCTCATTTTCAAACAATGCCATATGGATGTAGTAAAGACTCTTGGACCAAATTTTACCACTTTTTTTTTTCAGTGGCAATCCAAATTTACTTAATTCCCTCCAAGCAGTCATTTTGTAATCCTCTTACATTAAGCTTTCAAGTCTGTTTGGACAGTGTTTTCCTCTTAACTTGTCTTCCAGGCAGGGAATTGTCTTAAATATCTTGGACAGAACTAACATCAGCACTAGTGATGAATGAAGAATTACAATGATTAGTTCTCTATGATATGATATGATCATTCTCTATAAAATGATTTTTTAAAAAAATGTAGCTACATAGCTATAGGCAGAAATGTGCTGCCCATTTGTTTAAATATTTAACATTCAGCTCTCAAAAATGTATACTGATCATATTTTTAAGTTTGATATGCATTAGCATTTTTCTTGCCACCTTAAAGTCTAGTTTGTCAATAAGAGATAAGTCAAGTTCTTTTCTGCAGATTGTTGATTTATGAGGTAGAAACACTGTCATTGAACATCATTTTAAAATTGGTTCTTTTAAATATCCTTGATATGACTCCAGCATATCCCTGATTTTAGACATTCAATACTTTGCCTTAGTATAGTCTACCAAATGCTAGTTCTGCTCCCCCCCAATCAATCTCCTTCTAGGACATGAAGGATAATTTTAGTTGTCTAAGGAAATAGTAGAAAGAAGACAGTAAGGACAAAATCTCTAGACTTTTTCCACAGAGGACCCAGTGGCTACATTTACTGGAATTAAAAGATCAGATGTTCTGATGGATTTCAATTCAATTGTGTTCAATTGTGTAAGGAGGGTAGAAAA
This sequence comes from Macrotis lagotis, assembly GCF_037893015.1. NCBI lineage: Eukaryota > Metazoa > Chordata > Mammalia > Peramelemorphia > Peramelidae > Macrotis > Macrotis lagotis. The sequence continues at coordinate 544,492,681 of NC_133666.1, read as the reverse complement.
TAAGATTCTGTGTGTGTGTGTGTGTGTGTGTGTGTGTGTGTGTGTGTGTGTGTGTGTGTGTGTGTGTAAAATGCAGTTCTGGAAATTTAGAAGCTATTTAGTTGCTAATTCAAATGAAACAAGTTCAGTTCAATTCAATTTACAGATAAATGCCCTTAATGAGGGAGATAATAATTCCATTGTACTCTGAATAGCTCACGTTTGAATATAGGGTATTCAGTCCTGGACACAACTTTGATAGCAATCAATATTCAGGCAGAGGTAACTAAGACAAGAGAACACTTAAAAACACGCCTTGTAATGAGCAATTGAAGGAACTGGGGATGTTTAGATTGGAGAAGAGAAGACTTGGAGGGATATAGACTATGTCTCTTTAAATATGTGAAAGGTGAAAATGTGGGATATGTGACTATAGAAGTCTAAAGTAGTAATAATGGGTGGAAATTCCAGATAAAAGGATTTAAATTTGATGTAAATAAGAACTGTATAAAAACAAAACAAAACAAAACATTATTGGTATCCTGTTCATTAGATGATACTGTCAAATAGCTCTTCGTCCTCTCCATGGAACCAGTGCTCCTCTACTAGTATTTAGTACCCATCAATCCACTACTTGAGAATAAACTGCACAGCATTTTGTAATGTTCTGAGAGCAACTTGAGAGCAGGGACTATTTTTTTTAACCTAGCACAGTGGATATTTAATAAGTGCTTATTTTTTGCTTTATAGATGCTTAATAAATACCTGTTGACTTATTTTGAGTCTAAGTAGGATTTCTCTGATGAAATGATAGATTCCAAAAGAGACAGTTTGGTAAAGAAAATAGAGTCAGGAAACCTAAGATTTAAGACCTGCCTCTGAAACAGATTGGCTGTGTAACCCCAATGCAAGTTATTTAGCCTTTTAGTACCTAACTTTTAGCACAATTAAAAGGATCAAATGAAAGCATATAGAAGTGCCTTGAAACATGCTTTCTAAACATGGAGATATTATTATTAGTATTATTTTTGGGAAAGAGAACCATGAAACTTTGTCATCTATAGTGAAGAAAGAATATCTACCAGTAAATAAAAATATGTCAAGGCATAAAAATGTACATTTTTTTAAAGAAACTTCTGAAGACAATATATTCCAAGGCAAAGGACCCATCTCTGCTCACTCCATCATTATATCCTCCTCAGTATGCAATGGACAAAAGGTATATGACAGCAAAAAAACAAAAATAAAAAATAAAAAAATGGTCTTTGATTTCCTTTAACGTGAAATAAACATTAGGAAATGAAATGATCAGAGAAGTAAACACATTCCCTCAGTTCTGGTAAAATTTCCTATTAAAAAAACTTAAGAACAAACTAATAAGTCAGGGTTTATACAGCACTTTTAGGTCTGCAAATCAGTTTACAATAGTTATCATTTGAGCTCCATTTTGTATCTGCTGTTCTGTTCCCTCTCAACTCCAGAAAACTAAATGTCTCTCCCAGTATAAGCCCCTCACTTGCAAATTTAGCTTTGATTGATACCACCTCCCTCAGTCTCCCCTCCCCTCTTATTAGAGAGGCAAAAATCCTCTTTATAAAGGACAGAGACTAGACTTAGTTGAATTCTCTCTGCATGACATGAAACAAGATGCCTCCCCCTACTTTCCTTCCTACTTTTTTTTGCATTGTCTTTCTCTTTTGACTGTAAGTTGCTTGAGGGTATTAACTGTTTCATTTTATTGTCTCCCCAGTGCTTAGCATATAGTAAGTGCTTAATAAATATTTATAGATAGAATTGGTTTGGATCCTCACTCACAACAACCCTGTGAAGTAGGTGTTATAGTTCCCTCTCCCCGTCCCCCCCACATTTTACAAGAGGCTGAAAGAGGTCAATTGTCTTTGTCTGGGTTTAAGGCAAGATTCAAATCCAAATTTTCCTGACTCTTGAAGAATCCACTCCACCATCTAGTTACCTAGATTTTTATAATAAGTAGAAGAATAAGTTGAGGCATTCATGAAAATTCTAAGTTGTAGTAAATTTTAATACTACTGATGAATGGCATTGATATCTATTTTTTAAGATGTATTTTTTTCACTGAAGATGGTTCTTATTTTCTCCAAGAGAAAGTGTGTGTCTGTGTGTGTGTGTGTGTGTGTGTGTGTGTGTGTGTGTGTGTTGATGAATCTTGTATTAGCAAATCAAAACCCCCAAAGGTAAAGATTTAAGTGCAAATCCTAAAATGGCACATAGCAATTTTCTGGAGAGTTGCATGCTATTAGAAAGTGAACTTTCTGCTCCCCTTGTTGTGTTCTTGCAATGACGCATTCTAAATACTTTTTAGCTCAATGCAGCGGAAGCCATTTGCTAACCAGAATTTTAAATATTAATGCTAGAGTGTTTAAGACATGTCCATTAAGGCTGGTAAACTTGTACTTGATTAACGGGCTTTTCATAAATGCACTGACACAAACTTTTTTTAAATTAATTCAGCCTGCAAATGAACATCCTCCATTTTGCTATCATATTTTATCAGTCTGTAAAGTGCATTCTCACTTCAGTTTTCAGCTCTGAATGCAGAACACTTTGTGAAAAATGACAGAATTTTAATGAGAAAGTGAACAACATGCCATCAACACCCTTTCGCCAGTAAAAATGGCACAACATCAAAGCTTTAAATCATGTTCCCTCCACACCTTTGGACATCTGCGATTCTGTCTGAGTCCTCAAAATCTGCTCCATCTATCACCAGGTGCAGCCTTTAAACACGGAGGCTCTGTCTACTTCACTGGTTGTCATGGCAACAGTTGTCAAATCATCCCTTGATAATGCTCTTTAATTGATTGTATAAATTATTCTGAGATATGTGATTGCAAAATGATGTACTGAAGCTCTTAAGTGAGCAGATCAGACTATCTGCATTTAAAAATGCATTGCATTCCCTGCCCTTATCCAGGAAACTGACCCTCTTACTAGGCTGAAACACTCAGGATGAAGCATAAACATTAAGCATTAAGGAAAAGTTTAAAACCATGGCAAAGATAATTGCTATTCCAAGAGCATGTTAACCATACTGAAGACCCGGGTGAGGTAGACAACACAGATGTAAATTCTGAAATCGCATATAGAAACATCACTTCCTCTAAGGTGCTGTGATTACATAATCTGTATTTGGAGTCATTTGATTTGAGAAGTCAAACTACAAAAAGAAACAGAGGCACCACTCTTAGCCTACTCTTGACTTTTTTTTTAAATCTCAGGACTCTCTATGCAATTAGTTTTGTGCATTGCCAGTTGTGTTGGTTCTCTTTCTTCCATTGCTCAGTGGAATGGTATTCTGTAATTTCTGGCATTTCTATTAAATTTTGAACAACATGGAAATGATTAGCATTTGAAAACATGCAGAAAGTACCCTCTTCTTTCTTCTTTTATACTAGTTCTAGATTTTTAGAAAAAGTTTGTTTTAATTATGCACTCTATGAAAAAAAGGCATAGGAATTTTAGGATTAATGCTGTCCTGGCTCTGCCATCTTGGGCAAGTCACTTCAACTTTCTGACCTCAGTTTCCTCATCTATAAAACACAAAATAATATTAAGTAGACTTTGAGTCAGTCCATCTCTCAGGGCTTATTATGAAAGGCATGAATACTCACTACCTCTGTCCCTTTTTCTTGTCCATTTGTTTCATTTTTTCAGTCATGTCCAATTCTTTGTGGTTCCCTTTAAGATTTCCTAGGCAAAAAACTGGAGAGGTCTATCATTTCCTTTTCTAGGTAATTTTACAGATGAGGAAACTGAGACAAACAGGCTTAAGTGACTTGCCCAGAGTCACAAAGCTAATAGGTGTGTGAGGTCAGATTTGAACTCAGATCTTCTTGACTCCAGACCCTGTACTCATTCATTGTACCACCTTGCTGCCCATGTGCATGTGTATGCAAATATAGACATCATTCTTCATGTTAAAAGATAATAGTATTCAAGTATGATACTGTAGCTACATTTTATGTTAATGTAAAGGTGGCTTATCATTATCCTTGTTGCTTACAAAGTGCTTTTATGGTTTGCATGTTCTTTACATATACTCTTTCATATTAGATGGCTTGCAGCCATGGTCAATATATATACATATAGTGATGAGTGCCTTTTTCTTCCTTCACAAGTCAATCATGTAATTAGAGGAACCAAATGATAGAATTTTACATCAGTGAGGGACCAGTTTTTTTCAATTTGAAAACTGGAGCTCTGAGCATTGAAGTCATGAGTTAGAATTCAAAGCAAGGTCTTCTGACTCTTAGTGGTCATTTAGCCACATCAAGTGCTGCCTTATATTATAATATATTTATATAGATAGATAGATAGAGATAGAGATATACTACCTCATCTCAGTTGTGTGTCCACTTCTCTGTTTCTTTCAGATATCTTTTATTTTTCAAGCTCTATATTTATGCTGTATCATTTAGATTTGTGCAATAGCAGTGAGTCATAGAGATATAAATATTAATTTTGTTCCCTTTCCCAGGCTCCCAGCTCATGAATGGCCTCCTTCTATTCATCATGTAAAATAACAAGTCAAATAACAAATATTTATTAAATGCTCTATGTTATGTTAGGCACTGTAATAAACAGAGGGAATACAAATATAAGCAAAGAAACAGATTGTCCCCATTCTCAAGGAGCTCAAGCTCCAACATATGAAGACATCACATATAAGGGAGCTTAAGACCATGTTTGTAGGAGGAAGGAGTCTGTATGAAAGAATGGCCCTGAAGTTGAGAAAATTAGAAGTAGAACCGAGAAATGAATGGTAGCAGATTCCATTTCAGAGAGATAGAGGGAGAGAGAGACTGAAATGGAATCTGCCCGCCCCCCCCAAAAAAAACAACCAAGCAACTCACCAACATGAATAGAAGGATCTTCTGGGATAAGGACACTATAGAAGTGAAAGACAGTTACAGAATGAGAAGACCCCAAATTCTTGGAGAAGTTCTAAGGTGAAACATCAACTAAAGCATCATAGTTGCAAAATTCAGGAATTCAGAAACAGGATTGGTGGAAGAATGGAGGATGTACCAATCTAGTTCCTTCTCCAAATGGAAGCCCTGGATAGGAACTCACCTAGAATAGAAAAGGACCAACATAATGGAAGAATGCTCTAGAGTGAAAAAACCTGAATTAATTTGTTTTCCATGTGAGCATTCCATTAAGAAAAAATTTAGACTCAAACCTTTAATAAACAAGAATTTATTTTAAATTCTACTATGTTCAAAGTATTGAGTTAGGCAATTGGGAAAAGATAAAAATAAAACCAGAATGATTATCTGAACTAGGTTCAAAACTAAACCTCTCTCTAATTAATATTCATAATCCCACACCATCTTCCAGGCATGCTTTCTTGACATGGTCTATGTCTCATTGTGCTGCACTCTGTTTAGTTAGCAGAAATTAATAATTCACTGTATCAATTATTTTGTGCATACCATTGTCCTAAATGTTGCAAGGCCCAAATGAATAAATATTTTATATGTTGTCCCTTCTGTCACCGAACTTACAATATAATGAGGAGAGAGAAAGCTAAGAAGAGCATAAAAATAAGTATAGGATACACTGATAGTTATGAAGAAGAGGAGACAGATTGTGGGATGTGGAAAAATGTCCAAGTAGTGATGTTCTGGTAGCTGAAAATGCACACTTGGAATTGGATAAAGAAGTCTAGGGTGGAGATATTCATTTGGGCATTGCTTCCAAAAAGGGGCTAGGAAAGCCATGGAATTGAATAAGATTGCCAAGCAAGACAGTGAAGAGGAGAGATGAGAAAAAAACTTTAGGGAATGCCTACCTGAAAAAACCAGGAAGAGGAAGGGAATCCATCAAAGGGGAATCTTAATGTTTCTTTTAAACAAGGGAAATTTAATGTTTAAATTTTGTTTTGGACAGTCATTGAATCCCAAGCAATGAGTTAATCAATCAATCAATATTAAATACCTAATATGTGTTGGTCATTATATCAATGTAGAATATAGTGTATCTTTAAGATCCCTTTCATGTGGAAAAGGTTAGTGTTTAAAAAGGCAAAATGAAAGAAATTAATGCACAAATACATGTATGAACACATACACATATGTATTTAATTCATCAAAGGATGTGAGATGTTGTCATTGTGGTAGGAAAGAAGATTTATGCCTGGGAATTTAGACTTGCTATGGTGAGAATAGTGAGTGAGCTAATTCAGAGAGTGAGTGAGATATCATCATATGAGAAGGAATTTTTCTGGTATGTTCCATATTTATATTATATGTGGCATATAATATACACATACATAATTTCATATATGTTCTGTGGACTATTGCACAGGTAGATAACTTAATTTCTTTTTGTAACTGAATAAATGTATTGGGAAGAAAGTTTATCTTTTGTAGGTGCATAGAAAGCAACTTTGGGATGATGGTTTTGATTTCTTCTTCTAGATCTCTAGCTATCATAAATAGCCCTCTGTCTTTGCAAGCAAATTCACATGATGTGGCCAATGTTCAAGGCTTCTTTGTGACTACTGTCATGGAATATTTTGAAGCTTATTGATTACATCTATAGATAAACCACTTTGATAACATTCAACAAATTTGGTGAACACATGCAGATTGACAATCTTTGCTATTTCCCTGTGAAGTGATGTTTGTTCCAAAAATACCATAAATTTTTAACCTGAGAACTTATGTCAATCTCTTTTCTCCTTTTTGATTAGAAAATATTAATCTTTCTGTAGCTGCCATGAGCTGATGAACCTGGTGTTTTACTAATTTTCTGCAGATTTTTTCTTGATAATTTCTAAATCCATTGTCATTCATTTTACTACAGCAAAAGTATATGTTAACAGTTTATGGTGTTTATGGTGTTGCATTAGTGTAAGTTCTAAACATCTTCTTCCCTTTGAGATTTGTCTTAAGGAAAACATACACAATCACAATTTTTTCCTTGATAGCTTAGCACTCCCAGTGAAGAGTAAGGTTTTTGTAAGTAGTACCCTTGTCCTTTGGTTTACTTTGGCCTTTAGATTCAAGTTCAAAGTGTCCAGTCTCTATTTTATTTTGGTATTAAAGAATTTTACATTTATTGAAATTTTTAAAACCAGTGGAGAATATTTTTGTAGGAAGAAGAATGATGTTGGGGGGGAAGAGTCAAGATGGCAGCAAAAGAACAGTCTCTCTTAGAAATGCTCTCCAAAGGGCAGCTAGGTGGCATAGTGGATAAAGCACCGGCCTTGGAGTCAGGAGTACCTGGGTTCAAATGCGGTCTCAGACACTTAATAATTGCCTAGCCATGTGGCCTTGGGCAAGCCACTTAACCCCATTTGCCTTGCAAAAAAAAAAAAACAGAAGTGCTCTCCAAAATATTTCAAAAACCTTAAAATTATGACTCTAACTAAATTTTCAAGAGACAGAACTCACAGAAAGATCCCAGTAGGGCAATTCTCCAACCTAAGGTAACCTGGAAAATAGTGGGAAGGTTCTTTTCCACAGTGTTGGAGGGGGTGGCAGCCCAGGGAGCAAAGGAGTTTCAACCTTCTGGGAATAGCCCCAGGGCACCTAGGTCCCTGGGAGCTTTGGCTCCTGGCAGCAGAAGCAGTTTCCTGATCTGATCTACCTGCCTTACCCACCCCCCCCCATCCCCCAGAGCACCAACACAACTACAAAGATCTGCATGAAACCCAGGCCAGCATAGCCCTCCTCAGCCTGGCCATGGCTCTCAGCACAACCCAAATCCCAGGAAATAGAAGCAGGTCTGTGGAACCGCCCAGCAGGGAGCTAGTAGGTAACTGCTCCCAGAGTGCTCAGCTCACAGACAGTAAGGGAGTTGGGGGAGACTGTCAAAGTCTTTCCTCTGCCCCTGGGACAGGACTCTGGAGATTTATTTAGACCCTGTTCACAGTCTGGGGACCCCATAGAGCAGGGACCAACCTCACAGCCCCAGGGCACAGGGGTGAACTTGTGGCATTCACAGACCATGAGAACAGAGTCTCCCATAAGACCTTGAAGGAACTTAGATCCTTGCAGGCGTGTCCCAATAATACTCAAAAGCTCAGGAAGTACCCCAAAACAAGGCACAGGCTAGGGAAATGAATAAACAGGGAAAAAAAGGAACCTGACCATAGACAATTACTTTGGTCCCATGGAGGACCAAAACATACACTCAGAAGATGAAAATGTCCAAGCTTTGGCATCAGACTCCAAGAAATATAGAAGATGAACTCAGGCTATGACAGAGCTCAAAAAAGATTTTGAAAATCAAGTAAGGGAGGTAGAGGAAAAATTGGGAAAAGAAATGACAGAGATGCAGGAAAAACATGAAAAAGAAGCCAGGAGATCCAAAGGAGATCCAAAAAAGATGCTGAATAAAATAACATGTTAAAAATCAGTTTAGGTCAAATTGATAAAACAGTTCAAAAAAGTTAATGATGAGAATGCTAAAATACAAACTTGGCCAGATCAAAAAGGAGATAAGAAAGCTATTTAAGGAAAACAAATCCTTCAAATGTAGAATGGAGCTAAAGGAAGCTGATGACTTTGCAAGAAATCAAGACATAATAATTCAACACCAAATGAATGAAAAACTAGAAGAAAATGGGAACTATCTCATTGAAAAAACAACTGATGGGGGGGCGGAGCCAAGATGGCGACAAGAAGGGATTGAGTCTTAGGAGCTCTCTGATAAAATTCATCAGCTAAGGACTCTAACTAAACTTTCGAGAGACAGAACCCACAAAGGGACCCAGTGAGGCAGTTCTCCTACTCAAGGTAACCGGGAAAAGAGCAGAAAGGCTCTGCTCCCCAGGATTGGAGAGGCAGCCTGCCAGAGGGGTGGCCCGCCAGAGCCAAAGAACCTCAGCCTCCCAGAGGCAGCCCCAGGGTGCTGGGAGTCTCAGCTCACAGCAGTGGGGGAGTCTCCTGAGCTGCACCCCGAGGAGCACTGGGCACAAAGTGGGGGAACAGCGGGGGACCTCTGCCAGAGGGAGCACATGGAGCCCAGCCCTCAGGGCACACAGCAGGCAGCATCCTCTTTCCCCAGCCCTGATCCAGGAAACAGAAGCAGGTGGAGCAGGTAAGCAGGAGTCCCCAGGGCATGAACCCATTGAGCTGAGGGAGGGGAGTGAAGAGAGACTGCCTAGCTCTGTCCTCTGCCCCTGAAACAGGACTCAGGGGCTCTGACCACATTCAGATCCTGATCGCAGTCTAGGCCCCCCCATAGAACAGCAGCCCCCCCCCCCACCTCAGCCCCTTGGCAGAGGGGGGGTGCTTATGGTCATTCACAGACCAGGAGGGAGGACAGAGCCTCACACACTGAGACCCTTGTGGGAGTGTCCCAAAAGCTCAAGAAATACCCCAAACCAGGCCCAGGCTGGGAAAATGAGCAAGCAGAGAAACAAAAAGAAGACTATTAAGAAATATTTTGCAAATGAGCCCAAGAAGGACCAAAATACTCAGTCTGAAGATGAGGAAGCACAAGCTCCTGCATCTAAAGACACCAAGAAAAACAGAAACTGGGCTCAGGCTATGATAGAGCTCAAAAAAGACTTTGAAAATCAAATGAGGGAGTTGGAAGAAAAACTGGGAAAAGAAAGGAGAGAGATGCAGGAAAAACATGAAAATGAAGTCAGCAGCTTAGTCAAGGAAATCCAAAAAAATGCTGAAGAAAATAGCATGCTAAAAACAAGCTTAGGTCAAATGGATAAAATAGTTCAAAAAGTTAATGAGGAGAAGAATGCTTTAAAAAGCAAAATTGGCCAGATGGAAAGAGATAAGAAAACTCTCTGAGGAGAACAAATCCCTCAGACAAAGAATAGAATTCAGGGAGATTGATGAATTTAACAGAAATCAGGAATCAATATTTCAAAACCAAAAAAATGAAAAATTGGAAGAAAATGTGAAATATCTCATTGAAAAAACAACTGATATGGAAAACAGACTTAGAAAAGATAATTTGAAAATTATTGGAATACCTGAAAGTCACGATCAGTAAAAGAACCTTGACATCATTTTCAAAGAATTACTACAGGAAAATTGCCCTGATATTCTAGAAGCAGAGGGCAAAATAGAAATCGAGAGAATACACCGATCCCCCAGAGAAAGAGATCCCCAAAAATCAACCCCTAGGAATATTATAGCCAAGTTCCAGAACTCCCAAGTCAAAGAGAAAATATTACAAGCAGCCAGAAGGACACAGTTCAAATATCATGGAGCTGCAGTCAGGATCACACAGGACTTAGCAGCAGCTACATTGGAAGCTCATAGGGCTTGGAATACAATATACTGGAAGGCAAGAGAGCTTAGAATGCAGCCATGAATGAACTACCCAGCAAGGCTGAATGTCCTCTTCCAGGGAAAAAGATGGACTTTCAATGAACCAGGGGAATTTCAAATATTCCTTTTGGAATGTCCAGAGATGAACAGAAGGTTTGATCTTCAGATACAGGACTCAGGTAAAGCATGGAGATTGGAGGAGAGGGGGGAAATATGAGGGACTTAATGAGGATGAACTGCATGTATTCCTGCATCGAAAAATGACACTGATAATGCTCACATGAACCTTCTTAGTTAATAGAGCAGGTAGAGAGAGCTTTTATAGTTGAAGCACAGGAGAAAGCTGAATTCAAAGATAAAATATGGTGTAAAAATGGAGTCAATAGGAAAAAAGGGAAATGGAATGGGAGAAAGAAAAAGGAGAGGGGGAATAGTCCAAGATATTTCACGTAAAATTTTTTTTTATTACAATGAGCTATTGCAATGATATGGAAGGGGGGAGGCAAGGGGGAATGAGGGAACCTTTGCTCTCATCAGCGATGGCTAGGAGAGGAAAGAGCAAATATACTCAATGGCATATAGACATCTGAAGTAAGAAGGAGGGGGGAGCAGGGGGAAGGGCTGGGGATGTGAATAAAGGAGGAGAGGATGGACCATGGGGGGAGAGTGGCCAGATACAACACATTTTCTTTCTTACTTCTTGTAAGGAGCTGGGAATGGAAGGCCTGTACAGGACCATAGGGCCAGGTGGATTCTGGGCCTAAGGGGTGGTATGGGGGCTCAGGGCTTCTTGGCCCCAGGGCCAGGGATCTGTCTGCTGTGCCACTCAGCGACCCTACAGCAGAATCATAGTGAAAGGAGAGAGAAAATAGAGTACATGGTAGTGGAGAAATAAGAAAGGAGGGAGTTGTGATCAGCAATGGCAATGGTGGAAAAATATGGAAATACCTTTTGTGATGGACTTATCATAAAGAATGAGATCCACCCATGACAGAGTTGTTGGTGTTGGAACAAAGACTCAAGAACATCTTTTGTTATGATTATTTGGGGGAGGGTGCAGGGCAAGTAGGGCTGGATGGCCTGTCTGGGGCCACATAGTGGAATGATCTTTGGGTGTCTGGGGCTAGATTTGGACCCAGGTGCTCCTGGCTCAAGGGCCAATGCTCTGTCTGCCACCCAGCCACCCCTACTATTATTACTATTTTATTTTCGGTCTTTTTTTTTCTTTCTTTTTTTTTGGTTTTTGCAGGGCAGTGGGGATCAGGTGGCTTGCATGTCACACGGCTGGGTGATTGTTGGGTTTATGAGTCTGCATATGGACTCGGGTGCTCATGGCTCCAGGTCTGGTGCTTCGTCCATTGTGCTACCTGGCCATACCTACAATTATTACTATTATTATTTTTTTTATTTTAATTGTTTTCTCTCCCCTTTACTTTTTTTTGCCCAAACAAGTCTATCTATATTCATGGGGGAGGAGGGGTATTTTGCTTACTTGCAAACAAGAATATTTTATTAATGTAAAAAAAAATTGCACAAAATGAGAATAAAAAATAAATTTAAAAGGGAAAAAAAAAACAACTGATCTAGCCATTCTCCAATTGACAAATGGTCAAAGGATATGCAAAGGCAATTTACAGATGAGGAAATCAAAACAATTCATAGTCATATGAAAAGTTGCTCTAAATCCTTAATTATTAGAGAAATGCAAATTAAAACATTTCTGAGGTACCCCCTCACACCTCTCAGACTAGCCAGTATGACTAGAAAGGACAATGGTCAATATTGGAAGGGATGTGGGAAATCTGGGACACTAACACATTGTTGGTGGAGCTGTGAACTCATCCAACCTTTCTGGAGAGCCATTTGGAATTGTGCCCAAAAGGCAACAAAAATGTGCATACTCTTTTATCCAGCAACACTACTACTGGGTCTATACCCTGAAGAGATTATGAAAAAGGATAAAAACATCACCTATACAAAAATGTTCATAGTAGCTCTGTTTATGTTGGCAAAGAAATGGAAACTGAGGAAATGTCCATCAGTTGAGGAATGGCTTAACAAACTGTGGTATATGTATGTCATGGAACACTATTGTTCTATTAGAAACCAGGAGAGATGGAAATTCAGGGAAGCCTGGAAGGATATTCAAGAACTGATGCTGAGAGAGATGAGCAGAACCAGAAGAACATTGTACATCCTAACAGTAACATGGGAGTGATGATCACCCTGAATGGACCTGCAACACTCAGGGCACAATTTTGGGATATCTGCAATGGAGAATTCCAATCGGTATCCTGAGAGAGAGAATTGTGCAGTTTGAACAAAGACCAAAGACAAAATTACCTTAAATTTTTAAAATAATGTTATCTTATTATGTAATTCTGCTATATCTTGTACTATATGTTTCTTCCTTAAAGATATGATTTCTCTCTCATCACATTCAATTTAGATCAGTGCACACTATGGGAATGATATAGAGACTAACAAACTCTCTTCTGTGGTGGGTGGGGCGAGCGAAGGAAGATTGGGGGAAATATAGTAAAACTCAAAATAAATAAAACCTTTCTAAAATTAAAAAAAGAAAAACAACTGATCTGGAAAACAGATCCAGAAGAGATAATTTAAAAATTACTGGGCTACCTGAATATCATGATCAGGAAAAGAGCCTTGACTCATTGTTAAAGAATTCTACAGGAAAATTGCCCTGATATCCTAGAAGCAGAAGGCAAAATAGAAATTGAGAGAATCCACCAATCTCCTGAAAGATATCCAAAAAAGAAAAAAAAAACCCAGGAATATTATAGACAAGTTCCAGAACTACCAAGTCAAAGAGAAAATATTACAAGCAGCCAGAAAGGATGCTATTCAGATATTTTGGAGCTCCAGTCAGGATTACCCAGGACTTAGCAGTATCCACATTAATGGCTCATAGGACTTGGAATAAAATATTCGTGAAGGCAAAAGAGCTTGGAATGTAACTGAAAATCAACCACCCAGCAAAACTGAACATCCTCTTCCAGAGGAAAAGATGTATTTTCAATGGAAACAGGGGAATTTAAATTGTTCCTGTTGAAATTGCCAGAACTGAACAGAAAGTTTTATCTTCAGGTACAGGACTCAGGTGAAGCATAGAGAGGGTGGATGAGAAGCGTAAATTATGAGGGACTTAATGATGATGAACTGTATGTATTCCTGCATGGAAAGAGGATACTGATGATACTCACATGACCATTCTCATTCATTAGAGCATGTAGAAAGACTTTTTATAATTGAGATACAGGAGAGAGCTGAATTTGAAGGTATAATATATTTTAAAAATGGAGTCAATGGGTGAAAAAGCAAAATTCACTGGGAGTAAGAGAAAGGAGAGGTAGAATAGGCTAAGATATTTCATGTAAAAAAGTTAAGAAATAGCTTTTGCCATGATATAGAATGGGGCAAGGTAAGGGGGAATGAGGAAGCCTTCACTCTCATCAAAAATGTCTCAGAAAACAGCATACATACTCAATGGTGTATAGACATCTAGAAGAAAAGGGAGAGAAGGAGAACAGGGGAAGGGGAGGGGGGATATGGGTGAAAGAGGAGAAGGTAGATCATGGGAGAGGATAGTCAGATATAACACATTTTCTTTTTTACTTTTTGCAAGGTGGTGGGACTTTGGGTGGCCTGTCTGGGTCCACAGGGCTGAATGGTTGCTGTATTTCAATGTAGATTTGGGGCCTCTTGGACCCAGAGCTGGTGCTCTGTCTTCTGTGCCACTCAGTTGCCCCACAGCACATTTTCAAAGAGGGGCAAAGTGAAAGGAGAGAGAAAATATAAAAAGTGGTATTGGGGAGGAATGGATGGAAGGAATTACAATCAGCAAGTGTGGAAAAATATGGAAGTAGCTACTATGATAGACTTATCATAAAGAATGTGATCCACCCAAGACAGAAAAAAAAGAAAGTTGTTTTTCTCTATTATGTTGTTATTATATAAATTGTTCTCCTAAAAAAAAGAACAATGATGAAGTTACCAGGAAGCTCAGTAGATCAATGATGAATCTGCATTAAGGAAACCCTTAGTTCAAAACCTCTTCAGACATTTACAAACTGTATTTACCCAGGACAAATCATTTAATCTCTATCAATTTTTTGTTTGTTTTTGATTTGTAAAATAGGGATAAGAATAGCACCTAACAGAGCTATTTTGAGGGTAAAATAAAATAAACTTGTAAAATACTTTGCAAATCTTAAAGCACTATCAAAATACTAGCTATGGGTCATAGAGTCAAAGATAGAAGCAGTTATCTGGTACAAGCTTAGTTGTACCTTAGCAGTTATCTTGTACAACCTCTTTATTATATAGATGAAGAAACAGGTCAGGACTTGCCCAAATTCCCACAGGCAACAGATTAGCAAGAAATTGTTTGAACTCAGGTGCTGAGACTCCAAAAGCAGTGTTCGTTATAATATGGTATGCTACCAATTTGTGAATTCCACATTTTTTTCTAATATGCAATGCTACCTTGCTTTTGTTTCCTTATCAGAAAAATGGACATAAGAATATTTACCAAATAGGAAAGCTGTGAGATTATAATGGCATATATTATCTAATGCACTTTAAAACCACCAAGTGCTAAGAAGGGTAGGAACAATGTTTAGAGCTGAGACTCAGAAAGATTATTCTGACAATAATAAGTAGGTTATGGGGTAAGTGAATGGAGGTGTTGAAAGTAAGGAGATCAATTCTGTAATTGTGATAGTCCTTCTGAGAGGACCTAAGGGCATGAACTAGGGTAGTGGTAATGCAGAAGAAAAGATAAATGAGAAAGTTATTGTGGATGTACAATCAACAAAATGCGAAGTCAGAATAGGTCAGGCAAGGGAGAGGAGTACTCAAAGATGACTAATACCTTCAGTAAAGGGGATTAGAAGAACTCAATCAAAAAAAACTGGCAAGTTTTAATAATATGCCAGGACCTGGTCTCAAAGCTGAAGATATAGAAATAAAAGGGAATCAGTCTCTGCCCTCAAGAAGCTTACATTCCTTCAGGAGAGACTAACTTCTTCTGGGGTCCCCTTTATCTTTAGAGTCATTTGATTCTATGCACACACCACACACACACACACACACATACAAACACACACACACACATATATATATATATATATGCATATATATATCCATTAATTGAATTTTGAATCATATTGTCAATAGTTGTAGGTATTTCTACTTTGTTATAACAAAATGATCTGATCCTCATATCTCACAACTTTTTTCTCCCAGGACAGAATTTCTTTTCCTTGGAAAGCAACTTTGAAAACACATACACACACACACACACACACACACACACACACACACACACATTCATATGTGCATTTTCCCCTATAATCACATTTATTGACAAGCACATCATGACAAAATAAAGAACTTCACTTTATGGAGACATCTGGAGTAGAATGCAGAAATTATCTTTTATATTCCACAAAATAACATACCAAATTATTTCCATTCACTCTCTGTTTCTAGACTGTACTCAATGGGCACATTGTACAGGAAACACTGACATTTAGAGAGAAATTGGTGAGAATGAAAGCCTGGAATGTACATATTTTCAAGCTTAGTCTACCTCAGGTCAAGCTAAAAGAGCACTAATGGGGAAAGGAATCTCCTGGACCACTTTTATGTGTTGAAACTTCTCTGAGGAAAATGAGCTCAAACAGAAGGCTGAACAATAGAAAGAGTGGTTTAGATCTGAATAAACCATAAGAAAACTTGAGTTCAAATTCATTCTTAAATATTAGCTTTAATTTTCTCAATTACCTTCCAGGTTGTTGTCAGGCTCAAAGATAATATTTATAAATTGCTTTGCACAGTGCCTGTTACAAATCTGTCTCAAAATATTATTTTTTAAAATAAATATTTGTCACATCCATGGTGGGTGCTAAATAAATCCTCCTCCCTCCCTCCCTCCCTCCCTCCCTCCCTTCCTTCCTTCCTTCCTTCCTTCCTTCCTTCCTTCCTTCCTTCCTTCCTTCCTTCCTTCCTTCCTTCCTTCCTTCCTTCCTTCCTTCTTCCCTCCCCCCAAAGATTTGTTAAAAAAAAAAAAAACCCTTGCTTTTCCTCTCCCACTCTAGATCCCTTTCATTTCCCCACCATTGGGAGCATTAGCAGAAATGGTAGAAAACGGGGTGGGCCTCTTATTTGAGTAGATGGTGCTGAGTGATATGTCTTTCTACCTTCTATTCCTTTCTCTCTAAGGTTATTATAAATAAAGATAGAAATCTTGACTTGCAAATATAAAAGACAAAGTAATAACCATAGAGCAAAAGGTTTGAGAGAAATACCTTCATTTAAATTAGAATTTAACAGGATGCAGTGGAAATATTTGTGGAATTTGTGGAAATCCTATTACCTCTGATCCCTATACCTCTGATTATACAATTATACTCCATATTCAGTATACTGTCCACATTGTTCTTAAGGGTTTTTTTTTTTTTTGCTCATCACTGAGCATCTTTGTGTGAGAGCAGAAAGACTGCGCTAGGATGAAGGAGCCCTAGGATGTAGCCCCAAATTTCTACTTGCTAAATGTGTGAAGTTGGCTAAACTCATTTCTTCTCTCTCTCTCTCTCTCTCTCTCTCTCTCTCTCTCTCTGTAATATTTTGTCTTCCGTACATTCAATCAAACCAACCAATCATGTAATCTAGATTGGTGGTATGATGGACTTGGAATCAGAAAGAGCTTGGTTCTAATTCTAATTCAGATACTTACTAGCCTTGTGACTCTGGGCAAGTGTCTTAAGGTCTTTTAGTCCAAGTTTCCTTTTCTATAAAATGGAGGTAACACTTCCAGCCAAGATGGCAGAGAGAAGACATGTACTATGATAAGTGCTCCTGTTTCCCCTCAAAAATAACATGAGAGAAACTTCTTAACAGAAATTCAATCAACAAAACACAGAAAGAGAAGCTAGGAGAACACCTACCATGAAGGTCTGTCTTATGGGACTGTGGGTGAACCAGGAGACAAGAGCAGAGGATCAGCGTGGGGATGTCAGCTGGGGGAAGACAGAGGGCCAGCCTCAGGCATAGAGACTTCGGTGAATGGCGAGTGAGAGATCCAGCTTTAGCTATGGAGTTCTTAGGGAGGGTGGGGAGCAGCTATGGGAGGGTGAGTTCCAGCCTGGAGAACATGAAATTAAAATTCCAATTTAAAATTCCAACTTAAACTATTCAAACAAATTACCAATACTGAAAAATAAGAAATAAACAAAGTAACAGACATTGATACAGATTATTATAATTCCCTGTAGAAGTTTAACCAGTTAAATTTAATAACCATAAAGAAAAGTCCCCAAAGACCCAGATACTACTTCAGATAACAAACACTTGCTCTTAATTGCCAAGAAGAAAAATATGAAGGCCAAGGATAATGCCACTTTAGTATGTAAAATCATTAAAACGTTTTTCATTTCCTTCTCCAACTTATTTTACAGTTGAAGAAACCGAGACAAACAGGGTTAAGTGATTTGCCTAGGAGGAAACTAGTAGATTCTGAGTGATACTGCATTGTAAAATAATGAGATACAGTAGAAAGAACAATAAGTTCAGAGAAAGTTTTTCAGGAAATCAAATTAAGTCAAATCATTTCAAGAACATTAAAAAAACATTACTGTCTTCATTTCCAAATATTTCTTTGTCCTTTCCTCTACTCATCAATTCAAATCTGTAATCCTTAAAAAGGAAAAAGCAGAAGCAGATGTGCAAAATTCAAAGACATCAACCAAGTGAGACCAGATATGTAATGTTCCCCACACATAGTTCCCAACCTCTGCAAAGAAGGGAGGGAGATACATGTTTCTCATCTCTTCTTGACTATTCATGGCCATTATGATTATACCGATTTCAATTTCTTTTAGTTATTCTTTTCAATTATATTGTTGAAATCATGTGCATTGTTTTTCTGGTTCAATTTACTTGGCATAGTTTCACATGTCTTCCCACATTTCTCTGAAGGCTTCATATCCATTGTTTCCCTTCCATTCTATTCACTGAATTTCATTCATGTATTATCATTTGTTTTGCACTTCCCAAATGAAGGCTAACTACTTTTTTCCATTTCTTCCCACTACTAAAGTGCTGTCTCATATGTTTTGACTTATATCCATATGCTGTTGTTGTTGTTTAGTTGTTTCAATCAAATCCAACTTTTTGTGATCCCATTTGGAATTTTCTTGGGAAAGGTACTGGAGTGATTTGTCATTTCCTTCTCCAACTTATTTTATAGTTGAGGAAACTGAGAGAAATAGGGTTAAGTGACTTGGCTAGGATCACATAGTTAGTAAGTGTCTGAGGTCAGAGATGAATCTTCCTGAATCAAGATTTGACACTGGACTCACTATACTACCTACCTGCCCATAAACCTGTATGACTCTTGTTTTTGTCGTGTAGATCTTTAAACTACATGCTAGAAGTGGGGGCTCTAAGACAAAGGATGTAGGCATTTTAATCACTTTCTTAGCATAATTTTGAATTTAAAAAAAACAGTTCAATTTACAGATACAGTGGCAATTTTCTTGTGTGCCAGGTTTTTTACAAATCCTCCAACATCAGCTATTTTCATGAATTGTAATTTTTCATAAATTGTAATTTGCTGAAAGATGAAATCTCATAGGTGCTAATTTTCTAATCTCTTATTATTAAAGATTTGGAACAAATCTTTCATCCAGTTGCTACTACCTTGAAGTTCTCTTGAGAATATTTTGTTCATATTATTTGAACCTTTTTTTGGCAGGTAAATGACTTTTTCAAGGGCTATTGTTTTGTGTGAGACTATTGGGGTTAAGTGACTTGCCAGGGTCACACAGCTAGTAAGTGTCAAATATCTGAGACTAGTTTTGAATTCAGGTCCTCCTGAATCTGAAACTGGTGCTCAATCCACTCTGCCACCTACCTGCTCCATCAAGAATTTTTAAGGATGAATTTAGAAGGATGACAAACAAAGAGATTAAAACAGAAAAAAATCTGTCAATATTTCCATAAAAAAAGTTTTCTTGAACTTTTCCCAAAACAATTTTGAATGGAGCCTCAAAACATATCATAAAGCGACAGAATCCACCAAAAAACAGTGAAACAACTTTTCAGTGAGATACCTTGAAGGAACTTCAGGAAAAGTCTGTTGTATGGCTAAAAGGGATTGTAGGCAGGAGAGCCGGTAAGGCAGTGAGAGATTTTTAGCAAAAGGGTTCCAACTCCAGCTCTGAGAGCAAGGTTTTGTGCCTTGGGAAGTTGATGTAGCATTGGGCTACCTTAGAATAGGGAGCAAACCAGGAACAAGGGAAACCTCAGACAGAGTGGAAAGCCAGGGACCAGACCCTAGGACCCCAGCAAAAAAAAGCTGGAGACTATATACCCCATTCACCAGAAACAGAGCTCATCTGACAAAATGACCAAAAAAAAAATGGACTAACCATAACAAGCTGCTATTCTGATAGGGGTGATAAAAACACCATCTCAGACAATGACAAAATACCTATATGTGAAACCTTTAAGAGATGGATGAACTGGTCTCAATTCCAGAAAGACCTCTTGGAAGAGCTCAAAAAGAATCTAAAAACCAAAGAAAAGATGAAGAAAAAAATATAGAGAAAAGAAAGAAATGAGTCATAGAGGAGAGTTTTGAAAAATTAATTGAAGGAAATCAATAATTTTCAAAATAAAATTGACCAGTTGAAAAATAAAAGTAACCAACCAGAAAATGAAACAAAAAAAAGCTAAATGAAGAAAAAATAACCCTAATAACTATAATTTGTCAAATGTAAACAACTCTGTGAGACACCAAGATTCCATCAAACAAAACTAAAAGATTGAAAAAAAATGGAAGAAAATATAAAGTTCCTCTTAGGAAAAATTACTGACCTGGAAAATAGTTCCAAGAGACATAATTTATGAATTATTGATCTACTTGAAAACTAAAATCACAAAATATCATGCAGTAATTACCAAGAAAAATTGCCCTAAAAGCCTAGAACAAGAAGACAAAATAATCCTTGAAAGAATCCATTGATTCCCCCCAAAAGATATCCCAGAATAAAAACTCCAAGGAATATTTCAGCCAAATTTCAAAAATCTTAGCTAAAGAAGAACAAACAAGCAGCCAAAAAGAAGTAATTTAAATACCAGAGAATCACAATCAGAATTACACAGGACTTATCAGCTATAACATTAAAGAATCGGAGGACTTAATATTCCAGAGGGCAAAGGAACTTGGATTACAACTGGGAATCAACTACCCTGCAAAATTCAGTATATTCTTTCAGGGGGAACGGTGGATTTTCAACAAAATAGAGAACTTTCAAACTTACCTGATTAAAGGACCAAAATTGAACAGAAAATTTGATCTTCAGATACAAAACTCAAGAGATGAGTAAAAAAGCTAAATGGAAGTTGGGGGGGGTGTTAGTTAATTCTGGAGGACTATGTTTCTCTTAGGACAGTTGAAAGGAACATATTTAGACAGAGGGCATGGGTTTAAATAGGTGCTCAAACTTTTAATCATGAGGGTTGTATTTATATTGAGTCAGTGGAAGGGAGGGTACTTGAAAAGGGATATGGTATAAATTTACTGTGATGTGCTCAAACACTTACCTCTTCAAGGTTGTATTTATATTGGGACAATTGGAGGGATTGTTAAAGAAAAGTGGTGGAAGTTAAAATTGATTGTGATGCAAAGATACTTATGGCTTTTGAGAAATGTACTATCAGGACAGTTGAAAGTAGTATACCTTGACAGAGAGTGTGGGTACAAGATAGGTATAAAACAATTAAGACATGAAAAAGAGAATATTATCAAGAAAAGAAGACATTAGAGGATAGAAAAGCATCACAAAGGACACAAAGAAACACAAAGGACCAATAATAGTAAAGAGAAGGGAGGAATGATGTTATCACTGAGTAAAACATACTTTCAATAGATTTAACTCAAAGAGGGAATAGCATACATTCCCAAATGGGTTTAGAAATTTAGCCACCCTACAGGGAAGTAAGGGGGAAGGAAAAAGAAAGGAGAAGATGAAGCTGATAAAAGGAAGGGATAAGTGAAAGTAAAGGTAAAGGTAAAGTTAAAACAAAGTTTAAAAAATAAAGTAAAAGGGAAAAGGAGAAGAAAAGGGAAGAGGGCAGATTGAGAGATGAAGCAGTTAGAAATAAAACATTGGTGAACAGGAATAAGGGGAAAGGAGAGAGAAAAGTATAAAGAGGGGAAGATAAAATGGAGGGAAATACGGAATTAGTAATCTTAATTGTCAATGTGAATGGGATGAACTTTCCTATAAAGCAGAAGCAGATAGCAGAGTGGAACAGAATCCTGTTACAATGATTTGTTTACAAAAAAACACGTTTGAAGCTGAGAGATACACACAAGGTAAAGGTAAAACACTGGAGCAGAATAAATTATGCTTCAAGTGAAGTATTAAAGCAAAAAAAAGAAGGGATCACAGCCCCAATTTCAGACAGAGCAAAAGCAATACCAGATCTAAATAAAAGGGATAAGGAAGGAGAAATGCATTGTAAAATTAAGGCTAATTAATAAATGTACTTATGAAATTTTGTGATATACTTCTTATAATGCCTCTCAATTGGTGAATAGCTTAACAAGTTATGGTATATTAGTGTTATGAAATACTACTGTTCAATAAGAAATCACGTGTGGTTTGAAAAACCTGGAAAGACTTCCATGTACTGATACTGAGTGAAGTGAGCAGAATGAGAAAAATAATATACACATTAACAGCAACATTGTGATATGATAACTGATGGAAGCAGCTTTTCTCATCAGTTCAGTGATTAAAGACAATCCTGAGAGACGTGTTAAAGAAAATGCCATCCATATCCAGAGAAGAAACTGGATTCTGAATGCAGTTCAAAGCAATCTCTTGGAGTCTCATATTAGGGATTTTTATTCCTCATTGACATCTTTTTCTTTTGAGATAAAATTAAATAAATCTACTTTTCTGTCAGTTACAAAACTCAGTAGTTCTTAATCTTCCCATAGTCTGCAAGCAGATACTTGATTTACAATTTTGTCAGTTATAACTTTAATATCTTAAAAGCAGTTTCATGCAAATGAATTGATGGACCACAATGCTTTGTAGCCATTGTCATTTCAATCATTTCTCTGCCTTCAAACAGGCCCTCTAAGTATATTCATCTGAGAGATTATCTATGTGATCCTCCTAACAGTTTATATCTTTTCTTAAAACTTCATCTGAGAATCTGTGTTCCTTCACAAGTAGTTTCATCATTTTTTCCTCTTATGCAATAATTCTTTTGCTGTCTCTTTCAACAGCTAAATTGTTATATATAAAAATATGCATAGAATATAAATATATGAGGGCAGCTAGGTAGTATAGTGCATAGAGCGCCAGTCCTGAAGCTGGAGAAGTTGAGTTCAAATCAGACCTCAGACATGTAACACTTGTGAGACTGTTGAGGCTCACAGGAAGGTCATTGCATGACTGGGAATGACTTTAAGGTCCTCTTGTCCATGTACACCCCTGGCCTACTCATCTGGGTTGGCTCTCTGGATCTTCTCTCTGGATTATCTCATCTGTTCCTTATGCTTTAGCACTTCCTGGAACATTGTGTGAAAACACTAAGATTGTGATATCTGCATTGTCTGAGAGTGTTAGCCTGAGGAAGCACACTTTTATCACCTGCTGTCCAGGAGCACAAAAATATTGTTTGATTGTCTACTCAAAGAATGCCACTTGAATTGGGAGTAAACCAGGGATTAAAAAAGGGTATTAAATAACCCTGGAATTCTGTTAAATAAATAGAGAACTTGCCATCTTTGTCTCCCACTTCTTCTTCTTTCATCTGAGAACTTGACTGCAGCTGGACTGAGTCAAGTAATAGGTTGAGTTAAGTAAAAGTTAGCTGGCTGGCACACAACATATGGTGCTTAGCATGGGGCATGAAGGCATGAAACAAGCTGATTTTGGGGCCATCTGATCAGAGTCCAGGAGAAGGACCAAGCAGAACCACACATCAAAGGACCAAGACTTTGGGTTGTCACACAAGCAAGGGAAAAAGCTTCAAGGTTGCATCCTGGAGCAAAAGCCTGCAAAGAGGTAACAAGTTAGTTGTTCTCATGAAGAGGAAATTAGGGGTATCTGAAAGGGATAGCTATGTCAGAATCATAAAATGACAAGGATGCTCAGTAACCCTTAAAAAGATTAGAGTATTTTTTGAAAGCAGAAACAGTATCCCCTTGGTTACATGAAGAAGGGAATCTGGATCCAGACAGATGGAAAATCTTGGGGGAACAGCTTTGAAAATATCAAAGAAGCAAACCTGAAGAAGTTACTCTTATAAAAATGGGTTTGAGCACTCCTATTATTTGAATGGAAAATAGGTCATTTGCTGTAGAAACACAGACTACTCCTGACAGAAAAAAAAATCTCCTGAGAGGGGAGGAAAAAATAGAGATATGGGCTCTGCACCAAGGATATATCACATACCATGTATTTATACTAATCTAAGGGAGTTAGAACAAAGAAGTGTGGAGGAAATCAAAAGTCTAGTGGAGAAACTTCAGCATTACAAAAGCTCATCGAAATGCAAGAGAAGGAGATGTAGGAGCAGACCCTTGGAAGTGACTCAACTGATGCTTTTATCACTACATCTTGTGCTAGCTGTCTATGGACAAGAGATGCATGAGACAAATGGGACTTAATACTGGGCTTATTTCTGTGCACCGTTCTTGGGCTAGGATAATATCATTGGGGGAAGACTTTTTCTGGGACAGGGAAATTCAGATTTCATCTTTTGAATGAAGACTGTACTTATGGCTAATATCTCTGTAATAGATTAGCTAACTTTGAATTTTGTGAAGTTGCTTAAGAATATAATTTTTTTGATTGGCTAATTTAAGATTTTCACGAATACATATGAGGTTCCTCAAGAAATCCTGATTGATTCCAAAAGTTATTTTTCTTAACCAATCTTAATTGGTGAGTTCAAAAATATAAAATTTAAATATATGTGTGTGTGTATATATGTGTATTTAAATATCAATAGGAAATTTTACATTTCTCCACTGGCCTGGAGAAGTGGAAAAATGTTTCTATATTTTTAGATTTTGGTGCTGGCCAGAGTGTCCAACAATCTCATTTTGATAATTTTGAAATCTTTTTACAAAAGAATTGTTTCTGTGTTTATGTTAGTATCTAAACTCCTCTGTGTGTGTGTGTGTGTGTGTGTGTGTGTGTGTGTGTGTGTGTAATTCAGATCTGACTTGGGTTAAATATTACTCTGTTTAGTTTCAGTTATATTTTCCAAGTTTATCAGATTTGGGGGGCAATGTACTTGGGCTTCCTGGAATAGTTACTCCTATACATAAGAAACAATCATTAGTGATAAGTATACAAAATAGTTCAGAAAGTTTTATAGATTTATTTCTCAGCTATAAAAAGCTGTTGAGAGGTCTATAGGAACAGGCCCTGCATTAGATATTATAATTAAACAATTGGCCTTAAAGAACTGCACAACTGATTGTAAGCATGCTTTTCTCACTCTTTCTAAGAATTCAGCTCCTTAGAAGGAGCATGGATGTAGGTTCTTACAGTTTTCATACAGCTGTGATGACTGCACAGACAGGAAAAAAGGGAAAATACTGAAAATGATTAAATATGTGCCAGAATTTTTCTTTTTGGCTCTTCTTTGCTGTGATTCTGCACTGCCATTACCTGAGTTAAATGTTACTCCTTTTAGTTTGGGCTAGCCCCCTTACTAGGGCTTAGCTTTTGTTAACCTAATATTGATTGACAGCTGTATTCAACTTATGTTAATTGAGACTTTAATGTTTAGTAAATGTAGACTTCCTGCCCTCAAGAGTCTTTGAAAAGAGGGAGGGGAAAAAGGCCTCTATCTTGTGTTTAAAAAAAAATAAAAAAAGGAAAAACCATAGAGAGCTAAATCAGAGAGTAATTTAGGCACTTTTGACATATTAAAGTATTTGACAGTTTTGTAACAAGTTTTGTGAATTTATATGTTATTAAGAAGGAAATAATGTGACCATAAGAAAGGAAGATGAGGAATTTAACATAACCTGTTGTACTTGCACAGTTGGGGGGAAAATAGCAAATGACATTGATAATGCTTCAAAATAAGATCTCAAAGAAACTATTGTAACTATTGGAGATGAAGTTGATATGTTAGAATTTCAATACAAACTGAGATGTGATTATAGATTTATGTTTTTTTCATATGACCGATATAAAAGTATAAATTTCCAAGTCCTACAATTATTTGGAACCTCCCCATGCATGGTGTATCAGTGATGATAATATTTATGATTATTATCTGTATTGTGAGAAATGAAGGCCCTTGTTGGTCTTCACAGGGTATGGAGGGGAGGGCCCTTTGAAATCAACTACAAAGGGGGAAATGGTCACAGTCAATCACAAAACTGGGAGAGTTTTCCTAATCCCATTCCAAAAATGACAGACTACATTAGAAGTAACTAGTTCTTAACTGGGCAAGAGTAATCTAGTCTTGACCTTCACCTTTGCACATGCTCAAAGAGATCTATCTGTTCTTCTTCATTAGTATAATGAGCAGGGTGGGAAAACATATAAGAACCAATGTATCAATTAGATTTGTGACTCCAGCCTATGGTTGGCATGAAGGGGCAGGAACAAAGTCTTTCAAAGTGCATAAAAGAGCTTGTATGTTGGGATTTCCCCAATCCTCTCTCCCATCATGAGAGAGGCGTGCCATTTTGTTAAGATATTTTAATAAAAAACATTTTAATCACTCTGGACTAAGTATTCTCAAGCCATTTATAACATGTATCATAGTGCCTCTCATACAATATTGTCTGAAAATAATCCACCCTCTTGTGAATGGCTTACAGGCTGGTTTACATGTTGAGGGTCACAGGAAGGTCATTGCATGACTGGTAATGACTTAAAGGTCCTCTTGTCCAAGCACACCATAGCCTACTCACCTGGCCGGCTCTCTGGATCTTCTCATATACTCCTGATATTTTTTGCATGTCCTGGAACATTATGTGAAAACACTAAGCCTTTGATATCAGCATTGTGCAGGAGTGCTAGCCTGAGGAAGTAAACTTTTATCACCTGCTGTCCAGGAGCACAAAAACATTGTTTGATTGGCTACTCAAAGAATGCCATGTGAATTAGGAGTAAACCAGGGATTAAAAGGGTTTTTAAGCTCTGGCATTCTGTTAAATAAATGGAGAACTTGCCATCTTTGTCTCCCATTTCTTCAGTGTTTGCCTGAGAACTTGGTTACCATTGGACTGAGTCAAGTAATATGTTATGAGTAAAGTATAAGTTAGCCTCCGGCACGCAACAAACACCCACTAGTTGTGTGACTTTGGGCAAGTCAAGTAACTCTGATTGCCTCTTATCCAGGGCCAGCTCCATTCATCCTTATCCATATCTGACTGGTGGATCCAGATGGCTCTGGAGGAGACAGCAAGGCTGTTTTAGCACAGCACCTCCTCACTCAAATCTAATTCATGTACTTGTCATAGCATCCCTGATGTCACAGAATTCTTTGAGAATGAAGAACAAACATCATCATCATAATACAGAGAATAAATAAATTGAGAATGAATATAAATACATTTGAGCTAGTTAAATACAAAGGAAGGGAGATTAAGGAAAGTTTCATTGTTAGAAAGTGTCTTGAAGCAAGAAAGGGATTCTGTGAGGTGGAGGTAAAGAGGAATGACCAGTTCAAAGACACAGGAATAGGGGCAGCTAGGTGGCATAGTGGATAAAGCACCGGCCTTGGAGTCAGGAGTACCTGGGTTCAAATCCGGTCTCAGACATTTAATAATTACCTAGCTGTGTGGCCTTGGGAAAGCCACTTAACCCCGTTTGCCTTGCAAAATCCTAAAAAAAACCCAAAAACAAACAAAGGCACAGGAATAGAAAATAAAATATTTGTGAGGAAAAGAGAGAAGAGAGAAAACCAATTTATATGATCACAGAATATAGAAGGAGTAATAGACAATGAAGACAGAAAAATAGGTTGACATGAGGTTGTAAAAGACAAGATCTAGAAAAAAGAGATTCTATTTGATCTTAGAGGTGATAGGAATTAAGACTATGATTAAAATAATTTTGGCAGTCATTTTCAAGATAGGTTCATGTTATGGAAAGAGATTTGAGGTAGGACAACCATTTAGGAGAATATTGTCATGGTCTAGGTGTTAGAAACTGAGGACCTGAGTAAAAGTAGTGACTGTGTAAACAGAGAGAAGTGACCATATGTGAGAGATACTATGGATGAAGAAATAGCAAGATATGTTGACTGATTGAATATATAGTTGTGAGGAAGAGAGAGAGGATAAGGATGACACTGTGGTTAATAATATGAAAGACTGGTAGAATCTTTGATAATAATAGGGAAGTTTGGAAGCAGGGTGAGTTGGGAAGGAGAAAGTGAATTCTCTATAGGACTTGTATGACTGGGAATGACTTAAAGGTCCTCTTGCCCAAGCACACCATGGCCTACTCACCTGGTTGGCTCTCTGGATCTTCTCATATACTCCTGATGTTTTTTGCATGTCATGTTACCAAGAAAGACTATGTAAAGAGAGAAAACAAGAAGATCCAGCTCAGATTGTTGGGAAACACCCATGGCAGGATAGAAATGATGAGCCTGCAAAAGAGACAGAAGGACTTGTCAGACAACTGGAAGAAAACCAAGAGAGAGTAGTGTCATAAAATTCTAAGGAGGAAAGAGTATCCAGGAGTAGAGCATTAACAATGTCCAGTGCCACAGAGAGGTTGAAAAAGATGAGAATTGGGAAAAGAGCATCAGATTGTCCATTAAAAGAATATTGATGGGGGGGGGGTGGAGCCAAGATGGCAACAAGAAAGGATCGAGTCTTAGGCACTGTCTGATATAACTCATAATCTAAGGACTCTAAACTTTCGAGAGACAGAACCCACAAAGGGACCCAGAGAAGGAGTTCTCCTACTCAAGGTAACCTGGAAAAGAGCAGAAAGGCTCTGCTCCCGGGGGTTGGAGGGGCTGCCTGCCAGAGGGGCAGCTCACCAGAGGGAAAGAACTTCAGCCTCCTGGAGGCAGCCCTAGGGCACTGGGAGCCCCAGCTCACAGCAGCAGGGGAGTCTTCTGAGCTACATCCTGGGGTGCACCGGGCACAAAGTGAGGGAACAGTGGGGGACGTCTGCCAGAGTGAGCACATGGAGCCCAGCCCCCAGGGCACACAGTGAGCAGCCCAGATCCAGGAAGAGAAGCAGGTGGAGCTGGTAAGCAGGAGCCTCCCGGGCATGAGCTCATTGAACAGAGGGAGGGCAATGAAGAGAGAGAGAGACTGAAGAGCTCTGTCCTCTGCCCTTGGAACAGGACTCTGGGGCTCTGAACACATTCAGATACTCATCTCAGTCTAGGCCTCCACACAGAACAGCAGCGGCTCCCTCCACCTCAGCCCCGTGGCAGACGGGAGCACAGGAGGGAGGACAGAGCCTCACACACTGAGACCATTGTGGGAGTTCTGCAAAGGCTCAGGAAGCACCTTGAAAACAGGCTTAGGCTGGGAAAATGAGCAAGCAGAGAAAAAAAGAGGAATACCATTGAGAAATATTATCTATGATCCCAAGAAGGATGCATATACTCAGTCTGAAGATGAGGAAACACAAGCTCCTGCATCTAAAGACTCCCAGAAAAACAGAAACTGGGATCAGGCTACGACAGAGCTCAAAAAAAACTTTGAGAATCAAATGAGGGAGTTAGAAGAAAAACTGGGAAAAGAAATGAGAGAGATGCAGGAAAAACATGAAAATGAAGTCAGCAGCTTAGTCAAGGAAATCCAAAAAAAGGCTGAAGAAAATAGCATGCTAAAAACCAGCTTAGGTGAAATGGATAAAACAGTTCAAAAAGTTATTGAGGAGAAGAATGCTTTAAAAAGCAAAACTGGCCAGATGGAAAAAGAGATAAGAAAACTCTCTGAGGAGAACAAATCCTTCAGACAAAGAATAGAATTCAGGGAGATTGATGAATTTAACAGAAATCAGGAATCAATACTTCAAAACCCAAAAAATGAAAAATTAGACGAAAATGTGAAATATCTCATTGAAAAAACAACTGATATGGAAAACAGACTTAGGAAAGATAATTTAAAAATTATTGGATTATCTGAAAGTCATGATCAGGAAAAGAGCCTTGACATCATTTTCAGAGAATTACTACAGGAAAATTGCCCTGATATTCTAGAAGCAGAGGGCAAAATAGAAGTGGAGAGAATCCACCGAGCCCCCCGAGAAAGAGATCCCAAAAAACCAACCCCTAGGAATATTATAGCCAAGTTCCAGAACTCCCAAGTCAAAGAGAAAATATTACAAGCAGCCAGAAGGACACAGTTCAAATATCATGGAGCTGCAGTCAGGATCACACAGGACTTCGCAGCAACTACATTGGAAGCTCATAGGGCTTGGAATATAATATACTGGAAGGCAAAAGAGCTTAGAATGCAGCCAAGAATGAATTACCCAGCAAGGCTGAATGTCCTTTTCCAGGGAAAAAGATGTACTTTCAATGGACCAGGGGAATTTCAAATGTTCCTTTTGGAATGTCCAGAGCTGAACAGAAGGTTTGATCTTCAGATACAGGACTCAGGTGAAGCATGGAGATTGGAAGAGAGGGGGAAAATATGAGGGACTTAATGATGATGCTGAACTGCATGTATTCCTGCATAGAAAAATGACACTGATAATACTCATATTAACCTTCTCAGCTAATAGAGCAGGTAGAGGGAGCTTTTATAGTTGAAGCACAGGAGAAAGCTGAATTTGAAGATAAAATATGGTGTAAAAATGGAGTCAATAGAAAAAAGGGAAATGGAATGGGAGAAAGAAAAAGGAGAGGGGGACTATGCCAAGATATTTAATATAATAAGATTTTTCTTTATTACAATGAGCTATTGCAATGATATGGAAGGGGAGAGGCAAGGGGGAATGAGGGAACCTTTGCTCTCATCAGAGGTGGCTAGGAGAGGAAACAGCATATATACCCAATGGGGTATAGGCATCTGGAGTAAGAAGGATGGGGGGAGCAGGGGGAAGGGGTGGGAATGTGAATAAAGGAGGAGAGGATGGATCATGGGGGGAGAGTGGTCAGATATAACACATTTTCTTTTTTACTTCTTGCAAGGGACTGGGATTGAATGGCCTGTCCAGGATCATGGGGCCAGGTGGAGTCTGGGCCTAAGGGGTGGTATGGGGGCTCAGGGCTTCTTGGCCCCAGGGCCAGGGATCTGTCTGCTGTGCTACTCAGCGACCCTACAGCAGAGTCAGAGTGAAAGGAGAGAGAAAATAGAGTACATGGTAGTGGAGAAATAAGAAAGGAGGGAGTTGTGATCAGCAATGGCAATGTTGGAAAAATATGGAAATAACTTTTGCGATGGACTTACCATAAACAATGTGATCCACCCATAAAAGAGTTGTTGGTGTTGGAACAAAGACTGAAGCACATTTATTATTATTATTATTATTATTATTATTATTATTATTATTAGGGGGAGGGTGCAGGGCAAATGGGGCTGGGTGGCCTGCCTGGGGCCATATAGCAGGGTGGTCTTTGGGTGTCTGAGGCTGGACCCGGGTACTCCTGGCTCAAGGGCCAATGCTCTGCCTGCCACCCAGCCACCCCTACTATTATTACTATTTTATTTTATTTTGGGTCTTTTTTTTCTTCTTTTCGGTTTTTTGCAGGGCAGTGGGGATCTGGTGGCTTGCATGTCACACGGCTGGGTGATTGTTGGGTCTATGGAGCTGGATGTGGGCTCGGTTGCTCATGGCTCCAGGGCTGGTGCTTCGTCCATTGCGTCACCTGGCCATACCTACAATTATTACTATTTTTTTAATTTTAATTTTTTTTCTCTCCCCTTTACTTTATCGCTCAAGCATGTCTATATTCATGGGGGGAAGGGGTATTTCATTTACTCTTAAACAAGAATACTTTATTAATGTAAAAAAAACATTTGTACAAAATGAGAATAAAAAATAAAATTAAAAAAGAATATTGACTGGAAAGAACAGTTTCAGCTGAGTTACAATATTGGAATTCAGCTTAAAAACGAGTGAGAAGTGAGGGAAAGGAGAAAAGTTGGGTCAATGAATGTAGTCAGCTTTTTCTAAGGCTTTAACTGAAAAAGGAAGGAAAAATAATTTGGGCATGTGAAGGCAGTAGGTAACATAGATAAGAAGAGGTTGAAAATTATGGAGACAGGAGGTATCAGTCTGCTGGAGAAAAAGAGGAAGGGATCGAAGAGTCAGGGAGTAATAAGAGGATTGACTTGTTTCTTTGAAGGCCTTGTTAAAGGTGGAGAATTTGAATTTATAGTATGCCAAATCATGATAATATGACTTTCTTCAGTTCCATTTAGAAACAGTAACAGAGGAGAAGAAAGAGAAGGCTAGTGGGAATAATTCAGGCTGAAGGGATGAGCTCATGCTAGAATAAGGGAGAAACAATCAAGAGTTAATAATATAGTTGAATTGGCTAAATAATGAATTAAATTGTTTAAATTGAGGTTCACTATTGGGAAGAGATGAAAGTGAAGTCAAAGCAGAGATAGTGACTTGGAAAAATGCTGATGTGTAGAAAGATTAACCTGGGTGTAAAGGATGAAGAATATGTGCAAAGTGTGTGGCATAAGGAGATATGGAATAAGATATGATTGGATGGAGGAATGTCTTTGATTAAGGAATAAGAGCACTAATGGGTAATAGTGAGAAGCAGAGTTTGATAATCCCTATGTGCTTTTGAGTGGAATAAAGAGTGAGATTTATTGAGCTATTGGGAAATTAGGGAATTTTAGGAAGCAATGACAAAATCCTAAGGTTTCCTAGTATAAATGCAGGAATAGGAGAGGAGACAAGTGATCCAGGTGCTCAATATTTGAGAAAGGAAGGAGAATGATTTGGGTTGTGTTGATAGGTAATTGCCACAATGTTTTGAACAATAGGATTCAAATTTTGATACTTTGAACATTAAAAGAATGAAATATTGTTGAAAGATAGTGGCTAAGAGGGTCTTTACCAAGAGTTGTTTAAAAAAACTGAATCCAACTTTGATTCCTTTGATACTCCAGTGGGTACCTCAGTCAACCTTTAGATCTATTGCTGTTTGTCATTATTCTTTGTTTATGCTCCTCTCACCAGTCTTCCATTGAAAGAAATGTGTTCATCTGCAGACCAATTTGAATTCAATTTTAAAGCAGGATTTCATGAGATTCAATTAAGTGCTTTACTAACGTTCAAAAATACAGTGTCTACAGTCTATTCTTTGTACTCTAATTTTGTAATTTAACTGAAAGGAAATCAATCAAGTTACTCTGGCATCTTTTGTTCCTTATAAGCTCATGCTGTTTATTGCTCCTGATTCTGTGTTCTTCTTGATTCAAAAGAAGCATTTTTCAATATTCCCCAACTATTCTTGTAGATGACTGAAGCTTGATCATGCTTCTTCCTTTTTTCTGAAAATCAGTGGCACATTTTCCTTTTAGTAATTCTCTAGGATTTCTCAATCCTCCTTGATTTTAGAAAAGATTTGTTTTTGGTAGTCTGGAAAATTCATTAAGTAGTACTCTTTTTTATAAAAGAAATATTTTATTTATTTTGAATTTTACAATTTTTCCCCTAATCTTGCTTCCCCCCCCCCCCAACAGAAGGCAGTCAGTTAGTCTTTACATTGTTTCCATGTTATGCATTGACCTAAGTTGAAAGTGATGGGGGAGAAATCATATTTTTAAGAAAGAAAAATAAAGTATAAGAGATAACAAAATTACATAAGATAATGTTTTTTTTTAAATTGGGGGAAAAAAGTCTTTGTTCAAACTTCTCACTTCTTTCTCTGGATACAGATGGTATTCTCCATTGTAGATACCCCAAAATTGTACCTGATTGTTGTACTGAGGGAATGAGTAAGTCCATTAAGGTTGATCACCAGCCCCATGTTGCTGTTAGGGTGTACAATGTTCTTCTGGTTCTGCTCATCTCACTCAGCATCAGTTCATGCAAATCCTTCCAGGCTTCCCTGAATTCCCATCCCTCCTGGTTTCTAATAGAACAATAGTGTTCCATCACATTAAGTAGTTCTCTTGACAAAGGATACCTCCATCACATCTTGCTAGATATTTTAGATCATTGTGAATTTTTCCAAATGTTAACTTACTATTTTTCCATTATTTTATAATGTTCTTTGATATGTGATGCTTTAAAGAGATACAGTAGGGAACATACACCCTTAGAAAAGAATGTTCTTGGACACAAAATGAATGTCCACTTATTAAAAATGGTTAAATGAATTTTGATACATGATTATAATTATGTGTTACTACTGAGTTAAGAAATGATAAATATGAAGAATTCAGAGCTGTGTAGCAAGACAGAGATCTTTTGCTTAACCCTTAACATTCTTTACCAACTTGCTTCATCCTTCTACCTGCCTAGCCCTTTCCAACTTTCTTGCCCATTATTCTTTTTCAGACATTCCATTTTCTGGCCATTTTGACCTTATTGTTATTTCTACACATGGTACTCCATTTCTCAGTTCTGTGTTTCATTTCTCCCCATGTCTGGAATGTTCATCTCATTTCTTCCTCTCAGAATTCCTAGTTTTTCCCTAAATCTATCTCAAACATTACATTTTTCAAAAAAAGTCTTTTCTGACTCACTAACTGTTGGTTCCTTCCCTTCCAAAGTTATAGTTTGTCTTCTTTGTGTGTATTCTGAATATATCCATGTGTATGCTGTTCTCCTTTCCCCTAATATTAGACATCATCTGCTTTGTTATGCTCTGAATATACTTAAATAAAAACATTTTGTCCCACACTATTAGAATGTAAACTTTTCGAGACCAGGGATTATTCCACTTTTATTTGATATCCCAAGCATCTATTACAGTTCCTGGAAATAAGTAGGGGCTTCATTCACTTGTTGAATCAAAGTTGTAGGATGATTAGCTTTGATTAGCTTACCATTTCTGGGCAATTCTGTGACACAGAACTCTGAAGGACTCATGAAAAAAGAGAATGAATTGATACAATCGAGGCGGGCAGATCCACCAATAGGTTATTGCAGTAGCTCAAATGTGAGGTGAAAAAGGCTTGCTCCAGAATCATGGCAAGGTAAAAGAATGGCACAAATTCGAGATGTTGCAAACATTATAGGAAACCTATATTTGGTGATTTTTGTCATAGCTCCAAAATGTCATGAAATTCAGAAATATGTTTAAAATGTATGAAATTAAAAACAAAATGAGATTAAAAAGTATGAAAAATAATCCTCTGTTGATTAAATAATGTCCCCAGAACCAGGAAAATAATGCATACAATGACCACAACCTTGTTAATGGATAGTAATAAAGAAAAGAAATTCAATGCTATATAATTATAATGAGTAGTTTGACTGAGAAAAATCAATCAATTAACAGTTATTAAATACACATCATCTGGCACTGTGCTAAGTGCTAGGGATCTCAGAAGAAGCAAAAGACAGTTCCTATCCTCAAGTGGTTTACAATCTAATAGGGAAACAACATATAAACAAACATTAACAAATCATGTTATATAGAAGATAAATAGAAAATAATTAACAGTGGGAATTGAGAAAATGCACTTATCTCCTTTGCAAGAGTATGGTGGTAGAATACAGCATATACTGTTAGGCTGAGGGATGGTCTGCTGAATTGCTTTCCCCTCTATTTTTAAATCTTTATTGTATGGAGTCACTTGTGGGGGAGAGAACAAGTAGATATAGATATGAAGGTGATGTTTAAAAATGTAAAAATAATTTTAAAAAATTTTAAAATGGGGCAGAGAAATGACTCAGTGGATAGAGTTCTAGAAGACCCTCATTCCTGTGCTCAAATCTGGATCCAGACACTTTCTAGCTGGGTCACCTTGTGTAAGTCACTTAACCCTTTTTTGCTTCAGTTTCCTCATCTGTAAAATGAATTGAAGAAAGAAATGACAAACCACTTCAGTATTTTTGCCAAGAAAACCTCAGATGAGGTCATGAAGACATGGACATGTTTGAATGACTGAATAGCAACAATAAAGAATAAAAGTGAGATTTGAAAAAAAGAAGTTATTCTAATTTTATATGGTAGTCACATAGAAAATTGTATATAGTTTAAGTAGACTTTTATATAGATGCTCATTAGCATTATCATCAAGTCAACTAATATTCATGAAGTGCCTAGCATGTCTCAGGCATTTGGGATACAATAAAAGGCAAAAATAGTCTTTGTACTCAGGGAGATCATGGTGTATTGGGAAAGGCCACATGAAAATAACTGGGTACAAAATGTATTTTGGATAGTGGCAGCCATAGTTATTGGTTGATCTTAGAATCATTGAATTATAGATTTGGAAAAAACTTCAATGCTAAGTCTTACCCAAACACTTGATAAGACACTACTAAGTTTCTGTATAAACACCTCAAGTAACCTACTAGCTCCTAAGAAATTCTGCTTGGAGGATCACTCTAGTGTCCCAAAGGAGATCTCCTTTTATTTCTTTTTCCATGGCAAGCATACCACCTAGGCTTCCTCCTGCTTGTCTCTCATTTTTGATATTCCCAGTTCAATTTCCATTTATACCTCACCTTTATTATGTTCATTCCAGATCTATCCTTTGTCCTTGAATTTGTGATTTTAATTCTAAGATCTTTATAGTTTGTGATTTGAAGCCATATGGTATCACCAGGAGCATTTTGGTAGAGTTTCAAGGCTTCTGAGGTGCTTGCATATGTTATTTCATTTGATCCTCCCCCCTTGATCCCTGGGGGGGGGCTATTATTCTCTTTTTACAAATGAGGAAACTGAGACCAAGAGAGGCTAAGTGTCTTGCCTGGGGTCACACAACTATCAATGATTTGGGCAGGATTCAAATTCAGTTTTTCTTGTCTTCCAATTCTACCCTTTTTATCCACTGTGCCTTTGGGTTCTTCCTAATTCTAGTGTTAAAGAAGCTTGCTTTTGCAATGTTTACAATCTCTGACAGTACTACAGCTTTTGAAGTGCTGTTTCATTGCAGGTCCAGTTTAGTCACCAAATACAGCGCTAATGCAAATCACTCCTGCTGTTTGATGGACTACTTTAAGTGTCTTCTCCAGCTTCATGTTAGATAATATGAGCAATAGATGATTACTCAATAGATGATAGCAGGTTCCCAAGACTGTCCCAGGCAGCCAATATTCTTCCAATGAATACAAATGAAAAATGAAATGATGAATACCAAAAGTGATGCATGACATGAGAAGTTCTTCTTGTCTAGTTGTAGTAATCACTTTTTTCCCCTTGCTAATACTGTATTTAGGTGTTTAGAGACATGAAAGAATGACTTGCTGCATTTATTTTTTGTCATGATAAAAGGAATGAGTGGTCAGAGCAACTGTGACCTCGACCAAAAGCCCCTCCAGAGCTGATTTCTATTCCCTTTCATGTGTTTTCTTTCCACTGACCCATAGAAATAATACTATAAGAGGATCAGTTGAAGAAATGGAGAATGTGTGTCCCAAGGGGGGGTAAACCTTGGGTGTGGGTTAGAGGAAGAGCTACACTAACATTTGGAGGTGGATACCTACCTTATAGGAAAGTGTGGGGGAGGGAGTGAAAGACGAGAACAAGGATTTATTAAGCGGCAGACACTGAGCTAAATACTTTACCAATATAATCTCAGTTTTTTCTTTATTACCTTAGGAGATAGGAACTACCATTTCTCCCCATTTTCAGTTGAGAAAACTGAGGCAGAGAGGTTAAGGGGCTTGCCTAGAGTCATATAGTTGATATCTGAAGCTGAACTTGATCAACTAGATGGTACATGAATAGAGAACTGGGCCCAGTGTTAGAAAGACCTGAGTTCAAATCCTGCCTTGGAGATGTATTAACTTGTGATCCTGGGCAAATCTCTCAACCTCATTTGCCTTAGTTTCCTTATCTGTAAAATGAGCTAGAAAAGGAAATGGCAAACTACTCCAGTATTTTTACTCAGTATTTGACCCCAAATGGGATCAGGAAGAGTCAGACAGAATTAAAATGACTAAACAACAGCTTCTTGTTTAGACTAGTTCTATTCAACTTAAAGGGGTAAACCTAGGAGGAATGGGTGGAAATTGCAAAAAAAGGAGCCTTACAAGAATGGAGGGTTGTTATCTTTCCCTTCAAATTCCTACTTTGGCTTTTTCTTTTGGCAAAGATATTGGATTGATTTGCCATTGTCTTCTCCAGCTCATTTTACAGATGAGGAAACTGAGTTAAGTGACTTACCTGGGGTCACACAGTCAATAAGTGTCTGAGAATAGATTTGAACTCAGAGAGATAAGCCTTCCTTACTCTACGTCCTTACTCAGGCTCCTTACTCTATCCACCTATTTTCCCATCTTTTAAGTATTTTAAAAGGATTTTAACATCTGCCCAGGAGATACCTTGAAGAAAAGCTGAAAAGCACCACTTTTTCCTATCAACTGTAATACTATTTTGTACTCAACAAACAATAAAAACACTGTAAACCTGTTTTCTCTAATAGTAGAGATACCTCTATCATATTCCCTCCCTGCTTAGAAGTTTCAATAACTCCCTATTGCCTTTAGTTTGGTGCCACTCCATCATTCAAGGTTGATTTCTCATTAGGATACTCTCATACTCTTAAATATCAGCTAAGTTAGTCTACATATGACATTTTATCTCTTATCTCTGTGCATTTGGACCAGTTGTCTCCTGTGTTCAGCTCTCACTTTTTTCTTCCTTCTACCTCTTGAAGCTCTTATCTTCCCATTAACCTAGTCCAAGTGCTATCTCTACCAAAAGTTCTTTCCTAATTTCCTCTGTGGTTAGCTCTTCCCTCACCCCCACTTCCATCACATTATATTCATTTTATATTTATCTGTGAATATGTTGTATCCTCCTAATGAAATATAAGATCTTCCAGAACAAGGATTATCTCAGTGGCTCTGGTGAGTTTAATATAGTACCTGATATTCACTCGGTGATTAATAAGTGTGTGCTGATTGATCAATTTTCTAGATTATTCAAGGCAATTATATGACTGCAAAGATCTGGTCTACAATAGAATATCCTTTTTTGTTTGTTTGTTTCTCTGAAGCAAAATTTTCTGAAATTTTATTTTTCCAGTTACATGCAATGGTAGTTTGTTCAACATTCATTCATTTGCGAATTTATGAGTTACCTATTTTCTACCACCCTCCCTTTCCCTCCCCATTCCCCAGGGCAGCAAAAGTTGTACATGTGCAATTGTTTCTTTTTCTTTCTTTCTTTTTTTAGATTTTTGCAAGGCAAATGGGGTTAAGTGGCTTACCCAAGGCCACAAAGCTAGGTAATTATTAAGTGTCTGAGACAGGATTTGAACCCAAGTACTCCTGACTCCAGGGCCGGTGCTTTATCCACTGCACCACCTAGCCACCCCATGTACAATTGTTTCTAACATATTTCCATATGAGTCATATTGTGAAAGAGGAACCAGAGCCAAGGGAAAGGGAAAAAAATAAAGGAAAAACATAAAGGAAGTTTTAAAAATGTGAACATAGCATGCTTTGCTCTACATTCAGCCTCCATAGTTTTTCTCTGGATGTGAATGGTATTGTCCGTAGAGGGTTTCTCAGGATTGTCTTTAATCTCTAAACTTCTGAGAGGAACTTCATTCATCATAGTCGATCATGTTGTCCTAATGTTGTTGCTAATGTGTATAATGTTCTTTTGGTTCTGCTCACATCACATAGAATCAGTTCATGTAAGTCTTTCCATGCTTCTCTAAAGTCCAGTCTCTTATGATTTCTTATAGAACAACAATATTACATAACATTCATATACCATAACTTGTTCATCCATTCCCCAATTGATGGACATCCCCTCAATTTCCAATACAATATCTTTTGTGAAAGAAAAACCTTGCTCTTTTTACTTCCACAGTTTATCTCACAATAGTTCTTTTCTCTCCACTCACATACTTTTATTTAGTACTCTTCATTATTACTTGCCTATATTATTGGAACAGTCTGCTAAATTGATCTCTTTGACACTTCTCTGCCTTTCATTCCAGTCTGTCTTTCTGCCAAAATGATTTTCCTTAAGCACAAATCTGACTCTTATTCTCTCCTCTCAACTAATTTCAATGGTTTCCTATTGCATTTAGGAACAAACACACAGCATTCAGTTTAACTTTAAAGCCCTTCATGACTTTGTCTGAATCTATTTTTTGAATTTCATTATATCTCAACCTCCCATATTTTGTTATCATCAGACTCATTATCATCAAATTCATGTCTCTCTTATATAAGTTGAACTTGTAAATATTTCTTGATTATCTCTTCAGGAGAAATATTTTACAGAGGACACACTTTTAAGTTTACTTTCCATTTTTAACATATTCTCTATCATTTTCCTAAGTCCAGACAATTATCAAAACAACAAATTAAGCTCTGAATTACAGCATTTCCTGATTTCCAAGATGAAAACATAAATTTAACAATTGGTGGGGAGGCTATTTGAGTGGTTCCAGCACTCCCCTGCTCTTAAACAACATGCTAACTCTCATCTTTTGCATTTGCTTTCCCCATGTGTAGATTATAAAATTCATATGTAAGCAATTCTATTGCCTTCTTTCTCTCTCATTCTCACCTGGATTTATAAAAAAATAGCTTCATTGTGTTGATCAGGGAAGTCTTCATGGAGGTGAGTAACTCCCTATAGTATTTGACTAACTATTAAAAAATAAATAAACAAATGTATACTCAAAATCCTGAAGATAGAATGTAGAACTTTAATGATAAGGTAATTCAGTGGTAGATGGCGTGAAGAACACAACTTTCACAGATGAGTAAGTGTGGGCCATACAATCATCAGAATTCATCACAGTTTCAGTGGTACAATCAGAAGTACCCAGAGACAATAATGCCTGTATGGTAATATACATGGTTGGATATTAAAAGTCTCATATTCTGTATCATATTTTCTCTATGGAAGTTTTGAGATTCTTGGGGACGTCTGTGAAGCAGTGCAAGGTACATTTCCAGGGTCACATATAGATAGGTCATTATAAAAAATATGGTGCTAAATCTTCTTCATGTTGTCCTGGTTGGCAATAATACTATATTCAATGGAACATTTCAGGGTCAAAATACCTCTTTTGTGATTCTTTCTGAACCATATTCACCATTACACCCTGGTGTTTGGAACACCCAACATTGAAGGGGAAGGTAATTAGAGAGGTCTCCTGCAAAGACAGCTTTGTACATTGCAGAATTATATTGCAGAGGAAAATGATATTGTCTTCTATGGTGAACTTTGAAGTGTGAAACTCTTAAGACAGGGTGGTGGTGGTATTGTATCTGGGGCATGGGAGGTGGTTTTTGTCCTTTGTTATTGAAGAAGACAAAAATGGCATCATTATTTTTGAGAGAAATTATATTGTGTCCTGCTGTGACTGATCAGACAATATGAGCTTGGAATGCTTGGGATTGGGATTTAATCCATGTGAACAACTAGGGTGGGTATTCTAAATTTACATATGTCATATTTCCTTTGAGCTACTTCAATTCTGCCTTCCTTATAGAGTGTAGCACCATCAAATGATGAGGCTCACCATGATGGGTAGTCCAGGGCCAGTGTCTCCCAAGCTGCACAATCAATTCTGAAGTTCTTTAGAGATATCCCCTTGTGAGCACGTACCCTGTGTGAGTTCTCCATAAAATAGTCTTTTTTGCCAAGTGTACTTCTGGCTTTTTTAACAACATGCTCAGTCCATCATAGTTGTGCTCTCTGTAGTAATGTTAGAACACTTGGCAGTTAAGCTCAAGAAAGGACCTCAGTGTCTGGTATCTTCTTTTGCCAGATGATCTTCAGAATCTTCTTAAGAATTTAAATGGAAACAATTCAGTTTCCTGACATGATTCCAGCAAATTGTCCAGATTTCACAGGCATACAGCAATGAGGTCAGTACAACAGTTCTGTAGAACTTCAATTTGGCAGTTACTCTAATATCTCTTCTCTCCTATATGTTCTTTAGCAGACTCCCAAATACTGAGCTAGCTCTGGCAATGAGTGTCAACCTCATTGTTATTGTGTACCTTCCTGGAAAGGAACTGCCAAGACAAGTGAACTTATCCACAGTACTCAAAAATTTTCTATTTGCTTTAATCAATGGTTCCACATATGGATAGTGTGGTTCTGGCTGATGGAGCAATTGTGTTTTCTTGGTGTTGTTAGGCCAAAATTAGCACAAGCAGCAGAGAACTGATCCACACTTTGTTGCATCTCAGCTTCAGAGACTGCATTGAGTGCACAATCATCTGCAAATAGATGATCATGCACCAACACTCCCTTCACTTTGGTGTTGCCTTGTAGCCTTCTTCAAGTTGAAGAATTTTCCATCAGTGCAGTAACTGACCTTAAGACATTTGGTAACATGGCTGAAAACATCATGCTAAAAAGCATGGAAGCAAGGATGCATCCTTGTTTTACTCCATTGGTGACTGGGAAATCTTGAGAGTAAGCTTCCAGGGTGGAGCCAAGATGGTGGTGTGAAGCTAACATGCTCCCAGAAGTTTTTCTCTACCAAAGATAAATGAAGCCTCTACTCTAACATTCAAAGTACAGATCCCACCAAGAAAAAGAGAACATTCAAAGAAGTTTTCAACCATAGACATCATGGAGGAACTTCAGTGAAGGTCTGTCTCTTTGGGGGGGAAAGGAGAAGTAAAGTCCAGGAGGCGGGAGAGTGAGAAAGTCAGTTGGAGGCTTTTAGCCACAGTGCAATGCAGGTCCTGACAATTTAACAACAGCAGAGTGCCCAGCTGCTAGAAATACAGAACCTGGGCAAGCATGCTGTCATGGAACTGACATACAATACTGATGAACTTCTCCAGGCAATCAAATTTTGACATAATTTTTTCCATAAGCCTTCATGACTGATGGTATCAAAGTCCTTGATCAGATGTACAAATGTTTTGTTCCTTGTATTTTTCCTGGAGTTGTAGGGAAGCAAACACCATATCAACTGTTCCTTAACCATTTCTGAAGCCAACATTACTTCTGGCTCTCAGGGGGGTGACTTTCTTCCAGGTGAAGTATCAATATTTTGAGAAATAATCTGGCAGTGAATAAAAGCAAAACAACCCTTTGATTGTCACAGAACAATCTATTCCCTTTACTTTTATAGAGATGGACAATGAAGGCAGCCTTGAATTCTTGGAGATAACCTCTTCATGTCAATTAACTGGGAAAATTTCAGTCAGCTTTTGGATGAACAATCAATGGACCTTCCACCTTATAGATTTCAGCTGGAATAGAATCAGTACCAACTGCTTGGCCACTTGAAAGCAGCCTAAAGGCATCTAAAACCTTTTCTTCAGATGATCTGGGAGGCATGGGAAGGGGAGATAAGTGAATACTGGGTGGAAGAGCTAAATATTCACATTAAAGCAAAGCGGCAGACCCATGGCAAAAGGAATACTAGAAGAATTAATGTCAAAAGATTAGAGTGATTCTCTGAGGGGAACAATTAGTTGCTGACTTGGAGGGAAAGGAGCTTAAAAGAAGTGGGCAGCTTTCAGAGATCTGGTTTACAGCACTGCATTTGTTCATCTGGGCCAGAACAATCCCAAACATCAAGACTGGTTTGATGAAAATGATGGAGAAATACAGTAGCTGGTAAATGAAAAATGAGAACTCCACAGGGTTTACCAGCAGGTTAGTTCATCCATTTCTAAGAAGGTGGCATTTAATTCCATTAAAAGTGAAGTCCAAGAAAAGCTTAAAGAGATGCAGGACTCTTGGCTCAGTAGTAAGGCAGATGAAATTCAATTTTATGCAGACAGTAACAAACCAAAATGCTTTTATGATGCCCTGAAAGCTATTTATGAGTCAAAGGCATATGGTACATCTCAACTACTCAGTGCTGATGGATCCACATTGATTAACAAAATCAATGCAGCAATGCAGAAATCACACTACTTACCTCAAGTTGAAGTCAATCAGTCCCTAGCTGAAATTCCAACTGAAGAAGAGGTTTTGAATGCCATTAGGCTACTTTCAAGTGGCAAAGCACCTGGTGCTGATTCTATTGCATCTGAGGTCTACAAGATGGGGGGTCCATTGTTCATCCAAATACTGGCTGAAATTTTCCAGGTTATATGGCATGAAGAAATTATCCCCTAAGAATTCAAGGATGCCCCCATTGTCCATCTCTATCAAGGTAAAGGGAATAGATTATCCTGTGACAATCACAAGGGTATTTCTCTTTTATTCAATGCTGGTAAG
Source organism: Macrotis lagotis (assembly GCF_037893015.1). Lineage (NCBI taxonomy): Eukaryota > Metazoa > Chordata > Mammalia > Peramelemorphia > Peramelidae > Macrotis > Macrotis lagotis. Next base: position 544,449,089 of record NC_133666.1, on the reverse strand, counting down.
ATTCTTGCCAGACTCTTTCTCAATAGATTGATTCTTCACCTGGAAGTTGGTCACCTTTCTGAGAACCAGTGTGGCTTCAGAAAGGGTAGAGGAACAGTTGATATGGTGTTTGCTGCCCAACAACTCCAGGAAAAACAGAGGTCTGTATACAACAGAACAGAGATCTGTATGCAACATTTGTAGAGCTAACTAAGGTCTTTTATACACCATCAGTCATGAGGGTTTATGGAAAATTATGTCAAAATTTGCTTGTCCAGAAAAGTTCATCAGTATTGTATGCCAATTTCATGATGGCCTGCATGCTCTGGTTTTGAAAAGTAGATGCTCTGGAGATTTCCCAGTTACAATGGAGTAAAACAAGGATATATCCTTACTCCCCTATTTTTAGCATAATATTTTCAGTCATGTTATCAAATGTCTTCAATGAGGATGAACATGGCTTCAAGGTCAGCCCACTGACTGATGGCAAGTTTTTTAACTTGAAAAGGCTACAAGCCAGGACCAAAGTGGAGGGAGTGTTGGTACATGATCTTCTGTTTGCAGATGATTATGCACTCATTGCAGCTGTTGAAGCTGAGATGCAACAAAGTGTGCATCAATTCTCTGCTACTTGTGTTAATTTTGGCCTAACAATGAACACCAAGAAAACACAGGTACTCTATAAGCCAGCATTACATCATCCATATGTGGCACCTTGATTACAGTAAATGGAGGAAATTTTGAATACTGACAAATTCCCTTACCTTGGCAGTTCCTTTCTAGGGAGGTACACATTGACAATGAGCCAGCTCAGTATTTGGGAGTCTGCAAAAGAAAGTATGGGAAAGTGTAATATTGCTATATGCCTGTAAAACCTGGACAGGATACCAGTGTCATGTCAGGAAACTTAATTGCTTCCATTTAAATTCTTAGGAAGATTCTGAAGATCACCTTGCAGGAGAAGATACCAGGTCCTTTCTGGAGCTAAACTGCCTAGTATTCCAACATTGCTACAGAGAATGCAACTACACTTTAGAATGTCAGACATATGCTTTTCAAGAAAACTATTTTATGGAGAACTCACAGAGGGCAAGCACTCATAAGGTGGTCAGAAGATACTAAAATACTCTGAAGGTCTCATTGAAGAACTTTAGACTTGGCTGCACAATTTGGGAGATACTGGCACAAGATTTTCCAGCATGGTGTGCCCTCATCAGTGAGGGTTCACTCTATGAGGAAGGTAGAATTGAAGCATCTCAAAGGAAATATGACATATCTAAGTTTAGAATACCCACCCCAGGTGTTCACATGGACCATTTATGCCTAACTTGTGGTAGAGCATTCCAAGTCTGTATTAGTCTGATCAGTCACAGTAGGATACACTATAATTTGTCTCAAATATAGTGATGTCATTTTGGTCTTTGATGATGAAGGACAAGGACCAACCAACAGTGCCTTAATTTTAAAGATTAACAAACTGAGATAGAATTTGAAGTAATTCCCAGGATCACATATATAGTAAACCTGAAATTGATTTCAAGTTTGATTGATGGCTAATCATTCATTTCTCTCAATTAATCCATCAATACTTGAGATGATCTCTCAAATAGAGAAATTATCTGTTCACATAAGTTCAAGATCAATTATTCTTCCCATCTTCACTTTTCTTATTACCATTTGTCCTTCTTAACAATCTATTTTGAGTTCATATCCTATAATGTTTCATTAGATTTGTTATGATAAATAAGATAGGATATAAATATATATTTATTCTAATACTCATCTATTTTCTGTAATTCCCACTAAATTTGAACCAATTTGAAAATATTTGCCCTCAAAGATTTTGCATCAAAATATAAAACCCAAATATAAATTTCTTTTCTATACCTGTTTCATGAATCCATAGGTTAAATGATTTCCTTCAAGCATAGAAAATATAAAAAAATTAAATGTTTATTTAAAAAATAAAAAAAGGAAAACTATAATTTCAGTGATTTCTTTCTTCTCTGAGAAAAAAAGTTTCTTGCTTAATATTTCACATAAAAAAATCCAGGGTTAATATTTCTGTGAATTCCTCTCTTCTAGGCTTCCTTCCAAAGCTTTCTTGCATTAAGGTAAACCTGGCTTTTTCCAAGGTTTGGTTGAGTGGTTCTACTAAGTTGGAAGGTCTCAAATACAGTTCTTTCTTTTGATGAGTATCTAGTACTTTTTTTTCATATTTCTTTTTTTCTTTTTTTTTTTTTTGCAAGGCAAGCGGGGTTAAGTGGCTTGCCCAAGGCCACACAGCTAGGTAATTACTAAGTGTCTGAGACCGGATTTGAACCCAGGTACTCCTGACTCCAGGTCCGGTGCTTTATCCACTATGCCAACTAGCCACCCTTTCTAGTACTTTTTTTTTAAAGAAAGATTTTATTTATTTTGAGTTTTACAGTTTTTCCTCCATTCTTGTTTCCTCCCCCCCACCCCCACAGCAGGCATTCTGTTAGTGTTTACATTGGTTCCATGTTATACATTGATCTCAGTTGAATGTGATGACAGAGAAATCATATCCTTAAGGAAGAAAAATAAAGTATGAGATAGTAACGTTACATAATTATATAATGCTTTCCCCCCCCTAATTTGACAGTAATAGTCTTTGGTCTTTGTTCAAAGTCCATAATTATTTCTCTGGATGCCAATGGTATTCTCCATTGCAGGTAGCTCAAAATTGTCCCTAGTTGTTGCACTGAAAGGATGAGCAAGTCCATCAAGTTTGATCATCACCCCCTTGTACAATGTTTTTCTGGGTTCTGCTCAACTTGCTCAGCATCAGTTCATGCAAATCTTCCAAGGCTTCCCTAAATTCCCATCCCTTCTAGTTTCTAATAGAACAATAGTATTCCATGACATACATATACCACAGTTTGTTAAGCCATTCCCCAATTGAAGGACATTCACTTAATTTCCAATTTTTTGCGCCACAAACAGGGCTGCTAAAAATATTTTTGTATGTGATGTTTTTACCCTTTTTCATAATCTCTTCAGGGTATAGACCCAGTAGTGGTATTGTTGGGTCAAAGGGTATGCACATTTTTGTTGCCCTTTGGGCATAATCCCAAATTGCTTTCCAGGAAGGCTGGATGAGTTCACAGCTCCACCAACAATGAATTAGTGTCCCAGATTTCCTGCATTCCTTCCAATATTGATCATTGGCTTTTCTGGTCATATTGGCCAGTCTGAAAGGTATGAGGTGGTATCTCAGAGATGCTTTAATTTGCATTTCTCTAATAAGTAATGATTTGGAGCAATTTTTCATATGACTTTGGATTGCTTTGATTTCCTCATCTGTAAATTGCCTTTTCATATCTTTTGACCATTTGTCAATTGGGGAATGGCTTATTTTTTTTGAAAATTTGACTCAATTCTCTGTATATTTTAGAAATTAGTCCTTTGTCAGAAATACTAGTTGCAAAAATTGTTTCCCAATTTACTACATTTCTTTTGATCTTTGTTACAGTGAGTATCTAGTATTAATAAGCTAAGTTTGAGGAGATTCATCACCATGATTGGTGATAAGGACATGAATTATTTCACCTATAGCAACTCAAGGAGACTATTTACTCAAGCAAAAAAAAGATGCTATGATCTGCATTGATGTGAGGTAAGTGTGTGTCTGTGGAGGGTTGGTGGGCATTCACTGTCACTGATAAAATTACAGATCTTTAAATTACTAAAACACATCTGGGGTGAGAATCAAACAAAATAATTTATCTCAACTAGAAGTCACCTTTTTGACTACAAATATTAACATTTTTATCTTTTTACAAAATGAAATTATGTTTTGCAGTCTTGAAGTCATTAGAAGAAAACTGCTATATGATGGCATTACATATGGTCCCATCATATAGAAATAGCAGAGCTCTTGGGGATGTGGTTCCTAGATTTTTCTTTTCTAGGCTGAAAGACTAAATATACATCTTCCCATTTCTTTGTTTTCCATTCCAGTTGCACTTGCAGTATAACATTATCTTTGACCTCATACATTTTAATATGCCTAAGGGAAATTATTGATAATCTAGGCTTTATTATTTTATGTCTCCTTGAGCACAGTGCTTTATTTTTATTTCCTATTTATTTGCTCTAGATATAATAATAAGAAAATGAAAAATGATCTATGACATGCAAATGCAGAAGAACTTCCAGAAGGACAACATACCCAATTTTAAATTTTCTGAATGATGAAGTCAAGGGGAAAAAAAACACAGAGAGACCTGAGGTGTTTTCCTGGCTGTGTTTAGTGTGAATTATTCTTTGTTTCCAGACACTCTTCTTTTAAATGTTCATCTTACATGTAAATGCATAAGGCATTTTCCTCTAGTCTAACACATTCTGGGATCCCCTGTGAGTTATCAGCCTGAGAGAACAGCCTTGTACAGTTCTGCTGTCTATTCATTGTGTCTACTGTAGCTTCGTTTGTATTTATTTTGCTAGTTATATGTTTTCAGCCAAGAATTCCAATATGTAGTTCTCATTTTGCTTTCCAGGACAATTCTCCCAAGGGGAGAAAAACACTGTACACCTTTCTTCTATGGGATGAAAGTAAAAGCTTGACTTGGGAATCTATAAAGAAATCTGAATCCAACTACAGTCAGAACAATCAAAGGAGAGATTCCTTGTTTCTTTTATTTGAAACATCTGTTATATAGACACATAGATATATATGTATATGAATATGCATATGTATATGCATATATACATATACACACATATATTTTAATATATTTATTTATGTGATAGAAAACAAATTCCTCTTAGTTGGTTTTAAAACCAATGGTCCTTTATACTTCATTACTTTGCATGAGAAATATGTAATTAAGAGACCTGGCAATCTCAAAGTGCTGGGTGGATGGTGGTACTGAAACAGTAATATATTTTTTAGCAGAAGTCCATAAAAATGCTCCATGTTGAGGCATATTTTAGGCAAGTGTTTTAGTGCTACTCAGGGAAGTGATTGCTTAAGACAGTTAAAGGAGGAAAATGAACAGAGGAGAATAAGAAATTATTGCCTTTAAGAAACAATCAGTTTTGACGCACTAGTTTAAGTCCCAAAAGGGAGATGGGAAAGTATCCAGTTTGGAGGCAAGGCTCCACAAAGGCCTTCTTCGATGCAGCAGTGCCTGAAGTTCATAGAAATATTCCTGCCAACCAATTATGATTACTCTCTGCCTTTAATTACTTTTTAACTGACAGGGAATTCAAGATCTTTATCAGTCCCCGCTTTGCTGAGTTAGACAGCTGAGTAATATAGCAGAGAGCAGAAAGTAGGGTGGGGTGGGGGTGGGGGGAACTGAGAATCAGAATGGCAACTAAAGAATGCTCTTTGAAAGAACTTAAAAAAATTTTTTGATATGGTCTTTGTTGGACATTTCCTCCCCTTATCTACTTGTATTTTCACTTTCAAGTTGATAACACCCAGACTGAGTTGAAACACGAGCGATATTCCTGCCATTCTCTTCTGAGTTCATTGTGACTTTTTTTTTTATCATCAGCAGAAATAGAGGAAGACTGAATTAAACAGGAGCTGCAGAACTTGGCAGGCCGATAACAATACAAATGGATTTTCTCTAACAGAGAAAAACAGCTGTCCCCATTATTTGAATGCTTCACCTTTCTCCATTCCATTAATTGGGTCTTTGATCACAAGCTGAGGTGGAGAGGCCCTGATAAGGAATAGGTTATTAGTAAAGTAGCCTAAAGGAATGAATTGGGCCTGGTACTTGCTGCAAAAGATGAGATAAACTCATAATGCCTGTGTATGTGAGTGGTAGAGAGTGATAGGGCCCTCAGCCTGCCCTGAACTGCTTGCAAAAGGGAGAAGACTAATACTCTAATGCTATGATAGCTAATGCAGGATATAAATTTAGCTCCCGGGAGTGGAATAGGATAAAAATTCCATAAAGAGTTTTTTTTTCGGTAAATGGCTTACACTTTTATATCAAACTATGTCAGAGTATTCACTAAATAAAGTAAAATAAAGCAGTTTCTTGATCTTGCTATAGGTTGAACATAACTGGAGGCTCTCTGTAAAAGAAGCAAAGGGGGAAAATGACTGTTAAATTTGTTCACCAAGACATTAATAAGAACCCCCTTTGAAGTGTGGTAAAGCTAAATTGGAGGAATTAAATTTGATTGAATCTAAGCCTGTTTATTTTTCATTTCTGCCGCCCCTGCGTTGAACGATTTGTAATACTTCATTGGAAATCTTCAGGAACTTGCTATCATGTAATCCATTTTTTTGCTGGCGAATACGACCGCAGGGGACAAGGCCATATTGGTTTGTTGTTAATGTACTGGAAAGAGGTACTATGGAGAAAACAGTTAATATTAAATTACGAACACAAGGTTATCTTTCCGCCGCACATGCTCCACTGCCCTAGGCAGGGGTAATCTGTTAATAGCATTCAGCCACAATGACACCATTAAGGAACTGAAGCTACACATCTTTTGCAAGCTGAATGATGTATAAAGCTGGTTTTCTATCATCCTCTGTGCAATAAATTATCCATGCTGCTAAAAATGGATACAAGACAGAAGTTTGATAGAACTCGCACCCCAGTACAAAGGAAAGGCCTGGTTGGCAGCAAAGGACAGGAAGATGGGAGGGCTGCCAGGGATGCTTTTATTGCTGTCCTTCTCTCCAGCTCTACTCCAATTCTTCAGGCTTTGAGGACTGGGGGTGGCCCATCGTTTAACTGGACCTGGGCTGTATTTCTCCCTGTGGAGTGATGAGTGACTGAAGGAGAGGGAGAATGGATAACACATACAATTATGCAGATGAACACCTTGGCAAGATTTGTATGTCAGGTCTACTTTGAATGAATCATTGCATTTCAACATTGGTTTCTGATTGTGTATGCCTGAGTAAGAAGCGAGGAACATTATAAATGGCTTGTGTTGTAAAGTCCTCTTATTGGTTCAGGGCTTATAACCCACTCATACTCATTGCCCTTCTTCATATTTCTTGTCCCATCAAAGGACAAAATAAATGGTCAGGAAATATTTTAAGATTTTTCCCATGATCCTTTTACATGCATATATTCATTTTTAAAAGAATATAAGCACACCATGGAATTAAGGAGCATCAGGATTCACACCCCACTAGCAGTTCCATCAAACAATTGAAATGTGGAACTGGAATTCAGGAGAGAGATTAGGTCTAGATACATAGATGTGGGTATCATCCAACTAGAAATGGTGCTTGAAGGAATAGATGAACCTTTTCATCTCCTGAAAAGAAAGTCTTTACAAAGAAAATAAGGCCAAAGTCTGAGCCTTGGGGAAGAGTCATATTTGGCATATGGGAGAACAATAAACCAGGGAAGAAACTTGAGAAGGTATTAGGCAGGCAGTTAACACAGGAGGACTAAAACAGAAACATATCATGGAAACCAAGGGAGGGGGAACTGACTGTGTCATATGCTGCAGAAAGTACAAATACTGAGAAAAGATAGCTTTTAAGAGACATTTAAGGGAAAAGTTTTAATTAGGTGGTGAGGTCAGAAGCCATCTCACAAAGGAAAGAAGAAGAAATAGGTAATGAGGAAAAAGAGGCAAAATACTTTTCTAGGTTCTGTGGTGGATAAAAGTGAAATTAGCCACATTCCCTTTAGTCAACAAGGTTATAATCTAGTTAGCACACATAAAGATAATCATATGATTACAAGACAGAGCAAGGGAGAAATCATGATGGTCTGGGTGGTCAGGGAAGATGTTATAGAAGTGATCCAAAACTGAAGGGAAAGTTATGATTCACAAGAATTTGCTTAGTATCAACTCCTAATTTCATTCTGACCTCACACAGAATGTATTCCAATGCAGATATTTCACTTCATCTTGGATAAAGAATGATATATTTTGGTAGAAGAAACATAATACTCAGGAATCAAAGAAGAAAACCCAAAAGAAGATAATAATATGGGAACTAATAATCATAGTTATGGTGCCTACTCTCGATCAGAAATTTTGCAAAGTAACTGAACCCTGGAGAAGTGAAATTACTTCCCCAAGTCAGATAGGCTATTAATGGGCTGAACCAGGATTTGGTTACAGGTCCTTTAAATCCAAATTCCATTTTATCACTGTAATAAGATGATGGGTTTCATTTTAGACATGTTGACTTTGAGGTCAAGGTCCAGCTTTTCTCTTGAATGTCTCTGCAGTACCTTGGACAGTACCCTGGACAGATGATAGCAATTGCTTGCCGAATTGACTCGACTTGAATGGAGATGTTTTCCAGGTGATTGTGAAGAAAAGCAGTTCTCTCAGTCATTGGGGAGTACCTTTGCCCTCAATTATTAAGACTTTTCCTGCAGTGATTGCAAAAATTTGGCTTCTGGGGAGGCTTTTTTTTTTCTTGAGGAGTTGAGTCTAGTTCACAAAAGCTGTGAGGTTGACAGCCCTGGAGGTTTTGAAGTTCCTTACTTATTGATGGAATAGATTTAGCTCTGGCAGCAGCAATTTAAAAATCTTCAGCAAACTGACACGTGACCTTGAGAAGACCAGCCTGGGAGCTCTATCTATTGCCCTTCCCACCTTGGGTTTCTTTGATGAGGCAGCCAATAAGAGAGACAGTTGTTTTATTTCAAGGACTTGAATGGAGAAAATGGTCATTTAAAGACAATCCTTTTGTCTCTTACACTCCAAGGGGAATAAAGAACAGCATCTCCCCAGGTAGTCACATCTATGGGTTATCTTTTCTTATGTGGTCAAAGTAGAGATGCCCTTACAGAATGATTTGGCAGTGAAAAATAAGATTTTCTTCTGAGACCATTCATCAGCTAGTATTCAACTGCAAAACTATTTTCCTAACATGTAGTCAGCTGAACTACAGCTACAGTGAGAATGCTGTCTTTTCCAAGGGAATGTGGGTCTCTACAATGCTGGATAATTGTTTGTCACTTTGGTGACATTCTAGGATAGTTTGGGTTAAATCATGTAGGACCTCTCTGGATCACTCATACATTGCATTTGTGTGCATTTGAGATGTATGGGGAAAGTATCTACTTGGCTGATAAAAATAGAAGAGAATTCAAATTTTTCTTTTCATTGAAATTCGCAGTTTATATTCTTTGACTTGACCTTGACCTCTTTATGCTTTTAAATACATAGGGAACCTGTCTTCCCCTCCCCACATCCCACCTCTTTTTCATGCCCTGCTTTCTTCCTTAGAACCATGCTGTAATAATACTTCCATTCCTCTCTTTAGTGCTTGGGTTCATTAATATTTTTATGATATCATCACAATCTTCCTGAACACCTTGGGATTTTTCTCACTTGTTTTTTCACTTTCTGCCTGAATGCCCTGAAAAGATCTAGAAGATGCTTGGTTCACAGTTTTGACGATTCCCCTTCCCCCACTTCTTTTTCTACTGCTTTGGTTTTTGCTTTTAATTAATGCTTCCCCTATTTTTTTGAGTAAAGATAAAGGAACTGAGATGTAGGAGGCTTTTTGACTCTCTCCTCTTCCCAAATCATTTTCAAATGTCTGAAAATATTTTTCCACTTAATTTTTATGACCATGTTTATTTTTTTAAGGAAATTTCCTCAGTATGTTTCCGAGTCCTGAAACTTTAAGTCATAGCCTCCCTGGGTCCTGAGACCTTGGAATTGACAATTCCTCTTATTGTTACTGTGGAAAATGATGAACTATACCTGTGAAGATCTTTGAATTTTCAGAACAAAGATCAGTTTTAAAATATATAAACATAAAGTAAGACAACTGTGGTTTTGCTCTTTAAAATATACAAAAAATAAAGAGCAGAGGTTGAAGACAGGCATTGAGGAAGAATGTACAACTCACTATAATACATATATTTGTGTATCTTTATATCACATATTATATACATGCTATCTTATCCTATATTATGCTACATAACTACTGCATTATCTATCTGTCATAGTAGTAATTCCTATCATCCTTGTATAAAGTTTTGGGGAAGGCACTTATAAATAACATGAACTTATCATCTAGCATTGATGGAGGCTGGTCAGTTTGAAGGCTTTTTTTACCAAACCATAGAGTTCCAATTTGTATGGCAGCCAGAAAGGGTTCCATTTTCATGTGCATTGTTTAATAAAACAGAAGAACTCTTTATTGAGCTGTCTGCTACTAGGTTACATTAGAAAGGTTCAGAGAATCTCAGAATATCTGAATTGGTTGGGATTCAGGAGGCCATCTCATCCAACTCTAAAGTGAACAAAAATCTCCCATCACAATATAATCAACAAGTAGTTTCAAAGATTTTACTAAAACACCTCAAGTGAAGGATAACTGATGACTTCCAAAGGCAGCCAATTCTACTTTTAGAAAACTCTAATAGATAGATATTATTCTCTTTGCATTAAGAATTCCCTTCTTGGCATCTCCCCACCTTTTTATAGAGAATGGAATACATTATAGAGAGTGGGGGGAATAGTACTTAGATACTTTGTTTTGGATAGTATTGATTAATTTTGCTGAATTTTCCCTCTCTTTTTTATTCTGAAAATGGGGAGGGGGGAGGGAAAAACAAGAGAATGTAGTTTATATAAAAATAAAACTGTTAATAAAATTAATTTTTAAAAAATAATTACCTTCCTATAAGTTCCATGCACTACTGATTTTTCTCTCTAAGGACATAAAGATCAAGTCTAATACCTCTTGCAGACCACATTAATTTGATTCAATTTAGTTCATCTAGTGTACATGCAATGCCTACTAGGTGTCAGATACTCAGTTTGGTTTGGTCATACTAAGGTAGAAATGAAAATAGGCCTTGCTCTCCAGCAGCCTGTACTGGCCTTGGAGAAGCAACAGGTACACAGTGAAGTTAATATGAAATACATAGAAGTTAGACACAAAATAATTTCAAAAGGTAGTAGCATGGGGAAACAACAATCATTTTTAGATCAGTTACTATGTGCCAGGTTCTATTGAGTGACAAATATCATCTTATTTGATTATACCACAATCTTTAGAGGTAGATATACCCATTTTTCAGATGAGAAAACTGATACAGTGATTAAGTGACTTGTCCAGGGTCACATAGTAGTAAGTGTTTTTAACTCGGTAGTAAGATTTTAAACTCAGATCTCCCTTATTCTAGACTCAGCTCTCAATCCACTGTGTTATCTATTGCCCCACATCTAGTCTACCTTCCCTACCTCACCCAGGTTAAGCTATTTATTCATCAATGATCTGATCCTCAATTCTGGTGGCCCTTTTCCAGTCTCCAAATTAAAACTTATACTCAAAAAAAGGACTACCTAATTAAGATGGAAAAAACTGATGAGATTTAATGTTACCACTCACAGGGATATTTACAGTATAATCTGGGAGCAGAAATTTTAGCAATCTTTTAACAAAGTCATATTTTAAATATTTTAATTTAATAAGGTCATTTCTTTGCTCTAAAACCTCCCCTAAGTCACTATTGTCTGCTGAACAAAATATTAATTCCTCTGTCCCTCTATATTCTGGCTCCAACCAAGCTTTCCAGCTTTATCTCAGGACTCCCTTTCACCTATTCTACTTTCCAGTTAAATTGAATTTGCTATCCTCTGTTTTCACCTTGTTTTCTTCCATCTCAATGCCTTTACCCTGGCACTGTGCCCCATTTCTGGAATGAATTATCTCCTTCTTTGCCTCTGAAAATCTTGCTCTTCCTTCAAGGTATAATTCAAATGCCAACTTCTCCATGAAGCCTTTTCTGTCCTGCTACTTTTGGGGAGAATCACAGTGACATTTATCATATTCTGCTTCATATTAAAGTGATTTATGTCTTATTCTGCATATTAATATGTGAACTCCTAGGTACTACCTCTTATTTTATCTTTATATCTCCCCTATTTGAATGGCCTTTACTTAGTAAGTATTTAATAAATATTTGTTGATTTGATCTCTAGATTCCAGACAGAGCTTTACCCTGGTAGCTGCTAAGCTGCCATAAACATGCTGTCCTCTCTCCCCCACTTTTTTTCCTCAGCTTTGTGAACAAAGTTAAAATAGAACTACCATTGCTTCTGTAAATGGCTCCACATCTCATGCCTGGGACTGCCAGATTTTCTCTGGCCACAACTCCAACTCTTTTATATGTGCTGTCTCTTCCTATTAGAAAGTAAGCTTATGGGATCAGGGAAGCTCTCTCTCTCTCTCTCTCTCTCTCTCTCTCTCTCTCTCTCTCTCTCTGTCTGTCTGTCAGACCAACAGGGTTAAATGAATTGCCCAGGATCACACACCTAATAATATCTAAGGTCAGCTTTGAATTCAGCTCCTTCTGATACAAGACCCATTCTCTAGTCACTATACTACCTAGGTGCTTACTAAAATTTATTTGGGGAGTGACATGGACTGATTTGTGCTTTAGGAAAATCACACTGACAACTGAATGGGAAAGATTGACTGGAATAGGGAGAGTTTGTGGAAGATAGTCTCACCAATAAGTTATGGTAATAATCCCCAGGCAAGGTGATGAGGGCCAACATCAGGGTAGTGGCAGTATAAGAGGGAGGAGATGTAAAGACTGGCAGCAAGTTGGATATAGGAGTTGGCAGTGAGAGAGAATAGGGGGCTCAGATTAATACCCTTGCAATCCTGGGTGACTGGAAGGAAGGTTGTGCTTTCAATAATAATAGGAAAGCTCATAAAGGGAGGGTTTGGATTTATAACTTTACTTTACATCCCATGTCCCTGAGAGTTAGGGGTTTGAGAGAGCACTGTGGTCCCTTCTAATGAGGATAGGACTTGAAGAGGAAAGACTGTAGACTAGGCATTGAAGGAAAGAAGGGGGTAGTCCTGGGAGTTGGTAGTCAATAGTTAGCAAAATTTTAACTTGGTAAATAGCTTAGCATATATTAAGTGATACATAAATGCTTTGTCATTCATTCATTCATTCAGTTTAGGCAAAAACGCTTAACCCATGCAGAAGATAAATCCTGACTGCTGTCCTTACTCTTCATCTTTCCTAGTATAGTTTTTTTGACATTTTAAAGATTTATTTATTTTTTGCATTTTAGAAATGAAGTAATAAACATTCAATACTTGTTATAAGTCACAAATCCTCTTGTACTGTTTAGTGTAATTACTAAATCTCAATTTTTCAGAGTGGTGGCAGAAAATTTGCAAGAGGTATATATGAAAACAGTTGCAAATCAATTTCAAAGTATAGTTTCAGTAAAATTATTATTTTCTTCCATTCTTGACAACAGTTAGCTATTGATATCCACTGGGTACATGTTGTATAGACAGCACTGATATAATCTCTACTATTGCCACCTTCTCTATTATTTTTTTTTTCAGTAAAAGGAAAGAGAACTGGTATCATATACCCTTAAGATTAGGAAGGATTATATATAAAGCTGGAAGGACTTGTAGAGAACATTGAGGTCATATGATTCAAGCCATTTGTTTTACACATAAAGCACTCAGGAAATGATAATATAAAGGAAAAGCCAGCAGTTAGTTTCATAGAATAGGGAGATATTGGATGAAAATTTGGGTTTAAATTTTGAATAAATGGAAAAAAATTATTAAGCATTTTTTTGTTGTTCACTCATTTCCTATTTTTTGTGACCCACTTAGGATTTTCTTGACAAAGATACAGGAGTGGTTTGCTATTTACTTCTCATTTTTACAGATGAGGAAACTGAGGCAAATAGGGTTAAGTGACTTGCCCAGGGTTGTACAACTAGTAATTGTCTGAGACTAGATTTGAGTTCAGGTCTTCCTGATTCCAGGTCTAGTGCTTTATCTACTGAACCACTTAGCTGCCCCATTAAATACTTTTTATGGACTAGGAACTGTGATATGCAATTAAGTTAAGTTGTAAAATGTTGAGCTGAGACTAGACAACCTATAAGGTCCCTTCCATCTAAATCTAGAATTCAGTTAGTAAGAGATTTAAAACTGGGAATGATCATTTGGTTCAGCATTCCCATTTTACAAAAGATGCTCAGATGTAGAGCTAAAAGAATTTGCCCAAATGACAGAGCTGGAATATGATCCCAGATATTCTGATTCAAAATTCAACTTTCTGCCCATTGAATACCATGGTCTCAAAAAACAAGCTAACTCAGTGTTTTTTAATATAGAATTTCTAGGAACTGGAAAAACATATTAGTTCTTTAAAGTATACTTCTCTGATCTTTCTAATTTCATCCCAATGGTTCTCTTGACCCTGAAGTTTGGAAATAAGAACCAAAACGAAAGAGTCAAAATGAAAGAGGAGATAGTAAGAGATGGAAGTTTATACATTTAAAGAAACCTGTCTCATAACTTCTTTAATTCTATATTTTAATTGTCATATTTTCAACTCATTCTTCTTACTGGGATCTTTCTTGTAGGGAACAGAGGGACATCATTCTATCATGCTCCCTTCTTGGTTCCTGGTCATTCCATCGTGCTTCTTTTACCTGTCTGTTGGTCTGGCTTTGCTTGGATTGCTTGCAGGGTAAGAAGAAAAATACCATTCCATTGACTCCCTCAATTGCTTCCCTTGCCAAACTACCCAACATTTTAAAATAGCACTTTACAGTCAAATCACTAGGGATATTGATAACCTACCTAAGCACTTTCCTCAGGAAATATCAACCTTCCACCCAATCATACTATTCCCATCCCAGTGATTTTGACACTATAGGTTTCATTATTTAAAACTTGTTCTCCAATTTTTTTGTTCCTTTTTTCTATTCCCCTCAAGTGTTCTCTTCTAAAGGCACCTACATCTTCAACTGTACCCTTTGGAATACCTGTACCATAAATAACAAATATTTTTTCTTTTTTTGTTTTTTAGGGTTTTTTTTTGCAAGGCAAATGGGGTTAAGTGGCTTGCCCAAGGCCACACAGTTAAGGTAATTATTAAGGGTCTGAGGCCGGATTTGAACCTAGGTACTCCTGACTCCAGGACCAGTCTATTCACAGAGCCACATAGCCACCTTTACAACAAATATTTTTTCATTTCAAAAATTTTCCCTTCTCACTTCTTCCATTTCTTGGTTCTCAGTGAGACCTGGTTTTCCCCTGACAACACAGCTTCCTTTAACCAGTCTTTATAACACTCTACATTTTTATTCATTACTCTCAATTCACTCAGTGGTTGAGGTGGGGGAATTGAGATACTACTTGTTTTCCATTGTTGCTTTCAGATTTTCTCCCTACCACCACCAATCAGTAAATGGCACTCGTTCTTTGATATTCATTAAATCCATAACTAATACTAAATCAAAATTTTGCTAGCTATTTTCTACCAACCCCTAGGACATTTTCTGCCTTTCCTCAAAGGATTCAATGCTTTACTATCAATTTTTCTCTCCTCCCCAACTTCTGCTTTTATTCTAGATAATTTCAACATACACATTGATGCTCTCTCAAGTTCCTTAACCCTCCAGGTCCTCAATAGATTCATTTCACATGTCCTACTACTCTATCCCACCTAGGCTATATATAGAAATGATCAGAGTCTCAATCTTACTCTATTTCAATCACTATCCCTAAATGCACCACTTCCCACTTTGTGAACTTTGAAATTTCTTTATATTGTTACAAGATCTTGTCATTTCACATCTCTCTCTCTTTGCAACCCTAAACCTTGCTTTTTGTCCTCATTGTGATCATCAATCTCTAAATCCTATAGTTCCTTCCCAGGCCAACAAGCCTGTAATGCCTACATTTTCTTTCTTTCCTTATTTTGACCCCTTGGTGAACCAATTTAATTTCACAATATCTTCTCTTGAATTTTTTTGTTCCCTTATTTTATCACTGATTTTGCCCTGCCAAGTCCTAGCTTTGCATGAATTCCACCATGTACTACCTACTATCTTTGTGCTATGCACATGCTGCTGAAATCTGGAGAGAAATTGGAAGTCACTGGAGCTACTACAAATTTATGTTACATAATTTTGTACCTATCTATTTGACTACTTATTCCATTCACCACAGTGCATTTTATAAGAATATCATAGCTCTCCAGACCCCACTTTCTCAGCTGAGAACACTGCCTTCATATTTTTTGAAAAAAATGAGTTTCCTCTTCTCCCTTCCTATTTATTGTACATCACACAGTTGCCATTTGCCATTATTTTCTCCTTCAACCTTGTGTCAAATGAAGTAGACTTTCTCCTTGCCACGGCAAACCTTTCTATTTGCACAACTGATCCCATCCTTTTCTTCTCTAATCAATGACCCTCTTTATCATGCCTATTTCCTCACTAAATTTCAATCTCTTCATCTGCTGGCTATTTCTTTACTGCCTACAAACATAATCTTGCCTTTTCTTTTCTCAAAAACTCACTTGATCCTTCCATGAACTAGCTATTATCCCATATCTCTCTTTCTTTTGTAGTTAACTCCTTGAGAAATCCATCTTAGATGGATAGCTCCACTTCCTTTCCTCTCATCTTAATGCCTACAGTATGACTTCTGTACAGTTACCAATGGTCTCTTTATCACCAAATCAATGACTTTTTTTCAATTTCCATCTTTTTAAAAAGTTCTCTGT
This sequence comes from Macrotis lagotis, assembly GCF_037893015.1. Classification (NCBI taxonomy): domain Eukaryota; kingdom Metazoa; phylum Chordata; class Mammalia; order Peramelemorphia; family Peramelidae; genus Macrotis; species Macrotis lagotis. Next base: position 544,432,599 of record NC_133666.1, on the reverse strand, counting down.
TGGCTTTGACACTGTCAATCACTCTCTTCTCTTTGATACTCTCTTCTTTCTAATTTTCTGTGACATTGTTCTCTTCTTGTTCTCCTCTTACCTTTCTGACCATTCCTTCTCAGTTTTCTTTCTGGATCTTAGTCTAGGAAATAGTATTTCCAGCCCCTGACCTGTACCTTCTTTTTCACCCTCTGTACTATTTTGTTTGGTGATCTCTTTTGCTGCCAAGAATTCAAGGATCACTTCTGATGCTGATGATTCTCAAATCTATTTATCAGTCCTAACCTCTCTCTCCTGACCTCCAGTCTTGCATTTCCAAGGGCCTATTGGTATTAGGCATCTTAAATTGGATTTCCTATAGACATCTTAAATTCAATGTCCAAAACTGAAATTATTTGTTCTCCCAAATTCTTCCCTATTCCATTTTCTCCCTCTCAATCACATATGCTGACAACTTAGATGCTATCTTTGACTTCTCAACTCTCCCCACTCCTCTCTCCCCCTCTTTCTCTCCTCCTTATTCTTCAGAGCTTCTTTTATATATGACCCCTTCTCTTCAAGTCTACCTCCCTGGTAGACTACTTCCTACTACTTCCTACTACAAGTATCTCCTCAATTCAGTTCATCCTCTACTCAGATGTCAAATTGATTTTCCTGTCCCTCCTATTCAATAAACTCCAGTGATTCCCTAATACCTCCAATGTCAAATAAAGTTCTCTGATTAGAGTTCAAAATTCTCCATAACCTTCCCCTACCCCTTTTCATTCTTTTTATAGTTTACTCCTGTTCCTAACACTATTACCACCTTGAAGTCTCCTATATAGTGACATTGATCCCCTTGGTGTTCATAGTATAGGATATGCCTCTTTATGCATTTTGATTCACTATCCCTTTTTCTTGGAATTCTCTTTTTTCTCACCTCTGCCCCTGGTTTCTCCAGCTTCCTTTGAGTTTCAGTTAAAATTTCATCTTCTAAATAAACCTTTTCCACTTTCCCTTATGCCTTCCCTCCATTGATTACTTCCAATTTATATATAGACATTTGCATGTTGTCTCTTTCATTAGAGAGCAGGGACTGTCTTTTGCCTTTCTTTATGTTCTCATAGTTTCTGGCACAAAGGAGGGACTTCATGACATGGAGGCTTGTCGATTGACTAAATCTGGGTAATGGAACTAAGGAGATCAAGTGCCCTAAAATTAAACTTTCCAATATTTAAAAACTGTCATTTTTCCTGTAATCCTTCCATCTCTCTCCTTCATCTTCTCTAAGCTAAACATACCTAGTTCCTTTAATTTATCCACACATGGCATGATTCTAAGTCCCTTCATCTGGACACACTCTAGCTTGTCAACATTCAGATTTTGAAAACACATTCCAGATGTAGCCTGACCTAGGTAAAATACAACAGATATGTTACCTCCATTGTCCAAGACTTTATACTTCTCTTCACATAATTTAAGATTATATTTGCTCTTTTGGCTGACACATCACACTGCTGACTCATCTTGAGTTTACAGTCCCTTGATCCATCACTCCCTTTTCTCTTTCCATCTTCCCCTGGTCTTTTCATATAAATAGTATCTAGTGACATCTGCCCCATCTTGTATTTGTACAGTTGATTTTTTATCAACCTGAGAGTAATAGTTTACTTTTATCACTATTATATCAATTACATTTACTACTGTTATTCTCCCCTCTCAAAAAACGAGGAGAGGGTTCCATATTTCTCTTTGGAGATATGACTATACTTTAGAGTTCCTGAAACTTCAAAATAGTCAAGTAGGGTGGAAGATTCTGAAGCAAAGAGCAATGTTTAGAAATTTTGCTTTCAAACCTAGTCATTTACTACTACATTAATACATAACCTACATGGTTATATGCATTAACAGATATTTTTAAAAAATCACCGAAGATCTCAGTAGGTAGTCCTTAATGCCCTTCTATCACCCAATCTTTCAATACAAATAAGTGAAAAATGATACTTTCCATTATATACTTTTTTCTAAACTTTTAAAAAATATCTTTTTAGAGCTATTGAATCAAATTCTGTAAAACTTTCAATAATCATCTTTTCTCCAAGAACTACTCACCAAAGAAGATATCCCAGAAATCATATTCTTTATCATCTCCAAGGCATGCCCAGGCATTTCTATCCTACTATTTTTTGATGAGGCTTGGATAGCAGATTTTTGTCCAGTTCTTTAGATTTTTTTTGTTCTGAAAAAAAAAACCACATGAGATTTGCACTATTGGGAGATCATCTCCTATAAGTAAAAACCAGTGTGGTACTGAGAAGATGGATCTTGTGTGTTTTAAAAGCTAAGCAGGAATTTTTCTTCAAGGCACATGACAAATTGTCTGAACTTGGCAAGCCCCTTTCCAGAGTCTTTCATGTGTGCAGCACTTAGTGATTCTTGAGCTTGGACATTTCTAGTCATTGTTGCAACTTTTTTTTAAGCTGCTCTTTTTTCTTTTTGATTGGTAAATTTCCTTGACACCAGTCTCATGACAAAATTCTATTACTACAAATTAACAAGAAATATGAAATGTGGGTGACTTGTTAAATATGCCTTTGGTTTGGTCATGTCATCTATCATCTATATTCCTTAAGACTCAATCTATTGGGGGTGGCTAGGTGGTGTAGTGGATAAAGCACTGGCCCTGGAGTCAGGAGTATCTGGGTTCAAATCCGGTCTCAGACACTTAATAATTACCTAGCCGTGTGGCCTTGGGCAAGCCACTTAACCCCATTTGCCTTGCAAAAAAAAAAAAACCTAAAAAAAAGTAGAGAAACAGGAACCCATTCATTGATGTATGATATACTAAGACTCAATCTATTGGTCTGTGCTCCATATATATCATCAATATAGTGAGGACATATGGCTGGAAATTATTTTGTCCTCAAAAAAGGGGGGGAGGGAAAGAAAAATATTAATATACTTTAAAAATTGCTATGAGTAAGACTAATCTGATTGACAATGGCTTAGGGAGTGAGATGTCATCAACTTATATAGTGAAGCCTCCCCAGGTTTAATTAAGGAATAGAAACTTTGGGTCTCTATTCCAAATAGGAAGAGCCAGGGGAGAATTTACTTTCTTCTGAAACTAGAAAAGTATGATTCTGTGACCTACAGATGATTGGGTTAATTTGTCATATTACTGTAATGGCACCAAATGCTTTAGTCTTTTAAATTTAAAATCAAGTGACTTTAACCTGGAGTCCACAGACCTCCAAAAGTAGATAGCTTTCAGGTGATCCATGTGGATGGGGAAAAAATTGCATCTTTATTTTAATTAACCCTAACTGAAATTTAGTATTTCCATCCATTGTGAATGTAGACAATAAACATTATTCTGATAATAATGGGTCTATAAGTTTCACTAGACTTTCTTAGGAGGCCATGATACAAAAAGGGTCCAAAAATCCTGATTTAAATGGACAATTACTGGAACTAGTCCTAGAACAAGTCAACATTTGCCCATTGTGGTAGAAGTGTGGGATGTAATTGATAATAATGATCATAATAATAATAAAAATCATAGCTAGCATTTATATAGGTTTACTAAAATACTATATGTGTTATATCATTTGATATATAATTTGCATTTTTGGGGTTTATTCTACAGGGAAAACAGAAGGGAAGAATAACAAAAGAAGGTAAAGTGAAGGGTTAAAGGAAGTTTCAATAGGGATCCACTACACTTAGAAATTTTTTATAGTGTTCTGCTATGGAAAACTGCTTGGTATGCTTTGTGTATATATTTAATTCGATTCAATAAACATTTACTAAAACACCCAAAGGGTTCTTCACATGTTGGTATGGGGAAGGGCACATTGTCATAGGATCAATTTGTCTTTAGAACTATTAGCTCTAGACCTGGAAGGGACTCAGAGGTCCAGTATCCATTTTTGGTAGATCTATGACATATTCTCAAGTCCCTTAGCTTATATAAATCTTGCATTGACTGTGCTGGTGGAAGTGTAGTAAAAATAGAGTTGGCTCAGAACCAGAGCTTTGTGTGTCTTTTTCCTCCTTTCTCTGTCCCTTCTCTTTCATCTAAGATGCTGCTGCCTCCACTCACACACTTCCTTTTCCTGGAGGCAAGAAGCCAATGCAAACCCTTGTAAAGGTAGATGATAAAGTAAATATTTATCAAGGATTAGATCTCATCTTTTGTTGACTTGTCTGTTGCTTTTCTTGTTGTTATTATGCTAAATTTATTTTCAAGAAGTCAGATAAACCCCTAACTTGAGCCAAGCAACCAAATTCTCTGACAAATGGGTAGTTTGTACTCAGACTTTCCTCCATGCTTTTGTAGTCGAGTCAGACATATCAACTTTTTATGTCACCTCATTCAGTTCTGCTTGGACAATTCAAAGTAAAGGCAGCTCAGTTAGGCTTCTTATCTAGAAAATGCAACACACACACATACACACACACACACACACACACACAAACACACGCTTAGCAGCCCTCCACTCTTCACTCTCCTCAATTAGAAGTCATCACACAACTCCAACTCTTAACATTTCTTGATTTAATGAGGTACACTGGTTGCTTTGTAACTCATGGTGTAGAAAGAATGTGATTAAAGCATACTGTAACAGATGTGGCAGGGAGAATAATATTTCTAAGACCGTGGGAAGCCTTTGGAAGATTCCCAGAGAATTATTTAATAAATTCTGCTGCTCATGAGTCTGAGAATGGGATTATTGCCGATGTATTCAATCAAGACAAAAACTGATGGAAAGAAAGGAGAGAGCAGATCTTTTAGGATGAGGGAGAAATGAAAGTGAGAAAAGGATTGCAAGAAATCATCCTAAAATCAGACTAGACATGGTTAAAAAAAATATCTGGGTACATAGAGTGGACACAAACTACTGAGAGAGAAGGACAAAAAAGAGAGAGACAAAGGAAGGGAACTGGAGACAGAATGAAGAATTCAGATATAGTAATAGACAAAATACAGACAGACAGAGACAGTGTGACAAAGAGAAAGACAGAGATAGAGGAGAGGAGAAAAAGAGAAGAAAGGAGGGGTTGGTGAGGGATGGAAGGAGATATCGGGGAAAGTAAAACCTTTTTAAATAAGTGATAATTGATAGCAAATGAGTGAATGTGACAGCTGGGCTGAATATCAGGAATTTTTTTTATAGTTGTAAACAAATTATATAGGTACCAGACATTTAAAGTGTTTTGCTTTGAAAGAGCCTAGTTGTGGTGGGAGCATCTTATTTGATATAATAAAGGTATATTAACTCATTTTTAAAAGGGAATGGGAATTAACTAAATCAGCAGTTTTCTTAACAGAGTCAAATGACATGACATGTCCAGAGGCTGACTAGATAGCTTGTGTATCATCTATGGACATTTCCATTTTCTCTTTTAAGTAAGTTGCTGACTTTAGAGGGGATTTTTTTTGTTTATTAATAACTCTCTTAGAGAAGGAAAGAAAATAAACTGAAGCCAGTTCAATTTGACTAAAAGTCAAACTGAGATTCTTACCCCTTCATCCCAAATAAGTAGTTATTGACTAAGCTTTTAATTACACAGAAAGGTAATTTCAGGCCCTATCATTTTATAAGAAGCTAGATAGGCATTTCTTAAATGTCCTTGTTCAAAAGTGGTTTCCTTTGGTTTCTGGGAAATGCTTTGGAAAATATCTCAGACTATGACTGGATACATTCTCCTTTCAAGTTGTAGTTTGATGTAACTGTATCTTTTGCTTTATTAATTTTTTCCTTCCCTGTCTTATTCTCATTATGCATCATATTCTCACTGATTGACACATAGAAGTTTAGAGAACAGAATATCTTTAACAACAAATAAAATCAACAATAACAATTGTGTGTGTGTGTGTGTGTGTGTGTGTGTATATAAAATGGAGAGAAAGAGGGAGGGAGGGAGAGAGAGAGAGAGAGAGAGAGAACTATTTTGTCATAATTTTCCATCGTGCCATCTCTGGTCCAGCCAAGTCTTTGGCTTCACTGATAGTCTCTTTTTTTATTTTTTAGGTTTTTTGCAAGCTAATTGGGTTTAAGTGACCTGCCCAAGGCCACACAGCTAGGTAATTACCAAGTGTCTGAGACCAGATTTGAACCCAGGTACTCCTGACTCCAGGGCCAGTGCTTTATCCATTGCACCACCTAGCCACCCCAAGGGTCAAATAGCTTATGAATCTGATAATCTTTTGCACATACCCTCCTCATTTCTGCTTCTTTTTTCCCTTGGCACAACATTTGATGGGTAGCTTGGTGCAATGGGAATTATATTGAATTTTATGTCAGAGGTATTCGAATCTTAGCTTTGCTGCTTACTATCCAGAACTCATGAAATCTTTTTAGATCTAAATTTAAAAAGGGAAAATGAGCAGGCTTCGTTCCTATGAAAATGGTCTGTGTTGATTCTCCTCAGGTGTGTCCTTGGTGAGCCAATTACATCTATTTCCACCTGCTATGAGTTCATTTTGCTTGTCCATTCTCATTCCAAGTTTTAAAGCAATCAAGGCGAATGTTTGGATAATTTTTTTTTGTTAATTACTAAATTACAATGTCTCTCTCATTAATTAATCAATTAGTTCTGAGCCTCTACCTTTTCTACCTCATCAATCTCCCTCTTCCTTGAACTCTTATGATATTTCTAATTAGCACTTAGATAAATTGTTATTTTCACATATCTACTTAGGGACAGAACTATAACACAGTTACAGTCAACCTGAGCCAGGTTCATTGACCAATCATTCTTCTAGCTTCTGAGGATATGAAAGTCCTTAAATGTATGTGGAATCAAGCACTGAAGAGAGGAATCAATTCAATGTCACAATAGGAAATAATAATAATAATAATAATAATAATAATAATAATAATATAGATGACATTTACATAGTGTTTTGCAAATCACTTTATGCTCTCTTATCTGAGCTTTGCAACAACCTTTGCAGAGGAGAAAACTGAAGCTCAGAGATGCTTTCCATGATCACACAGCTAGGGAGACGGGAATCCAAACAGATTTATCTCACTCTAGCTCTAGTACTGATCAATAAGGGCCAAGGAAGTCATGGAAGGATTCAATAAACTAGTCAGCTAGGAACACCCATTTAGAAAACATATTTAAACCACAAATGAAAGTTGACATAAAAATACAGGGTCAATCAGAGCAATTATCTAATTGTCACATGTTTCCCCCCAAAAGGCTACATACCTACATACAAGTACACATGTATACACTCATGTACTAGTACACTGACAGTCATCTCATTTCTCTTTGACTTTGTCAGGAGATGCATGACTTTAAAAGATTAAGATTGGGGAAAAGCAGAGATAATAGGAAGAGTTTTGTTTTATATTGACTGGGTCACACACCTTTAAATGTGTCAATTTCAGAGTCTCAACCAAATTTGAACTGTTTTTGAAAATATCGATGAAAGATTAAAAAAAATCTATATCCCCTAATACTGAGAATGAGATTAGATTTCTTTTCATGCATGTCTTAGGTTTTTTTTTTTTTGTTTGTTTTGTTTTGTTTTTTAGTATTTGCAAGGCAATGGGGTTAAGTGGCTTGCCCAAGGCCACACAGCTAGGTAATTATTAAGTATTTGAGACCGGATTTGAACCCAGGCACTCCTGACTCCAAGGCTGGTGCTTTATCCACTACGCCACCTAACCGCCCCCACCCATGTCTTAGTTTTTGCTAAACTTATTCTCATCATACATCATATGCTTACTGATTGGCACATATAAGTTTAGAGAACAGAATATCCTTAACAGCAAGTAAAATCAACAATAATAGTTTAGCAACATGGTCAGATATTTCTTACAAAGTTGCCACAGGATTAAAATTCCTACATTTCTTAGTAAGGAAACATGGAGAAGCTCTGAGATTTACCTAATTTTTTATTTGTGAGCCAAATGGAGTTTACGTGAGATCCTATTCTTGGACTCTCACTCCAGACAGGCTTACTGTCCCCATGATAGGCCTATGTATGAAGTTTAAAAATTGCCAGACACTTTGAGACAACTTCAGGAAAAGCCCATGTGGCAAACTGGCATGGACACAATGCCACTCGGAGCCTCTCCTTGGCACATATTGGATGGTGCTGACAGTGCCTCGGGTTATGTTTTCACTATCTTGTTACAAATGCCTAAACCTTTGTTTATCTTGCTACCCTTGTAGGGAGGGCTGTCTGCTGAGGCATCATTTCCTTTGAACCTTCTTCAGAGCAGAGAACTGCGAAGTGGGTGTGTCAGGTCATGGGAAAGCAAAAAAAGAGGGTAGCATAGGAATGTGAGAAGGGAAAAGAAATAATCAATTAAGTGATCAAATAAGCCTTAGAATTTTCAGATTTGAGTAAATTCATGACTATATCCTAAAAAAGGGATAGTAATGCATGCAGATAAGGTTGGGGTGAGCTGTGATAAAATCTCTGGGTCTCAATTTCCTAATCTGTAAAAGGAGAAGATTAGCCTAGATGTCTTCTAAGATCTCTTTTAGCCACCTATGATTCCACCATCCTATGATAAATACTTAGAAGAAATATGATAAACTGAAAAGAGTTGTTGTTTGTCTTTGGTTCTGGAAGAAGAACATGATATCAGGGTTGTGAGCCATGAGATACAAGTGAATTGGATTTAAATGAGGAGTTCTATGCAAAGTCACCAGCCTCACTCTCTTCTCTGGAGCCATCTGAGTCCAATGACTAGATATGGATCAGGATGACTGGAGAAGGTCTTGGATGCAGTGGGAGACCTTGGTTTTTGACTTAAGGTCAGGTAAGAAAGAAATGAAGAGGAGCGGCTAGGTGGCGTAATGGATAAAGCACCAGTCCTGGAGTCAGGAGTACCTGGGTTCAAATCCAGTCTCAGACACTTAATAATTACCTAGCTGTGTGGCCTTGGGCAAGCCACTTAACCCCGTTTGCCTTGCAAAAACCTAAAAAAAAGAAATGAAGCAAAGTATGGACTAAAAATGGAATGACTGGAATAAGAGTCAAGTGGATATCATCTAAAATCTGACTCAACTGCTTTCTTTCTATATGAATCTGCAAAAGCTTTATCATTTCTCTAAGCCTTAATTTTACTCATCTATAAAATAAAGTTAGGCTAAATGGTCTCAGAAATTCCTTATAGGTCTAAAATATACAATCTAATCCAATCTTACCTTTCTCTCCCCTGCCCCCCCCATTTCAGTGATAGTACATTTAGCCCAAAGAAGTGGGTTCCTTTTGTCATCAGGAAAAGATCAGTCTTAGAGATTTCTACTTTTGAAAACAAAAATGAAAAAAAATTGACTTTGTTTTTGACTTATGCTTCCTTACTGAAGATTCCTTGTACCTATCAACTGGATCAGAGTTAGCCTCTAACCAGTGGATGACTGGAGCCACATAAAGCAGGCTAGAGACATGATTGTTGGGACACAAACAGAAGTTTAATTACATTCAGAGAAAAAAAGTATTTCTGGGTGGAGGTCCCATCTCCTGAGGATGGTTTTTCTTGTTAGGGAAAAAGCAGAGTTTATATACATCCTGAGCTAGATTAACGCATAATCATTTTTAGGTCTTAAGTTACTTTTCCCATAGGAGGCTTATATGTGGTGTTCTGGAGTCCTGTGGAAACAGATCTTAAGTAGATAGTCTCAAGTTTTGGGGGTTCTCTCTGGTGTACAGAAGCAGACTTCTGTGACAGGAACAGGAATGCAGTATTGTGGGCATATCAACAGATATAATGAATGTTGGCTCTCAGGTCCCTGGGAAATAGGGGTACCTAAAATCATAAATCTCTCAGTGTACACCTGTGCTGGTAAAAGAAATATACTTTGTCATAGGATGAGATTATTCAGAGAATAAATAATTATTGTGGTGCCAAGCTAGTAGCTTATTTGCTGGACCTTGGCTCTGGGAAACAGGTTTTCTTCCTTATCACTGTTTCCTGGCCTTGTTGGCTTCCTTCAAGTCCTTGCTAAAGTCTTACTTCTACAAGAAACCTTTCATGAACCCTATTAATGCTAATACTTTTCCTTTGTTTATCTCTAATTTGTCTTATTTTTTTTGAAGAGGATCAGTGACATGATAAGGTGATAACTTATATAAGAATTGTATTTAAGTGAGGCAGAGTTGCAGAAAGTCATCAATCTCACTCTCTTCCAGAGTCATCAAAAACTAGTGGCAGGATAAAAGTCAAGACAAATTGTGATGCCTTGGGATGCAGTGATATCCTTGATGTTAGACAAAGCTCTAACAGAGCTGTGGACCTTTTTTCCTGCCAAGGATCATTTGGATATTTATAACATCATTCTCAGCCTATATTTGGACAAACATTTAATTAATTTATACCTATAAAGCTCCTAAATTTATTGAATTTCAAGCCCTGCCTGTGATTGCCTTGGCAGTCCAGGTCTTATATGGCCCAATGGCCAGTGATTCTCCACACCTGCTCTAAACAATTCATAGTTCTTGCTTCAGTTGCCTCCAGTGGAACAAATTGTTCCCATCTTTCCATTCCACCAGGGGAGCTAAACACATCTGCACATACTTGGGATAGATACCCCTCTCTTCCTCCCTACCTCCTGACAAGTTAGTTTCTTGGTTTCCTTTTCACATAAGTCAACCCTCAGTTATCGGGAAATATTTCCCTTGAAAATTGTTACATATTAGTATCCCTTATTTATCTTTATTCACATGAAGCTCAACAGAAGGCTTTAATATTGAAGAACTCAGTTTTTTTCATCCAATCTGGTAAAAATGTGACTAATAAAGGGCCCGAAAACTCAGTGACTTGCTTTGGGTTAGCATTTATGATAGCTATCTGTACTGTCTCTAAAAGTTTGGACTGATGAAAGAGTAAGTCATGCTGAACAGAGGGCAGATTGGGATAACTTGATAATTTTGTATCTCTTAAGGTAGTCCTTTATAGAGAAGCTGCATTATTCTGTTCAAGTATTATGAATTTTATGATTATCTGTGATATTCATTTCTCACATCAAATATAAAATATTTATGTATTATGTTCTATTTTATATGCTTTGCTCCCCCTTTCTGATATATATATATATATATATATATATATATATATATATATATATATATGAAATTTTGTGATTTTTTTCAGTGAATCAAAAAAAATCAATTGATATTTATTCAATGTTAGTAGATTTAGTTTTACAAAGGACCTCTGAGGTTTGCCAGTTCAGGACCTTTACTTTATAGATGAGGAAACCAAGGATAAGAAACATGATAATCAACCACCAAAAGGCCAAGGAAAATACTGGCAGAATCAAGATTCGAACTCAGTTTCTCTGAATCTAAATGGATTGTTAGAGGATCTGATTTGAATCTAAATGAATTCTTGGTGTATAGGGTATGTTCAAGGAAGATTAGTTCCTCTGATAGGAAGGTTGCTGAGCCCTTTTCAGGTCTGCTTTCCACCCTAGATATCCATCTGAACCACCTAACTCTCACCTGTGGCTCCAAGAAACTGTAGCATGTACAGTGGCCACATATTGTAAAAACATTTCAGTGAGTGGGCTAAACCAGATTGAGGGTAACTGAGGTAATCCCAAACACATTGGTGAATTGGGGTCTACTTTAAGCATGAGAAATGTTTCACTGGTGGAATGAGTGAATGAGAACACTTAGTTCCAATGGCCATGAAGCCTGCCAAAGAAGGTGCTGTGCTCTTAGATCTTAAAGCTCTTAGAGCTTGGTTAGACACTTAAGATGCCAAGGTCATCTAAAGTTTCTATAGCCATCATTATTTATATTGACTCTGCCTTGCCACTGGATCATGATGACTTTGGAAGTGGATTAATGACTTCATGTGACTCTGCCTCACTTAAATCCAATTTGCTTATACATAAAAAGATATTACCCATACCATTTTGCCATTCCTATCTTAAGTCCTGTGGTGACGGGCAAGTGATGAGGCAGCAGGTACAGATACCCTGGGAGTTGTAGTCACAACCCTGCATACAGATGGTCCATGTCATAGGGTAGTGGGATTTGGCAGCACCTTGGGTGACTTGAGCAGTCTTTTGAAGGAACATACTGCTCACTTCATGATGTGAGGAAGGGGCTAGAAAAGGTGCCCTAAAATTGTCTGATTACCAGGGCAGGTGGGGATTCCTTAGGGTGATCAAAACACAAAACATCTACAAAACTTTTTCAAAGAGGATTCCATGAACCATCAGTGCATGAAATATATGCACATTCATAGACAAGATCCAATAGACCTGAAAGATGAACAGCTTTATTGCAAGAGAACTAAGCAGATACCATATCCAAATAGCAGCCTTGAGTGAAACAAGGTTGCTGTTTGAAGGTCAGCTTACTGAAGTAGGAGCTAGATACATTTTTTTTTCTGAAGTGGCTGCAGTGAAGGGGAGCTGTGAAGCTGGGTTAGGTTTTGCAATAAAAACTAATCTCATCAACAAGACTGAATGCCTACCAAAAGGAGGGAACGACAGATTCATGACAATGAGATTGCTACTTCTAGGAAAATGCCATGCTATCATCATCACTGCCTATGTTCCTACCATAATGAACCATGATGAAATCAAAGAAAAAATTTATGAAGACCTGGAGACCCTTATCATCAATATACTAAAAGAGGAAAAGCTTATAATTCTGGGTGACTTTAATTCTAGAGTAGGCTTAGATTACCAGACATGGCAGAGTATCCTTGGGAGGAATGGAATTGGAAACAGCAGCAGTAATGATCACCTACTACTGAAAACTTGTTCCTCTCATGACCTTCTCATCACAAACATTGTCTTCCATCTTCCTAACCACAATAAAACTTCCTGGTTACACCCTCATAGCAAATATTGGCATCTAATAGACTATGCAGTTGTAAGGAGAAGAGACAGACAGGATATAAGAGTAACAAAGGCAATATGTGGTGAAGAATGCTGGACTGATCAAAGACTCATCTTCTCCAAACTAAACATTCACATTCAATCAAAGTGGTTGCCCCAAGGTAAAAATGCTTGAGCGGGAACCATTTGTTACTAACTTGGAGGGAAAACTGAATCAATACATAGTTGGCAGCAGCTGAACAGAAAAACAGCATGCAGCTTTCAGAGATCTGGTGTACAGCATTGCAAATGCAAACATCAGGACTGGTTTCATGAAAATGATGGGGAATTATAGAAAATGCTTAATGAAAAACAAGAACTTCACAGGTATTTCAGCAGAACAGTTCATCCATTTCTAAGAAGACAGCATTTAATTCTATCAAAAGTAAAGTACAAACAAAGCTTAGAGAGATTATAGGACACTTGGCTTAGTAAGAAGGCAGATGAAATTTAGTTTTATGCAGATAGCAACAAACCAAAATGCTTTTATGATACTCTGAAGGCTATTTATAGGCCAAAGATATATTGTGCATCTCAATTGCTCAGTGCTGATGGAACCACATTGATTAAAGATAGGGACATGATCTTAGAAATGATGGACTAAATACTTCCATAATGTTCTTAACAGACCTTCAACAAACAATGTAGAAATCATTGATTGTTATCTTTGTTGAAGTCAATCAGTCCATAGCTGAAGTTCCAAATGAAGTTGAGCTGAATTTCCAAATGTTGACTGAAATTTTTCAGGTTTTATAGCAAGAGGTATCCCCCAAGAATTCAAGGATTATACATTGTTCATCTCTATAAAGGTAAAGAGAATAGATTGTCCTGTGACAATCACAGGAGTGTTTCTTTTTTTAATGATTGCTGGTAAGATTCTTGTCAAAGTTCTACTCAATAGATTGATCCTTTACCTGGAAAATGGTCACCAGACTGAGAGTTAGTGTGACTTCAGAAAGGGTTGAGGAACAGATGATATGATGTTTGCTGCCCAACAACTCCAGGAAAAATGCCAGGAGCAGAACAAAGGTCCATATACAACATTTGTAGATCTGACCATGACCTTTGAAACCATCAGTTATGAAAGTTTATGTCAAAATTTGGTTGCCTGAAGAAGTTCATAAATATTGTACATCAATTTCATGATGGTGTGCTTGCCCAGATAGTGGACACTCCTCTCGAGATTTCCTGGTCATCACTGGAGTGAAATAAGATTGTGTCTTTCCTCCCATGATTTTCAGCATGATATTTTCAGCTATGTTATCAAACACCTTCACATGGTATCAAAGTCAGCTACCACCTGATGGTAAATTCTTCAACTTGAAAAGGCTACAAATAAGTAGAGGGAAAGTTGGTGCATGATCTTCTGTTTGCAGCTGTTTGTACACTCAGTGCAGTCTCTGAAGCTGAGATGCAACAAGTATGGATCAATTTTCTGCTGCTTGTGCTAATTTTGTCCTAACAATTAACAGCAAGAAAGATTCTATTAGCCAGGACCACACCATCCATATGTGGAACCATTAGTTATAGCAAGTGGAGAAGTTTTGAGTACTGTTGATAAGTTCATCTACCTTGGCAGTGTCCTTTCCAGGTAGGTACACATTGACAATGAGGTTGACACATGCATTGCCAGAGCAAGCTCAGTATTTGGGAGACTCTGAAAGTGTGGAAGAGAAGAGGTTTTAGACTGATTATAAAACTGAATGTCTTTAGTGCCATTGTGCTGACCTCTTTGCCTGTGAAACTTGAATAATCTACCAGCCCCATATCAGGAAACTGAATCACTTCCATTTAAATTGTCTTAGGAAGATTCTAAAGATCAGTTGGCAGGAAAAGATATTAGACACTAAGGTTCTTTCTTGAGCTAAACTGCCTAGCATTCCAAAATTACTACAGAGAGCTCAACTATGATAGACTGGACACATCGTTAGAATGCCAGATATATGCTTGCTAAGACACAGGACAAGCACTTACATGGGGGGGGGTCAGAATAAGGGATTACAGGACTCCCTAAAGATTTCTCTTAAGAATTTTATAACTGATTTTACAGCATGGGAGACACTGGCACAAGACCGCCCAGCATCACATTCCCTCATCAGTGAGAGTGCTGCACTCTATGAGGAAGGTAGAATTGAAGCAGCTCAAAGGAAAGGTGTCATACCTAAATTAAAAGTAAGCTCTAAAAGGCATGTGGACTATTTGTGCCCAAGCTGTAGAGCATTCTGAGCTCATATTGGTCTGATCAGCCTCAGTTGGATAATACTGTAATTTGTTTCAGTTATGCCATTTTGGTCTTCTTTTATAATG
The DNA here is from genome assembly GCF_037893015.1 of Macrotis lagotis. Lineage (NCBI taxonomy): Eukaryota > Metazoa > Chordata > Mammalia > Peramelemorphia > Peramelidae > Macrotis > Macrotis lagotis. The sequence continues at coordinate 544,417,452 of NC_133666.1, read as the reverse complement.
AAGGACAAGAACCAATCAAATGGACTGTTATTTTCACTATACCACTGCTTCATGCAGAATTGGGAGAAAAATGACAGTTATTGGAGTAATCTTTATAGAAATTATAATTGGGAGGTGATAGTAGGGGTGTTTATAGAAATAAGAGAATATCATACAGTAATAACTAAGGTATAGGAGATGTGATCTCTTTGAATTTATAGCCTTGTCAATCTCCAGGCACAATTGAAAAAAATCATCAAATCCTAGTTTAATATGAGGTAATTAAGAAGATTGAATTGATTTATCCTCTCTCATTTTCTTATTGATCCTATTTATTAGTAATTTATTTTATCTGTGATTATTCTTTGTCTCTGAACTTAGTTCAGTGATTCAAGTGGTCTATAAAGGGTTAAGTTTAAAATTTCAGTTCTCCTGTTAATCATTGATCTATTCTTACCTCAAATAATTTAACTGATCTTGGGGAATATGTGTGAATGAAAGGGAGTTCAGTCTAATATATTTACACCATTATTTAATATTTTTGTACTATGCTTCCAGGATGACTGGTTTGCTGTCCAAAAGTCTGGATGTTATTTCACAGCTGCATTCAAATGATGAGCATTTCTTAAGATTCATGAGAGAAAAAGAAGGGTTGGTCCTAGACCCCATTATCAAACTTCCAACCAATCATGTTGTTTCATGTACCTCAGCTTTGTAACCAGTCATGTTGTGCTCAATTGCATGTCATCTACTCAGTTGTGTTCTTTGCTTTGGACACTCAAAAGCCTATGTAAGGGGACCTTTTTCCCAGATTTTTGACATTAATGGAGACAAATCATTGACACATTTATTTGTAGACAGCATGCCCCTACTTGTATATGTTATATTGCTTAGAGTTGCCTCAGTTTACCCTCTTGTTAAATTACACAAACAAAATAATTATGGTAAAAAAAATTATGTGCTAGAATTGCCCCAAATTACATAAATAAGAAACTAATAATTCAAATTTACATAGCACTTTAAGGTTTACAAAGCATTATCCTAGTGATAGCCTGGGAGGTAGTCAGGGCAAATATTATCATTCCCATTTTATAATAAAGGAAACTGAGATTCTGTGACTTTGTCCAAAACCTGGCAAGATAGTGTCAGAGCCAGGTTTTGAATTCAGGTTTTTACCTTATGCAAAATCTTTTTTTGATATCCTTTTCTTAGATTTAAATCTATGATCTCATGATACTGCAATCCAGTTATCTTTTTATTATGCCCCACTGCTACTAAATCTTTCCCCAAATTTATTTCCTTTTGTAGATGCCTGCAAAATATGCCATTTTGAGAAGATATTGAAGCTTTCATGGCCTCTCTCAGTACCTTCCCTAATGCACTGAGAAAAATAGAATGTGCAAACCAGTTGTTGAGCTCCAGTAACCAGCTGGCTCCATATTTGTTTTGGTGTCTCAGTGACAATGACTGCAGTGGATGTGGGAGTGAATGTCAAGTTGTGAATGCTTTTGTTTTAGCCTACATCAAAAGATGTTTTCCAAGTGTTAATAGCTGCCAACCATTCACTTTGGATAAAATTAGAATAAGAACTTTTTTCCCACACACAAAAATAACTGAGACAAAATGCTGTGTTGCTGTGAATGTTGTATCATGCATACTGCTATGGAGACTTCCATTGGTATCAGAAAAAAGGTCTCTATTTCCCATACATTATTATTAAATTGCAAAAGGAAATCATGTTCAGGGAGGAAATTCAAGGAGATAGTACTTAAAATCAGGTGAATGGAAAATACAAGATATGGCATTTAACAGTATTTGACTTATGATTAAAGGGACATAGATTTATTGTTGGAAGGGACCTTAGAGACTATTGAGTTGATAATCATATTTGCATTCCCACCCCAGTCTCATAGATGAGGAACTTGAGGCCTAGAAAGGAGAAAAAAGCTTGCTCTAGGTCAAATAGGTAGGAAATAGAAGATCTGGGACTCAAAGTCATTTCCTTGGATTCCAAATTCAGTGTTCTTTCCACTGAACCAAACTGCCTCCCTCCAAAGACAATTATAAAATTAATGCAATGTTTATTGTGATTGATATTGGGGCACTAAAATGCCCAATATTTTAATCAAATTCTTAAATATTTGTAGGGTCTTTGGCAAATTATTTATCTTGTACTTTGAGATCAGACTTTATAGCTTAGGATAACATGTGTCCCATTTCCTCTAGAATATTTTGAGTATTAATTAGTGTTAATAATAGTTTTATGCTCCTTTATAAAATGTGCTGCAAAAATAAAGTCTTACTCTCTGATAAGAGTCTGATATTCAAGATATATGAGGCAATAACATAAATATAAAAGATCAAGCTGCTCTCCAGAGAATAAGTAGTCAAATATGAACAAACAGTTCTCAAAAGAATTGCAAACTATTAAAAACCATATGGAAAATTGTTCCAAATCACTAATCATAAAAGAAATGCACATCACAACTACTCTGATGTTTCACCCACACTCATCTGCTTGGTAAAGATGACACATCATGGGAACAATTAAAGCTAGATTGGCCGTTCAAAGACATGTACACTAATATACTGTTGGTAAGACTGTGAATTGATCCAGTCATTCTGGAAAGTAATTTGGAATTATGCCAAGAAAGGGACAAAAATGTTCCTTTTCCCAGAAACTGCACAACCACTAGATATGTACCCTAAGGAGGTCAGAGTTGGAAAAGAGATCTCATACTGACCCAAATATTTATTAAAGAATTTTTTGTAGTAGCAAAGAAATAGAAATCAAATTGATGGCCTTTGATTAGGGAATGCTTAACAAATATACTAGAATATTACTGTAGTGTAAAAAATGATGATAATGAAGAATACAAGAAAGTTTTGGAAGATTTACATGGATTGATGCAAAATGAAGTAAGCAGAACCTGAAAAACATAATGAACAAGGGACATAACAATGTAAACAGAATGCAGTCTAATTAGAGTAACTGAACTTGCCCATGAAGAAAAGATTTTTAAAATTGTACTTTACTTTGGAAAGATGAGAGGCTCTAACTGACTCAATTTATGAGGCTTGTATTGATCTACATACATGTTTTTTCTCCTTTTTGAATATACACTTCTTGAAGGCAGAGACTTTTCTTTTTATTCCCTGTACTTAGCATACTTTCTGGAATATGGCAAATACTTAATAAATTCTGATTGGTTAAATTGGATTGCTTATTTTTCATCTTTCTATTTTTATCCTTTGTACATAGGATAGTTCTCTAGGTAATTAGACTGGAGAAAGGCATTCTTGAAATTAAGATTTTATAAAAACAAAAACTGTAAAAAATTTTAAGAGAACATATTGAAAAGAACACTTACATATTTTAAATTAAGATATAATGGACCATGGTTTTTGACTTACCTAGTTCTTTACCTATGTTAAATTCCTTTGGGAAAATGGGAAAATGCAGAGTCAGGAAAAATGAACTCCTGAAAATAAAGGACTATGTACTCCTCCATTCAAGCTTTCAGCCCCCATTGACTTCATCAGAGTTTTCTGAATCTGGATCAATGCAATATAATATCCCTGTTACATCAGGAATTATTAAGAACTTCCTGCCTGTAAGGAAAAAGATCTTAATCCATTTTTCCCAGTATCAGCAATTTAAAAATATTCTCATTTGGATTTCGTTACTTTAAAATAATCCCAAATATTGAATAACAGTATTATCACTCACTTGACAATAAATATCAAAATTCTATGTCATATTTCAAGTAATTTGTAGTTTTTCCTTGTCTTAATGCCACTTCCAATTTTTATTTTATGTAGTTCTATTTAGCCAAGATACCTTTCAGAGTCATAATTAGTATGGAATAAATAGATTGACCCAAATGTTCCTGATCTAGGAGTATGTTCTTCCTTTCTATGATTACCTGCAGCTCTGACTCTCAGGTCTCTTTGTAATATGTACTCATATCCCCCCCTCTTGTAAATCTATAACTTCTTTTCTATAGCTCACCTTTATCACCCCAATATTCCTGGGGGAAAGGTCAGAATTTCTAAGGCATTGTCTACACTCTTTTAGCTGGCCTGTGAGCCACTCTTTCCCTCCAAAACATTTTTATTCCAGCTGCAATAATTCCTAGCCAGTTCTGATATGTTTGGTTGATTTTTTTGCTTCCAAATAGGTTCCATTAGTTTGCAGGCAAATATTGCTTCCCTTGTCATACTGACATTGGTTTAAATTTGATGTGGTTGTGAACTATGTTTACCTAAATCCAAATGAAAACCTTTTATTTTCAAGCTAAAATTTGAGTTTGAAAAACATTTGAGTTTGAAAAACATTTACACATACAATACTGGGATCATGGCAATGTGCTTCCTAGATACAGTAGGCAAGCTAATTATTTCCGAGAGACTTTGCACCTTTCAATTCCCCTAGCTAGATCGTAACCCCCCAAAAGGGCAAAAGCTAAACACAGATAAAAAGAAAACAAATGGTAAAGTAAGTCATGAGGGAAACTTTGACTCTGGTCTTAGGTGCCTGTTTTTGGGCTATGTCAGTAAAATATAAAAGATTATACTACATAAGCAAATTTAGCTATTTTATTTTTTATTAAACAAATTTCCAAGGGAATATTTCATAGGAAAAGTCATGCACTGAAAAATGCAGCTAATTGAGGAAAGTTAAGGTGCTTATTTGGTTTCTAATAAACTTTTCCCTTTTAGAATTGTTTATTTCTCTCAATTATTTGTGCTTTCATTAAGACTAACTTATTTTCAAAGAGATGACCCTTGCTCAGGGTCAAATATCTTATGAGTTCCAGAGTTAGAATCGAATCACAGATCTCTTGACTCCAAGATTAGCATACTTCCCATCACATACCCCAGAGACAATGCTTTAGGATAGGTATGCCTTCTCAATGTCATTGCCAACTACTAGAATAAGACATGATCCAATCCATTTTTTTGATGTATTTTCCCTAAATTACATGCTTCTACTTTAACTTAACCCTTCATGGAATCATTTACTCTTTTTAGGACCTCTTTTAATTGATATAGGTTCATAGCTAAAAGATCACATAGAAGAGGAAATAAAATAAAATTTCAATCACTAGTACAGACAGAAGTGACAGCTATTAAAATTCCCTTATATAACTATAATTTATTATCTTGCTTCCTTAACAATCCTTAAAGTCACCATAGGCCTCTTAAAATTCCTTTCGTGTGTGTGTGTGTGTGTGTGTGTGTGTGTGTGTGTGTGTGTAGACTATGTTTGCCACAACATTTTTCATGTAGAAAGCTTCTAAGACTAATAATTTTTTAAAATGATGATATTCTATCTCTCTGCCTACTCCAACTATTTGTTTCAGTTTGAGAGTTAACCAAAACATCATTAAGTGCATCTATTTTGCTTCCCCCCCCATTACAGTTATTCTTTGTTGACTATTACTGAAGTTCTATGATAGTCAGGTAGCATGTAATTAATGGATATATAAATTAAATTTCCCAAAGAAATAAAGATTCTCCCAGGACTCTGTTCCATTTCATGAAGTTTAATAAAATATTTTAAAAAATGAAGTAGGTCCAGAAGTTGAAAGTTACTTAGTATTGAAGGAACTCAGTTTTATTACTTATTAAATATTTTTATATTTGAAAATGGACTAAGTAAGGACTGAAAGATTTCCATAATTTCTAGGTTTTTGACTGCATTCTTCTAATGATTACAACCATTGTTAGAGGCATACCCAGCAGTGTGCTGGTAAATTTTTTTTTAATTTTTATTTAAGGGACAATGGGATTAAGTGACTTGCCCAAAATATACAGCTAGGGAATTTTCTGGATTTGAACTCAGGTCCTCCTGACTCCAGAGCAGGTGCTCTATCCACTGTGCCACCTAGCTACCTGATAAATGTTTAACATGAGTTCTCTGAAAAAAAAAGTATCAGTTCACAATTTTAAAAGTTTAAACTTCATTAACTTTTCCCTATCACTTTCTTAGATCTAGAGAATCATCAGATCAATAAATTGAGCTCTGATTTGTAGTGTTTGTTGATTTCAGAGGTATAAATGCTTAATTGAAAATTCAGCATTTAGTTCACAAAGTCAGTAGTGACTGAGTCCATTGTATGCTTACTCGGTAAACTGGTCCTTCTTTTACAGATTAGGAACTTGAAACAGTAATGAAAAAAGACTAGTCTAAGATCAGATTGCTAGGGATTTGAACTAAGGTCTACTGACTCCAAATCTAGTACCCAACTCTTCTAATTGCCTATTTTTAAGTGCTTTTCAAGAAGTGCAATTTGATTTCTATGGGGAACTTTTCATTAAAAACTCCTTTTATGATGGTGTTATATAAATATTGAACTCTGGTCAATCAATCAATAACATATAATTATTACTTTCCATATACTAGTAACTAAAATATCAATGTCAATATTCACTATTTAAAATAACATTTGCTGTTTTCTGCATCTCCTTTGAAAAGCTTCTTGACAGAGTATGACCATATTACTTTGGGTTATTCCAACCTTTGAAAAAAATGTGCAAATGTAATTTCTCTCTAGGTTGCAGAGGGCTTTTTTCTACTAAACTGCAGCTCTTCATCCTGAAGCCTTGCTCCAGCTCGGAATTCACATGTCAGAAATAACCTCTCCCTCTGATTGAATGGTTTCTTCCAGAATCTCCATTTAAGGAGAGTACTCAAGACCATTAAATCTCATTCCTCTCCAGTCTATACTCTGGATTTCCTCCACCATTCCCCAGGGGTCAGGTACCTTTTCCTCAAATAACCTTGCTCTTTAGCTTTCTTTTATGTATTATCTTTCTTCTATAAGAATGTAAGCTCCTTGAAGGTAGGGATAATCTTTCTTTCTATTAGTAGTCATATTCCCATGCTTAGCATATTGTCTGACAGTTAATAAACAATAAATGCAGGTTGGTTGAATATTGAAGATTAACTTAAGTGAACTCAAGAAGTAATGATGCCAAAGACTTATGTATTAAAAAAAGTTATCCTTTGGACAGAGGGATGAATTTGGTCACAGATGCCAGAGTTAAACAAATATGAAAAAGCCAGGTACCATTTCCTTTTCATCTGCAAAATGAGAAGGTCAGAATCCAAGAACCTTGCTAGCTCTCAGTCTTATGATTGAATGAATTTGTTCCCAATTTGACCCATGAATCCTGAAACTTTCAATCTTGAAAGTTTGAAATCAATCTAATTCTCATTGATTTAGAAATTTCAATTTTGACTAAATTTTTCATGTTCATACGTTTTGCTGTCTCAGAATCATGGAAGAAATGATAAGAGAAGGAAGCACTCCAAAATAAGGTGAAAAATTTAGCCCTCACTACATATCAAAAACTAGAAATATCTGGAGTAAACTATTTCTTAAAATGCCTATGTGGTATAATTTCCTAGCACATTAACAAAAAGTCAAAGTGAAAAACAAAATTATGGGCCCCCCAACTGGCTCCAGTATAACAACTCTCATAAGACTTATTTAGGAACTCTGGTAAGAGATGTTTCCTAAATTGTGTGATGGATTAATTGATTTTCAAGAAGCTAACCATCATAGTAAATTGGGAAATGTCACTTGCAATTAAAATATTTTTGTCCAAATACATTCCATAGAAAAATGTATCCTCAGTAAAAAATAATTCTCACTAAATGATCACTCAAATTATGATACTGCACAAAATGGGTGCAATTTTCTTTTAATGGAATGAAGATAGGGTCCTACCATCTGTGTTATACAATTTTGTATCAGTTCACTCATTTGGGAATGAAAGAAAAATAATTTAAATGCCCTATTTGATAATATCTTTTTTTGGGGGGGAAAGGAAAGCCTAAAATTCCACACAGTTTTGACATGATTGAGTCACATCCAAATTATCAGTGTTGATAATTATACAGTTACTTCAGCCTGGTTTTGGGATTTGGTAATATTCCTGGTTTTGTTTTCCTTTTGGACTTCCCCCTTTACTTTTCTTTTTTCCCCCTTATTTTCTTTTTCCCTCCCACCTTTCTCTCTCTCTCTCTCTCTCTCTCTCTCTCTCTCTCTCTCTCTCTCTCTCTCTCTCTCTCTCTCTCCTTTTCAATTCTATCTCTTTTTTCTTTCTTTTTTGTTGTAGTTATTAAAAGAGCACTTATTCACAGTCATATGATCAGACCTCTGGAGAATAAGCAGGCATAGTGCTTAACAGCCTCTGTGCAAATAGTAATGCACAGAATATTGGCATCCTCTCCATGTTCATTTAATAGAAGCCAGGAGTCACAAAACAGATCATTTCTTTGGTTATTTCAATATTTGAACAAATGCCTAAAAGAACAAACTGTCATTCCTTTTCCTCCACCCTACATGAAGTTTCATAACAACTAAGAGGAATGTTTTGATCAACAATGGAGCTAATCATTTTTAAAGATGTGATTTTAAATCAAGATTGTTTGTATTATTTTGTCAGTTCTGAAACACTACTTTAAAGAAAGTCAACAGTATTTTTTACAACCAAATCATTTATTTTAAAAGTTAGTGTAAAGACCCTGGAGCCAGGAGGACCTGAGTTCAAATCTAACCTCAGACACTTAATATATCCTCAGTATACTTACTTAACTGTGTGACTTTGGGTGAGTCACTTAACCCTATTGCTTTGCAGAACCCCCCCCCCAAAGGGAAAAAGTTAGTATAGTATAGTGCAAAGAAAGCTATTGGATTCAGGATAAACCAGAATTCCAATTCTGTCTCTGTTACTCGTTTGTGTGCAACCACAGGAAATTCCCCTAACTAGTGAACCTAGGTTTGATCACACACACACACACACACACACACACACACACACACACACACACACACACACACACAAACATAAATACAAAGAAAAAGCAAAAAATAATGCCTTCAGTATTTACTGAAGAATTTTACTTCAGTATTTCAGTATTTACTGAAGAATTATATGATCTAATATAGATAAAATGCTTTTCAATTTTTCATGCTATGTAAAAGATGATGATGATGGTAAAAACTCTTTTATTCCTCATCTTGTTTGGAGTTTAGCTAAAATATTTTAGTTACTGTCTGTTAGTATTATTTTATATTTAATATTTGGCACACTAGTGCACCTCTTTTCACTGGGATGCTCTCTCAGTTCACATCCAATTTTTTTTCCTAAAAGGAGATAAGGAAAGGGAATCTGCATTTATCTAGTGTGTAGCACTATGTGCTAATTAGATATTATCTCAGTTGATCCTTGAAATAATCCTATGAATTAGGTACTATTATGATCATATTTTACAATTGAGGAAATTGAGGCAAACACAAGTTAAGTGACTTGTCCAGGGTTACACAGCTAGTAAATACCTGAAGTTGGATTTTTTCCAAGTCTTCCTGACAGTAGGACCAGTACTGTTTTTAAACTTTGGGGGCAGCTAGGTGGTGCAGTGGATAGAGCACCAACCCTGGAGTCAGGAGGACCTGGGTTCAAATCCTGCCTCAGACACTTAATAATTACCTAGCTGTGTGGCCTTGGGCAAGCCACTTAAACCCAATTGCCTTGCAAAGAAAAAGAAACAAAACTAAGAACAAAACAAAACAAAACAAAGATCACTCTGAGGACTTGGTAAACTCTTGGATAGGGAGTTTGGTGTCAGACCTGTAACCCTCAGTATGCCAGGAGAAAGAAATTAGATACAGCAAAGTTTTTTTTCAGAATAAAGTTTTTCTATCATGTGCCTTTAGAAAGGCATGGGGTTTTGTGGGGGTGAGGCAGTAATTAGTATTATCCAATAGCAATGACTCAATACTTGATTTACCAAAAGAAAACAAAACTTTTATATTATGTATTTAAAATGTCTATGTAAACTTAGCATAGAGAAGAAAATAAAGTTTTGGGGGCAACTATTTGCTAGAGGTTTCTTCACATTTCTTCCCATTTCAAAAATGAAAATGATTTCATTTTCTTGCTCTCATTTTTATTGTATAGTTTCTAAATAGTTTTAATAAAGTTTTATGCATTGTGAAAAAAACACTATTATCTACCTACCCAGATGGAAACAGTTTCAGAGGCTATTAAATGATCTTAAGTTACCGAGATAACAATTTAAATATAGGTGTAGATTTTATTACCAACATGGTGTTGATATCTAAACCAGGAAGAACCAAAATAGACAGAGAAATTTAGAGATCAATCTCCCTAATGAGCATTGATACAAAAATCTTAAATAAAATTTTAGCAATGAGATTACAGCAAGTTATTACTAGGAAAATTCACTATAATCAGGTAGGATTTATAACAGATAGGCAGAGATGGTTCAAAATTAGTAAAACACAACATAATTGAACATATCAATAACAAAAGCAACAGAAATCGTATAATTATCTCAGTAGCTGCTGAAAAAGTCTTTGATAAAATATAACATCCATTATTATTAAGTTTAGAATTAAATGGAGCTTTCCTTAAAATAAGTAGTATCTATCTAAAACCATTAACAAATCTTATATGTAATTGGGATAAACTTGGAGCATTTTCAATAAGATTGGGGTGAAACAATGCCCATTTTCACCATTACTATTGAATATAGTTTCATAAATGTTTACTCTAGCAATAAGAGAAGAAAAAGAAATTGAAGAAATCAGAATTGCATTGATGAAGTAAAGCTTTCACTCTTTGCAGATGATATGATGGCATACTTAGAGAACCTGAGAAAATCATCTAAAAATCTCCTTGAAACAATTAACAAATTCAGCAAAGTATGTTGAAAAACTTTTATAACATGTACTTGGAAAAATAAAACAACCATAAAAAAGATTTTATTACTATACTCGTACTTTTTTTTGGTTGTTGTTGCCCTAATTAGCCAATTTGGTGTTCAAGTTTTCTACTACACTTTCCAATTAGTTATTTAATAATCTCCCATTACCTGAAGGTCTTTAATTGCTATTTCAAATTGATTTTTTTACTATGGTGTTTGACAATTGCCCTTAGGGTATTCCTTGAGAGGGTCGGTCTTCTCCTATGTTTCTTAATGTGCCAAGGCCTGTTCATATGGCACTCTGTTCAGATTCTGAAATGTTTGTACACTTTCTGTCATCCATTTGTATACGAGAGAAATAGAAGACAATAGCTTTAAAAATTTTGTTTTATTGGTTTGCTAGTTAGATTCATGTCATTAAATTGAGTGAGAATTTTTGGAGTTTTAACATTATGCATGTCCATGCCCTTTTCAAAATAATTTGAAATATTTTCTTTGTCCTTTGCTTCATTATAAGTTAAAATGTCTGAATCTTAAGTGAAAATTTTCAATGACCTGGGTGTCTTCAACTTTTCTAGATTTTACTAGTTTCTTGATGTCATTTTTTATATCCTGCACTCTTCACCTTAGTGATAAAGTTTTTATTTTTAATGATCGCTCTGCATTGGTGAGCAGTAGTATTGTTTGACTTGGAACTGGGTGTCCCATTGACCAAAAACAAACAAAACTAATATGAAACTCTTTTATTATTTTGTTATGTAATAATATTCACAAACAATTAAGTTTTCATGTCTTTAGTCTATATCATGCATATCCACAATTTGTCTGTCCCAATGGGCAAATGCTATCTATACTGAAATGATTCTAGCAAGTGGGGTACTGAAATTTTTCAATTGTCCTAATAATGGGGCACACAAGAGTATGACTTGTGCAGTTGTCGTACTTCTGAAGCTAATCATCACAGTGGTTTTGAGTAAGATCACCCTAAATCCCTATGCTGCCACCTTTAATTTTTTAACTTTGTATCACACATTTATTGTGTGAATCCAAACAGTACCATCACCAACAGAATCCAGCAAGCCAAGGTTTCAAGGTTAAGTCCAGTTCTTCATAGATAGAAGGGCACAAAATTCCCTGCTGTACTTGACTATGCTTGTCATTCTCCTACTCTGCCATGTTTGGCATGGATGATAAATTAGGCTTTGAGGGTGCTATGATTATTTTTACTTTTGTTGTCATTTTTTTGGCATGTCTATATTTTTAATGATATAGAGAACTCATAGTGAAGAAACTCTTTACCTGTGCAGATGAGCTTCCATTCTGCAACTTATAATTTTAGTGAGTTTCCCAAAGCATTAAGAAGTTAATTGATTTGATGAGAGTCACACAACCCACATATATCAAAGGAATGACTTGAATTCAAGTCTGTCTGACTCTGAGTCTGGCTCTTTATTCATTTATCACACTATTTCTTGTTTTTTATTAATAAAAATCTAAATGATGTTAGTTTAATATAAAAACATATTATAAATGAATGTTCATTAGCATAGTGAGTATTAACAAGTCTTTAAAAGAAGATCATTGACAGGATTTTATATGAACTCTGACCAACTGTCATCACCCGACATACCTTTAGGTATCAATCTGAGCTCTTTAAATTCCCTCATGTCTTTGTGGTCCATGGAATGACTCTTCTCCAAATGGGTCAGTGCAGCAACTTTTAAAATTCCTAAACACATATACCAGCTCTCCCCCTTCCCCTCCCAAAGATATATTCATAAATGCAGGTGTGGAAAAATAATTAAGGGAATAATGTTTGCATTCTCTTCTTAATGACTGCATTACTTCATTCACATTTCAACCTGCATGGTTTTATTCTCCATGGAACTATCAACAGGAGAACTTCACAGATGCTAAAAACACATACACTCTATAAATTAATTTTTGCCATGTGAAGGAATTGGAGTACAAGAAGGGAATTCATGTAATTCAATTTAATGAAGTCTAGTGATATGGTTTTATGTCTAGATTAATTTAAATTTGCAAGTCTAAACTCAGACCACTGGTGGCCTGTATGAAACCTATCTCTTTTGATAACAACTAATAATAGCTAACATTTATACAGAGCTGACTATGTGACAAATACTGTTAAGTGCTTTATAAATATTAGCTTATTTGATCCTCACAACTATTACCATTCTGATTTTACTGATGAAGGAATGATGCAAACAGAGGTTAAGTGACTTGCCCTGAGTCACACAGCTAGTAAGTGTCTAAAGTCAAATTTGAACTCAGGACTTTCTGACTCCAGGTCAGGTGTTGTACTTACTATGCCACCTAGCTGAAAAATCTAGAAGGATAGAGTATGGAGAAGTGGAAGTTCTGCTTTCAATTCTTAACCTTTGACAAATTGACTGAGTAATGTTGGGCATGTTACAATTTCTTAGTATTTCTTGTAATTCTGAGACTAAGCTACAGAAGATGATTTGAATTTCTTCACTAGGAATTCTTTAAAGAAGTAAAAGCCAAAGGGAGTGGTAACAAAAGGATTTTTTAAAAGAAATTGAATCACTATATTAATGCATTTATAATAAATGATACAATAATAATCAATAAATAAGATTATCTTGTCCCCTATTTTCCCTTCCCCACTCCCCAAGAGTTTAAGGATACAATTTATGCTATCCTTAAGCTGTCACCACTTATGAATGACACTTTGAATGTGTGAGCTTTCAACAAATATTATTTACATGATAATTTTAACTCTATAACTCTTTCATAGATGTGTGACTACATAAGTGAACTGATGATTCCAAGATCCCTAGGGAATAGACTAATAAAGCCAAAGGCCCTCTTTGGGAATAGAGGACTCACTGGCTAAGTGGAAGTTCACCAGAAGGTGGTGCTATATAGCTGACAATGGCAGGGAACCCAAGGCTTGTGACTAGGACAGATGTGGATAAAAATTCTGGATCTATGAAAGTTAATTAACATGGCTCATGCACCATCATGTACCACCAGATTTCAGACCAAAGAGGATAGGTTTGAACCTAGGGTCGACTTTGTTGGCACATCCAGTTGATGGGCTAGGATTTTTTATAGGAAGTTTAACATAGATTTTTAATAGCATAAAATCTTAAATGGTTAGATCACAGAACAGTGAAATCATAGTATGTAGCTATGATCTAAGACATAAGTGAGATTTCCAAAGCAAAGCTGGGGTGAATATGATAGTCCTAGGCTAGAAGTAAAAACAAAAGGCCAGTGGATTGAGCAAGCTCGTTTAGCAGACAACTTTTATCCAAAGTAGCTAGGACTATGAGAAATTTGACCTTAAAGGTCCCTGAAAATAAGAGTTCAGAGTAATAACTTACACATAAGTATAAGTATATAGATCTAGCCTTCAATTGATTATATATATATATATATATATATGTATATATATGTATATATCTTGCCAGGGATTATGATTACAACTTTGTAATTATATATTTTCAATAATTAATATCTGAAGAATCAAGTTAGATTAAGTAATCTTTTGTGCCAGTTGGGTGAGTTGGCACATCTTCTGGTCAAACGAAAGTAGAAACTCAGAGGTCCAGCTTTTCCTTATAGGATAATTCTAGGAGATAAATTAGACCAATAATTGTTCTAGAGGAGTCTTTGGGATCTGATTTAGAACCAAAGAGATGGGATGTTCATTAGACATGTGTTCCTTTTGAATCTGGCTCTTCCCCCCAAAAAAAGGTACCTATTTGGGGGTGCTAATTTATCCTGTACCTGCTTATCACTATGGTAGGTCTATTGCCTTCCTACACATGCCAGGTACTTTTATTTTATTCTATGATAATACATCCTTGCCAATTATCTTGAAATGATATTCCATGGATCAAAAGGAAGATTGTTTAAGAGAGTGTGAACAGATTAATGCAAATCTATCACTACTACTTAATTCATTCCTTTAGTCAGTAATTACTCTTTGAGCATTTACCATAAATGACACACAATATTAGACAATGAGAGATTGAAAGATGAAAAGAATATAGTCCTTTATGTGAAGGAGCTTATAACCTAAGGTTGGGTGGGTAGGAGATAGCAAATTAAATACATTTAGTTACACCATACATTTTTGAACACCTTCCTTCTTTCCATATATGCACTACTGGCAATACAAAGATGACTTAAACATTCTTTGACTTCTTGGAACTTAGTAGTCTAGTCAACATGCAATATATATATATATATATATATATATATATACATATATATATATATCTAGCATACAAGGCTGAATGTGAGAAGTTCTTTAAGATATACAAATATAGATTTTTAAAGAAGGGAAAATTGTTTTTTAGTAAGGGAGATGAAGGGAGGTTTCATCAGAGAAGCAGCATTTGAACTATTTAAGGGACAGGTAAAAATTGGAAGTGTTTAAAGGATTGGTTAAAACTTGGAATTAGGAGAAAATGAGTATTCCAGTCATAAAGGATACAAAAGTATAGAGGGGAGAAAGTATAGAGAATATCTGAGAAATGACAAGGGGTATAGTTTGATTGGATCATAAGGCATGGGTTTTTATTGGGCAGTCAAATAATTATGATTCAAAGCTTAAATGAAGTATAAGCACTATATTTTGGGATTTCCCCCAAAAGAAGATATTTCTATTTGAAGGATCATGGAAATCTTTGTGGAGATGACATTTAAACTGGCTTTAAGGATAGTTAAGTTTGAATAGCAAAGACATTTGACTAGGTTATTCCTGATGGAACAAACAGCTTAACCAAAGTAAAGGAGGTGGGGAAGTATGGAACATGTTCTTTTCCTGGAAAAAATAGTGCAAAAATAAATATTCTGCTGCTTGTGGGATAATGACATTATCTTTGCCCCTGATAAACATCTCAGTAGTCAGGAAGCAATCATCAAGACAATTATTGTAATTTATTACCTAGCTGAGAAGGTAAGGATCAAATGGAACCACAAAATGAGTTACCTTTTTACCTCCTAATTTGAGTTCTCTGGTAACTCACGTGAGACACATGATTGAGACAGACTGGCGAAGCCTGTGGAAAGCATTGCCATGTTGTTTCAAAACCATGGCAAAATAGAAGACTTCATTCTTCAGAACTGACTGCCAATCCAGCGTATAAACACAAATTAACTAAGCAACTAAGAAGTTATTTAAAAATAATCTTGAAGAGTTGAGTGTTTATTCTCTGAGCAGGTTTTTTGAATTAGAAATTAACATTTCAGAGAAAACAAACAGCGGGTTGTGGTGAACCAGGGCTAAAAAAAAAACTTGCATTAGCACATGGTCCTCCAGATTCTTTTCTCAGCAAAGGGATTCCAGATTCCATGGAATTTCAGTGGAAAAATAAAAACAGAATTCACATCCCTTCCCAAGCATAGTGAAGGGTTAGTAGACCAACGTCCTGCGGCCTTATTTGCCTACAAGAAATAAAACATTTTTCTAGTTAACCTACCCCAGTGGGTATGATTATCCTCTCATTTCTCTGCCTTATTCTTTACTTTATATTTACTGATTATTGGAAATAATTTATATTTTTCATTTGCACAATTTCTGAGTACATTTACTCAGAACAGAGGTAGCTTAAAAATAAGAAAAAAACATTTTTGACATAACAAATTATTTTTTAGATGTAGTATTCCAAAGGATTTCTCTTAAACTAATTTCTTCTCCCCAGATCTTTTATTTGTGTGTCTCATCTACTGAATCGAATAGAATTGCCTTTACACTACTATGAAAATTTAAAAATGGTCAAGTATTTATTTTCTGGCAACTATTCAAATATGATAATATGAATATGAAGTGATGTGACACTATGCATAAATAATCTTAGATACTAAGCAATGAAACAACTATTAGGAAGCAAAAATGCACTATATAGAAATAGGAAGAAAATTCAGAAATATTTGAAGAATTGATCTGTATACTTTGGAGTTATGGAGAATTCATAGAAATTAAGATAGACTTACAGACATGAAACCTTTCAAGGACTCTGATCTATCCATTAGAACAAACCAAATATGAAGGTTAATAGAGATCCTGGCTCTATGAAATCTGGAGGAAGCCCCGTGACTTGCATGGAGTCAAAAATTCCTGACCATACTCCATCGTTCTAAAATTTAGGGACACCTTTTAAATGTTGCTCCAATCTTCACTAATTCCAAGGACCTTAGGATAAATGTGAATTAATTGAGACACTAAGGATCAGATGAGACCGTTTGGAGGAAGGCCATGAATGAAAAACGAGCATTTGCCTTTGGGAAAGTTCATAGTCCTTTCTGAATCTATGCATTAGGCAGAGCAGAAATTCCTGCTGATATCTTCTGGGCCATTCATAAACTTCAAATGGTAGGAAATAACTGGATAAGATAACTTTTCCCATGATAACCTTCATTAAAAAATTTCATGATTTTCATAGTAAAATAATTAAACAGTCTCTTAAATTGGAAATTGCCTGTTGAAGAACAGCTGGAAAGAACTGGAAGGTTACCGAAGAAAACAGAAAACAAAGGTATTTCTTTGATTATTCTGGATTTTTTTTCTGCTATAATTCATCAATGCAAAGGTCAGCAAAGGCTTCATATAGTATTAAGTAGATATTGGTAAGATGATAAAAGTTGCATTTCAAGTTTTAAGCATATTGTCCAAATATATCAGCAAGACAGTTGGCATTCTATCCTGACTTTTTTTTAATATCCCACTACCAGAAATGCATATATTTTTGTATTGTTTGACAAGATATAACTGAATAGACAACTAACCTAAAAGAGATTTAAAGAATGTATTTATTTTAACCTCAAGAGAATTTCCCAGTGATGTTGTTTACCAGGCTCTATCTTTGGCCCTTGTCCTATTTGACATTTTTATCAATGACTTGGAATTACAGCATGCGTGTCAGATTTTTGAATAAGATAATTTTTGACACAGTTAATATGATGGATAACAGAATCAAGATTCAAAATTATTTCATCAAGCAAGAATGATGAGCCAATATCAAGATAAAATTTTGTAGGGAGAAATGTAAACTTCTGCATTCATGTTAAAAAAATTAATGGTGTAAGTTTGGGATTGGTGATATCAAAATTGACAATAGCCCATTTTTAAAAAAAGACATCCAGTTTATTTAGTTGACTGAAAACTTCAAAGGAGCTAAAAGTATGATGAAACATCTTAATAAATTAATCATACTTTAGATTATATTAATAAAAATTTCATGTCCAGAGGAAGAGGATAGAATTTCTTTTTTTAACATCAAAATATAATAACTTTAATGTTGCATTATAACTTTAGTTATACTCATTTTTAGAACATTTCATTTTGTATTTTTAAAATTTTATGTGATAAAACAAGCATTTCCATATCATAGTATAATAAAAATGATTTCATTTGAAACTGAAAATCTATTATGTAAAACTTGCTATTCCTTTATACATATAATAAATGCTCTATATAAAATTTAATAAACTTCTTTGCCCCCCTCCCCCTCATAAGCACCCCCTGACATAGTTACCATTAGCCACAACTTGAAACATATGTGAAATTGTTCTCCACATACTTCTACTTATCAGTTCTTTTTCTGGATTCAGATAGCATACGTCTTTCTTCATTTTTCTTTTATAGTTGATTTGGATATTTACATTAGTCAAAATAACTTATTCACTCTAAGTTGCTCTTTAAACAAAACTACTGTTACTATATACGATATTTTTTGGTTATGCTCATTTTGCTGTTTATTATTTCATGCAAATATTTCCAAGTTTTTTAAGATCATTGAACACATAATTTTTATAGAATGGTAGTATTCCATCACAATCATATGCCATAACTTTTCAGTTATTCCCCAATTAGTTGATATCCCTGTAATTTCCAGTTCTTTGCCACCCAAAGAGAGACATTATAAACATTTTAAAAGACATTGGTTCTTTTCCTTTTGCCATGATCATCTCTGAATTTTACACTGCTCAGTCCTAATTTGGACCACTGTTCTCAGTTCTGGGTGTTCTATTTCAAGAAAGTCTTTAATAAACTAACCCAAATCACTATGGGTGGTACCCATATTGTTAACTAGGGATGAAGTAGAAAGCAGGGTGGGGGGGAGGTCTCAGTCTTCATAGATTTGAAGAACTGTCATGTGGACTAGGAAGTAAATTTATTTTATGTTGATTATGAAGAAAGAATTCTAACTAAAGTTTAGAAGTTAAAGGAATTTTGCTTCAATGTAAGAAAGAGCTTTCTAGTTAGTAAAGACTGGTAAAAGAATGCATTGACTCTCAAAGCATAGGACTCCTTGTCGGTAAAAGTGTTCAAGCAGAAATTAAATGAACTTTTTGGAAAAGAATTTTGCACTAGGTAGAAGGCTGGACTAGATGTCCTCTAAAGTCTCTTTCAACTTTAAGATTAGAAGCCCTCAACCCACCATAAAGCTTTGTTTATGATCTGGTTTAGATGGTCCATCAGGAAGGATAACTATATAATTAACAGGTGATAACTCAATTATTGATGGAATAATTAAACCACTAGCCAAACCAAGTGGGTCTGTGACTATCCATAGAACCAGTTACTAATGACTGTGAGCATTTTGTGTCATCTACATTAAGGTCAAAGTTGTTCTGCTTTTCTTCTACAAAGTCAGGTAAGAGTTAATTGGAATTTCATTTTTTTTTACTCTTGCCATTGACAATTTACTTCACTGATCTGAGACCTGGGATAGAGGGGATAACAGAAAAGTCAAGAGAAAAATACACCAGCTGCCTCTGTGTTCATAGGCAAAAAAAAAGCAGTCCAGACCCAGCAGAGAGCAAGGCAAAGAGGTGAACCTGGGGACAACGAACAGATGGAATGTGATGAGGACCCACAGAAGCAGATCTGGGAGAGACACAGATGGGCAGAAGAGAATAAGAAGAAATACTGGGAAGACAAAGGAAAGAAGAAAAAAATAAGGGAGAGGAATAGGGAAAATCAGAGAAAATTAGAGTATTGAAGATAAAGTATTGAAAAGATAGAAGAAAAAACACAAAGCAAAGAACACTATTTTAGGGTATCATAATGAACTTGCCACCTAACCCCTTATTTCTCTGAATATGAACCAGAGCCAGAAGGAGAATTTTGTTTATGGAGCTACTTTCCTTAATTTCACAGCATGAATAACTATATCAAATAGATTGGGTTTTAGTCCAGTCCGAGAAATCTCTCTTTTCACTTCTTTAGAGCAAAAGAAAAGTTCCCAAGTCAAGCAAAGTCTCTTTACACACAGTATACATCTTGATCATGGGGATGGCATTTCATTTTGGGTTACTCTCTATCAAGTTCATTTTATTGCTGTAGCACACACACACGTGTGTATGTATATACATATATATATGCATAAATACCCATCGCACAAAATTTACATATGTGTGTATAAACACACGTATACACATATGTAAATTTTGTACGCAGGGATTATGTTTCTTTTCTGGTCAGTGAAAGCTTTTCTTCCCACCCCCCCAAAATCCCAAATAAGAAATACCCAAATCCTGATACAATAAATGATTATTTATAGTTCTAATAAAATATAGTTCTAATAAAAAGAATAACAAGTGGTAGCTTTAGTGTAGATGTGGCTAGGGAAAGAACAATACTGATCACTTCCCTATTCTGGACAAATCTTTCCACCACTAAAAAAAAATCTTAATTATAATGCTAATAAAAAGAACAATTACTACTTGTGGTACAACTCTGATTAGAGATGGGAAAAGATACACTAATTCTTGAATTTAGGCATTTTTACATGTTGTCCTTCCATTTATGGAATGCTCTCCTTCCTCATCACTGCTTCCTGGCTTCCTTCGTTCTTTCAGATTCTAGCTAAAAATCTTACCTTCTATAGGAAGCCTTTCTTGATCCCTCTTAATTCTAGAGCTTTCCAGTTTCTAATTTATCCTGTATTTCATTTGTTTGCACATAATTGCTTTTATTCCCTCATTAGATTGTAAGCACCTTGAGGATAGGATCTTTCTTTGTATCCCTGGTGTTTTGTGTATAATAAGTTTTTAAAAATTATTTATCGACTGACTATCCTTATTCAGTTCTCTTATTTATATTGGTTTACAATTCTTTCCTGACCTTGTAAACATTAACCATTATTCCTTTTGGTCACCTAGACATGACCCTGAGGTACATTTTCCTGAACATGAGCTTCAGAGCAAAGAAGCTGGGATAATGGAAGAAAGACAAACAAAGCATAGCTGCAGAATGAATCTCGTGGGATATTTAAATATTAGCCAAAAGAGTACTTCCCCCCGCCTTGTAGTTTTATCCACTATGCCACATCTAGATAGCTCAATGGATAAAGCACTGCACTTGGAGTCAGAAAAAGCTTAGTTCAAATGTGACCTCAGTTAACGTCTGCCTCAGTTACCTCAACTATAAATGGAAATAATAATAGCACTGGAAATAATAAAAGCATCTACTTCACAGGACTCTGCTTTAAGGATTAAATGAAATAATATAATAATAAAATTTTCGTATAGTTCCTGGCTCATGGTAAGCATTATATGAATATAATATTTGTTAGTATTATTTCCTAAGAACTGAGATTTCATTGTTGTTTTACTTGTTTTCCTAATTCGTTAATGGCATTTGGTACAGCTACTTATCTTGAGTCCCTTTGTTCTTTTTTAATCCTCATATTTCATTGATGTCAGATTTCTTGACACATGGACCTATGATAAAGACTCATCCAAGTCCCTGTTAGGCTGTATTTATAAGCACTGAGCTGCTGTTGTCATCTGTTCCTCCTGTAAATGATGGCTCTCCAGTATTTGGCTTCATGCTTCCTCATTAGTCACTGTTTCTCTATCATTTATTTCTGGCTCAAGCTCTACTACTTTCTGTTTTCTTTACTTTTCATGAGAGCAAATAGTCTCATCAGCATTTCAATATTAGCAAAAATACTCAAAGATTTACAACTGTACTAAGAATTACAGGTTTTATTTAGAGTGATATTTAATTTGAAATCCTCCTCTGTTTCACAAATGCCACTGACAAATTTCATATGTACAAAAGAAGATGGATAAAGACAGTTAGTTCTATTTTTTTCCCCTTAAGTTTGGGATGTATTTCCCCATCTCCCCTTTCTTTTGAATTTTCTCCTGGGGTGGTAGAAATCATCTTTGCAAGTTACAGCTGAGGTGCTCAGGCAGTCAGTTTTGGACTAAACTCGAACCTTTAGGGATTGAAATTCATTTACTTCTGGCAAAATGTGACTTCCTGCTTCTAAGAATAAAGGCTTGAAAAGACTTATTAAAGAGGGGCTCCAAAAGGGCTTCTTAAACATCAAACAGGTCTTACAAAACAACTTTCTGATGAGTTAAGTGCACATGAATTAGAAACACATGTATTAAATTTTTGTTAAAATACACATGGGCTTAAAAATTAAGGGGGGAAAAAGACATTTGGCAAAATTCTATTTTAGGTCTGACCAAATCCAAACCATTTGAAAAGTCAGTCTAAAACATTGGACAAAAGGCCGATTAAAAATACTTAAGCACTTTTGGACATCATTGAGTAGGTTTAATTTTTTTTAATGATTTAAGTTTCTGTGGACAAGACATCCTGATATGGTTTAAATTTTTCCAAAAATTAAAGGAAAAAACAGCAGGAGCTAAATGTTTTTAGATTCCCTCTCTCACTGTCCCCTCCCCCCCCAACCCCCAAGACTCTAAATGTTGAGGAAATTGTTTAAGTGTCTTGACAATCTTCAATCAAGGACAGGGGAGTCTGTAGAGAATTCAGAATAGGTTTATGGGACTGGGTATGAAATACCTGGCTTCTTGGCTTACATCCTAGACAACAAAGAAATCACTCTTCTTCTTCCTCTATAACAGAGAAATTATAGCATTTATTCCTCAGACATTTTATAAGACTTAGAGGTAACTAGATACCACATACTGACTCAAGCACAAAACATATTCCATTGTAATGACAAACATTTCTATAATGTTTTGTCGGTTATAATGTGCTTTATGTACCTTTTAGAATTTGATTCTTCTAATTACTGATGTAACATCCTCATCCCACAGAAGAGGAAATGAGCTTATATGACTGACCCATGATTACACAGTTAGTATCCAGGACCAGATTCAAATCCCTTTTCTTCTTAATTTAGGTCGCAAAATGCTTCACCTGATAGCCCAAATGGCCTCTGTGAAGGCTCCATCTCTGGAGGATGGTGTTTTGAGCTCATCAAAATGTCAACAGTCTTCTTTCAAGTGTAGGAACAGCATATGATTGGTCATTTCTTTAGGATTCCAACACTCTTCAGAATCTGTCAAATAGGAGGCACTTAATAAAAGCTTGTTGCTTTGGCTGGATGATTAGCTCTGTCTGACCATAGTAATAGATAGCACGCTAGTGGGGGAGGCGAGAGGATTATATATCCATGATGCTTATGACCTGTGTGAGTTTGGGCGAATCCTTTAAACTCTTTGTGTTATAATTTTTCTCAACTGTAAAGTAAGAGAATCAGATGGCATAGTCTGTGAGATCCCTTCCATTTCTGGATTTGTGTTCCAGTATGACTTGCAGCAGGCTGAAAAATTTAGTCAAAAACATTTTTACCCAGGTGGAAGGACTGATATTTATGTTTTTTTTTCAATTTGTCTTTCCTATCCAAACTGGGAGATCTAACCCAAAACAGTTTTCTTATTGACAGAATTTAGATCTGGTCACAAGAAAAGAAGTACATAAGTAAAGATCAGTACAGAGAACTTAGCAATAACCATCTTAGGAACATGCAAATTTAGAGACTTGTAGGAAACACGAAGCATAATTAAAAAGGGCTTTGTCTTCTTTCCTTATTTTTTAAAGTTATGTTTGGAGCTATAAGAATAAGGGAGGGATGGACCCATATCTTAGAACAGATGGTATAATGTTAACAGATGACAGGAAGCAAGTAGAACTACTCAACTGATATTTTGTTTTTATCTATCTAGGAAAATCGTCTTCAGGCTAGAAAGGATAGAACAAACATGGATTAGAGAGAAGTAAAACTGAAGGTGGATGAGAACCATTATAATTAAACAGCTCCTGGTTGTGCTAAATGAGTTCTAATTTCTAGGCCCAGACAAGTTATAGTCCAAGGCATTAAAATAGTTTAGAAATGGTAAGAGATGTAATTTTAAAGATCTAGGAGGATGAACAAATTTCCTGGTTTTCTGAAGGGTTCAATTTAGCTGCCTCCTCATGCAAGAGGCTTTTGCAGATATCTGTTGGTTTGCTGGTAAAGTTTAATGACTGGCTCTCCCCCAAACAAAGCAGGTACAATTTATACACTTTTGTTTTTTGTTATTTTAGTTTTTGCAAGGCAGTGGGGTTAAGTGACTTGCCCAAGGTCACACAGCTGGCAATTATTATGTGTCTGAGACTACATTTGAACTCAGGTCCTCCTGACTCCAGGACTGGTATTCTATCCACTGCACCACCTAGCTGTCCCCACTTATACACTTTGAAGAATAATTTGCATTATTAACATTATCTTCATCACAATCTTAAATCTAGACCATCAGTAAAACAATAAATCAAGCCCTTATTTATAACATTTGCCAATGTTTGAGATATATGTTTACATTGAAAATATAAAATTGGTTCTTGAGAACTGATATAATCAAGCTACCAAACACTCCCAGGGTTACCCCCAGGTTCTTACTAGCTCTCCTCTAATCACTGTACAGCTATTCTGAGTTATAAATATGCACACATATGTACTTGGGCATGTATAGTTATTATACATGTATACATTCATATGTGTGTATTACACATATTCATGTGGGTGTATACATACACATGCACATATATCTGCATATTTGGTAATGTAATTTGCTGTTATTTAGTTATTCAGACATGTCCGACTCTTCCTGAGCCCATAGACTATTGCATGCTAATTCTGATCTTGGGGTTTTCTCAGCAAATATACTGGAGTGGTTTGCTTTTTCTTTCACCAGAAGATTAGCAGAGATTATTTAATAAGTGTTTGAGCCTGGCTTTGAACTCAGGTATTCTTGATTCTAGTATAGAGTTCTATCAGTGGATATACTGAGCCACCTAGCTGCCTACAAAGCAAACAGAGATTATGCATTTATTTATCTGTACACATGCACACACATGCATATTATATGCATATACACAATATAGTTATAGAAACACATACAAACACACATGTATACATGCACATGTCTCTCTATATGCATGTGTATGTGTTTGAACACATATGCATTCATACATATATGCATTTATATATGTTTCTATTTATTTTTTATATATTTCTATATGACAGCTAGTAGATAGAGCACTGGACCTGAAGTCAGGAGGACCTAAATTCAAATTTGACACTTAGTAGCTGTGTGACCTTTGGCAAGTTACTTAACTGTGATTTCTTGAATCCAGGGCCATCTCCAGCCAACCTGATTCATATCTGTCCAAATGAGGAAAGGACAAACCCAGAACCTAAATACAAAGTAAACATCAATTAAATCCCTGAGAGAATTTCAAAATTGATTCTTGAACTTCAAATATGACTACTTAAAAAAGGAAGTGGTAATTATTTGTCTGTGTGTGTGTGTGTGTGTGTATGTATGTATGTATTCCAGTTCAGTAAAACAAATTGTACCAAACAAATATCTTGTATATGATTTTCATAGCATTATTGAGGCAGCTAATAGGAGCATTCCCTAGATGTATTATATTTAAACCAATATGACAAATGTTTATTTAATATTAATATATACAAACTCTTGTACAACAAATGATATAAAATGCAGGATATCTGTCTTTAAAGACAATACTCTCTAGAAAGGGGAGCAAATAACTTTAATAGAAGTTAACATTAGACATCAAATTCTGAGTGCACAAGAATTCTAGATTCTAAGTACATCAGCAAGGTTAAGTCTATAAGGGGGAGATGCTGAGATATCTGAGTGAGGCTTTGAATAAGAAAATTACAGAATCACAGCATTGGAAAGTAGTTCAGAGGTAATATCTAGTTCAATTTGAACCTGAAGAAAACATTACTGGAAGCTACAAGGCTTACACTTGGATTTATAAATAAAAAGAAATATAAAGTTATTAATCATAAATTTGCAATTTCATATACAATCATTTTTTCCTTATCCCATGTTATGGAAATGCTTGTTTTATTTTCATCTTTTGGAATGAAATAAAATAAATTAAAAAATAAATATAAAATGAAAAAGTTTTATTTAGACAAGTTGATGTAAAAATATCTGGGGATCTTTGGATTCTCAAATACTGGAATAGAAACTCAATATGAGGTAATGTGGAAGCCCTCAAAAGCAATAGCAAAAGCTTAGACAAGCATTTGCCAAATGGTTGTACATAAACTGTTGTTGTTCAGTCTTTTTCAGTAGTGTTTGACTCTCTGTGATTCATTTGGGGGTTTATTGGCAAACATAACTGGAGTGGTTTTCTCATTTTACAGATGAGGGAACTGAAACTCATTTTACAGATGAGGAAACTGGAGCAAAAAGAACTGAGTAACTTGCCCAGGCTTAGTTCACCCAGATTCAGAAGCAAGATTTGAACCCAAGTCTTTTTGACTCCAAAGTCAGGACACTATCCATTATACAACATTGCCTCTCCTTGCCTTCGGAGGCAACCCATCCTATTTTGGGACAACTTTAAATTGTTAACAATTATTTTTCTTACATCATATCTAAATTTACTATTTGCAGCTTTCACTCACTGCTCCTAGTTCTTCCCTCTGGATCCCAATTAAAAAATCCTGCTTCCTCTTCCATATGATAGTCCTTCAAATACTTGAAAAGATGAAGCATTCTTTCCAGTTTTTATTGTGTAGATTCCTAAACCAACTTCTCATTACAGATTGTGGCCCCCTTGGTTTCATCTTATGGAATAGACCTGGCACGACTTCATACATAAACAGGAGACTCTGGCAGACCTTCTCATCTAAAAGGAATCCTAACTGGACGTTGCACAGGAAATCATGCAAGGTCTTGGCAAACACTCATGTGGAACACATGTCTACTGATTGTATATCTTATTTGATACAAATATTCAGAGTTGGTAGGACAGAGATCAATTGCTGTTGTATCTATTAAGGACTTAGCACATATATGGGAGATAAACACTTTGAGGAAAAACAACAAACAAAAAGAGCAGCTTTTGTTATTCAAATCTTTCAAATAATGTTATGACTAGACAGTTGACCAGTTGTATAAAATAATCTGTGAAAGGCTAGCTGTTCTTAGCTAATGTTTATATGTTCATATATGTGTTTTTTTTTTAAATCAGAGATACTCTTGATATATCTGTCCATGTTTCAAAAAGATATTAGAGAAGTGAAAACATCTTAATATGGGCAGATAATTGCTATTTTCTCCTTTTTCTCTTCAGGCTAATTAGATTGTCTGTGATCTTTTCTATTCTTCTGGAAATTTGTGTTTCTGTCTCAACTTCAAAATTAATTTTTAAGTTAAATGAATAAAAAACCAAATAAATTATTATTTAGAGTCTAATACCTTTCTCTTGAGGGGAGACAATCAGACTGATTAGTTCACAATTAGTTACTTCATTAACCAGAGGCCGATGTCTTTCAATTTTTTTTCCCTTTATGTTTTTGTGTTGAAATCAACAGTTCTTAATTGTTTTTTGGTATGAATCCTTTTGGCAGTCTGATAAAGACTAGATCCCTTCTCAGACTAATGTTTATAGATACTAAAATTAAATCCATAAAATTACAAAGGAAACTAATTATACTGAAATATTTATCTATTAATCTATTCATATATCTATCTCCTATCTATTCATACATATATCTATATCCATATTTTTACACAGATATATGTATATGATTTATAAATGTTAACAATATAGATTAAATTTTTCTGGTATATCACACCTCGCAGATTGGCCAATATGACCAGAAAGGATAACGATCAATGTTGGAAGGGATATGGGAAATTTGGGACACTGATGCATTGTTGGCGGAGTTGTAAACTCATCCAGCCTTTCTGGAGAACAATTTGGAATTATTACCAAAGGGCAATAAAAATATGCATACCCTTTAATCCAGCAATATACTACTGGGTCATTATCCTGAAGAGATCTTGAAAAAGCATAAAAATACCACATGTACAAAAGTATTCATAGAAGCTCTGTTTGTAGTGGCAAAGAATTGGAAATTGAGGGGATGCCCATCAATTGAGGACAGCTGAACAAATTGTGGAATATGAATGAGATGGAACATTATTTTTTATATAAATATTTTGTTTTCCAACTATATAGTAGTTTCTATCTATCATTTTTTGGTAAGAGTTTGAATTTTATACCTTCCTCCCCACTCTCCCTTCCCTCCCCCCCACCCAACAGAAGGCAGTCTGATAATTTTTACATTGTTTCCATGCCATACATTGATTGAAATTGAATGTGTTAAGAGAGAAACCATATTCTTTAGGAAAAAAATATTAAAGATAGCAAAATTATGTAGTACATAGTCAACTTTTTTTTTTTAAATTGAAGGTAATAGTCTTTGGTCTTTATTTAAACTCAATGTACCCATAGAATTTGAGTCTACTTGTTTGCCTGGGGCTAAGTTGAAGAGGTTTCCTATTTGCTCAGGGCTAAGCTGAAGGATACAGAGGTTGTTGGAGCTGGCAATGCCAAGACATGAGGGAGGGGCTGGTGTTGGCATTTACTTTCTCACCATTACCATTTTTTATTTTTTGGGGGTTACCACAAGATGAGCTTTGTAAATGTATTTATATCTCTAGGCCTTTACTTTTTACTTTGGCTTCCTTGACATAGACCAGAATTTATTTATTTTTTTTCCTATGTCAGGTCCAAATTCTATTCTTGGCTTAATATTTATTGCTAATTAAACTTACTCATGTAGTACACCAGGAATTAAAAGTATGAATCTGAGTATGGTGATTATACTATCATTTATGATGATAATAGATGGTTAGAGAAATGATGTCAAATTTCATTTTTTTGACTATGTAAATTATTTGCTTTTTCATAGCATCTATGGATGGTTTCAGGAAAACAGGGTTTAGCTGGATTTCAAGGTTAAACTTTCTTTTTTTTCCCCCCAAGTAAGATGTTTATTAACAAAGTCATGTGACTTGATAATAGAAGCTTGGTGGCACAATAAGCTTCTGAGAGAAAAAGTTCTGAGCATGATCAATCTATTAGATAGGTTAATCAATAGATTGGGTCATTAGTTCCTCTGGATGACCAAACACTAGGAGGATTGCTGGACCTTTTAAAAATAGGTGTGTCTTCCTCCTGATGGGCCTGACAGTGCCTCATTTGAAACTCCTCTGGTAAGGTAAAGCAATTCCAAATGGTAGACATTTCAATGTTAAGGATTTTCAGCTCTTTTAAATTACCGAGATAAAAAAATCTAGGTTTTGTTATTATGCTGGAGCGTAGGTTCAGGCTTCAGAGAAAATTGGTATCCTGATTTAAGACTCACAAGACTTTTTATAGTCAATGACAAAGAAATGATTTATTTACTTGATGCGATCTTGACCTCTGAAGCCATCAAAGTTACAGAGAAGCTCGATGGATACATCAGGCAAGGCTTCCATCACCATCCTGACCCCCAAGGGCCAGACCCATCCCTGGGGATGGGATCTTCTCTTGGATTCTTCTCTAAGGAAAGTGGAAGGTTCTAAGTAATGGTCCACTTCCCAGGGTTGCTTTGGGGCAGGTGAAGTACAGATTCCACAAAAATGGTGAAGGAAAGGAAACTGAGGCTTCAGAGACCATGATTTGGCCTATTATAACTGTTTCTAGTATGTTAACTGGTAAATAGGTGCCTTCTTGCTTGACTATGACTGTGAGTTGAGAATTTGGGGTACTTAAAGCGGCATTAGTTGGGAAGTGGAATAAGTATGACATCAATATAATTCTCCCATATTCATTGCTAAACAATCATTAAATAGGGCCCTCAAACAAAATATGGGACAGCAGAAAAAGCAAAAAGATGGGGTGAAACAAGTTTTTAATCCAGGAAACTGGGAAGATAGGCAGGAAAGTCCTGGCTCACTCAAATAAAAGGGAAATTCAGTCCCACACAGGAAGTGTCCCAGCAAATCAGCAGAAAGTCCTTCCTCAGAAAACTAGTGAGAGAGCCTGAGACCTGGTGTTGCAAAGAAGGCAAATGCCAACACCAGACCCCTCCATGCCTTAGCATTGCCAGCTCCAATGACCTCTGTATCCTTCAGCTTAGCCCTGTGCAAATAGGACACCTCTAGACTCTGCCTGCTTCAACTTAGCTCCAGGCAAACAAGTAGACTCAAATTCTATAGGTAATTAAGCAAATGGACAAATATCAGCATCAGGACTCCACATATAACTCAGCATAGCCAGGAAACTAGGCAGTTGTCAGCTCTGAAACTGGTATGTGCTTTAGTGTAACTCAGGGAAACAGGTGGAAACCAATGCAGGAACACCCCACTGGCACCACCACTAGGATCCCAGTTCTGTCCTGGGTAAGCTACCAAACCCCTGGAGTCTCTAGCAACACCCCACCCCACCCCATCCCCAGTGAACCTAAGGGCAACATCAGTGCAGAACTAGGTAAACAGCCAAGGCCCTAGACACAAGAAGCCTAAGACACTTCCCCTTTTATCCTAAGAGCAGAGCTCAAATTTAAAAGAGAGAAGGCCAAAAACAATGAACAAAAAAAGAAAAAAAATAATCTGATCATAGAAAGTTTTATGGTGACAGAGAAGATCAAGATGCAATCTCAGAAGAGGACAATAATGTCAAAATGCCTATGGGTAAAATCCTGTTCTCCCCCCCCCCAAAAAAAATTATGAAGTTGTCTTAAACCCTGAAAGAAATCATGGAAGAGCTCACAAAGATTAAAAATCATATAAGAGAGGTAGAAGAAAAACTGGAAAAGAAATGAGAGTGAAGCAAGAGAATTATGAAAAGAGTCAACAGCTTGAAAAAAAAAGAAAGCAACTGCTTAAAATGTATAATTGATCAAATGGAAAAACCAACTGAGGAAAACAGGAAGTCAATGACTGTATTAGACATCAAGAATAAATTAAACAAATTTAAGAGAAGGAAAAAAATGGAAGAAAATGTAAAATGCCTTATGGGAAAACAACTGACCTGAAAGATAGATGCAGGAGAGACAATGTCAGAATCATTGGACTACCAAAAATAATACTCAAAATGAGAACCTGGACAGTATCTTTCAAGAAATTATCAAGGAGAACTGCCCTGCTATCCTGGAACCTGAGGGCAAAATAAGCATTGAAATCCATGAATCACCCCAGGAAAGAGATTCCAAAATTAAAACTCTAAGGAACATTGCAATCAAATTTCAGGACTATCATGACAAAAGAAATACTGCAGGTGGCCAGAAAGAAACAATTTAAATATTGGGAAGTCACAATCTGGATTACATAAAATTTAGCAGCTGCAACATTAAAGGATCAGAGATATTCTGGAAGGCAAAGGAACTGGGAATACAACCAAGGATCACTTACCAAGTGAAATTAAGAATAATACTTCAAAAAATTGGTCATTCCATGAAATGGAAGAATTTCAAACTTTCATAAGGAGGACAGAATTAAACCAGAAATTTGATCTATAATATCAAGACCCAAGAGAAACATAAATAGGGAAAAAGGGAAAAGAAAATATAAAGGATTCAATAGAGCTAAACTGTTTACATTCCTACATGGGAAGATGGGTTTTGTAATTCTTAAAAATAATATCACAAATAGTAGAACTAGAATGAATAAACATAGAAAGAGGATATACAAATAATTCTGAGGGAATGACATAAAATAATAAGGGAATAATAATGAGAAGTATATTGGGTACTGCAGAAGAGAGAGTAGAACAGGGTAAATTATTTACGTGAAGAGGCTTATAAGACCTATTATGATGGAGGGGAAGATAGAAGGGTTGGGCAATGGGCATTACTTGAACTTTACTCATAAATATAGCGCAGAGAGGGGATAAGGTACACAATCAATTGAACATAGAAATTGATGTTACCCAATAGGAAGTAGAAGTAGAGGAAATTAAAGGAAGGGGAACTGTCAGAAGAGAGAAAGCAGATAGTTGGAGGTGGTAGAAGCAAAATAAAAATGAGGAGGAAAAGAGTGAAAGAGGAGAGAGAAGGCAATTGGAGGGAAAAATAGAATGAAGGGAAATATGCAGGTTAGTAATCATAACTATGAGTGAAAATGGGAATTTTCTCATAAGACAGAAGGATAACAGAGTGGTTCAAAAATCAGAATCCTATAACATGTCATTTACAAGAAACATACTTGAAGCAGAGACACAGAGTGTAAAGATAAGCAAATGCAACAAAATCTATTATGCTTCAGCCGAAGAAATATTTTGTTCCATTATAGGACGATAAATTTCATAATCTGAGTGAAACTGATGAATATTTTCGAGAATATATATTATCAGATTAACAGATCAAAAAATAGAATGCATAAATAACCCCATATTAGAAAAAGAAATTGAACCAGTCATTAAGAAAAATAACCCAGGGACACATGAGTTCATAAGTGAATTCTACCAAGCATTATTAATTCCAATGCTAAACAAACTATTTGGAATAAAAGATGGAGTCCTACCAAGCTTTCTTTTTAACATGGTGTTGCTATTTCAACCAGGAAGAACTAAAAAAAAAAAGAAAGACAATTATAGACCAATTTGCTGAATGAATACTAATGCAAATTTTTTTCAATAAAGTACTAGCAGGGAATTACATCAATATATCAAAAGGGTTATATACTATGACAAGTGAGATTTATACCAAGAATTCAGGTTATTTTAGGATAAG
The DNA here is from genome assembly GCF_037893015.1 of Macrotis lagotis. Lineage (NCBI taxonomy): Eukaryota > Metazoa > Chordata > Mammalia > Peramelemorphia > Peramelidae > Macrotis > Macrotis lagotis. The sequence continues at coordinate 544,384,860 of NC_133666.1, read as the reverse complement.
GAAAAAACATCAATAAAATTGACCATATCAATAACAAAACCAATAGAAATCATAAGATTATTTCAATAGAGACTGAAAAACTTTTATTCAAAATACAGAACCCATTCTTATTAAAACACTAAAGAACATAGGAATAAAGGGAACATTCCTCAAACTGATAGGCAGTATTTAACTAAAATCATCAGCAAACAATATATGTGATGCGGATAAACTGGAAGTTTTCCCAGTAAGCTCAGGGGTAGAGCAGGGATGCTCATTATTATACTACTATACAATATTATAGTAGAAATAGTAGTTTTAACAATAAGAGAAGAAAAGAAAATAGAAGAAATTAGAAAAGGAAATGAGAAATCAAAATTATTATCACTTTCCAGGTAATATGATGGTATACTTAGAGTAGAGAATCAACTAAAAAACTATATCAGATGATTAGCAACTTTAACAAAATTGTAGGATATAAGATAAACTCACATAAATCATAAGCATTTCTTTATCTAACCAACAAATCCCATCAGCAAGAGATAAAAATATAAATTACATTTAAAATAAGTATAAAAATATAAAATATCTTGAGAATCTACTTGCCATGACAATACCAAGAGCCATATGAACACAATTATAAAACACTTTAAGCACAAATAAAGTCAGACCTAAACAACTGGGGAAATATTAATTCTTTATGGGTAGGCTGAGCTAATATAATAAAAATGGAAAGTCTACTTGTTAATTTACTTATTCAGTGCATTCCAATTAAGCTAACGAAATTATTTTATATGGATAGGAAAAAATAAACAGAAAAATTCATCTGGAAGAACAAAAGATCGTGAATATCAAAATAATTAATTTAAAAATACAAAAGAATGGACTTTAGTAATACCAGATCTCAATCTACATCAGTTGTACTTTGAATCCCCCAAATATTCAAGACTTTATCACATTAAATAATTAAGTTTAATATATATACATTGGAGAACTAAGTCAGAAGCTCCATCTGTAAGTAGTTTAATATTCAAAGTGGGATACTTGTACTAGGACAGTCTAGGGTGGGTACTAAATGACAATCATGGACCCTTGCAAAGACCATGCCAAAATTCCCTGGGTAATTATATAGAAAACAGACAAAGAAAGGAGCTGCAAAGTAAGTCACTTAGGATTAGTTGATATTTTTGGATTTCCTCAACTTAGTGTTAGTCTCTGGTCCCACACACATGCAATGCCAATTCAGGGTTGCTTTAAGTAAAATATTGTGTTTACAAAATCTTGTATTGTATATGCTCTGGTCAGTATGCTTTCTTTTGGTTTACATTAATCTTGATTTACATTATTCATTGGGAGAAACTATTATTATTATTATTATTATTATTATTACTATGATTTTAATTATAAAAAATTTTGCTTAGAACCTACATCATGAATTTTACTGCTAGAGACTTTTGCTTGGAAACTCATATCATAACTTTCACTGCTTAAAAGAGATGCATGCTATTATGGCTTTTACAACTTAAGAATACAAATCTCAGACTTCTAACCAACTGGGACCCTATAATATAATAAAGCAATAATTATCAAAACTCTCTGATCCTGGCTAAGAAATAGAGTGGTGAATCAGTGGATTAGATCAGGTATACAAAACAGAGAAGCAAATGATCATAGTTACTTAATGTTTGATAAAGCCAAAGATCTCAGCCTTCTTGATAAGAACTTACTATTTGACAAAAACTGTTGGGAAAACTAGAAAATAATAGCACAAACTCAGTATAGAACAACATCTCACACCATATAATAAGATAATTTGGCATAAAGTGAGTACTATAAGCAAATTATAAGAACAAAGAATGGGGAAGGGAAAAATTCATGACCAAACAGATTCAGAGCACAACAAAATATAGAATAGATAATTTTGATTATATCAAATTAAAAATCTTTTACACAAACAAAACCAAGTCTACCAAGATTAGAAGGAATGCAGAAAGTTGGGAAATATTCAGTGCAGCAAGTGTCTGTGATAAAGGACTCATTTCTCAAATAGAAAATTGAGTTGAATTTATAAGAATTCAACCATTCCTCAACTAATAAATGATCATTTGGATATGAACAGGCAGTTTTCAGATGAAGAAGTTAAAGCTATCTATAAGCCTGTGAAGAAGTGCTCTAAATCACTATTGGTTAGAGAATTGCAAATTAAAATAATTCTGAACAGCCACTCACACCTAAGAGATTGGCTAATATGACAAAAGAGGGAAAGTGATAAATGTTGGAAAGGATGTGGGTAAATTGGGGCACTAATGTAGTGTTGGTGGAGTTGTGAACTGCTCTAATCATTTTAGAGAGTAATTTAAAACTACATCCAAAGGGCAACCAAACTGTGCACAACCTTTGATCTAGGAATGCCACTACTAGGTTTGTATCACAGAGAGATAATAAAAAAGGGAAAAGGATCTATATGAGCAAAAATATTTATAATAGTCTAATTTGTGTTGACAAAATATTGGCAATTTAGGGGATATCCTTCCATTGTGGAATGAATGGAGAAGTTCTGTTATGTGAATGAAGTCCCTCTCCTATTTTTCACTTTTTCTTCCAGATTGCATTCTGGTGAGGAGAGTCAATAATGTAAGAGGAGAGACCTTATATCCTTCCCACACTAGATTGACATGACTTCTGAATGTATTTATTATTAGGATAGTTGTCCTTTCATTGTATGTGAAGGAGATTGGTGGTGACTTTCACTTTGAGATGTGAGAGGTCAGAACAGTGAAGTACCTGGAAGTCTGTGAGAGTAGTCTGACTAAGTGTTTGTAGTTAACTGTTCCAACTTAAATTTCCAGAAGAGGGAATGCCTTTGAGACTTAATTAGGTGGTATATGAGATGAGGACCTATTTGGCAGTAATGCTGAATTGTACACAAAATAATAGGACTAATACTTTGCTGAAACAGTTTTAAATCTGACATTTTTTTAAGAGAATGAGGTGTTAGAGCAGAGAGAGCTTCCCTGAGTATTGTGAGAGTTTTTTGTTGTTTTGTTTTTGCTATACCTTTGCAATAAATATTACTTTTAATTTCTTAAATGGAATTGGGCTAACAGTTGGGTACCACTCCAGAATAAGCTGATAACATTAGAGAAAATATCCCCAAACAGTCAGGGATACTTTCTTTTTAAAATTTAAAAAAAATTTATTTAAGGCAATGGGGTTAAGTGACTCTCCCAAAGTCACACAGCTAGGTAATTAAGTGTCTGAGGCCATATTTGAACTCCTCTTGACTCCAGTGCTGGTCATTGTGCCACCCACCTGCCCCCAGGGATACTTTCTAAAATTTTGAGGGGGAGATGTAGTTATTTTGACTTTAGAATCATGAATCTAGATGATTAGTTACTCTTTTAGTAATGGATGGTAACTGAGGGTCCCTGAAGTCTACAATAAAACCCAAAGCCCATATATTTTTACTTCAGGTATTATTGTTTACCAGGAGTCATGCAGATAGTAAGTGCCAGTATCAGGATTTGAACCCTGGTCCCCTCTCTATAAATCTGGTTTTCGGTTTTCTATAACACCATATCTTCAATCTTCTACCAATCCCAAGACTAAACCTCAAATAGATCAAAGAAAGAGGAAAAAATCAATATAAACAAAAATATTTGTAGCAGCTCTTTGAGGATGTGTCTTTTTTATTGAGGGAATGACTAAACAAGTTCTCATATTTGAATGTGATCAAATACTATGCTAATCTTGTGTTGCAAGAAACAATAAAGTTGATAGTTTTGGAGATGGCTGGGAAGACTTAAATGAACTGAAACAGATTGAGGTGAATAGCACTAGGTGAACAATTTATACAATAATAGTGATACTGTATCTGTGTGTCAATCACAAAGTGACTTAAAAAATCTGATCAAAGCAATAAACAAATAGTATTACATAGGATTCATGATAAAAAATATTTCCCTCCTCCTGACAAGAGAGTTGAGGGACTCAGAATGTAGACTGAGACCGATTTATATTCGAATGTGGCCAATTTAAGGGTTTGTTTTTCCCAAGGAATTTGTAATTTGTTTTTCTTTGTTTTTCAGTTATGGGTGGAGTGGGTAGATGATGGGGGGGATGATAAGGTAGATTTTGGTTAATTGAAAAAATTAAAACTGCATTCCTGTTTTGCTTAATTGGCAGCTATATGGTGAATAGATCTCTGGACTTGGAGTCAGAAAGGCCTGAGTTTAAATCCAGCATCAAATACTAATTTCTAGTTAAGTGATGCTGGGCAAATCACTTAACCACTTAACCTGGACTACTCCAGTATTTTTGCTAAGAAAATCCCATGCACAGTATTGGAATCCTATGGTCTATGGGAAAAGGAAGAGTTGGACATGACTGAACAACAATATTATGTTTTATTTTCATTTTGATCTAACAACATCTGGGGCACTCTACAAGATGTCTCTTTAATCTAGCTGCCTGGTCAAAAAAGACTAATTTTTTTAAATTTTTAAATGTTTATTTATCCATACCAGATATTATTGCTCCAAAAGTGCCAAGTGCTTAAAGACTAACCCTTAAACATTCTAAAATTTTGCCAAGAATAAAAATCAAGCCCATGCGTATAGTTTCAAAAATCCAAAGTCCCAGAAACTGGGACAAAGTTTCATAGAATTACAGAATCTCAGATATCCCTGATCAGTGCTCATCCAACTTCCATTTTAGTGATTTCTAGGAATAATGAATCAACTTCCTTTTAATATAGTTGAGTAATAGAATCTGCGTTTTAATGAATATAGGTGTGGCTTGAGAAAAATCAGGCAGAAGATAGGTATTGAATTTTTTTAAAATTAAAATTAAATATTGATATCTCTAGGTCTACCAATCCTTTAACCAGAAAACCCTTAGCAACCTTTCTGAAGACTACTATAACACTTATTTGAGAATATATTTGGTCTTATACTGCTATGAATGTTTTTAGGTAAATTAAACTTTTCAAAAAAGGGAAGCTATTTTGTGGTGCATAAACTGGTATGCCTTTTAAATATCATAGCCATCTCCTGTTAAAGTAGATACATAGTGTAAACAGTTGGACTAAATGACCCCTAAGATCTAAGATTGTATGATTCAGTCAAGCTATAGTATAGTTATTAGCTTATAATTACAGATACAGGCAAAAGGAAGTGATTGTTTGAGTCATTCTTGAATTTATGTAATCCAACAAAAGAGATGATTCAGGCAGCTGCTTTTTACTTAAGTAGCAGGAATTTTTTTACCTGCATCTTTCAACTAATTGGTTTTTAGCTAATGCATATGTCAATACTTCAAAAGATTTGGAATTTTATAGGCATGGGCATTACCTCAATCACTGCAGATACCAAGTCTTTAAGGCACTGATTCTTATTCTTTCCTGGGATCAAAATAATATAAGCTTTGAGGAACAGCATAGTGCAATGTATTGAAAGTAAGCCTTGGGATCAAGGAATTCTGGGTTCAAGTGTGACTTTTGATCCATACTGAGTGATCATAGTTGAGCCATTTTTTCTTTAAGTGTCCAAGTGACTCCCTAAAGCTATAGGTTACAGATAAGTTGCTATTTTCAATAGTAGAGGGAATTTTTCTCTCTTTTCAGAGAGTTCCTTCCATTTATGGAATCATAGTAAAAGATCTTTTCCTGAGATCCACTTTCCAAAAGCAAAACAAAACAAAAAACAGGTGATGAATCCCTCCATATAGCACATGATTTGTACTTCATAAATAATGTAAAAATGATTAATTTTGTGACCATACTGAAAGCCCTACTTGCTTGGTGCTAGATGTTCTCCTAGAGAAGCCAAGACCATCTCAGTGAGACACCCTGAGAAGGAGAGTGTTCTGGAGGTGGCTAGCACACATCTGGACTGCTTAAAGCAGCTTTCATATCCAATTCATTCAAATTGAAATATACCTTTGATCTTTCAAAGAATCAGTAGGAATTGTTACCTTCCTCTCAACTGGAAGTCACTTACTGAAGGCCCTTTACTTGCTCACTTATATAAACCCCAGGGTCTAATAAATGCTCTCAATCATGAAGAAGCAGTTCATGTTTTGTTGTGACTTGGACTACAATAGATCAATAGCTCTCTAACAGGTTCATTATGTTTAATATTTTATGCATATGTAAGATGATTGATCATCCAAACTGTTTGGGATGTGATTACTCATCTTAAGCTCTGCCTGGAGCCTACTTGTTGGCTTAAGGGTTTTGTTATAGGGGGAAAAATAATAAAATGTTTCATGTTTATTTTCTGCTACAGAGATACAGGGAGTATTATTTTTACCCTGTCTCTTCATACAATGCCTCTTTTAATCTTGTCTTACATTTGTGCTTAAGGGCTTGGAGGAAACAGAAGGTGGAAAAATACCTGGTTGCATAATAAATGAATTTCTAAACCGAACATTTTCTAGTCAGCATTTCAGTAATTTTCTTTTCCTTGTTTTATCTGTCCTTGTGTTCACTTCAGGGCTTCTAAGAGGAATACATGAGATATAATTAAATTTAAACAACTCAAATCATAGCATCATGGTATCAAAGACTCCGAATTCGAAAAGGAAGTAGATACATAAGGCTTAATCCCTATGTAGATGAAAATTCTCTTCCAAAATATTCCCAATAAGCTGGGGTTAAATACTTTTATTCCATTAGATCTAGAGTATACCTTACTTTTGAATAATCATATGCTCTTTTTATCTTGGAATATATATATTGAAAACAATTTTTTTCTTTTTATAGTAATATTAATAATGAAACATCTTTTTAAAAAATGGGAAGTAGAAGATATTTCAAAATTATTTCAAATAAGTCAGTTGATCCTATTCCCTATTTTCCCTCCTAGTCTTCAGGTTTATGAGTTTTAGTGTATTAGAGAGATGCCAACCTGCATTCCCAGAGTTTTCTTCATTTGAACATATGTGCAAATAGTCATAATATTTAAGAATAAAGCATATATTCAAATAATCATAATAGAAACAGTGCAATGGAGCAAATAGAGAATTGTTCTCTAAGTCAGGAAGACCTGAGTTCAAAACCTGCCTCTGACCCAACCTGGCTATGTGAGAGCAAGACAGTTATTTTCGGTCAGTGATACAGGCAGACTATCCAGGGCACTAAATTTAATGACAACTTGATCATTAGTAGTTCTCTATATGTAAAAAACAAGAATTCCAGTTACTTCTCCACAATTCTCAGAATATCAAATAATGCATGATAAATGTTTAAGTGAGATTAAGTGCTGTGTGTGGCCCAAAGAGGAAAGAGGGATTGTTAACTTGTGGGACCAAGGAAGAAATTTGCATTAGACTTGGGTTTTAAAAGAGGGTTAGATGGGAGAAAGGACATACATCTTCATCTTGAACTTAAAGGTGGTGAGTTTTCTGTCTTTGGAAGTCTTTAAGAAGAGAATAGAAGACCACCTGCCTGGAAATTCCTTTCTATATGATTTAGTCAAAATAGCCACTGAAGTCCTTTCCAACTTTGAAATTATGTGATTTTGTGAAGGTGTTTCAAGCAAAGGCAATTGTATAAGCAAAGGCATGAAGGCATAAATGTATAAAACATGTATGAGGGTCCATTTTACTAGCGCATAGAGTATGTGGAAAGAAATAGTAAGTAATTGGACATAGGGCTTAAGAAACAGGGGAAAAATAGATAATGTCAGGTTTTTGGGACACTAAATGTTTATCACTGACAAAAATATTAATGTATGAAGTGACAAGTTTTTGGTGAAAATATATGAAATTTTTGACTTTTTGATTTTAAATTTTACTGGATGTCTGGATATTAAGGTAGAACGAGATAAAGTAGTTGGGATTCAGGATTTGGTTTTGAGAAGGATTTATAATAATCCAAGTGAGGTAATAAAAAATACAGAAAGCAGCTGGTGAAATTTGTAATAGGAAAGGAGGAATGGGTATAGGAAAGATTAGAATGCTAAGTCGACTAAAAACCTATTATAGCTTGCTTTATAATTTTTTTTAGTTAATAGCATTTCATTTTTCCAATTACCTGTAAAGATAATTTTCAACATTCATTTTTAATTTATTTTTCATCCATATGCACATGTATATTTTTAAGTTACAAAATTTCCTTCTACCCTCCCTTCCCACTCCCCTCCCCTCAGTGGCAAACAGTTAGGTTAGCATTGTACATACATATTTTTGATAAATATATTTACAGATTAGTCATTTTAGGTATGAGGCATTAGGATAAAGGGAAAGAGATATATAAGAGATAATTTTTATAAAGTGTTCATCAGATTCTGAAGGGTTGTTTTGTTTTCTTTTGTTTTTCTAACTCTGGATGGGGATAGCATTGTCCATAGCTGGTCTAATACAGTTGTCCTAGTTTTCTGAACTGCTGAGAGGAGCTGCTTCCATCAGGGTTGAATATCTCACAATGTATTGTTAACGTGTACATTGTTCTCTTAGTTCTGCTCCCTTTGTTCAGCATCAGATCCTGTAAGTCATTCCATGCTTTTCTAGAGTCTGACCATTTATGGTTTCTTATAGAACAATAGTATTCATAATATTCGTGTACCATAACTTGTTTAGCCATTCCCCAATTGATGGGCATTCCCTCAATTTCCAATTCTTTGCCACTACAAAAAGAGCTGCCATGAATATTTTGGAATATGTGGGACTTTTGCTATTTTTTATGATTTCTTCTGGATGTAGGTCTAGAATTGAAATTGCTGGGTCAAAGGGAATGACCATTTTTATGCTCTTTGGGCATACTTCCATATTACTCCCCAGAAAGTTTGGATCTGTTCACAACTCCACCAGCAATGCAGCAATGTCCCAATCCTCCTACAACCTCTCCAACATTGATCACTTTCCCTTTTTTGTTAACTTGGCCAATCTGATAGGTATGAGGTAATATCTCAGAGTTGTTTTAATTTGCACATCTCTAATCAATAATGATTTAGAGCATTTTTTCATATATATATATCCATCTTTAATTTCTTATTTGAAAATTGTCTGTCCTTTGACTATTTATCAATTGTAACCTTATTGTAACTTGTAACCTTATAAATTTGATTCAATTCTCTATATATTTTAGAAATGAGACCTTTATCAGAACTCCTCAACATTCATTTTTGTAAGATTTTGAGTTCCAAATTTTTCTTCCTCCTTCCCTTGTCTCCTCTCTACTTAAGATAGTAAGTGATCTGATATAGGTTATATATGTATAGTCACGTTAAACATATTTCCTTATTAGTAATTATTTGAAATAAGAATCAGAACAAAAGGGGGAAATCATAATGAAAAACAAAAAACAAATTTTAAAAAGTGAAAATAGTATATTTTGATCTGCATTCAGACTTCATAGTTCTTTCTTTAGATGTGGATGACATTTTCCATCATGAGTCTTTTAGAATTAGCTTTGATCACTTATGGCTGAGAAGAGCTAAGTCTATCACAGTTGATCATCATACAATGTTGCTGTTAATGTGTACAATGTTCTCCTGGTTCTACTCACTTAACTCAGCATTAGTTCAACTAAGTTAAAGTTGTTCCCAGTTTTTCTGAAATTCATCCTTTTATGCTTTCTTTTTTTTCTTTTTTTTTTTGCAAGGCAAATGGGGTTAAGTGGCTTGCCCAAGGCCACACAAGCTAGGTAATTATTAAGTGTCGGAGGCCGGATTGAACTCAGGTACTCCTAACTCCAGGGCTGGTGCTCTAGCCACTGTGCCACCTAGCTGCTGCCCCTCATAATTTCTTATAGAACAATCACTTCATTCACATACCATAGCTTGTTCAGTCATTCCTCAATTGATAGGTATCACTTCAATTTTAAATTCTTTGCCACCACAAAAAGGACTACTGTAAATATTTTTGTACATATGAGTCCTTTTCCATTTTTTATGATCTCTTTGGAATAGAGTCCTAGTAGGGTATTGCTGGATCAATGGGTATGCACAGTTTTATAACCCTTTGGGCATAGTTCCAAATTACTCTCCAAAATGGTTGAATCAGTTCCCAACTTCACCAACAATGAATGTGTACCAGTTTTCCCAGATCCACCTCCAACATTTATCATTTTTCTTTTCTGTCACATTTACCAGTCTCTTGGGTTTGAGATGGTACCTCAGAGATGTTTTAATTGGCATTTCTCTACTCAATTGTGATTTAGAGCATCTCTTTCATATGACTATAGATAGCTTTAAGTTTTTTATCTGAAAACTGCCAGTTCCTATCCTTTGATCATTTATCAATTGGGCAATGACTTGTATTCTTATAAATTTAACTCAGTTCACTGTACATTTTAGAAATGAGTCCTTTATCAAAATCACTAGCTGTAAAGACTGATTCGCTGCTTTCAGTGCTCCTTCTAATATTGGTGATGTTGTTTTTACCTGTGCGAAGCCTTTTTAATTTAATGTAATCAAAATTATGCATTTTGCATTTAATAATATTCTCTATCTCTTGTTTGATTATTGTCTGATGTATAATTTTGATAGAAACTTTTGACTAAAAAAGGAAAAGATACACATTATTTTAATACAATAAAATTTAGTATAGAAGAAAGGGTATATATATATATATATATATATATATATATATATATATATATATATATATATATGGGGGTGGATCAGAAGTGAGAGTTGAAGGTATGAAATTAATTAAATGAGATTGCCAAGCAAATCACATATGTAACAGTTTACCCTAAGTGAACATCCACTTTAAGAGTCAAAGAGAGAATTAGAAACCAGTGAGTTATCCCATGAATGGGTAGAGTGGTACAAAGAGAACCAAGAAGATATTATATCTCTGAAGTCAAAGGAGGAGAGTTCATTTAGAATGAAGGACTGGTTAATAAATGTTGAGGAGAGAGTGAGTGGTAAGACCATGGATATATTTTTTAACTATACATGAAAATATTTTCCTAAGAAGGTTTATAATTAGAGATGAGTGAGGTAGAAGCTAGATGAGATAGATAGGTTGAAGTAAAAGGCTCCCTCATCTCCTTTATTTTAGTATAGGGCTGACATAATCATGTTTATAGTGAGATGAGAAGAGAATACTATTGAGATGGCAGCTGCATTAGAAAGAGGGAATGTTTGTTAAAGAAATGATGTCCTAATGAAATTTATGATAGAAGGGATAAGGTGGGAATAGAATTCAAGATAAAATGAAGGATTCTTAACCTGAAATTTCAAAGGAGGTCATGAGCTTTGATAGGAAAAAAATACATCTAATTTCAATAATTTCTAATTGAAATTTCTTACTTCCTCCAGTTTTCTGAGAAGGCCTCCTTCAAGTACACTAGACTACCAAAGGCAACCAAGACACACAAAAAAGTTAGTAAAACCCTGAAGGCAAAGGATTATTTTTAGCAAGACATGGTAAATCTCTTCCATGAGATTCAAATATTACATAATAGGCCACTACTTTGCCACCAATATATAGCCAAAGCAATGTGTATAGTGGGCTAGTGGCATATATGAGCTATGGTATTAGAAAGATTTGAATTTAATTTTATTTTAAGCGCTAACTAGCTGTGGGACCTCAGGCAAGTTATTTTCTCTCTTAGGCTAGCTTTCCTCATCTGTAAAATGGATCTTACAAAGGCTGCTGTGAAGATCAAGTGAGATAACAATAATATATACACACACACATTTCATATATATATATATATATATATATATATATATAGAGAGAGAGAGAGAGAGAGAGAAAGTACAGTGTAGACCTTAAAACATTATAAAATATTAGCTATGTAATTTTATTCTTTATTGTTATATTCTTGTTATAGAAACACTTATAATAATGAAATTTCATAAATCAAGATTGGTTTTATTTATTTTTATTTTATTTATTTATATTATTTTATTTTTTTTAACAATGGTGTGGGATAGACACAGAGTTTACACTCTATTAGAGTCATCCTAGAATTTTTATGTGCCGGGTAATGAATTAGGGAGTGATTGTGAATGTAATTACTACTACATGTGGAACATGATTTGCTTGCAAAAGCACTATCCTTGCAATCAAAGGACCTGGGTTCATATCCACCATTGATGCATCCTATTTGTATTACTTTGATTAATTATCCTAATCTTTTAACCTAATTTTCAATTCATTAGGCTAAACTCTCTAATCTACAGTTTTCTCATCTGTAAATTGAGTAGGTTAGATGACTTTTGAGTACCTTCTAACTTTTGATCTAATAACTTTTGATAGTAATAATGGAGATAATGGAAGCTGGGAGAAAGATTAGGGTTTACAATAAGCTATGTAAAAGGTAAAAAAGTAGCAAGTATAAGAATGGTGACAGTAGAAGAAAAGGGTACTTGAAAGACTAGAAAGGAAAACTAAGATTTGCTGACTTATTGGAATTGACTCGCAGAAGAATGAAGATTACTCCATTATTTTTTATGCCTGTTATCTGACAACTCCTTTCACAGATTCCTGTGCCTAGGAGTTGTGTACATTTCAGTGAATATTTCTCTCTCTCTCTCTCTCTCTGTCTCTCTCTGTCTCTCTCTGTCTCTCTCTGTCTCTCTCTGTCTCTCTGTCTCTCTGTCTCTCTCTCTGTCTCTCTCTGTCTCTCTCTGTCTCTCTCTGTCTCTCTCTGTCTCTCTCTCTGTCTCTCTCTCTCTCTCTCTCTCTCTCTCTCTCTCTCTCTCTCTTCTTCCCTCTCAGACTTTGTGTGTCCCTGTATCTTTTTTCTGTCTCTTTTTGTGTCTCTGTTTGTGTGTCTTTCTCTCTGTGTCTGTTTTTTTATCTCTGTATCTGTCAGTTTGTCTCAGTCTGTTTCCTATCCTTTTACTGTGTAAATCCCAGTATCTTGACTGTATTCATTGCCTATGGCACTTTGAAATACCATCCTCTTGTATTCCTCTTTCCCCCTGAAAGTAGAAGGCAATCTAGCATATATGCAATGAAAGCATGGAACAGAGAACCAGGAATCTAATCTTGACTCTGCTTCATAGTATCTAGAAGAACCTCAATATGTCACTTGATTTTTCTGGGTCTCAATTTCCTCAACTGTATACAGTTCTTTTGCTTAATTAAATGATTTTTAAGATTCATTCAAGATCTAACTCTCTAAGTCTAAACTTAAATCAAGCACTCATTTTTAAGTTACAGGTAATTCCAAAACTTCTAGGAAATTCCTGGGTAACCAAAACTTTGCATTTTTTTCCTTGTTGAATAATTTTCATGCAAGCTGCTCGCCTAAAGCAAAGAAGCAAGATATATTTTATTTTAGCATAACAGAAAATTCCCAACAAATATAAAATAATTTCCTCTTCCCCTTCTACAAAGCAAATCACTTCAGTTGGATTACCTGAAATATGAGATATTAAATTCTACAGCATCATGCTATCATTGTTGAATGTGACCAATCCTTTGCTGCCAACATTTTGAAGTTTTTCTGTATATTGTCCAGCTTTCTTCACTTTATATGACTTCCCATCTTTTTTTAGAATTCTTCAACTGAACCTTTTATTAATAGTGCCATAGTGTAATATTCATAAACCAGTTTGTGTAGGCAGTTCCTATATGTAGGAATCTTGGAAACATAATCTGTTTCTAGCTTTTATTTATATCACAAATAATGTTGTTATTTTTTTCCTTGTTAGTGAACTTTTTGTGTCAAAGAGAATTATCTATTTAGGAACTTTCCTTATATAATTCCAAACTCTATTTCAGAATAGTTGAACCAATCCTTGGCTCAATCAACTGTGAGTTGTTGCACTCATCTTTCCATTGACCCTCAAAAAGAATTAGTTTCTCCATATTTTATTATCTTTGCTAGCATGATACATATGAAGTGCTATATGAGGGTCTAAATTTTCATTTTTCTCATTTATAGTGATTTTCAATATTTTCCAGTTTCTATTAATAGTTTTAATTATGTATTGGTATTTAAATATATATATATATATATATATATATATATATATATATATATATATATATATATATATATATATATTTCGAAGAGAGGGGAAATAGTTGTAAAATCTTGAAGACAACATGAGTGAATAACTTTAAGACCATAGAGAAATATGCTTATTTTTAGAATGAAATGGAATGATCTGAAGTCCTAAATTTGGAGTTAGAAGATCGAGGTTCAAATTCTGACTCTGCTAAAAATAACATGATCTTGAGCAAACCATTTTCTCCCACATTTACATTTATAATATTATTCAAACCTAGGTGAGCTTATCTTCCTTCTAATTACTACTGTCTCATTTTCCTTAAAAATTTTTGTCTAGGCTTCTAAGGTAAGAAAAGGTTTTGTTCCAATATTTCCTCACAATTTACTAAAATTGTAAGATTTTACTCATTACTTAATCAATTAGTTATGAGCCCCTACCATAACATATTAAATAATATTTATATTACATTACCCTAAAACATATTTTATCATATGTATACTCAGAGGAGTAAATATATACATGCATATATACATATGCACATATGTATATATATATGTATATATCTTCACATACAAATGTGTATATTTAGCTTAAATAAGAATTAAGATCACTGGCTGTTGAATTTATTTACAGTATAATAAACATCAAAATCAAGATATACATTATTTTTATTTGAGAAAGATAAAAATAGAGTCAGTTCAAGTCATCAGTCAACTTCACATCTATTCTAAAAATATAGCCCCACCATTCAGCTCTCTTCAATCTCTTTTCAAGAAGCTTCTTCAAAATATCTTAGGCAAGAAGTTCTCTTAGATTTTTTCCCCTTAATCTCTTTCTATTATTATAGTTAGCAATATTTCAGAATGATACCTAAACTCATAGATCTCCGAGAGTTCCCAGAGATGACAATTAAATTGAACCTCCTTAAGGCTAAATTTTCTCTTAAAATTACAGTAATAATATTCATAGTCTCTGTGGTGAGATAGAAGGGAAAGAGTACAGGACTACTTAAGATACAGAGAAAACTTGAGGTGTGTCAAGAAGGGAAATTAAAGAAGGCTATTAACAATCTTATCAAATTTCCTAATAAAGTAGAAGCTAGGAGAATGGTACATTTTAAAAAAATCATGCTTTGTCCTAGTTTCCTTTCCATAACATTGTGACTTAAAATAGCTCTATATTTTTGAGACAAAAAATAACTTTTAAAAAATTCATCAGATTTTTTTTGAGGGAGACACAATTAAACAGATCTGCATGACAGCTGCTGTTCCAAACACTTTCTACTTTCCTCAAGCTACCAACCTTCTTACTCTCAGTAGACAAACCTGCCTCTACTTTGCTTTCCAATTCCTTATGATTGCATTTATCTAATGTAATGATTTTTTGGGAAACATTAATTAATGCCATATGGATATAGTATTGGATACATGATATATAAGATATATCTATATAGCTTTATCTTTTGTCTCTTTAATATTCTATCAATATATGCATATATTTATATAGCTAGCTATAGTTATAATAATAAAAAATCACTTTTCTGGAATATTAAAGTGGGTACAAAATACAGAATAAAGATTAGACTTTGTACACAAATCAGCACTTTTCCAATTAAGGTCAGACCATAGGTCACAGTCCTAGGAACCTGAAAATCACATTTCCCTAAAAATAGCACTGGGTAAATGCCTGTTTTTTCCCTAAGATAAATTATGTGATATTAGATACATATCATTGAATTTCCCAAATGTACCATAATTGGTTTATCTATGGATGGAACATAGAAGGTAAAAAAAATTTTAATTGGTGCTTCAATATTGAATATTATTGTTTTAGAATCTCTACAGGTGAATATTGTGAGTAGTAGCCAAATTTAAGAAAATGTATTTAGGAGTATAAGTTCTTTATATATGCATTATTTTATTAGATTTTGAATGTTCAGGGCCCATCACCTTAGTATACACATATGCATAAATACATATTGCCTCCCTACCCTCCTTGGACCTAGCATAGTCCCTTTTAGGATAATAGGTAATGTTTATTGAATGGTTGAATTCTTGCATTCTTTCTCTTTCCACAATATGTCTATATACATTTGTATGTAAAGTTAATATTGATATTATAAGATGAAACTGCCTTAATTTTTTTGTCTGCTACATCTATTTTCTACCTTGAGTATATGGATAACAGACTCTTAGATTTAGAAATTAAAGAGAATTTCAAGGACATCTAGTTCAACTCTGGGATTTTATTGTTAAGGAAACTAACAATCGAATTGAGTGACTTAACCAAGGTCATATTGGTAGTAAACATCAGAGGTAACATTTGAACTTAGGTCTGGATGATATCAAGTTATGTAACTTCTTCCCCCTAAAGAGCTAGATATCTTCTCTATCTCATGGAATCTTTCTTCAATAACACTAAAGGGTCATTTAAGCCAAATACTTAAGACTTTTTTTTTTTTGCTAAAGTATGGAAATCATATAGAATCAAGGCTTAAAGATGATACTTAAAAGCAATTTGGTATCCCTTAAATGAGGCACCTCAAATAAAAAGGCTGCTTTGTATGATAAGATTTTGGCTAAAGTCAAAGTTCAATGGGAAGAACGCCTTTAAAGTAATTAACACTCATTTAACCCCTGTCAACATATAATTTTGGAACTCGAAAATAAACTGTAACAGATTTGGAAAGTATCCTAAAAAGACCTTGTTCAATAGTAATAAAAATCAGGGTCCATCACCTTAGTGCAGCTATGGAAAGCTTAATAATTATTCGTCAAAGAGAAAGAAAAAAGATTTATTGACATTCTTAGGACATATTATAAAATGTTTGAAAATTTAAGGAATAATTTTGGAATAAACAGATGTTGTTTCACTTAACAACAGTAAAGTGGTGGCACAATGAGTAGAGTGACAAACCTGAAGTGAAGAAGACTCATTTTGGGAAGTTCAAATCTGGCTTCTAATACTTACTAGCTGTGTCACTCTGGACAAGTCAGTCCTGTTTGCCTTAGTTTCCTCAACTGTCAAATCATCTGGAGAAGGGAATTACACAACACTCTGGTATCTTTGCTAATTAAGCCCTAAATGAAGTCACAAAAGTCAGACATGACTGAAATGACTCAATAACAATAACAACAAAGGCTGACATTCGATACATATCATTGAATTTTCCAAAGGTATCATAATTGGTTTATCTATTGATGGAACATATGAAAAGTCTAAGATCCAGTAGTAAAGTCCAAAGGCTCTCTATTAGTAATTCTGAATGAACTCAATCAATAGTATAATGATAAAGAAATATGACTGAGTCACATGATTTTGTTTATTAAAAAGAGGCAACAAATCCAAATCAAGTCTTCAGTTGAAGAAATCACCAAAAGACTATCTTTAAGAATCTAGATTTCTAGAACAATGCAAACCACACAAAGAAATAGTAGAAATAGCAATACAGTATAATTAAGTATACATTGATCATTTACTTGGCAGGGAAGATTATACGTAGGAAACTTGCTTTCTTTCATAATCTATTTAATAAACAAATTTCCATATTTAGTATACAGAATTTTAAAAATATCCTTTAAGAATTGAATAAACTGAATTGAAATCTTATCACAGATGAAAACTTATTGCTTATGATTATCCAGACAATATATTGATCCATGAAAATGAATGAAGAATGTTTTAGTAGATGTCCCCATATAAATATTCATAATCTCATAAGTATATGGTATATAAAGCTTTCAAACTATAAATACCTAATCAAAAAGGGAGCACTTGACTTTATGAGGACATAATATTATCTTGTTTCTCTTTTTTCTATTGAAGTTATACCAAAAATACTTTTGTGAAGCAGTAGAAAATGAACTTACATTTAGATTCTTTCATTTTGAAAGATTTTTCTAAATTTTTCTAAAATCAGTTATTTTATCAACATAAAATACTGTAATTCACAGAACATATATATATATATATATATAGATATAGATATATATATAGATATATATAGATATATATATAAAAGAATGATGGTAGTATAACCACTTCCAGGATTGCTTCTGTTTGAACTCAATTGATATAAAAGATTAGAAAATAAGGTTGGGGTGGCTAGGTGGCACAGTGGATAAAGCTCCGGCCCTGGAGTCAGGAGTACCTGGGTTCAAATCTGACCTCAGACACAATAATTACCTAGCTGTGTGGCCTTGGGCAAGCTACTTAATCCCATTTGCCTTCCAAAAACCTAAAAAAAAAAAAGAAAACAAGGCTAGTAACCATAATGATAAACCATTGTGTATATTTATAAATACTTTAAAGTGTGATGTCCCACATTATTCAAAGCAGCTCTTTTTTGTAGTGGCAAAGAATTGGAAACAAAACAAAACAAAACCAAAAGCCCTTCAGAATCTGAATGAACACTACATTGACTTAAAAAAATTCTCATATATTTCTTTCCTATTTCATGGTTTTCTTTCTTTTCCCTTAATCCTAATTTCTCATACCAAAATGACTAATCTGTAAACATTTTAAACACAAATGTGTATTTACAATATTCACTGCTTAGAGGAGGGGGGAGTGGGAAAGGAGGATGGAAGGAAATTATGTAATGTAAAAATATACATATGCATGTGGATGAAAATTGTAAAACTTTCAAAACATGTAATTGGAAAAATAAAATAAAATATCAATTGGGAAAAAATACTTTAAGGTGTGCAATTTGCTTTACTTCCATTAAAGTATTTGGCCAAGAATGGAGGTTCTAGAGTTATTTGATTAAAATAATCTATCGTTGAGATAAAAATCTTTCAGGGACACCTGATGGAGTTTCATCACTCGGTTTTTTCTTTTTTGTTGTTTTCTACTATCTCTGTAGAATCAACTTCTCAATCCCATTTCATGTATGAATTTCTTAAATAATTATCATAATATATATAATGCAATTGTTACTTGTGTATTTTCTATCTTCTACACTATTGTAAATTCTGAGCATTAGAACATGTTACTTTTCTCTTCTAAGTCCTACCATAGTGCTCTAAATATATGTTCAAAATCCTTAAATCAATGAATCTAGATCCTTGAAGCACCCTGTCCCAACATGTTTTTCTCCTTAATCAATGTGACCTGTAGGCAAAAAAAAATCTACATACTCAAAAATTAACACAGATAATTTAAATCCTATTGAAACAGTGTTGCTCATAATAAAACTTGTATCACATTGACTATTTTGTGGTTAAAAAATGCCTACTTAAGCTTCCCCAAAAGAAATTCTATCTAGTTAACTGGATTTTTAAAAGCATTATAAAATAGGTTTTAAAAATCTATTTTTATAATTTTAACAACTTTGGTGGACTATTTTATTGTATAACAGTCAATGGAAGCAGATGAGCAAGGAAATTTGATTAGACAACCACAAACATAAGGAGCTGTTGAATTTCTCAACCCCACGGGCAACAGAAATGGCAGAGCAGATTTTTAAATCCTGTGATTTTTGTCTTGAATCCCCTTTTAAATTTCTATTAAGATAGTGACTAAAATAAAGATCTTGGGAGAGAGAATAGAGGGATTGAGTGGAGGAGTTAAAAGATGATATTTACAGTTAATTTTAATTCTTTTAGTACTTCTGAGATTTATTTGAGGAAAAACTGATCAATTGATGAAACTGAGTCGATATTTCTTCTCCCTAAAACATTCCCATTCTGTTTGTAAGTTAATTTCTGTGTCTATTCAAAGTCACACGTATAATATATTGAATTAATTTTTCATTCACCAGGATCTGTATGCCTCCATTATGCATATGCTACCCAGTGTCTCCTTTCTTTTGTGCATATTTTGATTTGGATTTTGACACCTCCACTGGAAAGGAATACATGTAATTGGGCTTAACTCTTATTCCCTCTGAGAATAGTACTTGCAGATGTTCATAAGCAGCACCATTTCACTGAACAAAAATCTTATTTCTGCCTGAAAGCAACCTTCCGTCAGATTGCTTTATGGTAAGATAAGACTTGTTGTTGAATCTGTTTGAGAAGGGTTGACCTGGAAAATTGTTTATGCAAGAGTGTTGTTGCTTTGACAAAGGCCATAGGGAACTGACTGCTCAAAAAACCTCAGTGTTTAGAAACTCTGAGGGCTGTGTTCAGAAGAACATACAAATCTGTGGCTCACAAAGCTTTGAGGTACTCTGGAGCCAAAGTTAGGTGTGGGTGGTCCCTTCAGGAATTTCATAAAAAAGGAAGGCATTGTTTTTGATTCCTTCTCCATCTGGGTGTAAAGCTCTGAGTGCATTTTGATCAAACTGGACAGCAGCAGGGGAAAAAGAAGTGTAAGAATTCAAGAAGATTCAAGAAAGGGCTAATAATATACAGAATATAAAAGCAAGAGAGAGTCTGGTGAGGGTCAGACTTTACTGGGGGAAAAAACTCAAGGATTGTGAGAACTGGATGGAGGAAAAGGAAGAAATACTTGGCTGACAGCCCAGCCAAACATTTAAGACACTGAAGTAGAGAGCTTGAAGTTCAATTCCTGCTCATAAGAATCCCTCAAGCCCACTCAGAAAAAGAAAGAGGGGCAACTCACATGACTGGAGAGGGCCCTCTTTCTAATGAGCAATAGCAGAAAGTCTACAATTTCCTTTTCGATGTAAGCACAATACCCAAACATAAACTCCAAGGTTGGGGAAGAGTGTCACTTTACCTCATCAAGGAAGCATGGCAGAAGATAAAGCCTTGCCTATTATTCTTTGCAAGGAATTTACTTTTCCTATGTTTGTTTTTGACTGTTTACCACACACAGGGTCAGCGGTGGAGGGTTTTCTCACTTTTTAATTTTCTTCATTTCCATTCAACTCCTCGAAGTTTTTCTTTATACAATGCATACCATTATCACCTGCTATTCTAATTATCTTCCTAGATGCCTATATTATCACTCTATTTTTGTAAAATCAGTTTCATTATATTGTATCCTCTTAATGAGCTTCTGACCAACCCCCCACTTTATAATCTGACTGTCATTATGTTCTTTCCTTCTATTTATGTCCCTTTTTGGTATTCCTTTAAATATACCTTTTCTCTATTTTTTTTTTAGAAATTGTGCATCCAACTTAGCATATTTAAGATCTCTAGCAACATTTAATCTCCCTGAGAGGGCTGGTGTTAAATATATTTAAAATATCTAGTAGTACATAACCTGATGCCAGATTTTTTCTCCCAAAAATCTTTCAAAATTTAATTTTTCTCTTGATATTCCTGGATTTGGCTTGTGATGACAATCATTGTATATTGAGACTAGGAAACTTCTTTGCAAATCACATTTATGATTTTTTTTAATGTCTTGAAGACTGTAGGAGGTAGACATCTGAAAAGTGTGATTTCTTGACAGACTGTTTATGTACTAATGTGTAAAATTTCCCAAAAATCTGCTCTGCCATTTCTGTTGCCCGTGGGGTTGAGAAATTCAACAGCTCCTTATGTTTGTGGTTGTCTAATCACGTTGCCTTGCTCGTCTGCTTCCATTGACTGTCACACAGTAAAATAGTCCATCAAAGTTTTGAGAAATGTAAAAATAGTCCCTTTCTTTACGATTTTTATAACTTAAAGTTAAATTACCCCTGCCAGTTCGTCTCACATTGCAAGGATTTATATTGACACATTTCAGTGTTTAAATAAAAAGTAAATATAGTAGATCAAAGTGAGAGGAATAAATATGAAAATATAGGAAACTGAAAACTTTGTAATTGTGTCAATAGCCATTGTAGTCTTCAACTTGTTATAGCTTCTAGTTTATTTTAAAATACCTAATTTTTTTAACTTCAGAGTCATTACCAGGAATTCAAAATCTAGGATAAATTCAGTTGAACTGTTGGGGAGTGCATAGACCAAGGGCATTATTATTTTTCTACACTGGGGCAGAGATCATGGGATTTGTTAAATAGGGAGCAAGGTATTTGATGGGAGCAAAGGTAGCTGAGAGGGTAATGAGTTAGGTACAGAACTAGCTAAGGAAGAGGAAGAGTAACTTAGAGGTCTAGAGATGATAGCAGCAAAGATCTGATGAACTAGATTGAATGCAAAAAGAGATAGTTGACAAACAATTGTGGAAATGGAGAGCAAGATGAATTTTCCTCCTGATTCTGTATTGGGTATGAAAGAGAAAGATCAGTGAACCTTAAAGAGACTTGATGTCCTCAGGAGAAAGCTGGAAGTTTTAGTGAGTGCCAGAAGATGCAAATAAGATGAGAATAGGATAATGATAGATTTCAAATTTGAATTGACCTTGGAGACAATCTAATCTATCCCCTTCATTTTACAGATGAAGGACAAATGCTCACAAAGGGGTCAGAAGAAGTGATACTGAGACACCCCGAAGGTCTCATTGAAGAATTTTAGAATTGATTGTACAGCATGGGAGACACTGACACAGGACCACCCAGTGAAGGGGCTGCACTCTATGAGGAAGGAAGAATTAGAGAAGCTCAAAGGAAATGTAACATATGTAGGTTTAGAGCAAAGACCCCAGGTGTTCACATGGATATTTGTACCTGACCTGTGGTAGAACATTCCGAGCTTGTATGGATCTGATCAGCCAGTCCGACATACTGTAATTCATCTCAAACATAGTTATGTCATTTTTGTCCTCTTCAATAACAAAGGACAAGAACCAACCAACCAACCAAGACCAATCAACTGAGATCCAGAGAGGAAAATGGTTTCTTTAAGGTCATACAAAGAATAAATGCAGGTCCAGGATTAAACTTGGGTTATCTGACTCTAAATCCTGAGCTCTTTCCACTATATGACAACAGATTTAGATTCTCACTGGATCACATTTAGGTTTAGCAGGGACTCAAAAATTTAGGGTTTAGAAATTTTGTCCATGAAATACTCTTTCAGGCCGTGTTTGAATATTTGTCTTTTGTTACCATATGCTTATGATTCAAGTTATCATCAGTCTCTCTTTATGGAGTGGAGTCCCCTTATGGGGATCATGGTTAATGAAGGAACATCCCTGGGAATAGAATTAAGCACTGCTGTGCTGTCTTCTAAACAGCCTAAGCAAGAGAAAGAGCAAATTAGCCCATTAGCTTACTTGTATATAAAACTAACATTTTGTCCTCTTGAGCCTCAGTCTACCAGTCAACTTGAGATATCTGTTTCATATAGGCCAGTTAGTCAATAAACATTTATTACATAGCTACTATATGTCAGATACTGTGTTAAGAATTGAAAATTAAAGGGAAGGCAAAAGACAATTCTTGCCCTCAAGTAAATCACAGTTCAATGGAGGAGATACCATACAAACAAATGTACAAAACAGCCATGTAGAAAAAAAACAGAAAATAATCAATAGGAAGATGTCACTAGAATTAAGAGGGATTCTGTTTCCCTGCAGAAGTTGAGATTTTATTTGGGAACTGAAAAAAGTGAGAAAAGTCAGGAGGCAACAATGAGGAGGGAAAACATTTTAGGCAAGGGTAGGATAGCCAGAGAAAATTTATATAAAAAGAACATTGACACTGTATCAAAGAGTACATGAATTTCTTTTGAGGGGGCAGATTTTAAGGTATAAGATGACTGGAAATGTTTGTGTGTGTGTGTGTGTGTGTGATATTATGAAGGGCTTTAAAGATCAAAGCAATGATTCTATATTTGGTCCTGGAGGTGAGAGGCAATCACTGGACATTACTGATCAGGGGAATGTCATGATCAGATTTCTGCTTTGGTAAGATCACTTTGACAACTGAGTGGAGGATAGACTGGAGCTGGGAGAAACTTGTGATAGGATGGATATATGGCAATCTGTTGCAATAGTACAGTTAGGAGGAGATGAGGACTTGACCAGGTGGCAATGTCAAAAGAGAGAAAGAGTGTATATGAGACATGTTATGAAGGTAAAATCAAAAGACCTTGACCACATATTGAGTATGGGATTAAGAGATCAAAAATGAGTCAATGGAAAGCTAGTGGTGCTTTCAACAGTTAATAGGGAAATTTGGAATGGGAAGGGTTTTGGAGGAAAGATAATGAATGTAGCTTTGGGCATATTAAGTGTAAAATGTCTAAAGGAAATTTAGTTTGATACGTCCAAAAGTCAATTGGAAATGTGAATCTGAAGATCAGCAGAAAGATTAGGAATGGATGAATCAATTTGAAAATCATCATCAGAGAGATGATAATTGAATTCATGGGAGGTGATGAAACAACCAATTGAAGTAATATAGAGCATATATATTTTGTGGTCTATAGAGTGTTGAAATTGGGATGGGGAACAATAGAGATAAATCTAGCTTCAGACACTTACTAGCTTTGTGAAGGAGGTTAAAAGAATTAATCTCTGTTTGCTTCAGTTTACTCAACTGTAAAATGAAGATAATAGCATTCAACTCCTAGGGTTGTTATAATAAAAAGACATATCTATAAAGCATTTAACATAGTGATTGGGAATTAATATATAAATTTTCTTATATGATGAAGATGTTGATGAGAATAATGGTGATGAGAATAGTCCTCAGTAAAATACTCATAGCATCTCCATTCTTAGAGTGTCTGATGTAGATGAAGACATAGCAATGGCAACTGAGGAGCAGTCAGATAGATGGGAAGAAAATCAGGAGAAGAGTGCTCCAAAATCCTAGAGAGAAGAGAATATTCAAGAAGAAGAGAGTGATTGATAGAGTCAAAGGCTGCAAAGAAGTCAACAAAGGTGAGGAACAAGAAAAGACTATTGGATTTGGCAAAGAAAAGATTATTGGTTGCTTTGTAGAAAGTAGTTTCAGCTGAGTAATGAGATTGGATTCCAGAAGGTATAGAGTTAAAAAGAGTGCTATGAAAGGAAGCACAGGCACCTTTTATAGAAGTCTTCTAAAGTATTTAGTTGTAAAAGGGAGGAGAGCCTACAGGTGCTCTCAATTTTTTTCAAACCAATGCCCACATTATAATCTCAAGTTGATTGGGAAACATCAAATTTATAAAAGACTTCTCTTATTTAACTCTCATAAAGTTGATTTTTTAAGACAGAAATAAGACATTATATTTAACCTTAATAAATTTCATCAGTAGAATCAAGAAAAAAACTGTATTTGTTTAATGAAATATCAATTCTCCTTGCTAGTTTGGACCATTTGCAAATTTGATAAATATTCCTTGTACATTTTTATTCCAAAATTTGTGTCAAGCACAGATCTCTGAGGGACTCCATTGGAAGAAATCTCCTTCAAAATTAGATTCTACTGACTCAGATGGTTTTAAATTCATCTAGATGAATTATTATTTAGCACACATATCTTCATTTTTTCTATAAAAATGTATGACACTTTGTCAGATATTTCCTTAAATTCTTAATTTTATGGATACTGTATTTCCTTGATCTTCAACATTTAGTAAGCTTTCCAGACAAGAAATTAATCTGGCCTTACTTTCTTTTGATGATGCTGTACTAGAACTTTGAATTTATTACTTCCATTTTGGGATATTCATTTACCATTCCCTTTAATCAAAATGCAGTATAGAGTTTTGCCAAGGAAGTTAGCAGAATTCCTTTAAATTTTTGAAAATTGAGAAAACTTTTTTCTTCTCTAATTCTTTGGCTCCCCCCCTCTCATTTCCCATGATCTTTTAGAGATCACTGGTAGCTACTGGGCAATCATACTTTATAGTTCTTTAAGCAGCCAAAGATCTGCTTCAAGTGAGATTGGTATTTTCAATTCATCATGGGCAGTTAGGTCCTCAATACTATACCTTATATTAGGCAGTGATTCACAATTAATTATTTGTATTATGTTCTTTCTTTTCTAGTACAGACTATTTTCCTTAATATATGAACATAAAGTGAAATAATGATTAAGAATCTTAGCCTATTCTCTGACTTCATTTATCATTGTCCCATTTCCCCTGTCCAGAAATCCTGGACTTTTCTTGATGATCAAAACAAACCAGTAACAACAGTAAAATTCTTTTTTTGTCTTTAGCTTTCCTCCAAAACAGCATTAAGATTTTTTTTTTGGATATCAGTCTATTAGCCAAAAAATATTTATTAAGTCATTATTAAGTACCAGTCCCTAAGACGAGATGGGGATATAAAGATAAAGCAAAAATAAATATTACTTGTAGTCTAAGGGGGTCACAGCATGTACTTTAATCAGTATATATATATATATATATATATATATACATATATGATAAAAATATAGAATAGAGAGGGGAAGACAAAAGGGGATGATAAAGACCTACTGCAAGAGGGAAGGTAAGCTCCATGTCCTTAAGGAATCCAAATTCTAATTGGGGTAGGCAAATACGAAATAATTATATGTATGTATATATATGTATATATACAATACACATAAGCATAATGAATTCAGAAGGACAGCTGGTTGTGCGTCAAGAAGGACCTTTTGCAGACGATATTTACATTGAGTTCTGATGGAAATCCAAGAAAACAGAGGGAGGGTATTGTAGGAATGGGAAAGGATTGACAATATAAATCAATGGTTATTGGAAATGGAGTACTTGATTGTGAGTATGACTATTTAAGTTAGAATAGTAGGACTATGGAATACATGTAGAAGAATAATATGCAAGAAGATGGGAAAGAAAAGAAGGGATAAAGCTACTAAAGTTACCAAGTAGTAATTGGAAACCACTGGAGATTGTTGGATGGTTAGTGGCATACTTGGGTCTATGATTTGGGAAAATTATTTTGGAAATTGTTTAAGAGGCAGAAATAAGATTTGGCAACTGATTAGATGTATGGAATAAGGAAGAATGAGGAGGTAGAGGTTAATACTGAGGTGGGTAGTGAAACTGAACCATTGAAAGAATTATGGTATCCTGGATAGTAAAAACCTTAGTGTTATCCTTAACTCCTTATTCTTCCTTGTTGGTTATGTCACATCTTTTCGTCACTGCTCTAATTTTACCATTAAAGTTTATTTTCTTCTAGCTCCTACAGTACACCTTCCTCTACATTTTCTGAGGCTTTGTTTTTGAAGCACCAAGGGGACATAGTGTCTTAGAAGCAGAGGAAAAAGGAAGGATTGTATAGGAGGAAGTGGTTAACTATGTCACAAAATGGCAAGAAATTCAAAGAGGTTGAACAGTTGGAAAAAAAAGATCACTATATTCAGCTCTTGGGAAGTGACAAAAGAATTTGACAGGTAACATGGAATAGGTGAAGGTACATTGGAGTGGGGATGAAAAAATTTGGATTCTAGTTGTATGTTTTTTTGTGTGTGGTTGTTGTTCATTCTCCAGTTCCTTTTTTTACAGAAGAGGAAAGCAAGGCAAGTAGAGTTAAGTGACTTGCCCAAAATCACACAACTAGTAAGTGACTGAGAATGAATTTGAAGTTGTGTCTTCCTAACTTTCATCCTGGCACTCTAACCACTTTGGCACCCAGCTGTCCCTGTGGTACTATTACTTGTTAGCAATATGACCTCAGAGAAGAGATCTCTAGGCCTCAGCTTTATCATATGTGTGGAAGGAGAAGATTAAATTAGATGATCTCTAGAATATTTTCATTCTCATATTCTAAGCTTCTGATATTGGATAAAGAAAACAATAGATTGTCAGTGGGATAATGAAATCAAAGTCTGCAAGAAGATTCTTATTTGTGCACAATATTGTTAGATTTAGAAAATAATCTCTCTCCTTATCTTCTTACAATTCATTCAACTCATTCAACAAGTATCAGTAATGGGCCAACAATTTATCAGCTTATGGTATATGAGGATATAAAATAACCCTCAGTGTTTTGTGGTCTCCTTCCTCTTCTGCCATGACAGTGGTGGGAAATGGGATAAAGGTGCCAAAAATCACAGTTTTTAGATTCTTGACAAATTTGAATCTGACTGCTGGCACATTAAATGTAAGATCCTTGTCCAATGATTAAGAGTGAACAGATTGCTGGAGGAGCTGAATCATATCAATCTTGACATTCTTGTCATGCACAAAACCAGAAAAAAGAAAGAGTCTGTAATTAAATGGAAGGAGGGCACACAGGTATTCCTTAGGGAGGCAAAGAAAAGAAATAGTAGAGTGAGTTTTATCATATACCCCAAAGCTATAAGAAATATTTCATGGGATATATTATATTGCAAAGAGTAAGTATTTTGAAAAATATTATAAAAATAATTGTAAATTATTAACCAGAATTTGCTGCATTATATGAGAAATTTTATTAAGAATTCAACAGTACATGTTGTGCCCTTTATCAAATCAACTTCTGAATACTTCATAATTTCAATGCAAAAGTGAAAACTGTTGAGAATTGGGAGAAATATATAAGGAAAAACATAGTTCAGAAGAAAAAAATGAGAGAATTCAAAGACTTGTAAGTTGTATAGAAGCCTCATACTTATATGAACAAAGTTTTCAATTATTTTTGATATAAATAATTTGGTTTTCTTCTTTTTAAAACAGATTTGCTATCCATTTGTAAAAAGAACAACTCCTAGTTTTACAAATATGATCTTTTTTTTTGCTTTCAGTTTTATTAATCTCTTCTTTGATTTTCATAATTTTGATGCTGTTTTCTTGGGGATTTCTATTTTGTCATCCAAGTTTATTTTTAGTTGTGTACCTAATTCATTGATTTGTTTTTTTCTCTCTTTTGTTAATGAAGTAATTTAGAGATAAAAACTGTTTTAGCTGTTATGTGTTTCATATGGTATCTCATTATTATCTTTTTTTGATGAATTTCTTTGTTTTTTGACCCACCAGTTCTTTAAAATTAATATTTATTATTGTCATATATATTAATGTATAATATATGTACAGTTATCCCTTGCATAGAAATCTTTGGCCCTCACTTCGTTCCAGAGAAGAAGTCTGAATTATTGTGCTATTAAAATATAAAATAGGCTGATATTATATGATAATATATGCATATTTTATGCATTTCTGAGTTTCTAAATTTTTTCTCTGCTGTCTTTTGGTCTTCTCATGTTTTTGCTGCTTCTTCAAAACTTCCCTCCCCCCAATTCCTATATAATTTCTCATACCTACCCATGATATATTGAAATTGCAATGGGGAAGGTTGTGATGTGGAAGGGATAAATACACTCATATGCAAATATATATATATATATATATACATCTATTCATAAACTTATATGCTTATAATGCACATATGTGAACCATACACAAATTTACATATAGTACCAATGAGTTCACATATATGTTGCCTACATGTATATATAAT
Source organism: Macrotis lagotis (assembly GCF_037893015.1). Taxonomy (NCBI): domain Eukaryota; kingdom Metazoa; phylum Chordata; class Mammalia; order Peramelemorphia; family Peramelidae; genus Macrotis; species Macrotis lagotis. The sequence continues at coordinate 544,355,773 of NC_133666.1, read as the reverse complement.
GTGTGATTATGTGTATCAGACAAAGCATAAAACAGGGAAACATATGCTCACCAATAACATTCTACATCATTATGGAGGAGACTGAAGAAGATTTCCTGGGGGATGGTGAGGTTTTCCAGATGCTTTTGTTTATGGTTACTGTTGGGGTAGTGTGATCAAACCCAAATACTTGGCAGAACTTCCTGGAAGAGATCTTTAACAAATGATTTTCTTATCTATCCATAAGTACATAAGATGAATGGACATAGAATGTCCACTCCCCTCATTTCACCATGCACCTATCTTGATAACCAAAGAGCCTTTCCAATAGTACATACATATAAGACAGATAATACAAATAGCCAATGAACTGGGTTTCAAATTGAAAAGGAAGAGGACAGCAGATTGGATTACTTTCAGGAAATTTCCTGACCCCATGGTTTCCTATAATAGCAAATGCCCATCTTTTCATTACAAACATTTTACTAGTGTTGCTATATGGTAACAATCCTGGAAATTCTCAATTTATCTGAAGAACTAAAACTTGGCATCCCAAGTGAACAAGGAATAGGAATATGGTACATATAATTAGATTACAATATGTACCAAATGAGAAACTCTTAAGAAAAACAAGAATAATAAATGCCATCAAGCAATTAATTGAATGACATGACAGAAAAAATAAGTTGGTTATAAGGCAGAAACCAAGGATGCAGTAGTCAAATTACTCTACTGATAATCTCAAAGTGTGAGGGGAGATTAAAGAAGATTTTCAGCAGCTTGAGTGAGACAAATTTTTCAGAAGATATGGATGAGAGTTGCATGGGTGGGCAGACATGGATAGGTTGCCATTTGAATTATAAGTGGAAACTTTCAACCAATGAAATCACATTTGAGTATTTGAGTATGTATCAGTATCCCACCTCCTTTGACACACTGTAGTCAAATGATCAAACCATGGCCTGTTTTATCTGAAAGATGAAATGGCCAGGCATGGCAGCAATGAACTGGAATGAATCTATAATGCACTATCAACTCTTACCCAAGTCAATATCTCTCAGCACTTTGATCTCTCATTTAAGATGACAGTGTCCTAAGTTTGTCCTCAGACTTGTTCAATGAATCTGTTTTGGATTATTTCCCCCTTGATTGATTAGTTCCAGTACTTAAAAAGTGAATCTAATTTTCTTCTCCCCCTCCCATATTTGTAATCTCATTAGATACATTTGTATTACTTTTTGGTCCCCTGATGTGTGCAACAGCTCCCAAATTTGTAACATCTGCAGATTTTATTAACATACTGTGTGCTTTCTTCCAGATCATTAATGCTTAACATCAATAATCCAGATGTTACAGAAGACAAGAATTTAACACCAAACCCTACAGCACCCCAAATCTCCCCAAATGCTAAACACTGTCATTTATCAACGCTCTATATTTATGGTCTTTTTACCAAATATGAATCAAAGTAGATATATCTTCTCTAAACCAATTGCATGCCATTCCATGAGTAAAATCTCATATGGCTAAGCCCAAATATTTGCAATTTCCCCCCCCCCAACACATGTTTGTCTCCTGCTGATGTTTTTGCTTTAAGAGAATCTATATTGTTATGACATGATTAAGAAATTCACCACCAGGAATTCCTCAGCCACATTCATGCTGCCATTGCAAGTAGTAAGGCCTTGCAATGATTCTTTAATTGTGATGAGTAGTAAAATTTACATAATAAAGTAAAATATAGCAAGACAGAGTAGACAGAATTGGCTTTGAAGTCAGAAAGATCTGGGTTCAAGCCCCACCTGACTTTGTAATCCTAAACAGATTGCTCAATATCTCAAAGCCCTAGGCAACTCTCAAGACATAAGAGAAGATGCCCTTTTATGTTAACCAAGGGGTATTTTCAGCAGTAGTTGTCTACATTTATGAAATCGCAGACTTGGTCTTGTATCATTATCTTTATTTAATAAGTGGAATAAATTTAGAAATAGAAGTACAGGAATAAGTATGCTGGTAAATGTTAGTTGTCTTTTCAGGAAAATAATATACATGACATACCTTTAAATTTAATTGAAATCATTTTTTCTTAACCATTTTCTTAAAGTCTAGAAATTGATAAAACAATAAACCAATTCCTTATTTATACAGCATTTACCATTTTTGAAGTATAAATGCTCACATTGCAAAGTTTAGAGTCTTCTCTTTCAAATCTGTTGGAATGGGATTCAGAATACTCCAAGTACTAACTCAGAACTTCTGATGATCAAGAAATTTAGGTAAATAACTATAATTGGAATTGAATCTCTATTTTAACCAGATCTATGTTGTCTGTTTTGCATACTTATAGAAATAATTTTGCTTGTTAAAATAGTCTGCTCGATAAGAAATCTAATGGCTATTTTCAATCAGTTAACAAGTATTAAGAATCTTTTAAATGTTACATACTCTGTTAGGACAAAAGATACAATAGTCAATGAAAAAAATCCCTGCTCTCAAGGAATTTACATTTTAGTGGAGGAGAGTATATGAATATATGAAAACACATTAAAACAATTTATCTTATTGGGGTAGGTTCATAAGGAGATTTGAGGAGAGAGAGGAACTTAAACTAGTCTTCTCAGAGTCATAGAATGATAATTGAAAGGATCTCAAAAGTCATCAGATCTAATGCATACATGAAAGGACCCCCACTTTAACATGCCACCGGCCTCTACTTGAAGACCCCCAGTGAAGGAGAATTCACATCTTATGGGAATGGCCATACTAGTTATTAATAGCTCTAATTGTTAAGAAGTTTTGTTTTGTTTTCTTCTTAGGAAGTCTAAATTTAACTCTTTGTGACTCACCCATTCCTTCTGCTTTATTCCTTCTAAGAACAAACAGAACAAATTGAACCAAAATCATAGTGTCTACCTACATGGTCAAATTCTTCTTCCAAATGACAGTGCTTCAATACTTGAAGATCACCATCACCTCTTCTGACTCACCTTTTCTCCAATCTAAGCATCACCAGTTCTTTCCCTTATATGATAGCATCCCAAGACCCTTTATCATCTTCCTTGCTCACCTTTGGACTCTCTTTTACCAATGTCCTTCTTATACCTGTTGTGTCTAGAAATGAATGTAACATTCTATATGTGTAGCTAGTTTAGGCCAGACTATATTAGAAATATCTCCTTCTTAGAAACCATTTCTCTTTTCATAAAGCCCATTAGTTAGCCTTTTTGACTGTTGCATCAGACTATTTACTTATATTGAATTTGTAACATTCTAAACTTTCCATTTTTTTTTCAGAAAAATTGCTGTCTAATTATATCTCCTTCATTCTGAACATAGAAAATTGAACTGTTGTACCCAAGTGTAAGACTTACATTTTTTAAAAAAATCATCTTATTAGATTCAACCCACAAGGCTTTAGCCTTCCAATATCTTTATGGATCCTTATAATGCCATTCAAATTCTTGAAGGCCCAATTGAAAAGAGAATGCATATCAGTTATGAAGGATAGCTGGTGTGATAAGGCACAGAGATGGGAAATGAAATCTTTGCTATGAAGAAAAACTGGTAAGCAAATGGATGTTTGTTGTTCTTCAGTCTTTCAATCATGTCTGACTCTTCATGACCCTATTTGAAGACTTCTTGCCAAAGATACTGCAGTGGTTTGCCATTTTCTTCTTCAGCTCATTTTACAGAAAAGGAATTGAAGCAAACACAATTAAGTGATTTGTCCGGTATCACACAGCTATTAAAGTGTCTGAGGCCAGATTTGAACTCAGGAAAATGAGTCTTCATGACTTCATGCTTTATCCACTGTACCACCTAGCTGTCTTAGTTTTGAGTGATGTAATTATCATAATAAGGATAAAGACATTGTAAAGATCCATGAGACTTAGTTGGTTCTGGAGAAACTCTGATGTTTGGCTGAGTTCAGCTGATTGAATAAGAGATAGGAGTAGGTGTGTGTGTGAAACAATCATATCTTTGATTTAGAATTATCATTTTTATGATTGAAGGGAGGATGGGCTGCAGTAGAAAGAAGCATAAGGCAGGAAGAACAAGCAGTAAGTTACTTGCAGTAGTGCATACATGAGAAAATGAGGACTTGGGGTGATACCAGGATCAGAGGAGGAATGTAGAGTATAGAAGAGAAATTGCTAAGATAGAAATTGTGGGACATTCAACTGATTTGATTTGGGAGATGATAAAGGAGGAGAAAGAGAAATAGATAGATGAGAAAGAAAGGGGGAGAAAGAGATAGATAGATAGATAGATAGATAGATAGATAGATAGATAGATAGACAGCCAGACAGCCATACAGAAAGATACAGTCAGAGACAGAGACGTAGAAACAGAGAAAAGAGTTGTGGATAAAATCTAGATGGTTGTGACCCTGGGTATCTGAGAAGATAGTGGGATGCTGGCAAGTAATAGGGACATTAGGCAGAGGGCACTAGGATAGATTCCAGATACTGACATGGAAAAAACATATTTTTCTACGGTAGTAAATATTTTGTTCACTGAACAAAGGAAGGTAGAAATATCAAGGAATATCCTGAAGGACAAGTGTCAAGCATTTAAATCTAGAATATCACATCAATATTAGGTTGGAACATACAATGTAAGAGACTGTTGAGGGTCACAGTCATTGCGTGACTGGGAATGACTTAAAGGGCCTCTTACCCAGGAACACCAATGGCCTGTTTACCTGGGTAGGCTCTTAGCTCTCTGAATCTTCTCATCTGTTCCTTATGTTTTGGCACTTCCTGGAACATTGTATGAAAACACTAAGCCTGAGATAGCAACACTGTGTGAAAGTAGTAGCCCGAGGAAGTAAACTTTTAGCACTTGCTGTCCACCAGCACCAGAGCATTGTTTGACTGATAATTAGAGAAGGCCATGTGAATTGGGAGTAAACCAGGGACTAAGGGGATATTTAAGCTCTTGGATATGGTAAAATAAACGGAGAACTTGCCATCTTTGTCTCTGGCCTCTTCAACATTCCCCTGAGAACTTGACTACAGCTGGACTGAATCAAGTAATATGTTATGAGTCAAGTAATAGGTTATGAGCAAAGTTGGCCTGCTGGCACACAACAATATAGTCAAATGTGAGTGTCATTTTCCCCAAATAAAAATAACCAAAGAAAAAATAAAAAAAATCAGAAAACCCCTAACAGATAATCTAGATTTTCTTAATCAGAAATACTAAAAACAAAAAACTAAGGGTAATACAAAGCCTGAACAATGAGAAATATTCATATAAAGAATTTAATATTGATCAAACCTTTACTTGAGAATTAAAAAAGATAGATAGTGAGACAGATTCCCTAAAGGAGGAGAATATGGAAGTTTTTAATAATATGAATAGTCAGAAGAAATCCAACACAATAATTTAAGGAGATAAAATGATGCAATTACAATACAATGAACAAAATAGTTAAGTCAAGGGAAGTAACTCTGATTTTATCTTCAGTATATAACTGAAAGGTTCTGGGCTTAAGTAAGATTTAGTTATTGACTCAAACCCTTTGTGATACATGGGCTACTGGCAAAAATGCTTTGCCAGTTTCCTCTCAGAAACAATTGTGATGCCACCTTTCTTAATAAAGAGTATCACATAATGTTATAATACCATTGGCCCTTACAAAAACAGGACAATTTTGTATATACATGCACATTATACAAAGCATTTGTTCTTTGCATCATCAAAAGTTAAAAATATTTACAAGGAAATAAAATATCGGCTAAGGAACAACAGTTGTAGGTGACAAAAGTCTGAAGAATAAAAGCAATTTAATATTCATTTGGCAATTATTGAATCAGTAGATCAAATGTGCCATAACATTAATTCTGTATTTATTAATTATAATAATAATTATAGTTAACATTAAGTGTTTGCTATGTGCCAGAAATGTGCTAAGATTTTTAAATTATTATCTTATTTGATCCTCAAAATAACCTTGAAAAATAGATGCCATTATTATTCTCATTTTTCAGGTGAGGAAACTGAGGCAGACAGATTAAGTAACTTGTCCAACATCACAAAGTTAATAAATGTCTGAGGTAATTATTATTAATTAATAATTCCTAATAGTAGCTAACATTTATTGAGTGCCTACTATGTGTCAGTCACTGTCTAAGCATTTCACATTTATTTTATCTTCCTAACAACCTTATTAGGTAGGTGCTATTAGTGTCTGCAATTCACAGATGAGGAAACTGTCCCTGAAAGAGCTTAAGTGACTAACCCATTATCACATCACTTGTGGGTGTCTAAGGCTGAATTTATATTCAGGTCTTCTTGACACAAAAACTATCTCTCTATCTTCTGTGTCACCTAGCACCCGAATCACAAGAGTATTTTTTTTTAAAGAGTTCAGACTTAGTGATTAATATAGACTGTATAAGGAAATTATATAAGAAACTATGCAGTATATTATTATGCACTGTAAAATTATAGCACCTGTCAAATAATTAGCAAGACAAGACCTGGTAACTAGAAGTTAAACATCACAAGATGACTATTGATCAGAGATTGAAAGATGACAAATTTCCTTACTACAAATATAGATCTTAAACTATTATGGAGAGCTCCAATAAGAAAGGAAATCTTCCAGGCAAAATGTTGTTGTTTTTCAAACTTAAGAACATTGTTTTAGGGGCAGCTAGGTGGTGCAGTAGATAGAGAAATGGTCCTGGAGTCAGGAGGATCTGAGCTCAAATATGACCCCGGACACTTAATAATTACCTATCTGTGTGACCTTTGGCAAATCATTTAACCCCATTGCCTTGCAAAAAAAAACAACTAAAAATAATAACATTGTTTTAAAAGATGATGCAAAATCATACCTCATAATATATAAGATATATGGAATGAAAAACCTTTAAAAAATAGAGACCTCCCTCAGAAGATGAACATCATGTGAGATTAGGATAAGATGCATATCATTTTTATTGAGTACTCACCTGTTAGAGTTATGTTGAGGATGTTTTCAGGTAGCCATCATAAAGTAAATTTACTTCCTAATATTTTTACTCAACTAAATTGTCTATTTTAATCATCTTTGCAATAATTTGTAGAACTTTGATTATAAAAGAATAATAGCAGGAAAGAAACTCATCTTAGGAACATTTATACCTGTCCTAATGAAAAAGTTTAGAACAAAATGATGATGATGATAATGTTGGAATAAAATATACCAAAATCTTGCTGTGCTTAATTAATTAATTAATTAATTGACAAGCATTTATTAAGTTCCTATTATTCTATTATGTGCCAGACACTAGGCTAAATGTTTATCATATGAATACAAAGAATGAAACAACTCTCTTTTCAAGGGGTTGATCATCTAACAAAGTATTCTAATTAATGACTCTTCCTATTACAAATAAATACCCACCATTATATTTGAGAATTTGCTAGGTGACAGATTCAACAGATTCAATAGATGGAACTACATATAATTTCCCATTACATTGATCCATACAAATTTAGAGATGCTATTTTTAATAGATGTCACCATACCAAATGAACTATTCCTAAGCTATGTAGGATGAAAATTCTCAAAACAGAGCCCTAGCAAATGAAATCAAAACCATATGGGAATGGGAAGAAATATATATTTTCTCCATTGTCCTGTTTTTGATTGGAATTGTTTCAAATATGCTTTCCATGAGTCTAGAGAAGATGACTTTGCATGCTCATACATAAATTAAATTAGAAATTTAAATTATTTTATCCACTTGCTAAATGGTTTATGGAAAGTTGAACATAAGAAAATAAGTTATTGATTTATCTTAGGAAAAGTTTCTATATGAACTTCATAGAATATGAAGATGGGAAAATGAAATAATAATGATAATCACAATAATAATATTTGTTTTTCCTATGTTACAGGCTATCTAACCTTGCAGTGATTGTTCCTTATGTCTGATTGTACTCCTTTCTCATCTCTACCTTTTAAAATCTCTAGTATCCTTCAAAGTCTATCTCAACCATTACTTTCTACATGAAATCTTTCCTGGGGGTCAGAGCCAAGATGGCAGCCTGAAGTTAACATGATCCCGGAGCTTTTCCCTACCAAAGATAGATGAAGCCTCTGCACTGACATTGAAGTTACAGATCCCACCAAGAAAAAGAGAATATCCAAAGATGTTTTCAGTGGTAGACATTGTGGAGAATTGTCAGTGAAGCTTTGTCTCTTTGGGGGAAAAGGGAAAGTAAAGCAAAGTGAGGCTCCAGAGGGGGAAAGCCAGAGGGAGGCATTAAGTTACAGTGTAGTTCAGGTCCCTATAAGTTGACAACAGTATTGGTCCTGGAAGCTAGATAGTGAGCTAGCAGGGAGGGTCCCAACCCCAAACAAAGTCTGAACACTGAGAACACCAGGGAAAAAAAACAGGACTGGCTTGGGAACAACCTGTTGCATAGGCAGGACCTGGACATGAAGGAGGAAATAAATCTCTGCAAAGGCAAGGCCTAGACTGCATAGGCAACATCTCAGCAAATGATGTACCAGGGATCAGACCCCAGTTCCACCATAAAAAACTTGAATGTAATCCAGGAGCAAAGCTAAAATAGCGTAGTAGAAAACTACTTTGTAGATAAAGATGATAACAATGACATGTCAGAAGAAGAAATCAGTGAAAAATCTCTTTAACAGTGGAAATCTCTTTAATCCAAAAGTTCATAGAAGAGATTTAAAAATGGTTTAAAAATGAAAGAATAGAGGAAGAAGTAAAATGGAAAAAAGAAATGAGAATCATGCAGGAAAATTATAAAAAAAAATTGGCCAACGAAATCAACTCCTTTAAAAGTAAAAATAACGAACAGGAAAAGGAAATACAAAAGTTAATTGAAGAAAATAAAATATAAAAATTAGAATTGAGCAAGTAGAAATGAATTAATCCATGAGACTACAAGATTCCATCAAATAAAATAAAAAGCCTGAAAAAAATGAAGAAAATGTAAAATACCTTTAAGGAAAAACAAATATCCTGGAAAATAGATCCAAGAGAGATAATTTATGAATTATAGGATTACCAGAAAGCCTAGTTCAAAAAAAGAACCTGGAAAACATCATGGAGAAAGTAATCAGGGAAAACTGTCCAAATCTGTTAGAAGAAGACAATATAGCCAATGAAAGAATACACAGAGGGGTGGCTAGGTGGCGCAGTGGATAAAGCACCGGCCCTGGAATCAGGAGTACCTGGGTTCAAATCCGGTCTCAGACACTTAATAATTACCTAGCTATGTGGCCTTGGGCAAGCCACTTAACCCCATTTGCCTTGCAAAATAAAAAAGAAAGAATAGACAGAGTTTCTCCAGAAAGAGACTCCAGGATAAGAACTCCAAGGGCCGTTATAGCCAAATACCAGAATTCTCAAATAAAGGAGAAAATGTAGCAAGCAGCAAAAAGGAAACAATTTAAAGCAAAAACAATCAGACTCAAACAGGACCTATCAGCCTAAACATTGAAGGAGCAGAAGATCTGGAATGCCATATAGTGGAGGGCAAAGGACCTGAGATTACAAGCAAGAATTTACCATGTCGGGGCAGCTAGGTGGCACAGTGGATAGAGCACTGGCCTTGGAGTCAGGAGTACCTGAATTCAAATCTGACATCAGACACTTAATAATTACCTAGCTGTGTGGGCTTGGGCAAGCCACTTAACCCCATTGCCTTGAAAAAAAATCTAAAAAAAAAAGAATTTACCATGCTACAAAATTCATCATGTAATATCAGAGGAAAAGATCGATGTACAACAAAATAGAGGACTTCCAAAATTTCCTGACAAAAAGATCAGAACTGAACAGAGAATTCAATTGCTAAGTACTTGACTCAAGAGATGCATAAAAATGTAAATGAAAAGGGGAAGAAAAAAACAAAACAAAACCAATGTTGGTCAAGATCATCAAATTATTTATAACCCTAAAGGGGAAGATTTAACATTTATAACTTTTGAGGATTCTACAAAATATATTATGCTTTAATTGAAGTAACACAATCAGGGGTACCTATCCTGATCTCAGATAAAGCAAAAGAAAAGATAGGTCTTATTAAAAGGAATAAGGAAGAAAACCACATCTTCTTAAAAGACACCATTGGTAATGAAGCTATATCATTATTAAACATGTATGCACCTAGTGGTATAGCACCCAAATCCCTAGAGGAAAAGTTGCCTAACTTACAAGGAGATATAGACAGCAAAACTTTAATATTGGGGAAACTCAACCTCCCTCTTTCAGAACTAGATATATCTAACCACAAAATAAACAAGAAGGAAGTTAAGAAGGTGAATGAAATCTTAGAAAGCTTACATTTGTTAGACCTCTGGAGAAAACTTAATGGGGATAGAAAAGGATATGCCTTTTTTTAAGCAGTACATGGCACCTAAACCAAAGTTGACCATGTTCTAATAATCAAATGCAGAAAGGTAGAAATAATAAATGCATACTTTTCAGACCATGATGTATTAAAAATTACATGTAATAAAGCAGTCAAGGATAGATAAACCAAAAACTAATTGGAAACTAAATAATTTTAAATAATGAGCAGATCAAATAGGAAATCATACAAATCATCAATAAGTATATCCCAGAAAATGATGATAATGAGACATCCTTACATAATCCCATTTCAGAAAAAGAAATTGAAAAACCTTTAATAAATTCCCTAAGAAAAAGTCTCCAGGTCCAGATGAAATTACAAGCGAATTCTACCAAATATTTAAGGAACAATTAATTCATATTCTATGTAAACTTCTTTTAAAACTAGGAATAGAAGGAGTTCTGTCAAATTTCTTTTATAATGCCAACATGGTGCTGATACCTAAACCAGGAAGAACCAAAATAGACAAAGAAAATTATAGACCAATTTCTCTAATGAACATTGATGCAAAAAATCTTAAAGAAAACTTTAGCAAAAGAGATTACAGCAAGTTGCTATTAGAATCAGGTAAGATTTATACCAGGTTCAAGGAATGGTAGGAAAACACTCAACATAATTGAACATATCAATAGAAAAACCAGCAGAAATCATATGATTATCTGAATATATGTTGAAAAAATCTTTGATAAAATGCAATATTCATTTCTATTAAAACACTAGAAAGTTTAGGAATAAATGGAGTTTTCCTTAAAATAATAAGTAGTATCTATCTTAAATCATCCACAAATATTATATATGAAGGAAATAAGCTTGGATCATTTCCAATAAAGTCAGAGGTGAAACAAGGATGCCCATTATCACCATTGCTATCCAATATAATGTTAGAAACATCAGCTTTAACAATAAACAAAGGAAAATAAATGGAAGGAACCAGAATAGACAATAAGGAAGCAAAGGTTTCGCTCTTTGCAGATGACATGATGGTATACTTAGAGATCCTGAGAAAATCATTTAAAAAACTTCTTGAAATAGCTAACAAATTCAGCAAAATAGCAGTAAATAAAATAAACCCACATAAATCATCTACATTTCTACATATGAACAACAAAGTCCAAAAGCAAGAGACAGAAAGAGAAAATTTATTTAAAGTAACTTTAGACACCATTAAATACTGGAGAATCTCTCTCCCAATACAAATCTAGAAACTGTTTGAACACAATTAGAAGGCACTTCTCACCTAAATAAAATCATATCTAAATAACTGGAAAATGTCAATTACTCATGGTTACTTCGAACTAATATAATAAAATGCCAATTCTACCCAAATTAAATTACTTATTCAGTGTCATACCAATCAAACTATCAAATAATTATTTTACCAAGCTAGGAAAAAATAGTAACAAAATTCCTCTGGAGTGAAAAAAAGGTCAAAAATAATAGGGGAACTGATTTAAAAAATGCAAAGGAAGGTGGTCTAGCTCTACCAGATGTAAAACTATACTATAAAGTGGCAGTGATGAAAACTTCCTGGTACTAGTTAAGAAAACAAATAATGGATCAGTGGAGTAAGATATGTTCAAAAGAAACAATAGCAAATGACTACAGTAATCTACTATTTGACAAAGCTAAAGAAATTAGCTTCTGTGATAAGAAATTACTATTTGACAAAAATTATTGGGAAAACTGGTAAATAGTATGTAAAAAATAGGCATAGACTCACATATCAGACCCTATACTAAAATAAGGTTAAAATGGATACAGAATTTAGATATAAAAGGTGACACTATAAATGAATTATTAGATCAAGAAATACCCTGTTTTTTCAGATCTATGGAAAGGGGATAAATTTATAACCAAACAAGAAGTAGAAGACATTATAAACTGCAAAATGAATGACTTTTTAAAATTATTTTTTATTAAAGATATTATTTGAGTTTCACAATTTTTCCCCCATCTTGCTTCCCTCGCCCCCCCAGAAAGCACTCTGTCAATCTTGACTTTGTTTCCATGTTGTACCTTGATCCAAATAGGGAGTGATGAGAGAGAAATCATATCCTTAAAGAAGAGAAGAAAAGTCTAAGAGGTAACAAGATCAGATAATAAGATATCTGTTTTTTTTCTAAAATAAAGGGAATAGTCCTTGAACTTTGTTCAAACTCCACAGCTCCTTATCTGGATACAGCTGGCACTCTCCTCTGCAGACAGCCCAAAATTGTTCCTGATTACTGCACTGATGGAATGAGCTAGTCCTTCAAGCTTGAACATCACACCCATGTTGCTGTTAGGGTGTACAGTGTTTTTCTGGTTCTGCTCATCTCACTTAGCATCAGTTCATGCAAATTCCTCCAGGCTTCCCTGAAATCCCATCCCTCCTGGTTTCTAATAGAACAATAGTGTTCCATGACATACATATACCACAGTTTGCTAAGCCATTCCCCAAATGAAGGACATTTACTTGATTTCCAATTCTTTACCACCACAAACAGGGCTGCTATAAATATTTTTGCACAAGTAATGTTTTTACCTTTTTTCCTCATCTGTTCAGGGTATAGATGCAATAGTGGTATTGCTGGGTCAAAGGGTATGCACATTTTTGTTGCCCTTTGGGCATAGTTCCAAATAGCTCTCCAGAAGGGTTGGATGAGTTCACAGCTCCACCAGCAGTGTAATAGTGTCCCAGATTTCCCACAGCCCTTCCAACAATGATTATTATCCTTCCTGGTCATATTGGCCAATCTGAGAGGTATGAGGTGGTACCTTAGAGAAGCTTTAATTTGCATTTCTCTAATTATTAATGATTTAGAGCAATTTTTCATATGGCTATGGATTACTTTGATCTCCTCATCTGTAAATTCCCTTTGTATATCCTTTGACCAATTGGGGAATGGCTTTTTGTTTTAAAAATATGACTCAGTTCTCTGTATTTTAGAAATGAGTGCTTTGTCAGTATCATTACTTGTAAAGATTGTTTCCCAATTTACTACATTTCTTTTGATCTTGTTACATTGGTTTCATCTGTGCAAAAGCTTTTTAATTTAATGTAATAGAAATCATCTCATTGGTTTTTGGTGATGTTCTCCAACTCTTCCTTAGTCATAAACTGCTCCCCTTTCCATAGATCTGACAGGCAAACTAATCCTTGATCTTCTAAGTTCCTTACAGTATTGTTTTTTATGTCTAAGTACTGTAACCATTTGGATTTTATCTTGGTAAAGGGTGTGAGGTGTTGGTCTAATCTAAGTTTCTTCCATACTAACTTCCAATTATCCCAGCAGTTTTTATCAAAGTGGGAATTTTTATCCCAATGGCTGGACTCTTTGGGTTTATCAAACAGCAGATTACGGTAATCATTTCCTGCTTTTACACCTAGTCTATTCCACTGGTCCACCACTCTATTTCTTAGCCAATACCAAACAGTTTTGATGACTGATGCTTTATAATACAATTTTAGATCAGGTAGGGCTAAGCCCCCTTCTTTTACACTTTTTTTTTCATTAAGCTCCTGGCAATTCTTGACTTTTTATTTCTCCATATGAATTTACTTAAAATTTTTTCTAACTCATTAAAGTAATTTTTTGGAATTTTGATTGGTAGGGCACTAAACAGATAGTTTAGTTTTGGTAGAATTGTCATTTTTATTATATTAGCTCTACCTATTCTTGAGCAGTTGATATTTGCCCAGTTATTTAAATCTGATTTAATTTGTGTGAGAAGTGTTTTATAATTGTTTTCAAAAAGATCCTGAGTCTGTCTTGGCAAATAGACTCCCAAGTATTTTATATTGTCTGAGATTACTTTGAATGGGATTTCTCTTTCTAGCTCTTCCTGCTGTTTCTTGCTAGACATATATAGAAAAGTTGAGGATTTATGAGGGTTTATTTTATAACCTGCAACTTTGCTAAAATTGCTAATTGTTTCCAGGAGTTTTTTTAGATGATTTCTTGGGATTCTCTAGGTATACCATCATGTCATTTGCAAAGAGTGAGAGTTTTGTCTCTTTCTTCCCAATTCTAACTCCTTTAATTTCTTTTTCTTCTCTAATTGCTGATGCTAACATTTCTAATACAATATTGAATAGTAGTGGTGATAATGGGCACCCTTGTTTCACCCCTGATCTTATTGGGAATGACTCTAGCCTCTCCCCATTGAATATAATGCTTGTTGATGGTTTCAGATAGATACTGCTAATTATTCTAAGGAACAGTTCATTTATTCCTACACTCTCTAGTGTTTTTAATAGGAATGGATGCCGTATTTTGTCAAAAGCTTTTTCAGCATCTATTGATATGATTTCTGATAGGTTTGTTGTTGATATAATTGAGTATACTAACAGTTTTCCTAATATTGAACCAACCCTGCATTCCTGAAATAAACCCTACTTGATCATAATGTATTATCCTAGTGATGACTTGTAATCATTTTCGTAAGATTTTATTTAGGATTTTTGCATCTATATTTATCAGGGAAATAGGTCTATAATTTTCTTGTTCTGTTTTAACTCTTCCTGGTTTAGGTAACAGCACCATATTGGTTTCATAGAAAGAGTTAGGCAGAGTTCCATCTTTCCCTATTTTTCCAAAGAGTTTATATAGAATTGGAACCAATTGTTCCTTAAATGTTTGGTAGAATTCACTTGTGAATCCATCAGGCCCTGGAGATTTTTTTTAGGGAGTTCAGTAATGGCTTGTTGAATTTCTTTTTCTGATATAGGGTTGTTTAGGTGTTTAATCTCTTCTTTATTTAACCTGGGCAACTTATATTTTTGTAAATATTCACCCATTTCACTTAGATTATCAAATTTATTGGTATAGAGTTGGGCAAAATAATTTTGAATTATTACTTTAATTTCCTCCTCATTGGTGGTGAGTTCACCTTTTTCATTTATGATACTAGCAATTTGGTTTTCTTCTTTCTTTTTTTAAATCAAATTGACCCGAGGTTTATCAATTTTATTGGTTTTTTCATAATACCAACTTTTGGTTTTATTTATTAATTCAGTAGTTTTTTCTTTCAATTTTATTAATTTCTCCTTTAATTTTTAGAATTTCTAATTTAGTATTTAATTGGGGATTTTTGATTTGTTCTTTCTTTAATTTTTTAGTTGCATGTTTAGTTCATTGATTTCCTCTTTCTCCATTTTTTTCATATAAGTATTTAGAGCTATAATATATCCTCTGAGAGTCACTTTGAATGAATCCCAGAGGTTATGGTATGTTGTTTCATTATTATCATTATCTAGGATAAAATGGTTAATTCTTTCTATAATTTGTTTTTTGGTCCACTCATTTTTTAAAATGAGGTTATTCAGTTTTCAATTGTTCTGGGTCTATATCTCCTTGGCCCAGTATTGCATATGACTTTTATTATATTGTGATCTGAGAAAGATGTATTCACTATTTCTGCCTTTATGCAGTTGATCATTAGGTTTTTATGTCCTAGTACATGGTCAATTTTTGTATAAGTTCCATGTACTGCAGAGAAAAAGATATATTCCTTTCTATACCCATTCAGTTTCCTCCATAAGTCTACCATATCTAATTTTTCTAACAATCTATTTACCTCCTTAACTTCTTTCTTGTTTATTTTATGATTCCCTTTATCTAGATCTGATAGTGGGAGTTTGAGGTCTCCCACTAGTAGAGTTTTGCTGTCTATGTCTTCCTGTAGTTCTTTCAGCTTCTCCTCTAAGAATTTGGGTGCTTTCCCACTGGGTGCATATATAATCAATATTGAAATGTCTTTATTATCTATGGTACCTTTTAGAAGGATAAAATTTCCTTCCTTATCTCTTTTAATGCTATCTATTTTTGCTGCCACTTTGTCTGAGATAAGGATTGCTACCCCTGCTTTTTTTTTTTACTTCAGCTGAAGTAAAATATATTTTGCTCTAACCTTTTACCTTTACTCTATATGTATCTCTCCACTTCAAATGAATTTCTTGTAAGCAGCATATTGTAGCATTCTGGTTTTTATTCCGCTCTGGTATTTGCTTATGTTTTGTTTTTTTTTTTGGTTTTTGCAAGGCAAATGGGGATAAGTGGCTTGCCCAAGGCCACACAGCTAGGTAATTATTAAGTGTCTGAGCCCAGATTTGAACCCAGGTTCTCCTGACTCCAAGACCGGTGCTTTATCCACTGCACCACCTAGCTGCCCCTATTCGCTTATGTTTGAAGGGAGAGTTCATTCCATTCACATTCAAAGTTATGATTACTTATTCTTTATTGCCCTCCATGCTATCTTCCCTCCATTTGTATTTTCCTCCTTTCTCCTCCCCCTTTATCCATATTCCCCAGTATTTTCTTTTTGAATACCACCCCTTCAGTGTGTTTTCCCTCCTATATCACACCCTCCCCTTTTTTCCTCTTTCCCTTTTTCCCTTTTCCCTTCCCTTCCTTTTGTTATTCCCCCCCCACTCCCCTTTCCTTTCTCCACCCCCCCCCTCCCTTTTCCCCTTTTAATACTTGAAAGGTTAGATATTTTAAAAGTTAACTGAGTATGTGTAGGTTGACTTTAAGCCAAGTCTGATGAGAAGAAGATTCAGGTGTTTCTCATCTGCTCCCTTCTTCCCCTCCATTACCATAGGTTTTTTGTACCTCTTAGTGTAATGAGATTTACCCCATTCACTCCCCTCCCTCCTCCAGTCTCTTTTCTGTCCCCCTTTCTAAGGAGGTAGTGTTTGTTAAATCATTCTGTCTAGGTCATAGAAAATTCTGAGTGTCTGTCCCTTCTAATTCAGTATATTCTATCAAATAGAATCAAAATTCCTGAGAGTTATTAGGGTCTTTCTCCCAAGTGGGGTTAAAGCCAGTTACATCTCTTTAGATAGCAGTCTGATGGATAGGTCATGAATGTCCATCATTTCTGGCTAGGTATATTCTCTCTGTTAGAGTTACAATTCTCAAGATTTATGAGAATCTTTTTTCCCCCATGCTGGGATATAGCCAGTTTCAACTTACTGGATTACATTTTTTTTCCTTTTACCATTCCCCCCCTTTTTTTACCTTTTCATGTGTCTCTTGAACCTCCTGTTTGATGTCCAAATTTTTTTGTTTAGCTCTGGTCTTTTCATCAGAAATTTTTCTTCCATTTCGTTAAATGTCCATATTTTTCCCTGGAAAAGAAGGTTCAGCTTTGCAGGGAAGTAGATTCTTGGCTCTATTCCAAGCTCCTTTGCTCTTTTAAATATCTCATTCCAGGCCCTTAGATCCCTTAATGTTGATGCAGCCAGATCCTGCATGATCCTTACTGTGGTTCCATGATATTTAAATTGTTTCTTTCTGGCTGCTTGCAGGATTTTCTCTTTTATCTGATAGTTCTGGAGTTTGGCCACAGCATTCCTTGGTGTTCTTATTTTATGATCTTTTTCTGGTGAGGATCAATGTTCTCTTTCAATTACTACTTTGCCCTCTGATTCCATGATATCAGGGCAATTTTCCATCACTAGATCCTGTAATATTAAGTCCAGGCTTTTTTTCTCTTCAATGTTTTCAGGAAGTCCTATAATTTTCAGGTTGCCCCTCCTTCATCTATTCTTGAGGTCAGTGGTTTTGTTGATGAGCTATTTTACATTTGCTTCTATTTTTTCTATTTTTTTTTTATTTTGTTTAATTGACTCTTGCTGTCTCATGGAGTCATTAGTTTCTGTAGACTCCATTCTTTTTTGGGGGGAGGAGTTTTCTTCATTAACCTTTTGCAACTCCTTTTCCAATTGGTCAATTCTACTTTAGAAAGAACTTTCCATTTGACCAATTGAGGTTTTGAGAGAATTAATTTCTTTTTGCATTTGCCCATTTGGAGATCTGAGAGATTTATTCTCATTTTGTATTTGTCCAATTGTACTTTCTAAGGTTTTGTTTTCTTGTTGCAAGGTATTAATTGTCTCTCCCAAATTTTTAAGCTCCTTCCTTATTTCTTCAAGGAAGTCTTTCTGTACTGGAGACCAGATTGTATTCTCCTCAGAGGTTCCAGGTCTCTCTGAGTTAGGGTCTTTCCCTTCCAAGAATTTTTCTATGGATCCAACTTTCCTCTGACCCTTCTTCACTTTGCTAAGACCTGATTTGGGGAGGGCCTGGTTCACAGGGGCTTGGGTTCACTAAAGGCTTTACTCACTGAGTGCAGTTTCTCGGCCGGCCAGTAGGAGGTGCTGGTTTCTTTCTCTGGAGTGTCTGTGACCTTGCTTCAGACCTTCTCCCTTTACTGGAAGGCAGGAGTTGGAGCTATTGAATTCTTTTGCCTTTAATCAATGGTGGGCTTTATCCTGGCCTGAGGTCATTCCTCAGCTGGGCTGGTTCTTCTGCTCACACACCTGGGCCTGAGGCAGAAGTGGTTTGCATTTGTTTGTTAGGGATGAAGTCTGAGTTGTAATGGGACTCAAACCAGAGGAGCCCTGGGATGGTGTATGAAGCCTTCCTGCTCCAGAACTCTCCCCCCAGAGCTGTCTGGGATCTCCCGGGGGACAGCTCCAACACCAGCACCTCCGCTCCCCCACTGACTCACACCTTGAAGTCCAGCCCCACCCTGCTCCAGCAGGTCCAGCTCTTAGGCCCTCAGACTCCTGGTTCCAATTCAGCTGTTGATCTGGCTAATCCGGGGCTAATCAGGGGCTTATCCTCCCTCTGAGCCCAGATTCACCTGCTCAAATTCTGCCTAAACTGCTGCCGGAGACAAATCCCCAGGTAGATGTTCTTTCTCCTGGCTTTTCTTTCTGGGTTTTGTGGGTCGGATTTCTTTTAAGAGGTTTGTCTCATGTGATAGATGGGGAAGAGATCAGGAGACTTTAGAACTGTGCCTGTCTTCTTTTCGCCATCTTGGCCCCCCAGCAATGTCAAAATGAATGACTTTGACTATAGTAAATTAAAAAGTTTTTGCACTAATTAAATCAATGCTGCCAAAATTAGAAGCAAAGCAGAAAACTGAGAAACAATCTTCATAATTATGAGTTCTACTAAAGGCTTTATTTCTAAAATATATAGATAGAGAATTGCATTAAATTCATATGGATAGAAGCCATTTCCCAATTGATAAATGGTCAGAGAATTTGAACAGGCAGTTTTCAAATGAAAAAATTAAAGCTATATACATATATAATATAATAATATGAAAAAATTCTCCAAATCATTGTTTATTAGAGAAATGCAAATTAAAACAACTCAAATATCACCTCACACCTATCGTATTAGCTAAGATGACAAAAAAAAAAGGAAAATGATCAAATTAGAGAGGTTGTGGGAGGATTGGGACATTAATGTGTTGCTGGCAGAGTTGCAAACTGATCCAACCATTCTGGAGAGTAATATGGAACTCTACCAAAGAGCAATAAAACTTTACATTATCTTTTACCAAGTAATTCCAATTCTAGACCTATATATTAAGAAATCAGAAAAAAATGGGGAAAGTCCCACATGTCCCCAAATCTTCATAACAACTTTTCCTATAGTGGCAAAAAATTGGAAACTTAGGGGATGCTAATCAATTGGGGAATGATTAAATAAGTTATGGTAAATGAATATTATGGAATACTATTGTTCTATAAGAAATCATAAATGGTTGGACTCTAGAGAAGCATAGAATGAATTACAGGATCTGATGCCGAGCAAAGGGAGCAGAACCAAGAGTACAATGTACACATTAACAACAACATTGTGAGATGATCAACCCTGATAGATGCAGCTGTTCTCAGCAATTCAGAGAGCTGGGACAACCCTATTAAATGAGCTATGGACAATTCTATCCTCATCTAGAGGAAGAAAAACATAACAAAAGAAAACAAAAAATACCCTTCAGAATCTGATGAACACTACATTCACTTCTTAAAAAATATCTCTTATGTATTTCTCCTTATCTGGAAAATGACTAATCTGTAAGCGTGTTTAAAACATATGCGTATGTACAGCATCAATTTTACTGTTCGCCGCTGAGTGAAGGGGAGTGGGAAGGGAGGGTGGAAGGCAATTTTGTAACTTAAAAATATATAGAGGCAAATGTCTGAATGTTGAAAATCTTTCATAACATGTATTTGGAAAAAAATAAAATATCAAAAATAAAAACAAACCTTGCTTGATACTTCTAACTTAGGGCCTCCATTGTATTTTATATATATTATCACATTTAAGTCTGTGATATCATTGTTTAGAACATTACTGTCTCCATTTTAGAGATGAGAAAATTGAGATTTAGAGAGTCAAGGTACTTCTTGGCCACACAATAAAAAGTAGTAATGGTAGGACTGGAGGTAGGTCTTCCTGACTCCAAGAACAGGGTTCTATCCTCTAAGAGTTAACTCTTTAATGTTTTGTTAAGAAAACTTTTCTGGGGGCAGCTAGGTGGCACAGTGGATAAAGCACCGGCCCTGGAGTCAGGAGTACCTAGGTTCAAATCCAGTCTCAGACACTTAATAATTACCTAGCTGTGTGGCTTTGGGTAAGCCACTTAACCCCATTTGCCTTGCAAAAACCTAAAAAAAAAAAAAAGAAAGAAAACTTTTCTGATTTCTTTTTCCCATAAGATTCTGAAAAAAGCTCTGAACCCAAGACATAGTCTTGTCTTTCTCCACCATTTTTAATTCATTGTGTTCTTTGCCTGTACTTTGCTTTTTCTCATTTTACTATCTTTACCCTCTTTCCCCAGTTAAATGTTTTCTAACCAAACTTCCCTTGGGATTGCTATCTAAAGGAGTCCCTTGATTGCATTCATATTCATCCAATGAAAAAAATTACACTATCAGTTTGTAGGAAATTTTTCTCATAATTCATTAAAAATTTTTAAGACATCTTTAAAAAACCTTTCACACACAAAGGAGGGAAAAAATTATAAAAAGCAGAGGCAATCAGTGCAAACTATTAATGCATTACTAATGATTCGATTTTATATGCAAATAGTTCCATTCTTCCAAGGAGCTTTACATATTTTATCTCATTTATTGCTAAATGAGGACTCTCAGCAAAGATTTAGTAAATGTAGACTAAAGAAGGAGAAACAAAGAAAAAGTATGAAATTGCCTTTGTAGTTGGAGAACCTGGGTTCAATACCAGAGATTGAGCTAATATCTGAATGTAGTTTATACATAATTCAGTTCAGTTCAGTTTAATTCAATTTAATTTTATCTTATTCAATAATCACTTGTTAAATGCATAACATATGCCA
This sequence comes from Macrotis lagotis, assembly GCF_037893015.1. Lineage (NCBI taxonomy): Eukaryota > Metazoa > Chordata > Mammalia > Peramelemorphia > Peramelidae > Macrotis > Macrotis lagotis. The sequence goes on along the minus strand of NC_133666.1, from coordinate 544,334,266 downwards.
ACATTTGTCCTTGGTGCTGGATATCCAGAAGCAAAAATCAACAATTCCTGCCTTCAAGGAGATTACATTTCACTGAGGACTGACAAAAATCACAAGTAAATAGAAAGCATGTACAAAGTGAGGCAGTGTGGTCAAAAGAAAAAAGGCCTGGATGGAGAGTCAGAGAGGTAGATTCACAAACCTTCTCTGCTCCCTCCATGACCCTTGCAAATCACTTATTTTCTCTAGGTCTTAGTTTCCTCACCTGTACAATAATGGGTGATTGGGTGTGATAGTTCTTAAGGTACCTTTCCAGTCTAAATCTAACATCTCTCTATGATACAAGACAATCAGAATTGAAGGGAAGTTGATATCTGAGCTGAGATTTAAAGGGATCTAGAGCATATAAAGGATAAGGAAGGAGAGAGTGTCCTCCAGGAATGAAGGCACAGGGGGAGGTTATAATGCCCACTCCTCAAATATTTCTTTGAAGGAACAAACAAGCATTCTTGGAATATGAATAAGAAATTTGACCCATATAAAATCAATTTCTCACCCTCTTTATAGTTTTAGGGAAAACAAAAATTAACCTGGATGACTAAACCCTGGACATTGTAGAATAGATGAACTATCTAAACTCTGAATGACTATGACTTGTGGGACTCCTATAGTACACTTGTATATGCTGAATATTAAAAGTATTTAAAGTGTTATGCATTAAAAACAAATACTGCTTTTCAACATATATCTTGAATATATCATGAAGAGTTGTGAAATGCAACTCCACAAAAGAAAGAGAAGTATATTTCTACCACCTGACTCAGAATGTTCCCATTAATAAAATACAATAGAACATAAGAAAATCACATGATAATTTTATTATATATTATATATAAAATGAATAGTAAATTGTATACAATAGATTTCCAGTTTAATACACAATTATCTTTTTTCTATTTTACTTAAAATGCTTGCTTTATTTCTTAAATTCAGAATAAATTAAATTTATTTATGAAAAGTTTTTTAAAACTAAAATATAACATGATGGAACACTTTGGGATAGATACTAGAAGCAGAATGCTTAATAACTGTGAGAAGTGAAATTTGTCCACACTGCTAATTAATTATCCAGTGGACAAGCATTTAAGTGTCTGCTACCTGTCAGGTATTATGCTAGATTCTGGGGATACAAAGAAAAAAATAAAATAATCCTTGCCTTTAATGACCTTACATTCTAACAAAAAAAAATGAAAATCCATATCACCCTGAAAAATACCAGAAGGACATTTTACAAATATTATCTTCTTACCTAAATTCAGCTCTATTAACTGGTTGCATTAAAACAAAATATCATAGTATCCCAAAATGCCACTGAATACATGATACTCTACTCAGAATTTTGAGTCCATTTTCTCTGCTGATGATATAGTAGAACGATTAGGATCAGAAAGTTAGGATTAGGAAACCTGACTTCAAGTTCTGACTGAGACCTTTACTCTCTAAAGATAACCTGAGGCAAGGCATTTAGCTTTCTGAATTTTTTTCATCTCTAGAATTAAAATAAATTAGGATTTTCAGAGAAATACATGAGAAAAAACAATTCTTAACCACGAAGTTCTATAAAAATATAACTCAAATCCATCCTTCAAAATCCATTTCCAAGCCCCTATATTTATAACCATTTTCAATAATTTCAGCCTATACTGATTTCTCCTCTTCCTGATTATATTCATATTCTTATAGCATGAGCTATCTAGAGGTGAAAGAGCCCTTTAGTCTTCTAGCTCACTAGTGCAGCCCCATTATTTGCAGAGGAAAAAATTGACGCATAGGGAGATAAAATTTCCTATCTGAGATCCTAGAGATAGTGAATATCAGAAGTGGAATTTTACTTTCTGTATCAAACTTCACAGAATTTTTACTTAGTCAATTTAGTAACTTATATGCAGTTGCTTAGGACTATATAGACTCTGTTATTTCTACTCCTTCTTCTTCAAAATATACTCTTCTTCTTCCTCTATCCCCAACTAAAATCAGACAACTCTGTGTATGCATATCTGTATGTATTATTTCAAAAATTAACATGTGTACTTTATGCAAATTCTACTCTAATCAGCAAGAATGTAAACTCCTTCAGAATAGTAACCACCCAGGTCATTTATATAAATATCAATAGTTCATATTTATCTAGTTGTATACAACTGAACTCAACATTTATTCAATCTTCTATATGTAAAAGGTGGTAGGGAAGATTTGAAGTTTAGTTCAAACCTACTTCTTATCATGGAATATAAAGTTAAGGAGTGAGGGTTATAGCACAGTAACTTCTACATAGTAGGTACTCAGTTTAAATGGGATGAATTGAAATTCACCCTAATGGAAAGATTATATGCAAAGGTTTAAGCACAGAAGCTCCATTGAGAACTGCCATTTTTCTGACTCAGGACTCTCTTCCAAATATTTTATTTCATAGCAGGAAATTACATAACCCTGTGAATAGATTACTGGATATGGAATCAGTACAACATGACTTTAGTTTAAATCCTGATTCAGACACTTACTAGTTGTTTCTCTTGAGAACTTTGAAATTGATTGCATGACATAGGTGACACTGATGTAAGAACACATAATACGGCAAATACCCTCATCAAGTTCTGTACTATATGAGTAAAATAGAATTGAAATGGTTCCAAAGGAAAGCAAGATGTGCAAATTTAGAGAGTCCATCCCAAATGTTTGCAAGCTCATATTGTTCTGATCACCTACAGTTGAACATACTGTAAAATAGTGATGTCCTTTTGGTCCTCTGAGAATTGTCAACAAACAGTAACCAGATCTGACCAAGTGACTTAACCTTCCTCATCTGTAAAGTGGGGGTAATGATAGCATTTATATCACAGGGCTATTATAAAGATAAAATCAGATAATATTTATAGAACACTTTAGCTCTTAAAAGTGCTATATAAAATTGATAATTAAAATTTTTGATTATTATAATCATACTTAAAAAATTCAACCTATTCAAGATTGAAAAGTAGTGTCCAATCTGAGAATTATGAATATGAATACCTCCAGATAATATGATTGATTTTAGGTCTCTCAGGGAAAAGAGAAAATCAATTGTTGCTTTGAAAAAGAGGGTCAGACCTAATAAATGTAATGTAGATAATGAAGGTAGTGGAAATCTATAAGAATATTTCTATGGTCTACTATATCCAGCATGCATAGTCTTCATTTCTTTGTTCAGTGGTTTCTAGGATATGATGTGATTTTGATTTTTATGAATCTACTAGAAAATCAGAAAGTTTGGATTGACATAGTTGAAAACACATGCTTTTTCATAGGTCCTGGGAATACATAACAGATGCAAGGCCCAGAATTGGGTTTTTCATTTTTTCTTGGTGCTTGCTATGAAATACATAAACTGCAAACATGTTGTGGGTCTTAGATAAAAACTGAAATATAACATAAAACAGTATGCTGTGAATAATTTTATTTAATTGAATCATGGGCTCTCAGATTTGGAGAGGAGCTCAGAGATCATCTAGTTTAACCCATACCTGATCAGTAATCCCCTCAACATCTCTGAGAGGTACCTGTCCACTGAAGATCCATAGTTCCATGAAACTCACCAGCTCCAAAAGCAATTATTCTTTAAGAAAACTCTATTGTGGGGCAGCTAAGTGAAGAAGTGGATAGAGCACTGGCCCTGGAGTCAGGAGGATCCAAGTTCAAATCTGGTCTCAGACACTTAATAATTGCCAAATTGTGTGACCTTGGACAATTCACTTAACTACTTAATTTCATTTCCTTAAATAAACAAAATGAAATTCAAAAAAGCAAAGAAGCTCCCTCCTTTTATACACTGGACATGAAATAGCAATCTATTCATCAGTTTTATTTGTGTATAGTCATTTAAGGGAGAAAGATAAGTTTTGTTTTGCATATATTGAGCTTGTGATGCCTATAGGATAGCAACCTATTCATTGAGACACCTAGTAATAGTAGATAAAAGGTATTAACAATAGGCTTAATCTCAATGAAAGGAGATTATGTCTCAGGTGTGTGTTCTGTGGTCCATTCCTCATAGGAATCTTTTTATTTTTGTTCAAGCATCTCCAAGAAGTTTTTTAAGGGAAATAAAAAAGAAATGCCCTAATATCACAAAACATTTAAATAAGTGTTATTTAGAGCCTTAAAGTAGAATCCTGGAATACAAATTTTTTGGGGGGATTGCATTTATCTATAGAAAATGACTCATGTGAATAGTGCTCAGCCAAATACATTAGACTAAATGTTTCTTCATTTCAAGTGTGCCACATGACTTTGCCTTGATGACATACAGCATCCTTCAGCATAGGAGGATCCCCCTATATAATTTTCTCAGACTTATGGGTTATACTAGACACCTGTTGTAGTACATCATCATGGATATAAAAGTACTCTCCAGAAACAGAAAAAGAATAAGAAAACCATGGTTATTAGGATGCAAAATGTCCCTGTGTTTGAACTGTATCCTTAAAAACTAAGTAAACCTTTTCTTATGTGCATTGCTTATGTCAGGTCAATCACTGACACTATTCTCCTACCTGGGTGTAGGATAGCTTCAGTGCTGTTGATTCTAAAAATGGACAAAAAATGGACATATTTAACTTTGATGCAATCATAATTTCTTAGAGAAGTATAACTAGTATGGAATAGTTATCACAAAGTAGAGGCTGAAAGAATTACCCCAAAAACCATCAAGAAGAAAATATTTGTTCTTCTTTTCATTAGAAATTATAGCCAAGAGTAATATTGGGTATAAAATACAAAATAATTTGCAAAACACATCAAAGGAAAATTTTAAAAAGGTTAAGATCAGTATTATGTAAGAAAATAATGGAATTTAAGAAGATGAAGGGTCTCTAATGTAATATATTGAAAGGAAATTCATTTTGGAAGTGCAATCAATTGATCAAATAAAAAGGAAGAGTCTCCAAAAATTAAAAGTTAATACATATTTTTTCTCTTTTTGGAAGTGACTAATATAACATTAAAATATATAAATAGTCCTATTTTCACAGATCCATACATTTTAAAAAAGTGAATGGCTTATGGTTATATCAAGGATCAAGATTAAATAGGCAATTGTATGCATCAAACCAACATAGTCACTACATCTTTCACTATTCTTTTTAAAAAAGTGTATTTTATTTAGTACAATAAAGTACAGTGTTAAAACTCTACTCAAGGTGCTACCTTATATAAATGCAAAAATTATATAAAATTTTGTGACAAATATTACCATGCAGATAACTTTAATCAGTGGGTTGTTGAGGACTGACATTAAACAGGACATAAAAGATGGAGACTCACCTAAGATATTGACCAGTCTCATGAATGATAACCTGTGCAATATCAAATAGAAAAATTTCCTATTGCTAGTAATATTCTGCAAATGAACCTACTCAGAGATAGTATTATGCTCATTATATCAACTTTCCATGCTTTCAAAAGTCTTCTTGATGAAATTCATATTCATTTTAAGGATATTGATAGCCAATCATGGAGGGTGAAGCAAACTGGATCAAAAATGTATACTAAACATTTTTGACTTTTGATGATTCCAAGTTGCTTGCTGCAACAAAAAAATAAATTTCAAAAATATGGATATTATCTTAGTCATGCTATATGACATTGAATAATCATAGGAAACTTGAGGGTGGAGCATATTACCAACACAAGAAGGTGATATGAAATGCAATATCCTTCTAAAGAATTATTTTATAGAACTAGAAAAATAATGACAAAATTTATATGTAAGAACAAGAGATTAAGACTATCAAAGGAAGAAATGAAAATGAATCATAACAGTATCAGAATTCATACAAAATAAAATGTAATCACTAAAGTGATTTGGAACTGATTAAAAAATAGAAAGGGCAGGCTGTGTGAAGGCAGCATTTCCCAGGAACTCCTTTCCCAGGGAACTCCAAAAGCCATCAAATTATGACTAGCCAAATTTTGGAGGAGCAGAACCCACAGAAAGAATGAGTGATACATTTTCCCAGTCCAAGATAACATAGAAGTTCCATGGGAAAGGTGTGTTTCACCAGGACAGGGCATTGGAAAAAGCCAAAGTCACAGTGCAGCCCAGGAACAGCTTGAAGGGGATGGGAGAGAATTTTCTAGACCAAAATGAGTTTGGAAAGAAGAGCACTGGCTGCAGAACCTGCAGAGAGAATCGAGAGAAGTCAGCCTGCACCTCCAGAGCACAACCCACAAATGGTAAGGGGGCCAGGGAAGAAGGCAGTAATATCTCTGCTCTCCCTGGGGGCAGGACTCAGCTGTTTGCCCACAGTCAGATCCAGGTTGCAGTTTGGACTTCCATACTAAGATAGCCCAGCACGGCTCCTCCTTATAGCTCCAGGGCAGTGCGTAGTGCTGTGGTCATCTACATATCAAAGCACAGGCAAGAGAGCATAAGACCTTGGAGGAATAAAGGTCCCAGTGGGGTGCCCCCCCCCCCAAAAAAAAACCCCAAAGCCTTGGAAGTGCTGTAAATTAATCTTGGGCAGAGGAAATTAGTAAACAACAGGAAAAGAAGAATCTGACCATAGAGAATTACTTTAGTCCCATGGAAGATCAAAACACATACTCAGATGATGACAAAATTGAAGCTTTCATATCTAAAACATCCAAGATAAATAGAAAATGGGTTCAGAGTATGGATGAGCTCTAAATAGACTTTGAAAAGCAATTAAGGGAGGTTGAGGAAAAATTGGGAGGAAAAATGAGAGTAATGCAGAAAAATCATGAAAACCAGATCAATAGCTTGGTGAAAGAAATACAAAAAAATACTGAAGAAAATGATATGTTAAAAACCAGTTTAGGTTAAATGGAAAAAAAGCAAAACAAAAGGCAAATAAGGAGAAGAATAACTTAAAAAGCAGAATTGACCAGCTGGAAAAGGAGACAAAAAAGCTCTCTGAAGAAAATAACTCCATCAAATGGAGAATGGAACTAAAGGAAGCTCATGACTTTGCAAGAAATCAGTAAGAAATAAAACTCTTCCCCCAAAATCCAAAAATTAGAAGAAAATTTGAAATATCTCATTGGACAAACAACCAACCTTGAAAACAGATCCAGAAGAAATTATTTGAAAATCATTGAACTACCTGAAAGTCATGACCAGGAAAAGAGCCTGGACTTCACTTTTCAAGAAATAATATAGCAAAATTGCTCTGAGATCCTGGCAGCAGAGGGTAAAATAGAAATTGAGGGAATTCACCAGTCACCTCCTGAAAGAGATCCCAAAAGAAAAACTTCCAGGAATATTATAGTCAAATTCTAAAACTCCTAAATAATAGAGAAAATTCTAAAAGCTGGTAGAAACAAAAAAATTCAACTACTGAGGCTCCATATTCAGGATTACACAGGATCTGGCAGCATCTACATTAAGGGCTTATAGGAATTGGAATATGATATTCTAGAAGGCAAAAGATCATGATTTACAACTGAGAATCAAACTACCCAGCAAAATTGAACATCCTTTTTCAGGGGAAAAGATGGACTTTCAGTGAAACAGGGGACTTTCAAACTTTCCCTATTGAAACAACCAGAGCTGAACAGAAACTTTGATGTCCAAGTACAGGACTCTGGTGAACCATAGAGGGGGTGGATAAGAAAGACTAACTATAAGGAACTTAATGATATTGAACTGTTTGTATTCCTGCATGGGAAGAAGATATTGATAATTCATGTGAACTTTCTCATTTATAAGAGCTGTTAGAAGGAGCATAAATAGGGCACAGGAAGGAGCAGAATATAATGGCATAATATAGTAAAAAGATGGAGTCAATAGGTGATAAAAGAAAGTACTGGGAGGAAGGGAAAGGAGATGAAGAAGCTAAGAAATTTCACGTAAGAGTCAAGAAAAAGCTCTTTCAATGGAGTGGAAAGGGGGAAGGCAAGGGGGGAATGAGTGAGCCTTCAATCTCATCAGAAATGGCTCAAGAAAGGAAATAACATACACACTTAATAGGGTATAGAAATCTATCTTACCCTAGGAAAAATGAGAAGAAAGGGATTAGGATAAGGGGGAATAGGGGGAAGAGAAGGGGGGAACAGAGAGATAGAAGAGAGGGAAGATTGTGGGGAGAGGGTACTCAGATACAACAGACTTTTGGATAGGGCCAGGATGAAAGGAGAGAGAGAATAGAATAAACGAGAGTGGGGAGGAATAAAGTGGGAGGTACAGCTAGTAATAACAACTGTGGAAAAAATATTGAAGCAACTTTTCTGCTGGACTTATGATAAAGAAGGCAACTCACCCCAGAGACAGAGCCATTGGAAATCTGAACACAGACTGGAGTACATTTTTTTTCTCTCTCTCTCACTATTCTTGAGGTTTCTCATCTTCTTGGGGAGGAGGGGGGGGATTTATATTTACTCTTTTTTTAGTTTTTTTTGCAAGGCATTGGGATTAAGTGGCTTGCCCAAAGCCACACAGCTAGGTAATTATTAAGTGTCTGTGGCCGGATTTGAACTGAGATACTTCTGACTCCAGGGTCAGTGTTTCTTTCCACTGTATCATATAGCCACTTCTTATGTTTACTCCTATAACAAAATGATTGTAATATAAAATGAATCATGAATAGAGTGTGACAAAATAGAAATAAAAAAATAAAGTAAAGTTACATGGAAAATGTTGGGGGAAAAAATAGAGAGGACAATCAGTAGAATAAATTACATAAACAATATGTAATTTGCAGAAGCAAACAAATATAGTGCCATAGTATTCAACAAACTCAAAAAGGGGGAGGGGTGTGACAGAAGAAGGGATAGGAAAGGAGAACAAGAATTTAATAAGTGCTTTTATGTTCCAGACTCTATACTAAGGAATTCATAATTATAGCCTGTCAATTCAATAGGAAACTCATTATTTGGGAAAAATTGAAAAGCTGTCTAGTAGAAATTAGGTTATATATCAACATCTCACACCATATATAACAAGATAAACTCCAAATGTTACATGACTTACAGATGAAAGGTGACATCCTAAGAAAATCAAAGGAGCAAGGAGAAACATACCCTTCATAATTTTGGATAGTAAGGAAATAGTATATATGTTTAAATAGGGAGAGAGACAATCATAAAAGAGAAAGTAGAAATTTTTATTGCATAAAATTTTGACATTTAAAATAAATAAAAATGTATTTAAAATTAGAAGGAAGGAAATTTGCAATAAAATTTTCTGATAAAGTTGTAAATTCCAAGATACATAAGGAAAGACTTAATTTTGTAAGACCAAGATCCATTCCTCAAAAGAAAAAGGTTAAAATATATATAAAGAGGCAATTTTCAATGAAAATGATATACAAAATGACCCAAATTAAAGAAATTCTGAGGTTCTACATCAAACTCAACAGATTGACAAAGAAGATAAAAGAAGAAAATGACAAATTTTGGAGGGAAATATGAGGAAGACAGGCACACTAATACATTGTTGTGAGATCTGTAAAATTGTTCACTTTTTTCTGAAAAGCAATTTAAAAAAAAGGAGAAAAAGGAAAAGCAACTTATTACTACACCCCCTGAAATCACTCAGAGCACACACACACACACACACACACACACACACACACACACATATATAATCATTAAACATATACATGCATGTATGTATATATGGACACACACAAATATATATATATATATGTAAAACTACATCTATACCCACATATAAATGTATTTATATGTTTCTCTAAAATGTTTCTCATATTAGTATCAAAATAGAAAACAAAGAAGTGTTCATCCAAGGGGGGAAGGGGGAAATAAATTATGTCATATGAATTTAATAGAATATTACATGTCATAAGTAATGATGAAATGAACAATCTTGGAGGAAACTGAGATCTATATGAACTAATGCAGAGTAAAGTGACCAGATTTAGGAGAAAAAATCATACAATGACACCAATGTTATAAAGAAAAGCAACTTTGAAAAATATCAGAACCCTTATCCATGTAAGAATAAACCATGATGCTAGAGAACTTCTACCGTCTGCCAGAAAGATGATAAGCTTAAAGTATAGAATGAAGCACACATTCCTGGACATGATCATTTATTGTTGAGGACTAAACATTTTTTCTGAGGGAACATTATTTTTAGTTTTGGGGGTTTAGGGAGTGTGGGATTGCTTTCAGCATCCACAGAATCATAGATCTAGACCTGGAAGGTATCTCAGGTGTGTGTGTGTGTGTGTGTGTGTGTGTGTGTGAGAGAGAGAGAGAGAGAGAGGAGAGAGGAGAGAGAGAGAGAGAGGAGGAGAGAGAGAAGGAGAGAGAGAGAGAGAGAGAGAGAGAGAGAGGGAAGGAGGGAGAGAGAGAGAGAGAGAGAGAGGGAGAGAGAGAGGAGAGAGAGAGAGAGAGAGAGGAGAGAGAGAGTTTGTATGAGAACAATGAACTTCAGTGAAATACCTTGCCCCCTTGTCAGGGACTAGGCAAACCCTCTCCCAAGGCACAAGAGAAACCCCTATCAACAAAAAAATGGATCCTTGCTCTAGCCTGAAAGGATTGTCTTTGAGTTAATATCCCCATCGGTGTATATCTATTTACTTCATCTTTCTGTCTCTTTAAAAGCTCATCCTCTCAGTTGACTTGCTTATGCTCCTTTGGGAAGCCAGTTTGTTCTGGGGGTTGTGATCCTCAATAACCTCTCATACTCCTATAACTTTCTTTACTGCTTATCCCCCGATGGTTTATCTTCCTTATGGAAGTTAGCTTTTGGGGAACATCATCCCCCAAAACTCTCCTGCTCCTATATATCTTCCTTACTATTTATCCTCTTATGGCAACTGCTGTGGCTACTGCTGCTGCTACTCGCTGCTAATTTCTCTTTCCCTTAAGCTTCTGCTAGTCATAGAAAAACAAATAATCATTTTTGTCCCCTAAGTTCTTCTGGTCAAAGTCAATGTTTTAATTGAATTCTTTCACATTATGTTTTACACACCCCTGAAACCTTCAATCAGACTTATTTTCCAGAAATACTGGGAGACTTGGTGAACTGCCCAAGGTCACCCAGGTAGTAAGCATTTGAGAAATCTATACTAGTTATCACAAATAAATATATAACTATATTGATATAACTTAGCTCAGATGAACAGATAAACAAATAAATCAATAAAATCAATAAAAAACTTACATTCAATTAGAGCGATTTTGTTAACTAATTGCAAATTTAATTTTAAGTATTAATTTTTAATAAAAATTAATAAATTTTAATTGTTGAATTTAAATGTGAGAGTTTAAAAATATTAAATCCTGAATAAAGCTCACTCTTCATTTGTTTAGTATGTTTTAAAATGGCCTGTTTTCTCCCTTGAGTTCTGAAATGTTTATTCATTTACTTTATGATTTGCTTTATGTAAATGACTTGATAGTACATATTCTATTAAAATGATTTTTTAAAAAGGTATAGGCAAATCTATTAGCAAATAATAAGAAAAACTCATTTATAATAGTGTTTTTAGGCTTTACAAGGAACTTTCTTTCCAAAAATCTCATGAGATAGATAACTTATACTATCCCCCAGTTTTAATTATTCCCCATTTTAAGATGAAGAAACTAAGATCGTATGAGGATGTATGAAGTTATATAACTTATCTATGGTCACATAGAAAATAAGTGTCAAGGGTAGGCTATAAACTAGGTCTCATAACCTGGTTATTTCTTTCCAGATATTGGTATTTTTTCCTTAATAATATCTCATATCTATTCAAATAGCCACTATGAAAATGTCTAGGAAATCTCTTGGTGGTCAGATTTCAGGGAAAATCAACAACCAAGAACAAACAAAATTTCTTATTCAGAGTCCAGGGTCAAGGATTCTAGGGGCAGAACCCAAGTTCTAGTGGGAGGGTAATGATGAAGATGCTTAATAGGTGACATGGCTCATTCATTTGAACTAAAACTCAAACTCTGGCTAATATAAAAAAATTCTGGCTAATATTCATCTTTAGGGAAGAATACATTTACATTATTAATTTTCCTAAAGTAGTACCTAGCAAATAGCAGAAATTGTCAGAGTTTCAACTAAGAACCCAGTATAGAAGTGCTAATTATGAACAAATCAAAACTCAGTGGACAGGTTCAGGAGTCTTGTATTTTAAATGAATTCTGGCCTCTCCATAAATTCTTGGCTAAGAGAAGAGAAAGTGCTTAGGAAAGGTCACTGTAATAAGCAATGCTGGTACACCCATATTATTTGATCAGAATAACTATGTATTCTGTCTTTAAGAAAGCATTCTTCTAAGCTTTTAGACAACTCATAGCGGTTGAATAATTGTCTAATATTCACTCCTTTTTCTTTTGAGTGGTACTGACTGTTAAACCCCTGGGACTATGGTCAGTAGCTCTGTTTTCTCCTAGTTGTCTTCATATGGTGAAGTTCTTTGCCTGAATATTGTCTACATCAAAAAAAGGGGTGAGAGATGACATGTATGTCCCTTAAGATTTTGCTGAAATGACTAAATTCAACCTTTTACCCCTAGGTAAGGACTGGTAAGAAGTATCAGGAAACATCTTGATTTAAATTTTTTTAATTTTTAAAAGCTTTTTGAGTTTTATTTTTTAATTGTTTTGTCCAATTAAAAAATGTTGATAGAAATGTTGATAAAAATGTTGATATTAGTAAAGTTCAATTCATTGTGAGTACTTAGTAAGTGAAAGACTGCCCTGATTAAATGAGTTTTTTTTGGTCTTTGAGTAAATGATAATGTATTTGAATATCACAAGTATGTTTTAGAGACGTAAATTCTCCAGGTTGTTTGACCCTTTTTTAGCTAAAATGCTTGTGCTTGACAAATATAATTTTGTTCAAGGTCTGCTTAAACTAACAAGTCATTTTTCTTGGACCACAGAGGTATAAAGAAATGAACTTTATTTCTGAAATGTAAAGCTTCCTCTTAGTTGAGTGAGGTAGACATTAAAAGTGAACAGAATTTGAGATTTTATGAAAATGATAAGAAGGAAATTTAATAAAATAATAATGTTGCTGGAGAATGTAACTAGCTAAAGGCTGTAGGGGTTCAAGGGATTGTGAAAGAATTCATGGAAAAGGACTGAATCTTAAACCTAGAAGAATTTAGGGAAAACAATACTTATTTGTATATTATTGTGGTTATCAGAAGCTAAGAGACAGAGAAAAAAAAGAGGGGATTAAACTGAAACAGCTGGAACAGGAACTACCATCAGAGGTAATAAGAAAGGGTTTAGGAGTAAGAGAGCTTATTGGGGATCATGCTCTCCAAGAGCAGGTTAGTTTCCCAAAGGGGAAACCATGACTAGCCCTTGAATAGAGGGTGAGCTTTTAAAGGGGTAGGAAGATGAGGCAATGAAGGATATGTAGATGAGAAGTGCAGTACAAAGAACAAAGATGAGGTAATCCAGGACATGTAGATTAGAGACCCTAGCTCAAAGACTTAATCCTTTCAAGTTAATCCATTGCTCTGTTGATAGGGACTTATATTGTTAACTGGAGGACAGTGATTTCATGTTCTTTCCAGGGAGGGGCAAGGTATTTTACTAAAGTTCATTAACCTCATCTTGATTGCTTGGACAAAGGGTTGAGATCATTATTAATGTAAGGTATATGGTCAGTACAGAAGTAACAGAATAATTATAGTATAGTTCTCTGTTCAATATTTTCTCTACTATAATTTTAGTATTGTAGTACATGAGCTATTAATTTTATGCTTTCATGTACCTACAACGAATTAGTCAATATCATCATATAGGAGAATAGGAGCTGATAAAAATGTTCACAGATTTTCTATTTCTACTTTCATTCTCTCTCTCTCTCTGTCTCTCTGTCTCTGTCTCCTCCCCCCCACCCTTGTCTTTCTCTCTCTCTATTTCTATTCCATATATGCCATGGAAAGATTAGGGCAATGGCACCAATGTGTCCAGTGACAAATTGGCCCATATGTTCCTTTTAGCTCCACTCTTTGTTGGCATTTCTCCCTTATTGTCCAAAGTCATTTACTGGGCTCCACTAATTAGCTGCAGGGTTGTTCTTTGCTCATTTTAAGGGCTCATGGTTCAGAAGGGGTACTTGCTGTCCCACAGCCATTGTTTTGATTTTGTTCAGAGAGACATAAGTTTTTAGTTAAACTGTGAGAAATAAAGTAAAAACAAAACAAAACAAAAACAACCCTTCCCACCAATGAACAGCAATGGTGCATTTCAATATATAGCAACATCTGAATTTAGTGATGGAGGTGAGAAAGAGTGTTGGGTTCATCAGAAAGTTGGGAATGAATTCCATACATAAATTCTTGACTTGGAAGTATAGGGACATGAAAGTTTATTACTATGGTTTAAAAGTTAAAAATAAAGTAGTAATTAAACAGTAATAAAAAACTAGATATATTAAGGAAATCTATCAAATTCTTAGACAAAGTTTTGGGGAAGTTCAGGTAATTCTTATTATCTCAATGAGTTTACTTCTCAATATTCCTTTTGATAGGATGGCCATTGAGGTAAGTTTGGGGAAGAAGTTGGAATATTTTACATCTCAGTACCTCTTTTAAAATACCTTTTGGGATGAGTTTGGATAAGGAGTTGGGTATTTACATTTTGGTATCCTTTTCTGATGGGATAGCTTTTTTTGCCTGTCAATTTTATGTATCTTTATCTGAACATGAAAATATGTTGAGGACTGACATTAAACAGGACATAAAAGATGGAGACTCACCTAAGATATTGACCAGTCTCATGAATGATAACCTGTGCAATATCAAATAGAAAAATTTCCTATTGCTAGTAATATTCTGCAAATGAACCTACTCAGAGATAGTATTATGCTCATTATATCAACTTTCCATGCTTTCAAAAGTCTTCTTGATGAAATTCATATTCATTTTAAGGATATTGATAGCCAATCATGGAGGGTGAAGCAAACTGGATCAAAAATGTATACTAAACATTTTTGACTTTTGATGATTCCAAGTTGCTTGCTGCAACAAAAAATAAATTTCAAAAATATGGATATTATCTTAGTCATGCTATATGACATTGAATAATCATAGGAAACTTGAGGGTGGAGCATATTACCAACACAAGAAGGTGATATGAAATGCAATATCCTTCTAAAGAATTATTTTATAGAACTAGAAAAATAATGGCAAAATTTATATGTAAGAACAAGAGATTAAGACTATCAAAGGAAGAAATGAAAATGAATCATAACAGTATCAGAATTCATACAAAATAAAATGTAATCACTAAAGTGATTTGGAACTGATTAAAAAATAGAAAGGGCAGGCTGTGTGAAGGCAGCATTTCCCAGGAACTCCTTTCCAGGGAACTCCAAAAGCCATCAAATTATGACTAGCCAAATTTTGGAGGAGCAGAACCCACAGAAAGAATGAGTGATACATTTTCCCAGTCCAAGATAACATAGAAGTTCCATGGGAAAGGTGTGTTTCACCAGGACAGGGCATTGGAAAAAGCCAAAGTCACAGTGCAGCCCAGGAACAGCTTGAAGGGGATGGGAGAGAATTTTCTAGACCAAAATGAGTTTGGAAAGAAGAGCACTGGCTGCAGAACCTGCAGAGAGAATCGAGAGAAGTCAGCCTGCACCTCCAGAGCACAACCCACAAATGGTAAGGGGGCCAGGGAAGAAGGCAGTAATATCTCTGCTCTCCCTGGGGGCAGGACTCAGCTGTTTGCCCACAGTCAGATCCAGGTTGCAGTTTGGACTTCCATACTAAGATAGCCCAGCACGGCTCCTCCTTATAGCTCCAGGGCAGTGCGTAGTGCTGTGGTCATCTACATATCAAAGCACAGGCAAGAGAGCATAAGACCTTGGAGGAATAAAGGTCCCAGTGGGGTGCCCCCCCCCAAAAAAAACCCAAAGCCTTGGAAGTGCTGTAAATTAATCTTGGGCAGAGGAAATTAGTAAACAACAGGAAAAGAAGAATCTGACCATAGAGAATTACTTTAGTCCCATGGAAGATCAAAACACATACTCAGATGATGACAAAATTGAAGCTTTCATATCTAAAACATCCAAGATAAATAGAAAATGGGTTCAGAGTATGGATGAGCTCTAAATAGACTTTGAAAAGCAATTAAGGGAGGTTGAGGAAAAATTGGGAGGAAAAATGAGAGTAATGCAGAAAAATCATGAAAACCAGATCAATAGCTTGGTGAAAGAAATACAAAAAAATACTGAAGAAAATGATATGTTAAAAACCAGTTTAGGTTAAATGGAAAAAAGCAAAACAAAAGGCAAATAAGGAGAAGAATAACTTAAAAAGCAGAATTGACCAGCTGGAAAAGGAGACAAAAAAGCTCTCTGAAGAAAATAACTCCATCAAATGGAGAATGGAATTAAAGGAAGCTCATGACTTTGCAAGAAATCAGTAAGAAATAAAACTCTTCCCCCAAAATCCAAAAATTAGAAGAAAATTTGAAATATCTCATTGGACAAACAACCAACCTTGAAAACAGATCCAGAAGAAATTATTTGAAAATCATTGAACTACCTGAAAGTCATGACCAGGAAAAGAGCCTGGACTTCACTTTTCAAGAAATAATATAGCAAAATTGCTCTGAGATCCTGGCAGCAGAGGGTAAAATAGAAATTGAGGGAATTCACCAGTCACCTCCTGAAAGAGATCCCAAAAGAAAAACTTCCAGGAATATTATAGTCAAATTCTAAAACTCCTAAATAATAGAGAAAATTCTAAAAGCTGGTAGAAACAAAAAAATTCAACTACTGAGGCTCCATATTCAGGATTACACAGGATCTGGCAGCATCTACATTAAGGGCTTATAGGAATTGGAATATGATATTCTAGAAGGCAAAAGATCATGATTTACAACTGAGAATCAACTACCCAGCAAAATTGAACATCCTTTTTCAGGGGAAAAGATGGACTTTCAGTGAAACAGGGGACTTTCAAACTTTCCTATTGAAACAACCAGAGCTGAACAGAAACTTTGATGTCCAAGTACAGGACTCTGGTGAACCATAGAGGGGGTGGATAAGAAAGACTAACTATAAGGAACTTAATGATATTGAACTGTTTGTATTCCTGCATGGGAAGAAGATATTGATAATTCATGTGAACTTTCTCATTTATAAGAGCTGTTAGAAGGAGCATAAATAGGGCACAGGAAGGAGCAGAATATAATGGCATAATATAGTAAAAAGATGGAGTCAATAGGTGATAAAAGAAGTACTGGGAGGAAGGGAAAGGAGATGAAGAAGCTAAGAAATTTCACGTAAGAGTCAAGAAAAAGCTCTTTCAATGGAGTGGAAAGGGGGAAGGCAAGGGGGAATGAGTGAGCCTTCAATCTCATCAGAAATGGCTCAGAAAGGAAATAACATACACACTTAATAGGGTATAGAAATCTATCTTACCCTAGGAAAAATGAGAAGAAAGGGATAGGATAAGGGGGAATAGGGGAAGAGAAGGGGGGAACAGGAGATAGAAGAGAGGGAAGATTGTGGGAGAGGGTACTCAGATACAACAGACTTTTGGATAGGGCCAGGATGAAAGGAGAGAGAGAATAGAATAAACGAGAGTGGGGAGGAATAAAGTGGAGGTACAGCTAGTAATAACAACTGTGGAAAAAATATTGAAGCAACTTTTCTGCTGGACTTATGATAAAGAAGGCAACTCACCCCAGAGACAGAGCCATTGGAATCTGAACACAGACTGGAGTACATTTTTTTTCTCTCTCTCTCACTATTCTTGAGGTTTCTCATCTTCTTGGGGAGGAGGGGGGGATTTATATTTACTCTTTTTTTAGTTTTTTTTGCAAGGCATTGGGATTAAGTGGCTTGCCCAAAGCCACACAGCTAGGTAATTATTAAGTGTCTGTGGCCGGATTTGAACTCAGATACTTCTGACTCCAGGGTCAGTGTTCTTTCCACTGTATCATATAGCCACTTCTTATGTTTACTCCTATAACAAAATGATTGTAATATAAAATGAATCATGAATAGAGTGTGACAAAATAGAAATAAAAAATAAAATAAGTTACATGGAAAATGTTGGGGGAAAAAATAGAGAGGACAATCAGTAGAATAAATTACATAAACAATATGTAATTTGCAGAAGCAAACAAATATAGTGCCATAGTATTCAACAAACTCAAAAAGGGGAGGGTGTGACAGAAGAAGGGATAGGAAAGGAGAACAAGAATTTAATAAGTGCTTTTATGTTCCAGACTCTATACTAAGGAATTCATAATTATAGCCTGTCAATTCAATAGAAACTCATTATTTGGGAAAATTGAAAAGCTGTCTAGTAGAAATTAGGTATATATCAACATCTCACACCATATATAACAAGATAAACTCCAAATGTTACATGACTTACAGATGAAAGGTGACATCCTAAGAAAATCAAAGGAGCAAGGAGAAACATACCCTTCATAATTTTGGATAGTAAGGAAATAGTATATATGTTTAAATAGGGAGAGAGACAATCATAAAAGAGAAAGTAGAAATTTTTATTGCATAAAATTTTGACATTTAAATAAATAAAAATGTATTTAAAATTAGAAGGAAGGAAATTTGCAATAAAATTTTCTGATAAAGTTGTAAATTCCAAGATACATAAGGAAAGACTTAATTTTGTAAGACCAAGATCCATTCCTCAAAAGAAAAAGGTTAAAAATATATAAAGAGGCAATTTTCAATGAAAATGATATACAAATGACCCAAATTAAAGAAATTCTGAGGTTCTACATCAAACTCAACAGATTGACAAAGAAGATAAAAGAAGAAAATGACAAATTTTGGAGGAAATATGAGGAAGACAGGCACACTAATACATTGTTGTGAGATCTGTAAAATTGTTCACTTTTTTCTGAAAAGCAATTTAAAAAAAGAGAAAAAGGAAAAGCAACTTATTACTACACCCCCTGAAATCACTCAGAGCACACACACACACACACACACACACACACACACACACATATATAATCATTAAACATATACATGCATGTATGTATATATGGACACACACAAATATATATATATATATATATATATATATATATGTAAAACTACATCTATACCCACATATAAATGTATTTATATGTTTCTCTAAAATGTTTCTCATATTAGTATCAAAATAGAAAACAAAGAAGTGTTCATCCAAGGGGGAAGGGGGAAATAAATTATGTCATATGAATTTAATAGAATATTACATGTCATAAGTAATGATGAAATGAACAATCTTGGAGGAAACTGAGATCTATATGAACTAATGCAGAGTAAAGTGACCAGATTTAGGAGAAAAAATCATACAATGACACCAATGTTATAAAGAAAAGCAACTTTGAAAAATATCAGAACCCTTATCCATGTAAGAATAAACCATGATGCTAGAGAACTTCTACCATCTGCCAGAAAGATGATAAGCTTAAAGTATAGAATGAAGCACACATTCCTGGACATGATCATTTATTGTTGAGGACTAAACATTTTTTCTGAGGGAACATTATTTTTAGTTTTGGGGTTTAGGGAGTGTGGGATTGCTTTCAGCATCCACAGAATCATAGATCTAGACCTGGAAGGTATCTCAGCTGTGTGTGTGTATGTGTGTGTGTGTGTGTGTGTGTGTGTGTGTGTGAGAGAGAGAGAGAGAGAGAGAGAGAGAGAGAGAGAGAGAGAGAGAGAGAGAGTTTGTATGAGAACAATGAACTTCAGTGAAATACCTTGCCCCTTGTCAGGGACTAGGCAAACCCTCTCCCAAGGCACAAGAGAAACCCCTATCAACAAAAAAATGGATCCTTGCTCTAGCCTGAAAGGATTGTCTTTGAGTTAATATCCCCATCGGTGTATATCTATTTACTTCATCTTTCTGTCTCTTTAAAAGCTCATCCTCTCAGTTGACTTGCTTATGCTCCTTTGGGAAGCCAGTTTGTTCTGGGGGTTGTGATCCTCAATAACCTCTCATACTCCTATAACTTTCTTTACTGCTTATCCCCGATGGTTTATCTTCCTTATGGAAGTTAGCTTTTGGGGAACATCATCCCCCAAACTCTCCTGCTCCTATATTCTTCCTTACTATTTATTTATCCTCTTATGGCAACTGCTGTGGCTACTGCTGCTGCTACTGCTGCTAATTTCTCTTTCCCTTAAGCTTCTGCTAGTCATAGAAAAACAAATAATCATTTTTGTCCCTAAGTTCTTCTGGTCAAAGTCAATGTTTTAATTGAATTCTTTCACATTTGTTTTAACCCCTGAAACCTTCAATCAGACTTATTTTCCAGAAATACTGGGAGACTTGGTGAACTGCCCAAGGTCACCCAGGTAGTAAGCATTTGAGAATCTATACTAGTTATCACAAATAAATATATAACTATATTGATATAACTTAGCTCAGATGAACAGATAAACAAATAAACAATAAAATCAATAAAAACTTACATTCAATTAGAGCGATTTTGTTAACTAATTGCAAATTTAATTTTAAGTATTAATGTTTAATAAAATTAATAAATTTTAATTGTTGAATTTAAATGTGAGAGTTTAAAAATATTAAATCCTGAATAAAGCTCACTCTTCATTTGTTTAGTATGTTTTAAAATGGCCTGTTTTCTCCCTTGAGTTCTGAAATGTTTATTCATTTACTTTATGATTTGCTTTATGTAAATGACTTGATGGTACATATTCTATTAAAATGATTTTTTAAAAAGGTATAGGCAAATCTATTAGCAAATAATAAGAAAAACTCATTTATATAGTGTTTTAGGCTTTACAAGGAACTTTCTTTCCAAAAATCTCATGAGATAGATAACTTATACTATCCCCCAGTTTAATTATTCCATTTTAAGATGAAGAAACTAAGATCATATGAGGATGTATGAAGTTATATAACTTATCTATGGTCACATAGAAAATAAGTGTCAAGGGTAGGCTATAAACTAGGTCTCATAACCTGGTTATTTCTTTCCAGATATTGCTATTTTTTCCTTAATAATATCTCATATCTATTCAAATAGCCACTATGAAAATGTCTAGGAAATCTCTTGGTGGTCAGATTTCAGGGAAAATCAACAACCAAGAACAAACAAAATTTCTTATCAGAGTCCAGGGTCAAGGATTCTAGGGGCAGAACCCAAGTTCTAGTGGGAGGGTAATGATGAAGATGCTTAATAGGTGACATGGCTCATTCATTTGAACTAAAACTCAAACTCTGGCTAATATAAAAAAATTCTGTCAACAAACAGTAACCAGATCTGACCAAGTGAAGTGCTAATTATGAACAAATCAAAACTCAGTGGACAGGTTCAGGAGTCTTGTATTTTAAATGAATTCTGGCCTCTCCATAAATTCTTGGCTAAGAGAAGATGTCAACAAACAGTAACCAGATCTGACCAAGTGACTTAACCTTCCTCATCTGTAAAGTGGGGGTAATGATAGCATTTATATCACAGGGCTATTGTAAAGATAAAATCAGATAATATTTATAGAACACTTTAGCTCTTAAAAGTGCTATATAAAATTGATAATTAAAATTTTTGATTATTATAATCATACTTAAAAAATTCAACCTATTCAAGATTGAAAAGTAGTGTCCAATCTGAGAATTATGAATATGAATACCTCCAGATAATATGATTGATTTTAGGTCTCTCAGGGAAAAGAGAAAATCAATTGTTGCTTTGAAAAAGAGGGTCAGACCTAATAAATGTAATGTAGATAATGAAGGTAGTGGAAATCTATAAGAATATTTCTATGGTCTACTATATCCAGCATGCATAGTCTTCATTTCTTTGTTCAGTGGTTTCTAGGATATGATGTGATTTTGATTTTTATGAATCTACTAGAAAATCAGAAAGTTTGGATTGACATAGTTGAAAACACACGCTTTTTCATAGGTCCTGGGAATACATAACAGATGCAAGGCCCAGAATTGGGTTTTTCATTTTTTCTTGGTGCTTGCTATGAAATACATAAACTGCAAACATGTTGTGGGTCTTAGATAAAAACTGAAATATAACATAAAACAGTATGCTGTGAATAATTTTATTTAATTGAATCATGGGCTCTCAGATTTGGAGAGGAGCTCAGAGATCATCTAGTTTAACCCATACCTGATCAGTAATCCCCTCAACATCTCTGAGAGGTACCTGTCCACTGAAGATCCATAGTTCCATGAAACTCACCAGCTCCAAAAGCAATTATTCTTTAAGAAAACTCTATTGTGGGGCAGCTAAGTGAAGAAGTGGATAGAGCACTGGCCCTGGAGTCAGGAGGATCCAAGTTCAAATCTGGTCTCAGACACTTAATAATTGCCAAATTGTGTGACCTTGGACAATTCACTTAACTACTTAATTTCATTTCCTTAAATAAACAAAATGAAATTCAAAAAAGCAAAGAAGCTCCCTCCTTTTATACACTGGACATGAAATAGCAATCTATTCATCAGTTTTATTTGTGTATAGTCATTTAAGGGAGAAAGATAAGTTTTGTTTTGCATATATTGAGCTTGTGATGCCTATAGGATAGCAACCTATTCATTGAGACACCTAGTAATAGTAGATAAAAGGTATTAACAATAGGCTTAATCTCAATGAAAGGAGATTATGTCTCAGGTGTGTGTTCTGTGGTCCATTCCTCATAGGAATCTTTTTATTTTTGTTCAAGCATCTCCAAGAAGTTTTTTAAGGGAAATAAAAAAGAAATGCCCTAATATCACAAAACATTTAAATAAGTGTTATTTAGAGCCTTAAAGTAGAATCCTGGAATACAAATTTTTTTGGGGGATTGCATTTATCTATAGAAAATGACTCATGTGAATAGTGCTCAGCCAAATACATTAGACTAAATGTTTCTTCATTTCAAGTGTGCCACATGACTTTGCCTTGATGACATACAGCATCCTTCAGCATAGGAGGATCCCCCTATATAATTTTCTCAGACTTATGGGTTATACTAGACACCTGTTGTAGTACATCATCATGGATATAAAAGTACTCTCCAGAAACAGAAAAAGAATAAGAAAACCATGGTTATTAGGATGCAAAATGTCCCTGTGTTTGAACTGTATCCTTAAAAACTAAGTAAACCTTTTCTTATGTGCATTGCTTATGTCAGGTCAATCACTGACACTATTCTCCTACCTGGGTGTAGGATAGCTTCAGTGCTGTTGATTCTAAAAATGGACAAAAATGGACATATTTAACTTTGATGCAATCATAATTTCTTAGAGAAGTATAACTAGTATGGAATAGTTATCACAAAGTAGAGGCTGAAAGAATTACCCAAAAAACCATCAAGAAGAAAATATTTGTTCTTCTTTTCATTAGAAATTATAGCCAAGAGTAATATTGGGTATAAAATACAAAATAATTTGCAAAACACATCAAAGGAAAATTTTAAAAAGGTTAAGATCAGTATTATGTAAGAAAATAATGGAATTTAAGAAGATGAAGGGTCTCTAATGTAATATATTGAAAGGAAATTCATTTTGGAAGTGCAATCAATTGATCAAATAAAAAGGAAGAGTCTCCAAAAATTAAAAGTTAATAGATATTTTTTCTCTTTTTGAAAGTGACTAATATAACATTAAAATATATAAATAGTCCTATTTTCACAGATCCATACATTTTAAAAAAAGTGAATGGCTTATGGTTATATCAAGGATCAAGATTAAATAGGCAATTTTATGCATCAAACCAACATAGTCACTACATCTTTCACTATTCTTTTTAAAAAAGTGTATTTTATTTAGTACAATAAAGTACAGTGTTAAAACTCTACTCAAGGTGCTACCTTATATAAATGCAAAAATTATATAAAATTTTGTGACAAATATTACCATGCAGATAACTTTAATCAGTGGGTTGTTGAGGACTGACATTAAACAGGACATAAAAGATGGAGACTCACCTAAGATATTGACCAGTCTCATGAATGATAACCTGTGCAATATCAAATAGAAAAATTTCCTATTGCTAGTAATATTCTGCAAATGAACCTACTCAGAGATAGTATTATGCTCATTATATCAACTTTCCATGCTTTCAAAAGTCTTCTTGATGAAATTCATATTCATTTTAAGGATATTGATAGCCAATCATGGAGGGTGAAGCAAACTGGATCAAAAATGTATACTAAACATTTTTGACTTTTGATGATTCCAAGTTGCTTGCTGCAACAAAAAATAAATTTCAAAAATATGGATATTATCTTAGTCATGCTATATGACATTGAATAATCATAGGAAACTTGAGGGTGGAGCATATTACCAACACAAGAAGGTGATATGAAATGCAATATCCTTCTAAAGAATTATTTTATAGAACTAGAAAAATAATGGCAAAATTTATATGTAAGAACAAGAGATTAAGACTATCAAAGGAAGAAATGAAAATGAATCATAACAGTATCAGAATTCATACAAAATAAAATGTAATCACTAAAGTGATTTGGAACTGATTAAAAAATAGAAAGGGCAGGCTGTGTGAAGGCAGCATTTCCCAGGAACTCCTTTCCCAGGGAACTCCAAAAGCCATCAAATTATGACTAGCCAAATTTTGGAGGAGCAGAACCCACAGAAAGAATGAGTGATACATTTTCCCAGTCCAAGATAACATAGAAGTTCCATGGGAAAGGTGTGTTTCACCAGGACAGGGCATTGGAAAAAGCCAAAGTCACAGTGCAGCCCAGGAACAGCTTGAAGGGGATGGGAGAGAATTTTCTAGACCAAAATGAGTTTGGAAAGAAGAGCACTGGCTGCAGAACCTGCAGAGAGAATCGAGAGAAGTCAGCCTGCACCTCCAGAGCACAACCCACAAATGGTAAGGGGGCCAGGGAAGAAGGCAGTAATATCTCTGCTCTCCCTGGGGGCAGGACTCAGCTGTTTGCCCACAGTCAGATCCAGGTTGCAGTTTGGACTTCCATACTAAGATAGCCCAGCACGGCTCCTCCTTATAGCTCCAGGGCAGTGCGTAGTGCTGTGGTCATCTACATATCAAAGCACAGGCAAGAGAGCATAAGACCTTGGAGGAATAAAGGTCCCAGTGGGGTGCCCCCCCCCAAAAAAAACCCAAAGCCTTGGAAGTGCTGTAAATTAATCTTGGGCAGAGGAAATTAGTAAACAACAGGAAAAGAAGAATCTGACCATAGAGAATTACTTTAGTCCCATGGAAGATCAAAACACATACTCAGATGATGACAAAATTGAAGCTTTCATATCTAAAACATCCAAGATAAATAGAAAATGGGTTCAGAGTATGGATGAGCTCTAAATAGACTTTGAAAAGCAATTAAGGGAGGTTGAGGAAAAATTGGGAGGAAAAATGAGAGTAATGCAGAAAAATCATGAAAACCAGATCAATAGCTTGGTGAAAGAAATACAAAAAAATACTGAAGAAAATGATATGTTAAAAACCAGTTTAGGTTAAATGGAAAAAAGCAAAACAAAAGGCAAATAAGGAGAAGAATAACTTAAAAAGCAGAATTGACCAGCTGGAAAAGGAGACAAAAAAGCTCTCTGAAGAAAATAACTCCATCAAATGGAGAATGGAATTAAAGGAAGCTCATGACTTTGCAAGAAATCAGTAAGAAATAAAACTCTTCCCCCAAAATCCAAAAATTAGAAGAAAATTTGAAATATCTCATTGGACAAACAACCAACCTTGAAAACAGATCCAGAAGAAATTATTTGAAAATCATTGAACTACCTGAAAGTCATGACCAGGAAAAGAGCCTGGACTTCACTTTTCAAGAAATAATATAGCAAAATTGCTCTGAGATCCTGGCAGCAGAGGGTAAAATAGAAATTGAGGGAATTCACCAGTCACCTCCTGAAAGAGATCCCAAAAGAAAAACTTCCAGGAATATTATAGTCAAATTCTAAAACTCCTAAATAATAGAGAAAATTCTAAAAGCTGGTAGAAACAAAAAAATTCAACTACTGAGGCTCCATATTCAGGATTACACAGGATCTGGCAGCATCTACATTAAGGGCTTATAGGAATTGGAATATGATATTCTAGAAGGCAAAAGATCATGATTTACAACTGAGAATCAACTACCCAGCAAAATTGAACATCCTTTTTCAGGGGAAAAGATGGACTTTCAGTGAAACAGGGGACTTTCAAACTTTCCTATTGAAACAACCAGAGCTGAACAGAAACTTTGATGTCCAAGTACAGGACTCTGGTGAACCATAGAGGGGGTGGATAAGAAAGACTAACTATAAGGAACTTAATGATATTGAACTGTTTGTATTCCTGCATGGGAAGAAGATATTGATAATTCATGTGAACTTTCTCATTTATAAGAGCTGTTAGAAGGAGCATAAATAGGGCACAGGAAGGAGCAGAATATAATGGCATAATATAGTAAAAAGATGGAGTCAATAGGTGATAAAAGAAAGTACTGGGAGGAAGGGAAAGGAGATGAAGAAGCTAAGAAATTTCACGTAAGAGTCAAGAAAAAGCTCTTTCAATGGAGTGGAAAGGGGGAAGGCAAGGGGGAATGAGTGAGCCTTCAATCTCATCAGAAATGGCTCAGAAAGGAAATAACATAC
This sequence comes from Macrotis lagotis, assembly GCF_037893015.1. Classification (NCBI taxonomy): domain Eukaryota; kingdom Metazoa; phylum Chordata; class Mammalia; order Peramelemorphia; family Peramelidae; genus Macrotis; species Macrotis lagotis. Next base: position 544,307,732 of record NC_133666.1, on the reverse strand, counting down.
ACACTTAATAGGGTATAGAAATCTATCTTACCCTAGGAAAAATGAGAAGAAAGGGATAGGATAAGGGGGAATAGGGGAAGAGAAGGGGGGAACAGGAGATAGAAGAGAGGGAAGATTGTGGGAGAGGGTACTCAGATACAACAGACTTTTGGATAGGGCCAGGATGAAAGGAGAGAGAGAATAGAATAAACGAGAGTGGGGAGGAATAAAGTGGAGGTACAGCTAGTAATAACAACTGTGGAAAAAATATTGAAGCAACTTTTCTGCTGGACTTATGATAAAGAAGGCAACTCACCCCAGAGACAGAGCCATTGGAATCTGAACACAGACTGGAGTACATTTTTTTTTCTCTCTCTCTCACTATTCTTGAGGTTTCTCATCTTCTTGGGGAGGAGGGGGGGATTTATATTTACTCTTTTTTTAGTTTTTTTTGCAAGGCATTGGGATTAAGTGGCTTGCCCAAAGCCACACAGCTAGGTAATTATTAAGTGTCTGTGGCCGGATTTGAACTCAGATACTTCTGACTCCAGGGTCAGTGTTCTTTCCACTGTATCATATAGCCACTTCTTATGTTTACTCCTATAACAAAATGATTGTAATATAAAATGAATCATGAATAGAGTGTGACAAAATAGAAATAAAAAATAAAGTAAAGTTACATGGAAAATGTTGGGGGAAAAAATAGAGAGGACAATCAGTAGAATAAATTACATAAACAATATGTAATTTGCAGAAGCAAACAAATATAGTGCCATAGTATTCAACAAACTCAAAAAGGGGAGGGTGTGACAGAAGAAGGGATAGGAAAGGAGAACAAGAATTTAATAAGTGCTTTTATGTTCCAGACTCTATACTAAGGAATTCATAATTATAGCCTGTCAATTCAATAGAAACTCATTATTTGGGAAAATTGAAAAGCTGTCTAGTAGAAATTAGGTATATATCAACATCTCACACCATATATAACAAGATAAACTCCAAATGTTACATGACTTACAGATGAAAGGTGACATCCTAAGAAAATCAAAGGAGCAAGGAGAAACATACCCTTCATAATTTTGGATAGTAAGGAAATAGTATATATGTTTAAATAGGGGAGAGAGACAATCATAAAAGAGAAAGTAGAAATTTTTATTGCATAAAATTTTGACATTTAAATAAATAAAAATGTATTTAAAATTAGAAGGAAGGAAATTTGCAATAAAATTTTCTGATAAAGTTGTAAATTCCAAGATACATAAGGAAAGACTTAATTTTGTAAGACCAAGATCCATTCCTCAAAAGAAAAAGGTTAAAAATATATAAAGAGGCAATTTTCAATGAAAATGATATACAAATGACCCAAATTAAAGAAATTCTGAGGTTCTACATCAAACTCAACAGATTGACAAAGAAGATAAAAGAAGAAAATGACAAATTTTGGAGGAAATATGAGGAAGACAGGCACACTAATACATTGTTGTGAGATCTGTAAAATTGTTCACTTTTTTCTGAAAAGCAATTTAAAAAAAGAGAAAAAGGAAAAGCAACTTATTACTACACCCCCTGAAATCACTCAGAGCACACACACACACACACACACACACACACACACACACATATATAATCATTAAACATATACATGCATGTATGTATATATGGACACACACAAATATATATATATATATATATATATATATATATGTAAAACTACATCTATACCCACATATAAATGTATTTATATGTTTCTCTAAAATGTTTCTCATATTAGTATCAAAATAGAAAACAAAGAAGTGTTCATCCAAGGGGGAAGGGGGAAATAAATTATGTCATATGAATTTAATAGAATATTACATGTCATAAGTAATGATGAAATGAACAATCTTGGAGGAAACTGAGATCTATATGAACTAATGCAGAGTAAAGTGACCAGATTTAGGAGAAAAAATCATACAATGACACCAATGTTATAAAGAAAAGCAACTTTGAAAAATATCAGAACCCTTATCCATGTAAGAATAAACCATGATGCTAGAGAACTTCTACCATCTGCCAGAAAGATGATAAGCTTAAAGTATAGAATGAAGCACACATTCCTGGACATGATCATTTATTGTTGAGGACTAAACATTTTTTCTGAGGGAACATTATTTTTAGTTTTGGGGTTTAGGGAGTGTGGGATTGCTTTCAGCATCCACAGAATCATAGATCTAGACCTGGAAGGTATCTCAGCTGTGTGTGTGTATGTGTGTGTGTGTGTGTGTGTGTGTGTGTGTGTGAGAGAGAGAGAGAGAGAGAGAGAGAGAGAGAGAGAGAGAGAGAGAGAGAGAGTTTGTATGAGAACAATGAACTTCAGTGAAATACCTTGCCCCTTGTCAGGGACTAGGCAAACCCTCTCCCAAGGCACAAGAGAAACCCCTATCAACAAAAAAATGGATCCTTGCTCTAGCCTGAAAGGATTGTCTTTGAGTTAATATCCCCATCGGTGTATATCTATTTACTTCATCTTTCTGTCTCTTTAAAAGCTCATCCTCTCAGTTGACTTGCTTATGCTCCTTTGGGAAGCCAGTTTGTTCTGGGGGTTGTGATCCTCAATAACCTCTCATACTCCTATAACTTTCTTTACTGCTTATCCCCGATGGTTTATCTTCCTTATGGAAGTTAGCTTTTGGGGAACATCATCCCCCAAACTCTCCTGCTCCTATATTCTTCCTTACTATTTATTTATCCTCTTATGGCAACTGCTGTGGCTACTGCTGCTGCTACTGCTGCTAATTTCTCTTTCCCTTAAGCTTCTGCTAGTCATAGAAAAACAAATAATCATTTTTGTCCCTAAGTTCTTCTGGTCAAAGTCAATGTTTTAATTGAATTCTTTCACATTTGTTTTAACCCCTGAAACCTTCAATCAGACTTATTTTCCAGAAATACTGGGAGACTTGGTGAACTGCCCAAGGTCACCCAGGTAGTAAGCATTTGAGAATCTATACTAGTTATCACAAATAAATATATAACTATATTGATATAACTTAGCTCAGATGAACAGATAAACAAATAAACAATAAAATCAATAAAAACTTACATTCAATTAGAGCGATTTTGTTAACTAATTGCAAATTTAATTTTAAGTATTAATTTTTAATAAAATTAATAAATTTTAATTGTTGAATTTAAATGTGAGAGTTTAAAAATATTAAATCCTGAATAAAGCTCACTCTTCATTTGTTTAGTATGTTTTAAAATGGCCTGTTTTCTCCCTTGAGTTCTGAAATGTTTATTCATTTACTTTATGATTTGCTTTATGTAAATGACTTGATAGTACATATTCTATTAAAATGATTTTTTAAAAAGGTATAGGCAAATCTATTAGCAAATAATAAGAAAAACTCATTTATATAGTGTTTTAGGCTTTACAAGGAACTTTCTTTCCAAAAATCTCATGAGATAGATAACTTATACTATCCCCCAGTTTAATTATTCCCATTTTAAGATGAAGAAACTAAGATCATATGAGGATGTATGAAGTTATATAACTTATCTATGGTCACATAGAAAATAAGTGTCAAGGGTAGGCTATAAACTAGGTCTCATAACCTGGTTATTTCTTTCCAGATATTGGTATTTTTTCCTTAATAATATCTCATATCTATTCAAATAGCCACTATGAAAATGTCTAGGAAATCTCTTGGTGGTCAGATTTCAGGGAAAATCAACAACCAAGAACAAACAAAATTTCTTATCAGAGTCCAGGGTCAAGGATTCTAGGGGCAGAACCCAAGTTCTAGTGGGAGGGTAATGATGAAGATGCTTAATAGGTGACATGGCTCATTCATTTGAACTAAAACTCAAACTCTGGCTAATATAAAAAAATTCTGGCTAATATTCATCTTTAGGAAGAATACATTTACATTATTAATTTTCCTAAAGTAGTACCAGCAAATAGCAGAAATTGTCAGAGTTTCAACTAAGAACCCAGTATAGAAGTGCTAATTATGAACAAATCAAAACTCAGTGGACAGGTTCAGGAGTCTTGTATTTTAAATGAATTCTGGCCTCTCCATAAATTCTTGGCTAAGAGAAGAGAAAGTGCTTAGGAAAGGTCACTGTAATAAGCAATGCTGGTACACCCATATTATTTGATCAGAATAACTATGTATTCTGTCTTTAAGAAAGCATTCTTCTAAGCTTTTAGACAACTCATAGCGGTTGAATAATTGTCTAATATTCACTCCTTTTTCTTTTGAGTGGTACTGACTGTTAAACCCCTGGGACTATGGTCAGTAGCTCTGTTTTCTCCTAGTTGTCTTCATATGGTGAAGTTCTTTGCCTGAATATTGTCTACATCAAAAAAAGGGGTGAGAGATGACATGTATGTCCCTTAAGATTTTGCTGAAATGACTAAATTCAACCTTTTACCCTAGGTAAGGACTGGTAAGAAGTATCAGGAAACATCTTGATTTAAATTTTTTTAATTTTAAAGCTTTTTGAGTTTTATTTTTAATTGTTTTGTCCAATTAAAAATGTTGATAGAAATGTTGATAAAAATGTTGATATTAGTAAAGTTCAATTCATTGTGAGTACTTAGTAAGTGAAAGACTGCCCTGATTAAATGAGTTTTTTTTGTCTTTGAGTAAATGATAATGTATTTGAATATCACAAGTATGTTTTAGAGACTTAAATTCTCCAGGTTGTTTGACCCTTTTTAGCTAAAATGCTTGTGCTGACAAATATAATTTGTTCAAGGTCTGCTTAAACTAACAAGTCATTTTCTTGGACCACAGAGGTATAAAGAAATGAACTTTATTTCTGAAATGTAAAGCTTCCTCTTAGTTGAGTGAGGTAGACATTAAAAGTGAACAGAATTTGAGATTTTATGAAAATGATAAGAAGGAAATTTAATAAATAATAATGTTGCTGGAGAATGTAACTAGCTAAAGGCTGTAGGGGTTCAAGGGATTGTGAAAGAATTCATGGAAAAGACTGAATCTTAACCTAGAAGAATTTAGGGAAAAAATACTTATTTGTATATTATTGTGGTTATCAGAAGCTAAGAGACAGAGAAAAAAAGAGGGGATTAACTGAACAGCTGGAACAGGAACTACCATCAGAGGTAATAAGAAAGGGTTTAGGAGTAAGAGAGCTTATTTGGGGATCATGCTCTCCAAGAGCAGGTTAGTTTCCCAAAGGGGAAACCATGACTAGCCTGAATAGAGGGTGAGCTTTTAAAGGGGTAGGAAGATGAGGCAATGAAGGATATGTAGATGAGAAGTGCAGTACAAAGAACAAAGATGAGGTAATCCAGGACATGTAGATTAGAGACCCTAGCTCAAAGACTTAATCCTTTCAAGTTACAATAGGAATCCATTGCTCTGTTGATAGGGACTTATATTGTTAACTGGAGGACAGTGATTTCATGTTCTTTCCAGGGAGGGGCAAGGTATTTTACTAAAGTTCATTAACCTCATCTTGATTGCTTGGACAAAGGGTTGAGATCATTATTAATGTAAGGTATATGGTCAGTACAGAAGTAACAGAATAATTATAGTATAGTTCTCTGTTCAATATTTTCTCTACTATAATTTTAGTATTGTAGTACATGAGCTATTAATTTTATGCTTTCATGTACCTACAAAGAATTAGTCAATATCATCATATAGGAGAATAGGAGCTGATAAAAATGTTCACAGATTTTCTATTTCTACTTTCATTCTCTCTCTCTCTCTGTCTCTCTGTCTCTGTCTCCTCCCCCCCACCCTTGTCTTTCTCTCTCTCTATTTCTATTCCATATATGCCATGGAAAGATTAGGGCAATGGCACCAATGTGTCCAGTGACAAATTGGCCCATATGTTCCTTTTAGCTCCACTCTTTCTTGGCATTTCTCCCTTATTGTCCAAAGTCATTTACTGGGCTCCACTAATTAGCTGCAGGGTTGTTCTTTGCTCATTTTAAGGGCTCATGGTTCAGAAGGGGTACTTGCTGTCCCACAGCCATTGTTTTGATTTTGTTCAGAGAGACATAAGTTTTTAGTTAAACTGTGAGAAATAAAGTAAAAACAAAACAAAACAAAAACAACCCTTCCCACCAATGAACAGCAATGGTGCATTTCAATATATAGCAACATCTGAATTTAGTGATGGAGGTGAGAAAGAGTGTTGGGTTCATCAGAAAGTTGGGAATGAATTCCATACATAAATTCTTGACTTGGAAGTATAGGGACATGAAAGTTTATTACTATGGTTTAAAAGTTAAAAATAAAGTAGTAATTAAACAGTAATAAAAACTAGATATATTAAGGAAATCTATCAAATTCTTAGGCAAAGTTTTGGGGAAGTTCAGGTAATTCTTATTATCTCAATGAGTTTACTTCTCAATATTCCTTTTGATAGGATGGCCATTGAGGTAAGTTTGGGGAAGAAGTTGGAATATTTTACATCTCAGTACCTCTTTTAAAATACCTTTTGGGATGAGTTTGGATAAGGAGTTGGGTATTTACATTTTGGTATCCTTTTCTGATGGGATAGCTTTTTTTGCCTGTCAATTTTATGTATCTTTATCTGAACATGAAAATATTCCAGATCAAAATGCCAATCTCCCCTTCTTCCAAGATAGCTTTTGGTATTTATCTACATAAAAATGGAATGGGAATAAGAAACCCACAAGATATGCAAGGCCAGCACAGAAGGAAATAATATTTGGCATAATTTTTCTCTGTCTAATATTTCCTCTACTACATGAGGACTTTTAACTTCAAAACCAGCTGTGTTATTGCTTCTGGAAAAATGGCTGTTGTCCTAATCCCTTCCTTATTTTAAGCATGCTTGTGATTCAAGCATAGCATTTCTGACTTCAGAAATTTGTAGTTAAGTAGAAGGGGTGATATTCAAGATAACTCATCCATGAATCAGAGTAACAATGGACATAGTCACAGGAACCAAGGAACTCAATTACGGTGATCAAAGATATGCACACTATGTGTAGAATAAGAAACAACAGCAACTGCCATAGTTGCTGAATGACTTAAGCAGTTTCTATTATGATCTACTATTGAATTTCTGTTACTATATTCTCTTGACCTTCCCAAGCTGTAAGATCAATAAGAGTGAGGGGCAGGGTAGAGATGGAGGAGAAGAGATGAGATTGGAATGGCATAGCTTTTAATTGATCTTGCTGATTCCACTGCTCTAAATTTGTACCTAAGCTTCTCATAATCTTAAGTTCCTTATTAATACCCCTCTCCTCCCCGAGTATGATTCAGATAACTGAGTCCTTTTGTTTCACAGGAGTTGCATTCTTTGCTTCTGGTCACTGAATTACTTAGTCAGAGACCGTGTAGGACCACAGATCAATTGGTGATTTAATTTTCTGACTGATAATAGATTTCTCTTCCCTTTCCTGAACCAACCAGGAACAAGTAACTTTCCTTGAGTTCCTGTCTCTTTGTGATATTTTGTGTGATGTCTGATGGAGTGTCTTCATTGATGAAATCATTGATGAGGGCTTACCTGAGCCCAGATTGGACACCCAATAGTTGCCTGTTTTCTCTCATTTAGGTGGATCTTGGATCTCAGATCCAGGATGAATTTTGGGGTATTTTTTGCTAATATGATTTTTGCTATATTTTTGCTAAGATGATATTTGATTTGTTCTTTCCCCACATAGATTCAAATGATGGAACAATCATCAATAGAATCAATGATAATGAATAGAAACCTAACCAAATCTTTCAACTTCCTCCAAATCTGTGGGTCTTTCTAGAATTGTTTCTAGTCTCTTTGACTTTTGCTATTCACTATGATAGGGGAAAAAGGCAAAAGACTGGATTACTCTTTCTACTTACCACAGACATTCTTTGATGAATAAAAACACTTGGTTAGCAGATTTTCTGTTCTTGAGAAGTTCTTCTAGAAGTATGGTGAGCAGATCTCCATGTGGTCTGTGGGTGGCCCCTCATAATATTAATGTTTATAATAAAGTAACATCTATATTGTTGTTTCTGGCACAATATCATAACATATCCTTCATTACTGTCTCATAAAAAGAACTGCTGTTCTTTTCATTCACCATGAAAAATCTTTCCACACTCAAAGAAGGGTTGGATATTTGATTCATGCAGTTTATCATTTTCACAAAATAGACTTTAGACCAATCAAAGTTTATAGCCATTTATCTAAATGATGAACAAGGCATTCTTTTAGTCAGGGACTGCCTTGGTCTTCATCTATATTATTTCTCTTAGCATCTTTGTCCAGGCTAACATGTAAATCATTTTCCTTCTTTGATTTTTATTCTCAGTAAAATAGCTATGGGCACTTGTTCTAGCTTATAGCAATCCCTTAACTTTATCATGTCCTTGAGACCTAGTCATTAATCAACATTAGCTCAATTAAGATCAATAGCCCAGTTCAGTTTAATTCAATTCAAATGGTTAAATAAACGAACAAACAAATAAATAATCATACCTTTGAGTTCATTGCAGAAGTAGTTGATACAGAAAGAGAAGCTATTGGATTTGGCAAGTTGGTTTGAAAAAGGAAGTTGAGAGAGAAAGAATGTTGTGTTGAATGAATGCCACTGATAGAAATAGAGAAGTCAAAGAAGGAAGTGATTTGAGAGGAAAAGATATTTGATCTTTAACATTATATCCATGTAGGGGCAGCTAAGTGGCACAATGGATAGAACACCAGCCCTGGAGTCAGGAGGATATGAGTTCAAATTCGACATCAGACCTTGGACAAGTCACTCAACCCCACTGCCTTGCAAAAAAACCCCAAAGTTTGAAGTGTTAACAGAATTCTGGTGGAAATATTCAGCAGATAACAGAAAATGTTAAAAGATGGCTGTATCTTCTAAAAGTCTGGACAAAAGGACATGAATAGAAATGTATAAAGTCAAATACCATTCCCAATTTATATGAGGTCAAAGGGTAAGAACAGTTTTTAAAAACAAAAGTGGAATCTATAAACAGCTATATAAAAATATTCCAAAATCTTAAACTATGGAAAAATAAATAAAAAATAATTCTGAGATTTCAGCTCTTATCTACAAGTTGTCAAAGGTGACAAAAAATGAAAATAAGCAGTAATGGTGGGATTGTAGACATCTTAATGCTCTGTTGGTGGAGTATAAATAAGTTCAATCTGGAAAAGCAATTTGTAATTATGTTAAGAGAATGGCTAAAATGTTCATACCCTTCTACCTAGGGATTCCACTGTTTGGCATAAACTCTAAATAGATCAATTCCATAAGGAAATATATTATTTAGAGTCACACTTTTTGTAGTAGCAAAGACCTGGAAACAAAGATGATGATTATTCATTAGGAAATTACTAAACTGTGGTAACTGAATATATTGTGTTATTATTGTTCTGTAGAGACATGAAAACTGATATGAACTTATGTTAAATGGAGTAAGTAGAGTTTGAAAAACAATACACACAAATTCTGCAACAATGTAAATGGAAAGAAAAACAGAAAAAAAAGTTAAAATGGAAGATTGCCCAAATATGACCAAATTGTAAACCAAAAAAGAATATGAAAAGGTGCCTCTGTTTATTTATAGAAAAGAGAAATTGTGAATGTGGGACATGACATGTTACATCAGATTTTTTTCCTATATATATTTGTTTTTCTGAACCTTTTTCTATTTTAAATTTTTATGGGATGTAATTAATTGGAAGAATATAGTTATTCAGAAATAAAACATATTAATAATTTAAAAAATATTTAATTTTTCCAAATGAAATTTAACATTCTCTTTAATTCTCTTCACACTTAGACCCAATTAATTGTCTATCTGTTGTGTCTATTCTGAAGAGAAGTAAGGATGCCTTAATGCAATGGATTGGTTATCATCTGTCATTACATAGAGATAGAAATTCTTTATACATTTAGTTTTTCCTAATTGGATTATTGAGAAAGAAGTTGGTGTAGATAGTGGATAGAAAGCTAACTTTGAATTCAGAAAGACCTGAGTTCAAATATTTATTATCTTATCTCACACATATTGTCTGTGTGATCTATCAGTTCCCTAGCCAACCCTTTAAAATTCTAAGGTGGACAGGCTACATTGATAACGAAGTTCCTCACCAGGACCTTCATATTCCAAATGAAATCAGAGATTAGGTAAAATAAATAAACTTCAATTTGTTAGTCTGATTTTTTTTGAGCAATCATAGATCTCATTGAGGAGGTCCTACAGTGTTTGAGAGATTGATGCTATTAGCATCATCCATAATCAATATCATTCACAAAAAATGGTTATGTGAAAGATTTCATCTCTAAGGAATTTCTTTTTATTTGGAATCTGAGTAAGAAATTACTCACTATTGATGTGATGAACACATTCCCTTGTTTTATGTCTTACTTTATAGTAATAATCAGATGATTATGGAATAATGTTATTTCTGCAGCTTTTATATTTTAAAAATTATACTTTGTGTATTTTAACATTTATTTAAAAAATTTGAATTCCCAATTCTCTCTTTCCTTTCAACCTCTCACCTACCCATTAAGAAAGTATCATGTGAATGAGAGAATCCAAATATTTATGGCTGAATTTTGTTTAAAAATGGAAGAATCTCATTCATTTATTTTGTTAGATTAAGAGATATTTGACTACCATGAGAGAGTCAGTCATGCATACTTTTATCTTTTGCTAGCTATCCTTTGAATTTTTTTGTTGTTTACTTTGACACACATGTCTATTTTTGGCAATGAGCAAAACAACAAGCAAAGGGATCTTAAATTCTCTGCTCAGCAATTGTGTGATTGTAAAGATGTGATCAGCTATAGAAAGTTGTTTGCAAAAACCTGCCCATTCCCTTGTCATATTTTATCAAGAATATATAATATATACATATATATATAATTTTCATGATAATTTTATAAAGATAACATATCTTAATACCTATTTTCTTATCTTTATACCTATCTTCTTGGTAGGTATAGGACTAATAATTTTTTGCTACTGATATTCCTGTGTTAATGTTATTTTTTTGATATTGTCTTTTTTTCAAGATAACATAAAAAATGAACCCTTTAAGCTCTCAAAGCTGACACCTCTAGCAGAGATTTTCTCTAGTCATATTTGGTTTGTTGCAGTCACCATTTCTTATTTAATCCTCCTAAGAGTGTCTCTACTTTCTCATACTGTCTGGTATGAAATGATTGTTGATTGACTCAAAGGCTAAGTCAGTCAAATCTAAATGTGATGATTCCATTTTCTTTACTGTTGAAAATCAATCCTTCTAGAAACTCAAATGAATCATTTTCATTTTCTTTTTGGATCTGTTTGCTTTTGCTAAGGTTTCTGGAATTTATTATTGCCTCACACTCTTTCTGCTGATTTATGAAAGTAATGGTATGGATAATCTTTAATTTCAATATTTCTTAAGTATCCATTATACACTATTGGGTATATGTAAGGTACTAGGGATACAAAGAGAAAAATAAGAACAATCATTCTACTTAAGGCATTTCTATTCTACTGAGTTATGTGTTATCCTCCCTCATTCTAATATTTTGAATAAATTTGTTTTATAAACTGATGTTTTCTCAAATATCTTTTTACTTGGCAAGGAAGATCAAATATTTGATGATTAATGTGGATTTTAAAATATATTTTTGCTCCCTTCCTTATTATTATTGTGATTTCTTTGAATTAGATGGGTAATCAGGTGATACAGTAGATACAATGCTAGATATGAAGTCACGAAGACTCAATCACCTGAGTTCAAATCTGGCCTCAGACTCCAGCTATGTGAACTTGGACAAGTCATTTAGCCTTGTTTGCCTCAGTTCCTAGTCTATAAATGAACTAGAGAAGGAAATGGTAAAACAGTCCAGTATCTTGGCCACAAAAATTCCAAATAGAGTCACAAAGAATGGGACATGATTGAAAACTACTGAACAAAAAATTAACAACAATAAAAATTGGCTGAAAATATTGATAATCAAAGTCCACATCTTTGCTTCTTTCCATTTTTAATTTTCAGGGGTTTTGGCTCATTTGAATAGAAAAGGTTGAAATTATTGCATTTGTATATATTAGTCTCAGCTTTATCTTGTCTTTAGATTTTGCTGACTTTGCTCTATTAAAACAAGATTAGATAATTGTCCTTAGTTCTTGAAGAGTATCAAAATGACAGTACTATGTTGAGGTCGTGGTACAGTGTGTCTGACTTTGACTGATCAGACCAATGCAAGTTTGAAATGTTCTTTCACAATTCTGACCCAAATAGCCTATATTAACATTTGGATTGTGATGCCTCTGATTTTGCATATTTCCTTTGAACTACTGAAATTCTACTTTTCTCATAAAGCACAGTATATTCTTTGATGCAGGAATGCCTTGCTAAGTCATTTTGTGCTCTCTTTAGTTGGCTACTATACAGATAGAGTTTAGAGTCAGAGGGTCTAGGTTCAAACTACATTCTTAGTGCTCATTTTCTCTGTGACCTTGGGCAAGTAATCTGATCTTCCTGGATCTCATTTGGATCTGTAAAATCAATGAATTGAATGAGAGGTTTTTAGAATGCAATCCTATAGAGAGGGGATGGGGAAAATGACAAAGCTTGTAGCAGAGTTTGTGGATTAGTAATACTTTATCTTTTAGGGCTCTATCATATTGTCATTGTTAGTAGTCTTCCACTGGTACAAATTATAATCTATCTACACCTATCTTTCATGCTCTAGAATTTCCAATTATATATTTTCTCTAATTACCTAGCTGTGTGGCCTTGGGCAAGCCACTTAACCCCATTTGCCTTGCCAAAAAAACCTAAAAAAATTATATATTTTCTCCTAAACTTCTGCCTCTGTATCAGAGAAGAACTTCTGATATAATACCTATATTGTCAACCAGTTGTTTCTTTTATGCAGTTTTCTTGCTTTCTTTTTCATTTTAAGGTAATGGGGTTAAGTGACTTGCCGAAGGTCACACGGCTAGGTAATAAGTGTCTGAGCTCAGATTTGAACTCAGGTACTCCTGACTCCAGGGCTGGTGCTCTATCCACTGTGCCACCTAGCTTTCCCTGTGCAAGCATATTTTGATAAATATGCTTACAGATTAGTAATTTTCAGTATGAGGAATTAGGATTAAGGGAGATACATAAGAGATAATTTTTATTAAGTATTCATCAAATTCTGAAGGGTTGATTATCACTCCCATGTTGCCATTAGGGTGTACAATGTTTTTCTGGTTCTGTCATCTCACTGAGCACTAGTTCATGCAAATCCCTGCAGGCTTTCCTGAATCCCCATCCTTCCTTGTTTCTAATAGAACAAAAGTGTTTCATAACATACATATACCACAGTTTGCTAAGTCATTCCCCAGTTGAAGGACATTCACTTAATTTCCAATTCTTTGCCACCACACACAGGGCTGCTATGAATATTTTTGTATGAGTGATGTTTTTACCCTTTTTTCATCATCACTTCAGGGTAGACTCAGTAGTGGTATTGCTGGATCAAAGGGTATGCACATTTTTGTTGCTTTTGGGGCACAATTCCAAATTTCTCCCCAGAAAGGTTGGATGAGTTCACAGTTCCACCAACAATGTATTAGTGTCCCAGATTTCCCACAACCCTTCCAACAATGATCATTGTCCTTTCTAGTCATATTGGCCTGAGAGATGTGAGGTGGTACCCCAGAGATGCTTTAATTAGCATTTCTCTAAAATGTAATGATTTAGAGTAATTTTTCACATGACTATGTATTGCTTTGATCTCCTCACCTGTAAATTGCCTTTGCATATCCTTTGACCATTTGCCAACTGGGGAATGGCTTTGTTTTTTAAAAAAAAATTCAACTCAGTTCTCTGTATATTTTAGAATTGAGTCCTTTTTCAGAAACATTAGTTGTAAAGATTGTTTCCCAGTTTACTACATTTCTTTTGATCTTGGTTATAGTGGTTTTGTCTGTGCAAAAGCTTTTTAATTTAATGTAATCAAAATCATCTAGTTTGTTTTTAGTGATGTTCTCCATCTCTTCCTTATTCACAAACTGTTCCCCTTTCCATAGATCTGACAGCTAAACTAGACCTTGATCTTCCTTCTAGTTTGCTTTTAATATTGTATGTCTAAATCCTGTATCCATTTTCATCTTATTTTGGTATAGGGCATGAGGTGTTGGTCTAATCTAGTAAGGCTAAGCCACTTTCTTTTGCAGTTTTTTTCATTGAATCCCTGGAAATTTTTGTCTTTTCATTTCTCCATATGAATTTACTTTCAACTTTTTCTAACTCATTAAAGAGATTTTTTTTTGGAATTTTGATCGGTAGGTCACTAAAAAAGGTAGCTTAGTTCCCTTTCTTGTTTTCCTAATATTTATTTCAGCATTCATCATATCTACTGCTTTCCAATATCTTCTGGAAGAAGGCATACATGATAAACAAGATATTAGCATTTTGAATAGATCACAAATCTTTGTTCTCTTTCACTTCCTGCAGTTGGTCCATATATTTTTTTCTTTTTTTCTTTTTAAAATTTATTTTATTTTTTTCCAGTTAAATAAAGAGCTTTAAATATCCATCCTTTGCAAGCTTTTGAGTTCCATGTTTTGTTTTTTTTTTACCACTCTCCTATCCCTCCACCATCCCCATGGAAGCCAAACTGATAAAGATTGTACATTTATAATTATGTGTAACATATTTCTATATTAGTCATGTTGTGAAAGAAGAATTAGAACTAAGGGGAAAACCTTGAGAAAGATTAGAAAAAATTTAGAAGTTCTAAAAAGTGAACATAGTATGCATTGCTCTACACTCAGACTCCACAGCTTTTTTTTTTACAAGGCAATGGGGTTAAGTGACATCACCAATGTCACACAGGTAATTATTAATTGAGTACAAATTGAATTGTGTCCTACTTACCCCAAGGCCAGTGCTCTATCCATTGCCCCCATATCCCCCCTCACCCCATATGTAGATGGCATTTTCCAAAACAGCTCTCTCAGGATTGTTCTTGCTCACTGAACTGCTGAGAGTAGCTGCATCCACATAGATGATCATCTCATACTGATACTAATAATGTATAAAATGGTCTTTTGGTTCTACTAACTTCACTCAATGTCAATTCATGCATTTCTATTCAGGATTTTCTAAAGTTCACCTGATCATGATTTCTTCTAGAACAATAGAACTCCATTACATTCATATGCCTTAACTTCTATTTTTAAAATTTTATTTATTTATTTTCATCTAAATGCACATGTATACTTTAGAGTTACAGAATTTCCTTCTACCTTCCCTTTCCACCCCACTTCCCTCAGTGGTGAACAGTCAGGTTAGCATTGCACAAACAGACTTTTTTGATTTTGCAAGGCAATGGGGTTAAGTGACTTGCCCAAGGTCACACAGCTAGGCAATTATTAAGTGTCTGAGGCTGGATTTGAACTCAGATACATCTGACTCCAGGGCTGGTGCTTTATCCACTGTGCCACCTACCCATCCCTGTACAAACGTATTTTGATAAATATGTTTACAGATTAGTAACTTTTGGTATGAGGAATTAGCATTAAGGGAAAGAGATACATAAGGGATAATTTTTATAAAGTGTTCATCAGATTTTGAAGGATTTTTTGTATGTCTTGTTTTTTGTTTTTTCTTCTTTGGGGATGATATAGTCCATAGCCAGTCTAATACAGTTGTCCTAGCTCTCTGGACTGCTGAAGAGGAGCTGTTTCCATCAAGGTTATTCATCTCACAATGTTGTTGTTATATGCCATAACTTCTTAAGTCATTCCCTAATTGATGGACATCTCAATCTCCAATTCTTTACCATTACAAAAAGAGTTGCTATAAATATTTTGTACATGTGGATCTTTCCCCTTTTGTACGATCTCTTTGTGAAATAGAGCTAGTAGTGCTATTTCTGGATCATAGGATGTGAACAATTTTATAGGACTTTTGGGCATAGTTCCAAATTGTTCTTCAGAATGATTAGATCAGTTCAACAATCCACCTACAATGCATTAGTGTCCCAGTTTTCTGTCATCCTCTCTAATATTGATCACTTTCCTTTTTTGTCATTTAAGACAATCTAATAGATATGGGACCTTGGGGTTTTAATTTGCATTTCTCAAATCAATAATTATTTAGAGCACTTTTAAATATGACTAAAGATAACTTTATTATTTTCATGTGAAAACTGCCTATTTATATCCTTTGACCATTTATCAATTGGAGAATGACTTGTATTCTTATAAATTTGACTCATTCTCCTAAATATTTTAGAAATGAAACTTTTATCAGAAATACTAGCTATGAAAATTGCTTCCCAGCTTTCTGAATTCCCTCTAATTTTGATTGTATTGGTTTTATTTGTGCAAAACATTTTCAATTTAATGCAGTCAAAATTATCTATTTTGTAATTAATTATATTCTCTAATATCTTCTTAGTCATAAACTCCTTCCCTTTCCAAGAATCTGACTGAAAAACTATACCTTGTTCTTCTAATTGGCTTATGGTATTGCCTTTATGTCTAAATTCTGAACCAAATTTGGCTTTCTCTTGGTATGGGATGTGAAACTATGCCTGGTTTTTGCCTTACTGTTTTTCAGTTTTCCCAGAAGTTTTTGTCAATAGTAAGTTCTTATCCCAGAAGCTAGACTCTTTGTATTTATCAAATAGTAGATCACAGTAGTCGCTTACTACTCTTTCTTCTGTACCTAATCTATTCCACTAATCTACTTCTCTATTTGTAACTCAGTACTAGACTTAGTTTGAATGACTACTGCTTTAAAATATAGTTCTATGAATAGGTATGAAGAAGCCACCATCCTTTGCATTTTTAATATTTCCCTTGATATGCTTGACTATTTTGTAACTATTTTTCTAACTCTATAAATGAATTTTTTAGTAATATGATCAGTATGACACTGAATAAGCCACATAAATTAGGTAGAATTATCATTTTATTATATTAGCTTGTCCTAATCTTAAGCAACTTATGTTTTTCTAATTGTTCAGACATGACTTTATTTTTATGAGAAGTGCTTTGTAATTGTATTCAGATGATTTCAAGATTTGTAGAGGTAGATTTGGAGGTAGATTCCCAAGTATTTCATCTTTTCTCAAGTTTTTATGACTAAAGTGACATAATTACTTTAAATGAAATTTCTCTTTCTATTTATTGTTCTTGGTTTTATTGGTAAGATATGGAAATGCTGACAATTTATTTTATATCCTGATACTTTCCTAAAGTTGTTAATTATTTCAAGTAGTTTTTAAATTGATTTTCTAGGATTTTTCTAAATAACCATAATTTCATCTTCAAAGAGTGAGAGTTTTGTTTACACATTGTCTATTCTAATTCCTTCAATTTCTTTTTCTTCTCTTATTGCTAAAGGCAGCATTTCTAATATATTATTGAACAATATGGTGATAATGGGCATCCAGTTCTTATTGGAAATGCTTCTAGTTTATCTCCTTTACATATAAATGATTGTTGATTGTTTTAGAGAGATATCGGTTATCATTTTAAGGAAAACTCTATTTATTCCAATGAACTCTTGCATTTTTAATAGGAATGGGTACTATATTTTGATCAAGATCTTTTTCAGCATCTGTTGAGATAATCATAAGATTTCTGTTAATATTGTTATTAATCTAGTCAACTATGCTAATTGTATCCCTGATAATGAACCATCCCTGCCTACCTGGTATAAATCCTACCTGATGATAGCATATTATCCTAGTAATAACTTGCTGTAATCTCTTTGCTAAAATTTTGTTTAAAATGTTTGCATCAATGTTCATTATGGAGATTGGTCTATAACTTTCTTTCTGTGTTTTGGTTCTTCCTGGGTTAGGTATCAGCCTCTATTTGTGTCATAAAAGGAATCTTGCAGAACTTCACTTTTTTTTCATAGTTTATATAGAATTGGACAAATTAATTGTTCTTTAAATGTTTGATAGAATTTACCTGTAAGTCTATTTGTTCTTGGAGAGTTTTTCTTAGGAAATTTATTGAATTCTTATTCAATCTCTTTTTCTGAAATGGAATTATTTGAGTGTTTAATTTTCTTTTTCTGTTAATCTGGACATTTAATATTTTTGTAAATATTCATCCATTTCTCTTATGTTATCAGATTTGTTGGCATACATTGGGGCAAAATACTTCTGAATTATTACATTGATTTCCACCTCATTGGTGGTTAAGTTCATACTTTTCATTTTTGATTCTGGAAATTTGGTTTTCTTCTTGATTTAAAAAAAAATCATATTAAGCAACAGTTTAACTATTTTATCCTTTTTTCCATAAATCAATTCTTATTTTTATTGATTAGTTCAATAGATTTCTTTCTTGAATTTCATTAATTTCTCCTTTTATTTTTAGAATTTCTAATTTGGTTAATTGGTTAATTTTAATTTCTTTTTTTCTAGTTTTTTTTAGTTGCATGCCCAGTTCATTGATCTTCTCTTTATTTTATTCATGAAAGCATTTAGAGAGTTCAAATTTCCCATGATAACAACTTTGCATCTCACAGGTTTTAGTTGCATCCTGCAATATCTTTTAATTGCCATTGTCTTGAATGAAATAGTTGCTTATTTCTATGATTTGTTATTTGATCTATTCATTCTTTAAAATTAGGCCATTTAGTTTCTAGTTAATTTTTAGTCTATTTTTACATGGCTCTTTCTTACATGTAATTTTTATTTTTGATGATCTGGAAAAGATGCATCAAAATTTCTGCTTTTCTATATTTGATTATATGTTTTTATACTCTGATGCATCTCAAATTTTGTGGAGGTGCCATGTACAACAGAGTAGAAGATATATTCCTTTTTATTTCCTTTCAGTTTTCTCCAGATGTCTATCATATCAAATTTTTCTAAAATTCTATTCACTTCCTTAAACTTCCTCCTTGTTTGTCTTTTCATTAGGTTTATCTAATTCTGAGAGAGGGAAGTTGTGGTTCCCCACTAAACTATATTTGCTCTCTATGTCTTCCTGCAATTCCTTTAGTTTATCTTCTAAAATTTTGAATGTTATATATATCTTGATATATATATATATATATATATGTTTAATATTGATATTGCACCATTACTTATGATACATTTTAGGAATATTTACTTTCTTTCCTTATCCCTTTTAATAGATCTATTTTTTCTTTTGCTTTGATTGAGATAAGGATCGCCACCCCTGATTTTTTCACTTTGGCTAAAGCACAAAATATTCTGCTCTAGCTTTTCATCTTTTCCCTATGTGAATCTCTTTGCCTCAAATGTGTTTCTTTTAGACAATATCTTGTAGGATTCTGGCTTTAAATTCACTCTGCTCTCTGCTTTCATTTTATTGGAGAGTTCATCCCATTTACATGCACAATTATAATTAATAACTCTCCCCCCATTCTTATCTTCCCTCTGTATTTTTTTTTCTTTCCTTTCCCCTTATTGCTCCTCATCAGTGTTTGGCTCCTGACTGCTTTCCTCCTCAACCTGACTTCCCTTCTTTCAGCAGCCCATTCCCTTTTCTTCTCCCTCTCCCCTTTTATTTTTTTCTTTACTTTTACTTCTCTCCTCCCTTTTATCATACCCTCCTTTCCTGTTCTTTCCCCTTTCTCCTTCTTATTCTCAGTAGGGTAGGATCATTTTATTTTAACCAATTGGAAATATGTTATTCCCTCTTTAAGACAAATCTCTTAAAAGTAAGATTTGCTTTATGCCCACACCTTCCTTTCTTTCCCTCTACTGTAATAGATTCTTTGTGCCTCTTCATGGGATGTTATTTATCCTCTTACACCTACATCTTTTTCTCTCAGTGTAATCAATTTTTTCAATATCTTAATTGTTTTATGCCTGTCTTGAACTCATACTTCTATCAGATTATTTAAACTTCATTCAACTGCCTTGATAGAAACACAATACTCATGGGTTATAAGCATCATTTCATCATAATCAATTTGTACCCACATCCTTTTTCCAAGTACATTTTTTTTCAACTTTTCCAAAGAAATCCTTTAGAGCTAAAAGTTTATCACATCACAGTTAGTTTATACCCACACTCTCTGTACAAGCATACTCCTTCTAACTGCACCAATAGAAACAACTTTCAAGAGATAAAATATCTTATAATGCTCAGTTTATTCTCATACCCTCTGTCTAAGTATGCTCCTTTCACTTGTCCTAAGAGAAATATAATTCTTAAGAGTTACAAGTATTGTCCTCCCATGTAAGGAATTGAATAACCTTTTTTTCTTTCAGTTTACCTTTTCATGCATCTATTAAGACTTGTATTTGAAGATCGAATTTTCTGTTCAGTTCTGGTTTTTTTAATTAGGTAAGTTTGAAAATCCAATGTTTTCCCCATTGAAAAAATATCCTGAATTTTGCAGGGTAGGTGTCTCTTGGTTGCTATTTAAGTTCCTATACCTCTGGAATGTCATATTCTAATCCCTCTGATCCTTTAATGTTGAAATAGATAAATCCTTCAAATACTGACTGGTTCCTTAGTACTTAAATTGTTTATTTTTGGCTGCTTGCAGTATTTTCTCCTTTAGCTGAGAATTCTTAAATTTGCCTATTTTCTTTTCATTTTTTTATTGGGTTTTTGGTATATTTTGTGTGTTTATTGGAGTTTTTATTTTAGTATCTCCTTTTGTGACTGATCAATATATCCTTTCAAGGACTATTTTATCTTCTTCTTCTAGGATATTAAGGCAGATTTCCTTGATATTTTCCTAAAAATATTTTCCAGGAAGAGCTAGAAAGAGAAATCCCATTCAAAGTAACCTCAGACAAAATAAAATACCTGGGAGTCTATTTGCCAAGACAGATTCAGAAACTTTTTGAAAACAATTATAAAACACTTCTCACACAAATTAAATCAGATTTAAATAACTGGGAAAATATCAACTGTTCATGGATAGGTAGAGCTAATATAATAAAAATGACAATTCTACAAAAACTAAACTAGCTCTTTAGTGCCCTACCAATCAAAATTCCAAAAAATTACTTTAATGAGTTAGGAAAAAGTTGTAAGTAAATTCAAATGGAGAAATAAAATGTCAAGAATTCCCAGGAATTTAATGAAAAAAGTGCAAAAGAAGGGGGCTTAGCCCTACCTGATCCAAAATTATATTATGAAGTATCAGTCATCAAAACTGTTTGGTATTGGCTAAGAAATAGAGTGGTGGACCAGTGGAATAGACTAGGTGCAATAGCAGGAAATGATTATAGAAATCTGCTGTTTGATAAACCCAAAGAGTCCAGCTATTTGATAAAAAACTTCTGGGAAAATTGGAAGTTAGTATGGAAGAAACTTAGATTAGACCAACACCTAACACCCTTTACCAAGATAAGATCCAAATGATTACAGGATTTAGACATAAAAAAAATACTATAAGCAAATTAGAAGATCAAGGACTGGTTTACCTGTCAGATCTATGGAAAGGGGAGCAGTTTATGACTAAGGAAGAGTTGGAGAACATCACCAAAAACCAACTAGATGATTTAGATTACATTAAATAAAAAAGCTTTTGCACAGATGAAACCAATGTAACCAAGATAAAAAGGAATGTATTAAATTGGGAAACAATCTTTAAAGTTAATTATTCTGACAAAGGGCTCATTTCTAAAATATACAGAGAACTGAGTCATATTTTTAAAACAAAAAGTCATTCCCCAATTGACAAATGGTTAAAGCATATACAAAATCAATTTACAGATGAGGAGATCAAAGCAATCCATAGCCATATGAAAAATTGCTCTAAATCATTAATTATTAGAGAAATGCAAATTAAAGCTTCTCTAAGGTACCACCTCATACCTCTCATACTGGCCAATATGACCAGGAAGGATAATGATCATTGTTGGAAGGGTTGTGGGAAAGCTGGGATACTATTACACTGTTGGTGGAGCTGTGAACTCATCCAACCTTTCTGGAGAGAAATTTGGAACTATGCCCAAAGGGCAACAAAAATGAGTATACCCCTTGATCCAGAAATACCACTACTGGGTCTATAGCCTGAAGAGGTGATGAAAAAAGGGTAAAAACATCACCTGTACAAAACTATTCATAGCAGCTCTGTTTGTGCTGGCAAAGAATTGGAAATCAAGTAGATGCCCTTCAATTAGGGAATAGCTTAGCAAACTGTGGTATATGTATGGCATGGAACACTATTGTTCTATTAGAAACCGGGAGGGATGGGAATTCAGGGAAACCTGGAGGGATTTGCATGAGCTGATGCTGAGTGAGATGAGCAGAACCAGAAAAACACTGTACACTCTAAGAGCAACATGGGGGTGATGATCAACCCTGATGGACTTGCTTGTTCCATGAGTACAACAATCAGGGATAATTTTGGGCTGTCTGCAATGGAGAATACCATCTGTATCCAGAGAAAGAGTCATGGAGTTTGAACAAAGTTCAAGGACTATTCCTTTTAATTTAGGAAAAAACACCAGATATCTTATTGTCTGATCTTGCTCTTATACCTTTTGTTTCTTCCTTAAGGATATGATTTCTCTCTCATCACACTCAATTTGGATCAATGTACAACATGGAAACAAAGTAAAGACTGACAGATTGCTTTCTGTGGTGGGGCAAGGAAGTAAGATTGGGGGAAAAATTGTAAAACTCAAATAAAATATTTAAAAAAAGTAAAAAAAATTATGAATTAAAACAATATTTCCCAGGCTCTTTTTCTAATCATGGCTTTCAAGTAGACCAATAATTTGTAAGTTATCTCTTCTGGATTTATTTTCCATGTTAGAAGTTTTCCTGAGGAAATATATATATATATATTTTTTTTTTTTCTTCAATTTTTTTAGCAGTTTGGTTTTGTTTTATGGAATCTTTATATCTTATAGAGGCTTTAGTTTTTATTTGCCAAATTCCAATTTTTAGGGTTTTATTTTCTTTAGTTATGGCTTGTGTTTCCTTTTCCAGTTGGTCAATTTCACCTTTAGATGAGTTATTCAATTTTACTTTTTTAATCCACAAAGGAATTTCATTTTTTTTAAAATTTTTGTACAAGTGATTTTTTTAATACATTACTAAAATATTCTTGTTTAAGAGTAAACATAATACCCCCTCCCCCCCCAAATATAGATCCTCATGAGAAATAAAGTAAAACAAAGAGAAAAAAATGGTTTCAGTCTGTGTTCTGATACCATCAGCTCTGTCTCGGGTGGATCACTTTCTTTATGATAAGTCCATCACAAAAGTTACTTCCACATTTTTCCACCATTGCTGTTGTTGATTGTAATTCTCTCCATCCATACCTCCCCATTACCATATATTATATTTTCTCTCTCGTTTCACTCTGTCCCTCTTCTAAAGTGTGCTGTAGGGTAGCTGAGTGGCTCAGCAGACTCATCACTGGCCCTGGGGTCAAGGGACCCTGAGTACACATACCACCCCTGAGACTCAGCAACCACCCAACCCTATGGTCCGGGAAAGGCCACCCAAACCACTCCCTTGCAAGAAGTAAAAAAGAAAATGTGTTACATCTGACTATTCTCTCCTATGATCTACCCTCTCCTCTATCACCCACATCCCTCTGGAAAACAAATTCAGGAAAGATATTTTAAAAATTATTGGGATACCTGAAAGTCATGATCAGGAAAAGAGCCTTGACCTCAGTTTTTAAAGAATTCCTACTGGAAAATTGCTCTGATAACCTAGAAGCAGAGGGAAAAATAGAAATTGAGAAAATCCACCAATTTCTCCCAGCAAGAGATTAAATAACAAAACAAAACAAAACATCCAGGAATATTATGGCCAAGTTTCAGAACTCCCAAGTCAAAGAGAAAATATTACAAGCAGCCAGAAGGACACAATTCAAACATCATAGAGCTGCAGTCTGGATCATACAGGACTTAGCAGCAACTACATTAAGGGCTCATAGGGCTTGGAATATAATATTCCAGAAGGCAAAAGATCTTGGAATGCAATGGAGAATCAATGACCCAGCCAAACTAAACATTCTCTTCCAGGGAAAAAGATGGACTTTCAATGAAACAGGGGAAATTTCAAATGTTCCTGTTGAAATGACCAGATCTGAATAGAAAGTTTGGCCTTCAAATACAGGCCTCAAATGAAGCATAGAGAGCAGAGGAGAAGGGTAAAATATGAAGGACTTAATGATGATGAACTGCATGTAATCCTGCATAGAAAAATGATACCAACACTCATATGAAATTTCTCATTTAATAGAGCAGGTAGAAGGAGCTTTTATAGATGAAGCACAGGAGAGAGCTGAATTTGAAGATATAATATATTGTAGAAATGGAGTCAATGGCTTAAAGGGAAACACTGGGAGTAAGAGAAAGGAGAGGTGGAATAGGCTAAGATATTTCAATTTTACTTTTTAAGGAGTTGATTTTTTCCATTTGCCCAATTTTGCTTTTAAAGATGTCTTTTCTTCAGCTAATTTTTCATAATTCTCCTTCGTGACTCTCATTTATTTTCTCCATTTCCTTGTTCTTTTCTTCTGTTTTTTTTCAAGGCAATGGGGTTAAGTGGCTTGTCCAAGGCCACACAGCTAGGTAATTATTAAGTATCTGAGGACAATTTGGACTATGGTACTCCTGACTCCAGGGCCAGTGTACTATCAACTGTGCCATCTAGCCGCCCACTGGTTTTTAAAAACCTTTTTGAGCTCTTCCAAGAAGTCTTTTTTGGATTTTAGACCAATTCATATACCCCTTTGAGACATCACATGTAGGTATTTTGCCACTGCTTTCCTCTTCAAATATGGCATTTTTATCATTCCTATTAGAAACATCAGTTTATGTGGTTAGTGTTTTTTTTTTTTGCTCATTTTGATAATTGAGCTCTTCTTCTGGGGCACAGAGAGTGTGAGTCCCAAGATTTTTGAGTTGAGGATCAGCTTTGGTCCCTAGCATTCAGCTTTTGCATCTCAGGTGTTCCCAGTTTGTTCTCTGTGTTAGAGTAGCCCAACCTTGCATGTTCCCAGTTTGTTCTCTGTGTTAGAGTAGCCCAATCCTGCCCTACCTATTGCACAAGTATTTCTGGGCTCCAATTTTGTCTTCTGAGCTGGAATTGGGCCTTTCATTGCTGGCCTGCTGAACCACTGGACTGTAGAAAGCAAACTTGAGTTGCTCTGTAGCTAAGAGTCTTCCAATTGCTTCCCAGCTCTCCTGCCTGCACTGCCTTTTACCCACATTATACAGACCTTTTCTGAAGCTCCTTTAAGATATCTTGAATCTAGAGTTGACAAGTTGTTTCACTCTTATTTTTTTGTAGGTACTGTCACTTTAGGGTTTGTTTAGGGTCTTCATTTAAAATTATTTTGGAAAAAGATCCATGACTTTCCTAGTTTTGTGTCACTATCTTGGTTCTGCCCAGTAAGAGGTCCATATTTTCAAAAGCACATGTTGCTACCTTTCTCTTGGCCTTGAAGTCAACAACTATCAAGGTAACTGAATATGAAGGATCTCAAGTTCTTCATGGAATTTCTCTAGTTCTTTGTATTTTGCAAAAGAGACTGGCACATAAGCTACAGTTATTTTCATGATGGTCTTTTTGTTTATGCTCATAGCAAGTTTTTCAAGACATGATGACAAAATATTGTACAAAATGCTGCTTTTTCCTGTTGTTTTTTAATGTAGCCTTTTCACTCACAATGAAATCACCTGTATTTTCCTCTCCAAGCAGAGACTTGGAACCATATTTCCATTTCACTCCCTTTGACTTTATTTAGTGTTATAATGCCTATATATATTAAAGTGATAGTTTTCCTCAATATGTTAATTAGACAAGATTTTACACCCTTTAAGTATGTCATTAGATTTTTTTTGTCTAATGCCATTAGATATCCATTAGATAAAGATCTTACATTTAGATCTTTATTGTTTCTAAGTATTCTAAAAAACAGTTTGATTCTTTCCATGTTTTAATCCTTTATTCTGCTCTTCCACCTTTATGACAGAGGGGTATATATAAAATTGAGAGTCATTTAAAACTTATTTGTTTTATGGGTTGCCATGGTAAAAATATTCCTCATCACAAATAAAGATGTTGCAGTTATCTTTCTACATTGATTAGAGTACAGTCTCACTCTGTGCTAATTGTTTTAAAGGTAAACTATTAATAATAATTACAATAGAATTAGTATTCATGTGGAACTTCAGGCTTCATAAAGTGCTTTCTTTAACATTTTGTAAGACTTATAGCTTAAGTATTAGGATCACAGTACTAGAACTGGAAGATATCATAGAAGTAATCTTGTCCAGCACCCTCATTTTTTTTTTACAAACAAGGAGAATGATACTCAGAGAAAAATCCCCCAATTTTTTCAGTTGAGGAAACAGCTTTAAAGTATCTAAAGTTGAATTTGGACACAGATTTTTCTTTTTCAATTTCAGATGGCAATTAACTTTATGCTATGCTGTATTTTAAACCACCTCCTAATCCTTGGATGAATATTAAGTGGGGAGTCTTTCCTTGTACTTTTCAGTTTAATCAAAATTGTGATTGGGGTAGTCTGATGTAGGATTAAATATATGGGCAAACTCAAAATAAAGTTATCTACCTGAGCTCATTTTTCTAATAATATCTTTTTCAAATCTAGTTTCATTTGATAAAGTCCCTGTTATAATGCTTTTCAATCATGTCTAGAGATAAGCCCATCTTTAATTGGGTGCTCAGGTTAATCAATTGAATCTTAGATTATCAAAGAGAGATGTTAAATTCTTTATCCAGTTAACCTAAAAAGTATTGAAAGTGATTGCAATTTTTTTTAGCTTTTTTTTTTTTTGTAAGGCAAATGGGGTTAAGTGGCTTGCCTAAGGCCACACACCTAGGTAATTATTAAGTGTTTGAGATCAGATTTGAACCCAAGTACTCCTGACTCCAGGGCTGGTGCTTTATCCACTGCGCCACCTAGCCACCCTGAAAGTGATTGCAATTTAAAAAATTGTAGTTTTTATAATGATTTAAGTTGAAAAGAAAAACCCAAGATTATAAATAGATGTAGAACTAGAAAAGGTCTTAGAGATCATTTAGTCTATGTCTGTTATTTTGCAGATAAGGAAATTGAGAACCAGAGAGTACTAAGTCAAGGTCAGATAAGTACAGGGCAGAGATGGGATAATAGGAACATAGATGATTGTAAGCCTCTTTAAAGGCTATCTGATCCAACCTTCTCATTTTACAGATGAGAGAAGTGAGTCACAGAAATATAAGTAATTTGTCCAAATGCCACTACACTGGTAGTAAAGGTGGCATTTGAACCCTGGTCTTTTGATGCTTTATTGTATCACTAACTCAAATCCAGGTGACCTGACTTCAAAATGAGTCCTCTTTCCATTGTTTATAACATATTTGGGCTAAAATATTTATTAGACTTATTCTTGTTCAAACCTTGGCAGGATGACTTATTGCCTATATAACCATGTGTAACCTACTTGACTTCTTTAGACCTCATTTTAAAATTAGAAGGTTGGACTAGGTAACTTCCAAGATCTCTTTCTGCCCTGAAAGCCTCTAATGTAATGTCTTCCCTGATTTTTTTTTTTATGTCATGTTTCCTTCCTGCTTATATTTTGCATTTACCTTTTACTCAGGGTAATAGTATTTTGTTCCTAACAGAAAAAAGAAATGGACAAAAGACATATTGACATGGCATTTCATCTTTAAACTAGCTTTCTCTTTAAAATGGAGAGATGAGAAGCTACAATATTTAATGTTTAAAGCTTTGCTTTAAACAGTATTTTATGACCTTCTTTAGCAATCCATTCTAATATTCTACAACCTTGTGAGAGGAAAATGTTTTATGTGTAACCCAATCCCCTTTTCTATTGCATTTTCTGAGCATTCTATGAACTGATAGTCAAGTATAGTCAAATCAGCAAGCATCCAAACCCCTACTATATGGGCCAGGAATTCTGCTAGACACTAGGGATATGGAGAAAGACAAAAATAGCTCCCCAGGGAGCTCAGGGTCTAATTGGGGAATATTAAATATAAATATATAAGTATAAACTCTATAAAATTATATATATATGTATTATATGAGTTTGCTTCTAATTCATCATGCATATACAAATACTTATATATATGTAGAGGCTTCCCTCAATTTATTCCATATTTATGTAGATATTATATATGCAAATGATGCATATATATATACACATGTTACATACATAAATTTGTTATAAGATATATATATATATATTCACATAGGTATACAGAATAAATGAACGGAAAGCACTAAGGTAAAGGAGACTGGGAAAGACTTCTTGCAGCAAACATTATGGAGACTTGAATGTAGTCATTTTTCTTTTTCCTTGATGCCTCTTAAAAAAAGAGAAAGAATAGTATTTGCATTGGTGTCTAGAAATTTTCCACCCTGAAATAAGAAGACCACTCCCAATGGCCACTGAGATTCTTTTCAGTCCTATGATTCTAAAATAGCATACATATTTGATTGCATAATTTGCATAAATACAAATCCAGGTGACCTGACTTCAAAATGAGTTTTCTTTCTATTGTTTATAACATATTTGAGTTAAAATATTTATTAGACTTAAAGTTAAAGAATTCTTGTTCCAGTCTTTCTAAAAACAAACAAACAAAAAAACCCAACATATCCAGCAACCTTCTTTGTCTGTTTTTATTATGATGCTGCTGACCTTGATCCCCCCAACTATCATAGTTCACCCTTTATTCCAATTTCCTGAATAAGTCTTCCCCACCCCCAACAGAAGATAATCCTTGACATCTAGAAGGACTTCTGTATTATCTTTGGGCTGAATGGATTCAGGTCTAAGATCCATTAATACTTTCAGTATTGGCTAATATGTTTGTCTGATATTGCATTTGAATGCATTTCTCTAATATCGAATTCCCAAATTGTTTTAAATTCTCCATTAGGATCATTTCGGGTATTTAAAAATGCATGAAGGCTTGATGCCTTCTGATGGGAACCTGTCAGTCACTGCAGACGACTGCAGTTAGGGTGCTCTGATGATGAGTATTTGAGCTTCTACATGACTTAAGAAGAGTCTTCAGTGGCCTGAGTGATCCCTTAACATGTCTCTAAATTAATGCTTTTATCAGCTAATTCAACTTGAAATCCAGACAGCATTGTTTTGTAAGGGTGTGGTAGACTGCCTTGAATAATATGGGACTCCTTAAGCATTTTTCCATGAGAACAAGATGGGGACAAACTTTTACCCTGGTCAGCCAACCAGCATCTGAAATTCAACCTATAAAAGAGTTTGATAAATCAACATGATCATTCAAAAATTAGTAGGGGTACATATATCTATTCACTTCTGCAGGCATACATATACATACATACATACATATATATATATATATATATATATATATATATATATATATATATATATATATCTGATTCTACTAATAAAATGAGAAAATGCCTTTTCTTCTTTACAAGTGGCATAGTGGATAATTTTCCAGTCCTAGGATCAGGCAAGTTGGTATTCAACTCTTGACCTATATATTCACAATGGGCATACCACTTAATGCTACCTGCCTCAGTTTCCCCACGTATAAAACTGGGAATAGAATTACTTCTCCATGTCAAGATTTTTTTTTGAGAATAAAATGAAGTGTATTAAGTGCTTTGGAAACTTTAAAATACTATATGAATAACAGCTATTATGATCATTATTACTATTGAAGCCAAAAATTAGCCATGTTTAAGGGCATCTGTAAAACAAAATTAAAGTAGGAAGTAATTAAAATAGGAATAAAAAGTAAAGGGTTTGAAAAGATGTGAAGTTCATATTCCTGAACTCAGAGCATTGGTCAGACTGGATTGTGAGAAGTTTCAAAATTCTTTTGAATAGTTAAAAGGGAAATTCCAGTGAACCAACCTAAAAATATTTGGTTTCTAAAAAACCCCTTTCCTATAACTAAAACAGAAATGAAAACATTTGAATGTCTCTTTTCTGCATATATATATATATATATATATATATATATAGTATTTTCTATATATTATAGAAATTTTTATAGCTATCTACTACTACAGAAATAAAGCAAAAATAAATCTTTCTCACTTACCTGGTCACTATTATGCTATGTGTTATTTCTCACATTAGATTTTAAATTTCTTGAGGATAAAAGGATTAGTGCCCTTTTGTATTATAAAGATAAAAGCTGCGAATAAACCAGCTTAACCACAATATTTAATAAAATACAATATATTTAATATGCAACATCAATATACAATATATATTTAATAGATTAAAAGCATAAATGTATCTTTAATAAAATACACTTAATAATTTAAATTAATTTGTACAGCTATACTCCTATGAGAAATGAGAGAAAAATGGCTTTTTCATGTAGTTAGAGGTCTGTCATGGGAGGCATAACCCAAATTATATGCATTTTGATTGTATTCCCAATACCACTGATATTGGCTAAAGTTGGTATTTCATCACTGCTGCTCTTGGAGATGGGTTCCCTTTTACTAAAAAAAAAGAAAAAACTCAAAGGTATAGGGAGGCTGCATGTGACTAGAAGCTTTTTCCTATTACTTTTCTTTTCGAGTCCATCCAAACAGATGTAAATATTTTTCAAGTGAATACAATGATCTAGAAATGTAGAACAAATCAGCTTGAACTTGATGCCTTCACTAAACCATAGAGTATAGTTTGTGGTACTCCATACAGATCCACTTCTCACCTGAGATTTCCCGTGAGTTTCTTCCCCTTATTTTTCCTTTCTACGTTTTTGCAGCTATGAAGACTGAAACTAGAGATGCTATATTTTTTACCCCATGACCTGGGGTGATTCAGCAACACCATGAAAAGAAAGGGAACTGAGATTCCTGACACCTTTGTGGGAGCTCTGACCACTAGACAACACAGCCTCCTTATTACTCTCAATTTGAAAGAGAGACACTTCCGTGGGCACAATAAAGCTCTCTGGCATGGGTTTGGTGTATTATATTCCTCAGCAGGGCTCCTTTTCATCCTGCAGGGAAATAGTCTTCCATTATAACCCTCAACTCCAGGCAGAACACAGTTAAGGACTGAATTAAGCTATTGCCCACAATTGCAATAAATTGGATGCAACGTCTTTTCGTTTCTTTTGAAGATATAATGACAATACATAGGACTTACTTGAAGTGGAACAAATGTACTCAGCAGGCCGGCTGGAGCATAAATCTGTCTCTGACAACTGTAATAGAGCAAGGCAGACTGCTGCTTGTTAATCAAAAGTTTAAGTCTTAGCCTGAATAACCAAATTCGATTGATTTTTCCCCCATTTTTTTAAAGGCCCAAATCAAACCTGAGATTTAGATTCTCCTACAGACTTGCCACTGCTCCTCGCCTGTTTCTTTTTCATCTCTCCTCCTGTTGGCTCATCTTTAATGTAAATGTACCTTATGGATTGTTGAACTTTCTAGAGACTCCTGCTGTGTTGATTAATTGCTAATGAATGCTAATGAAGGAGTGAGGTGAATATACACTATGATGTATTTAAGTGATGATTGATTAGGTTTAGCATTAGCTGTCAGGAGAGTACTTACCACATGCACAACAAGTCCATAAATATGCACAGGATTGTTAGTTGACTCCCCCATGACTCTTTCTGGTCTTTTAAGTCAAACTCTGAGGTTCATTGCAACAGGGGAAGGACTGCCCTTTCAGGCTTTTGTAATCAAAGTAAATTCTGCCCTTAGAAAAGATAGCACCTTTCCTAACAGATTTTAATGAAACATTGATGATCAGTGACTATTTACTTGTCAAAATGTCACTCCTCAATGGTGTATGTGTATGTGTATGTGTGTGTGTGTGTCTATATATGCATGTATGTGTGTGTATGTGTGTGTGTGTGTGTATGTATTTTAAGGAAAAGTTAACTTCTAGAAAAGCCATTTCTGGTAATTCTTTCCTATTCAAATTATTTCCAAATTATGCTTCAATTCATTACTCATTTACTATTCAATGATTATTGCTTTTCTGAACACAATATCAGAGTTCTAGAAAAAAAGGGAAAATGTAATTCCTCCAAATATCTGCATACTGGCCTATAGACTAAAATGTCTGGAGGATTGACTGGATTTTTCATTTTCATAGAAATATTTATATCACATTATTATATATTTAGAGTTGGAAAGGATTTATTGATGAGGAAAGAAAGGCTCAAAAAATTTGACTTGCCCAAGATCATTTAAAGAGTAAGT
The DNA here is from genome assembly GCF_037893015.1 of Macrotis lagotis. NCBI lineage: Eukaryota > Metazoa > Chordata > Mammalia > Peramelemorphia > Peramelidae > Macrotis > Macrotis lagotis. The sequence goes on along the minus strand of NC_133666.1, from coordinate 544,275,611 downwards.
GGTAAAGCTGAATCTCCAACCTAGGTCTTCTGGCTTTGATTCCAGTAATCTTTCCATAAATCTAGCCTTTATCTAATTTCTTATACAAATTTCTCTCATACACAGAGAAAAAGCTCTTTTGTGGGGGAATCCTTGGAATTCTTTCCTGTTCAATATACTGATACTGCATAGTCTTCTAGATGATTACCATAGAACTTATTAGAAGATTCCACTGATTTCCCACTCTAGTGACCATTTACCCTACCAATTGAATTTGTATAGACTTCTTGTATTTTGATAATGACAATATGAAATTTATGTCTCTGTCTTCAATTTTTTTTATATCCTGGATTAGAAGTGACTACAGAGGGGGAATAATGGATCTTCACCCAGCTTCAATATAAAATGGCACTTAAATGCATGTTGACACAAGTTTGATTAGACAATTATTTCAGTGGTCCTTTCCAATTCTGAGCCCATAATTCAGAAACCATATCTTTTATCTTTTTCCAACTTTATATCTTTATCTAATTGAATTTAACAAATACTTATCAAGAGTCTACTATGCACAAGGTGACACGAGATCTGATATTAAAAAGACAAAAGTCATCATCCTCATATAGTATATCATTATAACTTTTTTCACTTTTTTCATCTTGCCAAGACAATTGTATGCATTCTACCACATGACAAAATGATCTTTCTTTTTATTGCCTTCCTTTACATAACAGTCTTAAAAAAGGTTTTATTGAATAAATTACTAACTACTAAATTCAAGGCTTATAGTATATGACCCTTGTCTATTTATAATTGTGGCATTAAGTTGTTTTCCATTGCTCCATTTTCCTGTTGCTATAGTATATCTAGTACCACCTTGGAAATACTACCTATATATTAACCATATTGCGAAATAATGGGCAATCTTATTGTCAGACCATGCCAAACTCAGATTCAATAAATTCCAGTGGCTCTCCAAAATCCTCTATTTGGCATTCAAAGCCTTGTAAAAACCACTATCTCTCCTCCCATTTTTCCCATCTGATTATATCCTTATAACCTCTCACATATTCTTTGATTCAGTGACATTGACTGACTTCTTGGCTGTTCCATGAGCAAGATGCTCTCTCTTTTCCCTTCCACCATTTTCTCTGACTGTCTTCCATGTCTGGAAATTCTACCTCCTCATCTCCATCTCCTGGTTTCCCTAACTTTTTTCAAGTCACAGCTAAAATCCCATCTTCCACAGGAAGACTTTGCTAATGCTTCTTAATCATAGTACCTTCTTTCTATACATAATTTCCTATTTATCATGTATAAAGCTGCTTCTTTGTCTGTTGTTATTTTCATGGTGTCACCACCCTTAGATAGTAAGTTGCTCAAGGGCAGGGATTGTCTTTTGCCTTTCTTTGTAACTATTTGCTTGACACTGGGTTATGTTTAATAAAAACTTTTTGAATAATAGACTAGTAATCTTACCTTATTTTTTGAATGCGAAGAAAAGTTATACATGGCAACCAGGGTATAAAACTGTTTCAACCTAAACTAATACACTAATAACTTTGGAGTCAAGTACATCTGCCAAATTAAATATTGAATAATAGCAGAAGGAGAGAGGGTGATTAACAGGTGTGAGATCTCAGATGAAATCTGAAAAATACATGAGTCAATGAAGTATAAAGATTCTAAGTGGCAGGAATTCTTAAGGAGGTTCTGAATAAGAAAAATAAAAGGAGGGTCAATCCTAGTATTGCATTCAAATCTGACAAGTTATTATTTAGAGACATGATTATAAAGAATGTTATAATATCTGGAGCAGTGGTATCAAACTCAAATAGAAATGGGGGCCACTTAAATGTACATGGGGGTAGCTAAGTGGTGCAGTGGCTAGAGTTCTGGATCCAGAGTCGGGAAGACTAATTTTCAAGCATTCAAATCTGTTCAGGATTTGTACAGGCTGCGTATTTACTTAAAATAATATATTAACATTATCTCTGTTGTATTGTTTTTATGAATTTTGTTATATATTTTCCAGTTATGTTTTAATCTAGTTCAAGCCATATTCAGCATGTTAAGAACAGTGTGTTTGTCATCTCAGAGCTAGAGTATAAATGGAGTGGATTAACATCAAAGCTGTAGAAGTTGAAAGAATCATAGATATTTTCTAGTTAAGTCTCCTTCATTGTGTAGATGACATTGTGACCTAAAGGAGCTGTGACTTTTTCAAGGTCATACATAGTGAGTCATAGGGATACTTTTCAAATTCAGAGTTTTTTGAGTCCAAATTCAACTTATTTTCTCCAGGTCCATCTTTAAGTAGAAGCTAAGAATTTAAAGTTTTTCACTTTATATCAATGGCAGTTTATCTATATAAAGGAAGTAAAGTAGAGAATGTTTTTATGGATAATGGCTTTGCAGGTTCAATAAAGTAGCAATGAGAAAACAGAAGAAGTGGACATCCAGTCAATATTTATCAGAGAGGCCTATTGACTCTCCAAGCACAATCATCATTGTGTAAATCAGAACAGGATTGTTCTGGGAAAGGAAACTAACTAAATCTGATAGATTTGTTTTCATGCAGTTTTAGAAGTTTTCTCTTATATCTAGAATTTTAGCTACCATACTTTGAAAATTATCAAATTACTCTTTAAAATATGAACTATAGCAAATCCCTGTGGGGATTAGAATTCCTCTTTGTGGAAAGCATTTGGGAACCAATTAAAGTTATTTGTTTATTTGTTTATTTCCTCCATTTTTAAGTCATTTGCTATGCAGAGATCCCAACTCTCCAATTAACAAATTCTTTGATGGACCTTTCCTTTAGAATTTTCCTTCATAGTTCAGTCAGTATTATCAATATCTTCCCCCTAGATCAATCCATATACTCACAACCCAGTGGTTCACAACACATGTTATCTAGTTGTTAAAAGGCAAAAACTGAAACTTTGCTAATGGTGAAATTCAGTTAACAAGTCTCTCCCTCATTATCCCTCTTGTCACATTCTAGGGTGTTATTGTCTCAGACTCCTCATTAGCAGATCATTAGTATGCTCTCCCATATAGCATGTTTGTTTTTAAAGTTCCTCTTAAAGGTCTACTAACAAAATTTCACCATGCACATTTTATAGAACTTTTATCTAAGAAAATATCACTGTTATCTCCATTGAAATGAGTTGGGGAATTATTTTTTTCAAATGAGAAGTTCAGCAATTAGGACCCAAAGTTTAAGAGGGTACAAATGAGACAAAAAAAGAAATGGTTGAGGGAAAAGGTGGAGCAGGTTTATCATTAAATTCCTTCTCAGTAAACCCTTATTAGTCTCTAAATGCCAGGAGACAAATGAGAGACTAAATGGAGAAATAGTGATTAAGGGGGATGGTGTGTAGGTAAAACTTGACTGACCAATTAATTTGTAATGAATCACAATAATTAATTTTAACAAAGTTATTCTGAGCTGAATAAACTAGATGATTTTGAGATTTTTATCTGTCGGTAGAAAAAGATTGACTCATAGATTTTAAAGTAGGTGAATTGGTATATCTTTCACCTCATCAGCAACTTTCTCAAAAATTGGACCAGTCATAGAATGATAGAAAATGAAAGGAGCCCATACAACCTCTCCATTTTTCAGTTCATCTACCATGATCTGAAAATGGACAAGACAGGATGCCTTGCAAAACTATTCTGGACGTGTGATGGGTAGAATTAAAAGGAAGGGCATCAGCATTGTCTGGGCATCTGTATTTCCTGAGAAGTTGCTACCACACTCTGCTATTAATATTGTCAAAGGTCTGTGTTAGATCAAGAAGAGTCACGTACAGCAGATGGTACTTTTAACATGCCTTTTCCTGAGGCTTGTGGAGAGTAAAGATCAAGTCTGGGGAAACACATCCTACTCTGCAACCACGCAGAGTCTTCAGTATAAATGTATTTTAGCACATGAGGCAGGAATCAGTTGAAAGGATTCTTGCCAGAGCATTCTCAAGAGTAGATTGACAGGAGATCGCCTAAGACATTTTCACACTCCAATATGCCACCCTTTGTCTTGCATAGATAGATGATAATTGTGACTGTGAAGCCTCTTGGCATGGTGTCATCCTCAAAGACTTTAAAGAACAGTGAAAAACCATAGAAATGAAAAAAAATCAAATGGCTGGAGGGAAGGTCCTAGTTATCTGATCCAGGTCATAAATTCCAGGTAGGTCTATGTCTAATCTTTAATGATAGATGCCTACTTCATGTTACTGAATGTTTCAGTTCAGTTCCTTCAAATCAGAGATTACCTTGATTTTTGTATTTGTATTTCTAGCACTTAGCCTAGGACTTGGCAAATATTATTTGTTTAATAATTCATATACTCCTTATCAATTTTTCAGCATCTCATGACTGAGATTCCATGGTTAATATAATCTGTTATAAACATCCAACATTCAAGTCTATCTTTATATCTGGTCAAAATCATTGAGATTTTCTCTTAAATTCATCTCCATTTTTTCCCCCCGAGCAGAGAAAAAGAAATCAAAAAAATCCATTTGTACCAGGTGGCTCTTTAACTGGATTCTACCCTGCTAGGTTCATTTGAAACCAGCATATCATGGTGTATATCCCAGTGTAAGGGAAGCATCAAGGCAAGTGATGACCAGTTTCTTCTGGAATATGGCTGACTAGCTCATGGTCAGTGTGGCCCTTGTGGACCTGAACAGCGACAATTGCCTAGGTATCAGCACTCATTGCTCAGCAGGAACTTGAAGTGGGTAAGCATGGATAGTGTCTAAGTGACCCCTGGAGGGAGCACCAATGGGAAAGAGGTTAGGGGGCACAAGGGTTGGGTCTGGTTTGGTAGCAATTCTCCCTAGAATTAGATGTTCCGATGAATGAATTAAATCATTACTATATGCAAAGTTTTAGCTCCTGCTTTCAATGTACTGACATCCCAAGATGGGTAGGGGCAGAGGGGGTGCTTTCCAAATGGGAAGGATGACCTAAGCAAAGATATAGAGACGGGAGATAAAATGTCATAAATGGAGAACACCAGGAAGTTCAGCATGGATGGAACATAGGATAAAAGTGAATAATATGAGGATTATTTGGCAGCTCTGAAAGGAATTGGTCCTTTGAATATGATTGGATAAGTTCTCTTCTTATAATGAGAATAATTATCCAGATACAAGAAAAATATTGTGAGAATTTTGGCTTCTTACTTATTCACACATATAACCTATATTTTTATTGCCTTAAAAAGTCATATCATATATATCTTAAGTAGTTAGATGGAATAGTGAATGAGTGCTCTACTTGGAACTCTATCTGAATTTGAATTCTGTCTCAGACACGAGTCACATTAGTCACGTAACTTGCTGATTGTGTGACATTGGGCATATCATTTAACAAGTATCTGCCTCAGTCTCCTTCTTTGTCACATGTACTCTTTAAACACCATTTAAATACTAGACATAATTAATCTAAATAATAGATTTAGAGCAGAAGGAAACCTTGGAGGTCATTTAGTTTTTCTCAACCCCCCCCCATGGCTCTCAACATTGATGTATTTCTTTTTTGCAGGGAAAGAGGTCTAACGATTTACCAAAGGTCACATAGTTACGTAATTATTAAGTGTCTGAGGCTGGATTTGAATTCAGGTCCTCCTGACTTCAGTATCTCCTGGTACTCTATTCACTGTGCCACCTAGCTGCCCCCAGGTTTTACATATTTTACAGAAAAAAAATTGAGGTATTGTGTTGGCCTCTTTTTTACTTCCCACTTCCTCACAATGACATAAGTGTCTTCTGCTACTTCCTCTTTCTTCACCACTGTCTCACATATAGTTTCCCTCCTTTCCAAGGTTAATCCCGCTACTTTTCAAGCAATGACATTCTATCCTTCAACATATTGTTCTATCTCACCCCCCCACTTATTTTCAGTATCTACCTCTTAATTGACTCTTTTCCTGTTGCCTACAAACATTCTATCTTCAAAAAAAGCCTTCACTTGTCCCTTCCATCCTCACTATTGTTCTATCTCTCATTTTTCTATTGTGACTGAACTCATCAAACAGGTAATGTATAATAGGTGTCTCCAATTGCTCTGATTTTCTTCTTAGCCTGTTACAATCTGAAACTGTTCTCTCCAAAATTACTAATGCTCTTTTAATTGCCAAATTCAATAGCTTTTTCCTCAATCCTTCACTTTGATGTCTCTTTAGTCTTTGACTCTGTTGATCATGCTCTCCTCATTGATATTTTCTTTTCTTAATTAATATTTTATTTTTCCAAATACATGTTATGAAAGTTTTTCAACATTCATTCATATGCCTGTGCATATTTTTAAGTTACAAAATTTCCTTTCATCAAACTTCCTATGCCTCCTCAGTGGCAAACAGTAAGATTAATATTGTACATAAACATTTGTGTTAAACATGTTTAAAGATTAGTCATTTTTGGCAAGAGGGATTAGGATTAAGGAAAAAATACAGAAGAGCTTTATTTTTTTAAAAAAAAGTGAATTGCAGTGTTCATCAAATTTTGAAGGATTTTATTTTGTTTTGTTTTCTTTTGTTTTTCTTCCTCTGAATGGGGATAGCATTGTCCATAGCAGGTCTAAAATAGTTGTCCTAGCTCTCTGAACTACTGAGAGAAGTCACATCCACCAGGGATGATCATCTCACAATGCTGATATTAATGTGTATATTGTTCTCTTCATTCTGCTCCTTTCCCTCAGCATCAGAGCCTGTAATTCTTTCTATTGTTACTTAGAATCTGCCCATTTATGGTTTCTTATAGAACAGTAGTATTCCATAATATTCATGTATCTTAACTTGTTTAACTATTCTCTGATTGATGGGCATCTCCTCAGTTTCCAGGTCTTTGCCACTATAAAAAGAGCTGTTATGAATATTTTGGAACACGTGGGACTTTTCCCATTTGTTTTATTATTTCTTCTAGATATAAGTCTAGAATTGGAACTACTGGGTCAAAGGGTATGAACATTTTTATTGTTCTTTGGACATAGTTCCATATTGCTCTCCAGAATGGTTGGATCAGTTCACAACTCCACCAGTGATGCATTGATGTCCCAGTCCTCCCATAATCTGGCCAACATTGATCATTTTCCCTTTTTGTTATCTGAGCCATTCTAATCCAAGATTGAGAGGTGATAACTCAGAATTGTTTTAATTTGCATTTCTTTAATCAATAATGATTTGAAGCATTTTTCCATATGATTATATATAGCTTTAATTTCTTCTTTTGAAAACTCTTTATATCCTTTGACCATTTATCAATTGGGGAATGACTGTTCTCTACATATTTTAGGAATTAGATTTTTATCAGAACTCTTAGTTGTGAAGATAGTTTCCTCAGCTTTCTATCTCCTTTCTAATTTTTGCAGCATTTAATTTTATTAGTGCAAAAAGTTTCTAATTTAATATAGCTAAAATCACTCATTTTGCAGTTTATAATGTACTCTAATTCTTGTTTGGTCATAAATTTATCACATTTCCAGAGATCTAATAGATAAAGTATTTTTTGGTCTATTAATTTATCTATGATGTTGCCCTTTATGTCTAAATTCTGTACCCATTTTGACCTTATTTTGGTATAGGGTGTGAGATGTGGATCTATGTCTAGTATTTGCCATACTGCTTTCTAGTTTTCCCTACAAATTCTATCAAATAATGAGTTCTTATCCCAGAAGTTAATATCTTTGGGTTTTGTCAAAAAGTAGATTACTGTCATTTACTGTGGTTTCCTTTGAACCTATCCTAAGCCACTGATCCATTACTTCTGGGTTTTCTTGGGAAATAGATTCCCCAAGTAGTTAATGTTTTCTACAGTTACTTTAAAAAGAATTTCTCTTTCTATCTCTTGCTCCTGGGCTTTGTTGTTCATATATAGAAATACTGATGATTTATGTGCATTTATTTTATATCCTGCTACTTTGCTGAATTTGTTAATTGTTTCAAGGAGTTTTTAAGATTATTTTTCTTGGGTTCTCTAAGTAAACAATCATATCATCTGCAAAGAGTGAAAACACTTCTTCCTCTTAGCCAATTCTGATTCTTTCAATTTTTTTCTTCTCTTATTGCTAAAGTTAACATTTCTAAAACTATATTGCATAGTAATAGTAATAATGACCATCCTTGTTTCACCCCTGATCTTATTGGAAATGTTTCAAGTTTAATCCCAATATATATTATATTTCTTGATCGTTTTAGCTTATTCCTAAACTTTCTAGTAATTTTAATAGGAATTAATGTTTTATTTTATGTCTTTTTCAGTATCTATTGAAATTATCATATTTCATATTATTTCTGTTTGTGCTATTTATATGTTCAATTATGTTGAGTGTTTTCCTAATAGTGACCCATCCCTGCCTACCTGGTATAATTCCTACCTGATCATGGCATATTATCCTAATAATAACTTGCTGTAATCTCATTGCTAAACTTTTCTTTAAAATTTTTGCATCTCCCAAGACAAACTTAGAAACTGCATGAACACAATTATAAAACATTTCTCACCCCCCCCCATGTAGATCTAAATAACTGGAAAAATGTCAATTGCTCATGGTTAATATAATAAAAATGACAATTATATCCAAATTAAATTACTTATTCATTGCTATTCCAATCAAACTACCAAATAACTATTTTACTAAACTATAATAAATAGTAACAAAATTCATCTAGAGCAACAAAAGGTCAAGAATAGCAAGAGAACTGATGAAAAAAATGTAAAGAAAGAATGTCTAGTTCTACCAGATCTAAATCTATGCTATGAAGTGGCAGTCATAAAAACTGCCTGGTATTGGTTAAAAAAAATAGAATAATGGATCTGTGGATTAGGATAGGTTCAAAAGAAACTGTAATTAATGTCTACAGCAATCTATTGTTTGACAAACCCAAAGACATCAGCTTCTGGGATAAGAATTCACTATTTGATAAACATTGTTGGGAAAACTGAAAAATAGCATGGCAAAAAAGTAGGCTTAGACCCACATCTCACACTAAAATAAAGTCAAAATGGGTACAGGATTTAAATATAAAGGGCGACACCATACATAAATTTATAGACCAAGAAATACTTTACCTATCAGATCTATGGAAAGGAGACACATTTAGGACTAAAAATAGAGTTCATAATAAACTGAAAAAGAATGATTTTGACTATATTAAATTAAAAAGTTTTTGCACTAATAAAATAAGTTCTGCCAAAATTAGAGGGAAAGTAGGAGTTCTGATAAAGGTCTCATTTCTAAAATATATAGAGAACTGCATCAAATTTATAAGTTGCAAGTCATTCCCCCATTGATAAATGTTCAGAGGATGTGAATAGGCAGTTTTCAAAAGAAGAAATTAAAGCTATATATAATCATAAGAAAAAATGCTTCAAATCATTATTGATTAGAGAAATGTAAATTAAAACAATTACAAGGTATTACCTCACATCTATCAGTCTGGCTAAGATGAGAAAAAGGGAAAATGATCTAAGTTGGAGAGGTTGTGGGAGAATTGGGACATTAATACAATTGCTGAGAGCAATTCCTGAGAGCAATATGGAATTATGCCCAAAGAGCAATAAAAATGTTCTTATCCTTTGACCCAGCAATTCCAATTCTAGGCCTATACCCAGAAGAAATCATAAAAAAAATGGAAAAGTCCCACTTGTTCCAAAATATTCATAGCAGCTCTTTTTGTAGTGGCAAAGAATTGGAAACAGAGGGGATGACCATCAATTGGGGAATGGCTAAACAAGTTATGTTACATGAATACTATGGAATATTATTGTTATATAAGAAACCTTAAATGGTCAGACTCTAGAGAAGCATGTAATATGTTACAAGATCTGATGCTGAGCAAAGAGAGCAAAGTCAAGGGAAAAAAGTATGCATTAACAAGAACATTGTGGGATGAACAACCTTGATGGAAGCAGCTCCTCTTAGCAGTTCAGAGAGCTAGGGCAACCATATTAGACTGGCTATGGACAATACAGAGGAAGAAAAACAAAACAAAACAAAACCCTTCAAAATCTGATGAATACTTTATAAAAATTATCTGCTATGTATCTCTTACCAAAAATGACTGATTTGTAAACATGTTTATTAAAAATACATACATACAATATTAACCTGACTATTTGCCACTGAGTGGGGGTGGGAAGGGATGGTGGAAGGAAATTTTGTAACTTAAAAATAAACAAATGCATATGGATGAATGTTGATAAACATCTCATAACATATATTTGGAAAAATAAAATATCAATAAAATAAATGAATAAAAAAAATTTTTGCATCAATGTTCATTAAGGAGATTGTTTTTTAATTTTCTTTGTCTATTTTAGTCCTTCCTGGTTTAAGTATCACACCATTACCCTCTTTTTAAGTACTCTCCAAGAACACACAGTCCTCATGAGCCAAAGTATCATCCAAAGCCAAATCATTTCATGAACTAATTGAACCCCTTATCCCAAGCATATTTTCTCCCACTGCCCCCCTACCCCTGGGTATTTAACCCTTTGTTAAATTAAATATGGATTAAGTCCAACCCTCATTTAATTGATTATTAGAATCTCCAAGGTCTGGAAGGAAGTACTGGGTGAATTAGTAGCTCACTTATGAGCTTTGAAATTGATTGACTCTGGCTCAGGACCACCCAATTTAGAAGGCCCTCACCAGAAAAAGTGCTGAGCTTTGTGAGCAAAGTAGAAATAAAGAAGGTCAAAGGAAACTGAGACACTTAGGTTTAGAGTAAGCACCCCTGCTTTTCATCAGGGCTTTTTGTCTCAAATATAGTGATATCATCTTGGATCTCTTCAATGGAAAGACAAGATCCAACCATACCCATATCCTTTAAGTCCAATTCCTTCAATTATATTGTACCCTTTGATTATCCTAAGAGAATTATAATTCTTAAGGGTTTTAAGTATTATATCTTCCCCTTTAGGGTTTGATGGTCTTCACTAACATTTGTTTTGTTTTGTTTTTTCCTTCCCCTTTTCATTTAACATTTTATGCATCTCTTGAGTCATGTGTTTGGTGACTGAATTCTCTGTTCAGTTCTGGTCTTTTTAATCAGGAAATTTTGGAAGTACTGTATTTCATCTTTTCCCCTGACTATATGCTGAATTTTGCAGGGTAGTAAACTATTGGTGTAATTCCAGGTCCTTTGCCCTCCACTATATGGTATTCTGGGTCCTCTGGTTCTTCATTGTTGAGGTTGGTAAGTCCTGTGTGAGTCTGATTTTGTTTCCTTTGCTTTATTTCCTTTTTGCTGTTTGTAGAATTTTCTCCTTTGAGAATTCTGGAATTTGGTTATTACAGGCCTTGGAGTTTTTATCCTGGAGTCTCTTTCTGGAGAGGCTCTGTTATTTCTTTCAGTAGCTACATTGTCTTTTTGTTCTAGCAGATTGCACAGTTTTCCCTGATTATTTGCTATATGATATTTTCCGGGTTCTTTTTTTTTTTTTGATTTAGGCTTTCTGGTAATCCTATAATTTGTGAATTATCTCTTCTGGATCTATTTTCCAGGTCGTTTGTTTTTCCTAAAAGGTACTTTACATTTTCTACAATTTTTTCCAGGCTTTATATTTTGTTTGATGGAATCTTGTAAACTCATAGATTCATTGGTTTCTATGTTCAATTTTAATTTTTAGAGTTTTATTTTCTTCAATTAACTTTTGTTTTTTCCTTTTCCAGTTGGTTACTTTTACTATTAAAGAAATTGATTTTTTAGTCAATTTTTCATAATTTACCAGCATGATTTTCATTTCTTTTTCCATTTTTCTTCTTCCTCTCTTCTTTGGTTTTTAATTTCTTTTTTAAGTTCTTCTAAGAGGTTTTGGATTTGAGTCCAATTCATAGACTCTTTTGAGACTTCCCCTGTGAATAATTTTGATATCTTCAGATGTCTTCTTCCAACATGGCATTGTTATCTGCAAAACAGTTTTTAATAGTGAGCACTCTTTTACCTTTTTTTTGTTCATCTTTGTTGTTTTAACTCTGTTCCTGGGAATATAGGGAGTTTAGATCCAAGCTTTTGATGCTGGGCCTGGGGTCTGATCCCTGGATTGTTTTAAGCCAAAATGTTTCCTATACAGTTGAGGTTTTGCCTTTCCAAAGCTATACATTTCCTATGCAGTCTAGTTTCCTCTTTGCTGAAGTATATTTCCTTCTTTATATCCAGGGTCTGCTTATGCTGTGGTTTATTTCCAACCCAATCCTGTCTTTTGCCCCAATATTCCCCAGGGTGTAGACTTTTTTCCTGCTGGCTTGCTATCTAGCTGCTGTGACCTATGCTGTTGTCATGTTGTTGGGACCTGAACTGCACTATGGTTTAAAGTTTTTGGCTTTCCCTTCCAGCCTCTCTTGGATTTATTTTCCCTTTCACCCCACAGAGACAGACCTTCATTGATGATCTTCCATGATGTCTATTGTTGAAAACTTTTTGGATCTTCTCTTTTTCTTGGTAGGATCTGTAGCTTAAATGTCAGTGCAAAGGCTTCATTTATCTTTGGTAGGGAAATGCTCCTGGAACATGTTAGCTTCAGATTGATGTCTTGGCTCTAACCAGGAAACCCCTTGATATTTTGTTATGTGTAGATTTTTGGGAAACCATTGTCTCTTGGTTTTCTTCATATACCTCTCCTATCTAATTACTCCTTTGTGGTATCTTTTGCTGCATTCTCTTCAAGATCATCCTTTCTAACTTGAGTTGTTCCTCAAGGCTCTGTCCTAGTCTCTCTTCTCTTCTCCTTCTATACTATTTAACTATTTGGTGATCTTATAAGCTTCCATGAATTTAATTATCATCTCAATGATGATGATTTTCAAATCCACCTTAGCTCTCTACTGCCCTTATCTCTTTACTGACTTCTAATTCCTTTCAGATATCTTGAAATAAGTGTCTAGTAGACATCTTAAATTCAATATATCCAAAACAGAATTCATTATATTTTCCACTCAATCCTCCCCCCTTCCTATTTCCCCAATTATTATAGAGGGTGATATGAACTTCCCAGTTCATCAAATTCTGAACCTAGAAGTCATCCTGGACACTTTACTGTCTCTTGCTCTATTTCCACCCACCCACATAAAAGCTGTTGCAAGTCCTGTTGATTTCACCTTCGCAACATCTCAAATATGGCACCTTCTCCAATATTGCCACCTCTTGTGTAAGATTTCATCCCCTCACATCTAGATTATTAAAATAACCTTCTGATGAGTCTTTCTGCTTCAAAGCCTCTTCCCACTTTAATCCATCCTCACTTCAAGTACTAAAGTGATTTAACTAAAACACAAATCTGATCATATCACCCTCTCCTCCCAAACTCTAGTCTAGGGGCTTCCTATAGCTTCCAGGAGCAAATTCAAAATACTCTGTTTAGCATTCAAAGTCCCTCATAACCAAACCACCTCCTACTCATTCAGTCTTCTTAGACATTAACCATCTTGTATTATTTGGTTTCAGTGATACTGACTTGGCTGTTTCACAAATAAGACATTTTATCTCTCTGCTCTTGTCATTCTCTCTGGCTATCCCAAATCCTGAAATAGTCTTCCTATTTCACATCAATCATTGAGCTTTCTGGCTTCCTTTAAATTTCAACTTAAATTCCACCTTTCTCAAGAAGCCTTCTCCAATTTCTCTTTATTCTAGTTTTCCCCATGATAATTATTTACTATTTATCCTGAATATAACTTGCTTTTTATATATTTGTTTGCATATTGCCATTAAACAATAAGTTCCTTGAGGACAGGGATTACTTTTTTCTTCTCTTTTGTATTTTTCAGTGCTTAGAACCTTATCTAGTATAATAAAAATTGATTGTTATTTTTATCTATTTATTTATATCTATTTTACAGTTAAGAAATTTGAGACCCAGAAAGCTTTAGGATATAGTTGCCCATGGTCACATAGTGTTGTAATTACTACTTATAAAGTCAAAGGCATACCAAATGTGTGCTGGTGACTTTATGACAAGAGAAAGACAAGAAAACACCTGGGTATGTTGGGTAATCATAGTAGAACATGGAACTCACATTCCCATTACTCTACAGGGAAGTGGATGGTGGTGGAGGAAGGGAAAGAAAATGGAAGAACAGTACTGATAAAAAAGGAAGGTGAAAGTATAAGTGAAAATAAACTGAAAGTTAAATTTTTTTTAGGTTTTTACAAGGCAAATGGGGTTAAGTGCCTTGCCCAAGGCCACACAGCTATGTAATTATTAAGTGTCTGAGACCAGATTTGAACCCAGGTACTCCTGACTCCATGGCCGGTGCTTTATCCACTGTGACACCTAGCCAACCCTTGAAAGTTAAATTTTAAAATAAAAGTTAAAGGTGAAAGGGAGCAAAACTTTGGTGAGGAGGAGTAAGAGCAAAGGAAGGAGAAAAATATAAATGGGGAAAGATATCATGAGGGAAATATAGAATTAATCACCATAACTGTAAATGTGAATGGGATGAACCATCCCATAAAACAGAAGTGGATAGCAGAATGGATTAAAAACTAGAATCCTACAGTATGTTGCTTACAAGAACCAGATTTGAAGCAGAGAGACACATAAACAGTATAAAGGTAAAAGGATGGCACAAAATATATTATGCTTCGACTGAAGTAAAACAAAAATCAGAGGTAGAGCATGGAACCCAAAGTAGGTCATGGATAAGCAGGAATGACTGAATTTTGATCTGTATCACTGGTGGTTATATCCATATTTATCAAGGATCCACTTAAGAATTTGAGTATTTGCCTCTCAGCAGTTCAGAAAGCTAGGGCAATTTAATGGAACTGGCTATGGATTATATTATCCCCTTCCAGAGGAAGAAAAACAAAACAGAACAATACACACATGCAAAAAAATCCTTCAGAATTTGATAAACACTTTATACAAATGTTCCCTTTTGTACCTCTTTCCCTTAATCTTAATTCCTCATACTGAAAATTACTAATCTGTAAAAATGTTTATCAAAATATGCATGTACAATGACAACCTGACTGTTCATTACTGAGGGGAGGAGGGTGAGAATGGAGGGTGGAAGGAAATTTTGCAACCAAAAATATACATGTGCATAAGGATGAAAATAAATTAAAAAAATAATTTTAGTATCTGCCTTACAAGGAAAATTTGGATGGGGACTTCTTCTGATCCCCAATTATTGGAAGTACTGGGGAAGTATTGGGAGCAAGACTTGATGGCCTCAACAAAGAGACCAGGGTTATGCCTGAGCATAGAAATGTGATGATATAATGAATCTAACATCTAGCTAGGATTATAGGAGGTAAATTTTGTTGTAAAAGAATCTTATTGGTGAAGTAAAATTCATATGTCCATTTTTTTTCTGGAAAAAAAGTATCTAAAACTTTTACCCTTTTCCAACCACCAGAGACATCTCCTACCCAACAGGAATTTTTAGAAATAATGTCTAGATTCTCTTTCAAAGGCTACCAATTTATTAAATTTTCATCTTGTTACATATTGTTACTGAGCCCTGATGATTTTAAAAGACCCATTTTTTAAAATGTTCTTCAACGTGTTCTAGTTTAGATTTCCACTCCTCAAGTGGTGCAGCTTAAAATGTTTTCCTTTCTTGGGATGGGGAGGAAGAATGAGAGGTAGAGGAAAAAGATAAATATTTTCAAAAACTGAACTATTAAGACTAGAGGAAACCTGGAAGGCTATTTACAGTTACATGCCTATAAGGCTTTTAACTTTCCTGCATCTTATATTATTTCCTTATATGACTGAAAATTTTCCCTGTACAAAATTTGTTTTTACATCTCTTCCAATTCTCATATTAGATTTTCTCCCCCTGTTCCTGCAGAATCATGCAATTTGTTTTTAAACTGTAATGATTTTTTCATTGTGGAGGATCTTTGTCAAGTCTTACAACAACCCCACATCAGATTTCTGTACATAGATTTAGAATGAAGTACAAGAGTGGTGAGCATAGAAAGAGTTTAATCAGCTGAAAGCCAGATAATAAAACTGGTAGGGAGAGAGTTCAGAAAAAAGCTATAACATAAAACAAAGGAGGGAAAAATTCAGAAAAAATAAGTCCATAAAATAAAAGTAGAAAAGACATATATCAAGTCATATAGCCCATGTTTTGACAATTGCTTGTGCAACCATCAGGCTGATTTGAGAAATCAGTATTGGATAATAAAAGGAATCATGGGGAGAGACATTCTTTCTGATCTGATAAGATCATAACCTCCTAATAATTGCTGTGATGGAGAAAACCTGAGAAGACTCTCACTATGAATTAGAGAGTGACACACAGAGTTCATTCACTGATCACAGATGTTATTGGGTCCAATATTGTACCAGCTGTCTTTGCCCTGTATTTGACAACTGTATCCTTACAACCAAGTAGTCTTTTACATCCTTTGGGGTATAGGGGCATGTCTACCATAGTCATGTCTACCATGCAGATACCTAGGTTTAGGATAGAGGTCGCAGTCCCTCCTCAGACATCCACATCTCTGCTACTTAAGGTCTTCTACAAAAATCATAGTATGTTAGAATGGAAAAGGACTAGGGAAATCATTTAGTCCAAAATTTTCATTTTACTGATTAGAAAACTGAGACAGAGAGATTAAATGAAATGTTCACAGTCCAATAGACAACTAGTAACAGAGTCTGAATTGGAAGCAAGTCCTGGGCCAGTGCTTTTTCTACCCCCACCATGTTGCTTTATGTTTAAGCTAACTTAATGCCTTCCTTTCTTTTCCTCACCCATCCATTAGTCCAAACTAAGGCAAAAACAATTTTAAAAAATTACTTCATTAAATTATATGCAAAGAACAGGTGTGCTGCTAAATGAAGGTTAAAACCTTTAGTTCTTCTAAAAGTAAGACACAATTTAAAGTTTAATATGCATTATTTACATTTTCTCCATTAACTTTCTTAAGTCTAGATAATCAACCAAACAATAAATATAGGCCTAGTTTGTAGATTTACTAATTTCCATTGTAGAAATAATCTCACTGAAATTTTCACAATTGACTCTTGTGATGTGGTTCAAATTGGTTCCAGTCAGCTTCTGCAATAAATAAACATCCACATCCACTTACCTATACACACACTCATACTCACATATGTATATATATACTTGTATGTATACACATAGATTCCTATGTGCATACATTTGTGTATGTACATATTTTCTATAAATGTATACATGTCTATATATTGTAAATATATGAATATGTATATATATATATTCTTTAAAAACATTTATGTAACAGAAGTTCACAGTTTCTAATACAATCCTCTTCTTATTCCTGGAATATTGAAATGTTTGTGTTTGGTGATAACTGTTAAGGTTACAATAAAAAAATCTAAGAAAAATCATAATTTGTCATCTCATTATCCTTTTTGATTTTTTTTCAAAGAACTGGCAGAGTGTTATTTTGCCTGAAAAGTGTGTCTTTCTTAGACTCCTTTGTTTTGCAGTCTTTTCCCACATCTGCTCCCCACTGCTTATGTGCAAATCTTATTAAAACTTGCATTAATATTGAGCAGATACTACAGTCACAATAAGGAAGTTCAGAGATAATGCTGACCTAGATTGTGAAGACTTACTGACCCACACCGTGGAACCTTTTGACAAAAATGACCCTGACACAGTGATTGTTTTTCAGAATCTCACCTAATTCAGTTATAGAATTTAGTTCTATTATCTAAAATTTAATATTTGTTTGTCTACATTCTTGAACCTGTGGGAATTTTAGGTTCAATTCCAATTTCTTTATTCTATTGGTCAATGTATTTCTGTCAAATGTTGATTTTCATATGTTCCTCTTAATAAGTCTTGGGAATGCTGCAAATTTCTCTCAAGGGGAGACTTTCTTTTCTCCTCACCTAGCTGAGGTTGAAGACCTGTGTTCATTACTCAATACTGATTTTTTAGCTAATCATTTAATTAATCAATGGTAAAAAGTGTTCTCTGAGTCAGATTTTTGCCTTCGTCAATAGGGATCCAATCTGTTTGCCGTCTTCTAACTTATACTGATTCCTTTTTAAGCAGATTCCTTAATCTGTGAGGTTATTTGAACAATAATCATGGCAGTCCAAAACTGGAATAAACCTTTGTTGTTTTTCAGTCATTTCAGTTGTGGGTAGGAATTGATTCTGAAGCCCTTTTCAATTTTACTCCACTGCCTCCTGCAAAATGATATAAATTTATTTAGTTTTTTTATTCTTTATTTAAAATTTTTTACTAGTTATATGCAAAAACAAGTTTCAACATTCACTTTCAAAATCTTGAGTTCTGAATTCTCTCCCCAACTTCCACCCCACTCCCATTCCTGAGAAAATAAGTGACTAGATATAGGCTAAAAATGTGTAATCATGAAAAATATTACTACAATCATCATGTTTTAAAAGTAAACATAACTCTTCCCCAAAAACAAAGAAATCTCAAGAAAAAATAAAAGGAAAAAAAGCATGATTCTATCTGTATTCAAACATCATCAGCTCTGTTTTTGGGATGGATAGAATTTTTTATCATAAGTCCTTCAGAGTTATCTTGTGTTGCATTGTTGAGAAAAGGTAGATTACTCACAGATGATCATCCTGCAATATTGCTTTTATTTTGTATACAGTACATTTCTCATTGTATCTACTCATGCAAGTTTTTTTTTTACTGAGAGTATCCTGTTCATCACTGCCCATAACAGAACAGTATTTCATCTCAATCACATATCATTTATTTAGTCATTCTCCAATCACTGAGTGTTCCCTCAATCTTCAGTTCCCTGACACCAGAAAAAAAACTACTACATTTCTATACATATAGGTTCTTTTCTTCCTTTATTTCATCTTTTCTGGAATATAGAGTCAAAGGGTAGGCAGGGTTTTATAATCCTTTGGGCACAGTTCCAAATTTCTCTACAGAATTGTTGAATCATTTCACAACTCCTCCAACAGTACATTGATATCTCTATTTTTCCCTACTTTGTTTTCAATATATCTGTCATTTTCTCTTGTCTTATTGGCCAATCCAATAGGTATAAGATAGTACCTCAGAGTTGTTCCAACCCTCCTTTCTCCTATCAGTAGTGAGTTAGGACATGTTTTTAAAATGATTTAAATACTCTTTCCCTTCAGTGAGGTGGCTGAGTGGTGGGCACAGTGTTGCAGAGATACAAATCTTTGTGAAGACCCTGATGGTCAAGACCATCACTCTTTAGGTTGAACCCAGTGATACTATTGATAGTGTTGAAGCCAAAATCCAGAATAAGGAAAGTATCCCAACAGATCAACGATGACTGATTTTTGTTGGGAAAACAGCTAGAAGATGGCCGGACTCTCTCTGACTACAACATTCAGAAAAAACACTGCACTTGGTGTTATGTCTTCATGGAGGCATCATTGAGCTTTCCCTTCAACAGCTGACCCAGAAGTACAACTGTGACAAGATGATCTACCTCAAGTGCTATGATCTCCTGCACCCCCCCCCATTGTAAACTGCTGTAAGAAGAAGTGCGGCCACACTAACCATCTGTGTCCCAAGAAGAACATCAAATAAAGACCAGTCATGGAGCTCAGCTTTGATTTGACTCCCTTGACTGAAATGCTCTTGAATAGTCTATTATAACAAGGCCTAGTTCTGGGTTTAATGGGGCTGTGATATTAATAAAATACCCTTTTAGTTGAAAAAGAAATGTTTTAAATAAATTACATTGATAAACTCGTTGAAAATTGTTCATATCTGTTGATCAGTTGGGGAGTGATTTTATTTTTTTTTATAAATTTGACTCAGTACTCTATGTTTTGAGAAATGAGGTTTTTATCAGAGAAACTTGTTTCAATATTTTCCCCCAACAATTACTCCTCATTGTTGAATGTGTTTCCTTCCCTCCTATTCCACCTACCCTCATTTATTCTATTCTCTCTTCTATCATGTCTCTCCTCAAAAGTATTTTGTATCTGAGTTCCCCCTTTCACAATCTTCCGTTCCTTCTATCACATAACATCCTCTCCCTTCCATTTCTCCCATCCCATTTTTCTCCCATTTTCCTCTAGGGTAAGATAGATTTCTATAGCCAATGGAATGTGGCTATTATTCCCTTTCTGAGCCATTTACAATTAGATTAAGGCTCACTCCCCCTTACTTTCCTCCTCTTCCACTCCACTGCAAAAGTTTTTTCTTGCTTCTCTTATGTAAAATAATATACTCCATTCTACCTCTCCTTTTTCTTTCTCCCAGTACTTTCTTCATTCACCCATTAATTTGATATTTTTAATTGATTAAACCTTCAAATTCAATCCCCACCTGTGTCTTGTCTATGTGCCCTAATAAATGAAAAAGTTCATATCATCTTTTCTGAAGGAATATAAGTGGTTCAGCATCATTAAGTCCCTTATGATTTTTCTTTCTTGTTTACCTTTTTATTCTTCACTTGAATTTTGTATCTGAAGATAAAATTTTCTGCTCAACTCTTGTCATTTCATCAGGAAAGCTTGAAACTTCCCTATTTCACTGAATGTCCATCTTTTCCATAGAGTATGTCATTGGGGAGTTGATTCTTGGATATAATCCAAGATCTCTTAATATAGAAGCTGCAAAATGTTGTGAAAATATGATTGTGGCTCCATGATATTTGAATTGTTTATTTCTGGCTGCCTGCAATATTTTCTCCATAACTTGGGAATTCTGAAATTTGGTTATAATATTCCTGGCAGTTTTCATGTTGGGATATCTTTCAGGAGGCGATTTGGAGTATTCTTTTAATTTCTATATTACCCTGTGCTTCTAGAATATCAGGGCAATTTTCCTTGATAATTTTTTGAAAAATGACACCTAGGCTCTTTTTTTTGGTCATGGCATTCAAGTAGACCAATAATTTTTAAATTATCTCTTCTAGATCTATTTTTCAGGTTAGTTGTTTTTTCAAGGAGATATTTTAAATTTTCTTCTAATTTTTCATTCTTTTGATTTTGTTTTATTGTTTCTTGCTCTCTCACAGTCATAGGCTTCCCTTTACACCATTTTAAAAGTTTAATGAATTTTAAAGAATTTTGAGGAATTTTTAAAGCATTCTTCTCATCATTGGCTTTTTGGATCTTTTCTTCTGTTTGGCCCAGTTTGGTTTTTAAGATATTATTTTCTTCATTATTTTTTATCTTCCCCAAGCTGCTGACTTTATTTTTATTTCTCTTCCCAATTTTTGCTCTACCTCCCTCCCTTGATTTTCAAAACCTTTTTTGAGCTCTTCCATGATCTGAGATAAATTCATATTTTTATTGGGGACTTTGGATACAGAAGCTTTGACTTTATCTTATTCTGAGTGTTTATTTTAATCCTCCATATGATTGAAGTAATTGTCTATGTTCAAATTTTTTTCTGTTGTTTTTTCTTTTCCTCAGTCTATGACTTGATTTTAACTCTTTGTTAAGATGGGGCTCTTCTTCCAGGGTGAAGGATGTACTGTCCTAAGGTTTTGAGGGTTTTGTAGCTATTTTCAGAGATACTTTTATGAACCTGCAAGTTTTCAATTCCTCCAAGGTCTTATGAAAGGCAATGACTGCTTTCCTGACTTGTGATCTGATCTGTGGGTGACCACAAGTGCTCCTTTCTGCCCTGGAACTGAGGGAAGGCTCCCCAGTCTTCTAAGGCAGTACTCTATTTTTCTTCTACACCTTTTCTTGAGACTGAGGTCCCAGACAGCAATTCAGATCTGAGTATGAGGAAAGCAACAGAGTCCTGTCTCAGAGATATCAAAGAGACCTTTGCAATCTCCCTGAATTCTCTTACCATCTTTGTGGGCTGAGCACTGCCAGAAGCAGCTGCTGGGTGGCTCTTGAGTCCTGCTCCTGGTCCATTGGGGTTGGGTCTGTGCTACTGAAACCTACACAGTGGACTGGGCTGCTCTCCCTTTTACCCTGGTGCAGCAGAGTTTTCTTGATATCTTGTCCTTGGCAATTCCCTAGGTTGAGATGTGTGGAAACTGCTATCCTGGTGCCTGACCCAGGAGCCCCACAGTCTGTTCCTGGATGATTGGAGCTGATTCCCTCCAGTCCAGGTTGCACTGTGAGTTCTTTCTAATCCCTTCCTGTGGATCTACCAAGTTATTTTGGGCTTTAAAATTGTGTCACTCAGTCTTTTTGTGAGTTCTGCCACTCTAGAATTTATTTAATAGCATTAAATAAAGGTATTTGGAATGGTTGGGGGAGAGCTCAGGTAAGTTTCTGCCTTTACTCAGTTATCTTGGCTGTATCCTTGTCACCATGTAATGGTATGCCACAGTGAAAAGAAGCATCCTCTTATAAGCCTTCCCAACTTGGTTCCAACTTACTAACCTCTCTAGCTTTATAACCCATTCCCTGCCACCAGCACAGTTCAAAAGCACACAATTTAGTTCTTATTGCCTTGAAATAAAATTGCTAGAACTTTGAAATAGCTCTCTTTTCTGGGAGCTAATCTGTGATCAACAAAGCCTCCAACATTCTCATGAGGTTTGATCACAACTAATGCCAAAGCACTTAGCTCTTCAACTGCCCACCCACTTGATATAACCTTTGGTGCCCTAAAGTGATGCTATTCAGAGTGTTTTTCTATGCAGAAGACTGAGGCTGGAGAAACCAATGTAGAATTGAAAGTCCCTTCCCTGTTAGTTAGGCATAAAATTTTTTCTTTAGGTAATGAAAGCTTAGCCTGCAGATTTGTTGCTTGTCTTCCTGTGTTTTTGTCATAGAGTTAGCATAACAGATGTGTGTGTGTGTGTGTGTGTGTGTGTGTGTGTGTATAGTGTGTGTGTATGTGTAATCTTCAATTGAAACACACACTATTTCCAAATGCTGTACATCAGATTGGTCTATTTACTCCTATCATCTCCTGCTATAGATGTGGATTTGCTTATCTTTTAAAATTTTGCTTCATTGTATCCTTAAAACATTTTTTCCCTGCCTCTCTTTCAATTGCCCCATTATTGTACTATATGTGCAGTCATTTAAACAATAAGATGCTAATGTGTAGCATGGGGAGGTTGGCTGGTGGTTTTGCATATAGTATTCAACATAGTATTATGACAAACATACCAAACATTTATACAGTGCTTTAAGAATTGCAGAGTGTTTTTTATAACATGGGTGATTTCATTTGATTCTCACAATAGCCCTTTCATGAGTTCATTTTGCAGAGGATGACAGTGAGGTTTAAAGTCAAATAGTTGTTTAGCATCTGAGGGAGGATTTCAAGTTAGGTCTTCTTGATTCCAAGATCAGAACTCTGTCTGCTATGTCATATTACCAACCTGTGCTGATGATGTGGAAAGTATACATAGCAAAACTTCTAGGCATTTTCACTGGTTATCACTCATTCTTGAAATGTTTCTCCTTTCCTTCCTTATTCATCTTTCCCCTTCTTTTCTTTTTGCTCCTCTTCCCTATCACTTCTTGCCCTCTCCTTTCCATCCTTTTCTTCTCCTCCTTCCCTTCTTCTTCTCCCTCCTCCTCCTCATTTTACTCCTTCTTTTTCTTCTCATCTACATTCTCCTCTTCTTTCTCATCTCTGTCTCCCAGTTTTCCTGATTTCCTTCAAATCCTAGCTAAAATCTTACCTTCTTTAGGAAACCTTTCCTGATTCTTCTTAATTCTGATGCCTTCCTTCCATTGCTTATTTCTTATTCTGACAGAATACAATTCTTGAAGTACTGTATTTTTATTTCTCTTATATATAGCTTCCTGATTCCCCCTTTCAATTGAGAACTCTTCTTTTTTATATCCTCAGTACTTAGCATAGTAACTGGCATACAGTAGTTGTCTAACAAATGTTTTTTAACTGACTGATTAGTGTCAAAGATCGGGTATCAATCTATTGGGGTCCAATTTTCTAATGAATGGCTCACTAACCCAGTGAAGTCACTGTCTTTTTCCTCAGTTAGGAATATTTTTGTATAAAATCCATTCAAGAACATGTAAGATTTTTATGCAGTAATAGGTTCTATAAGGTAATTTTGTTCTGTTGATAAAGGTAAGAGGATATTATTACTTTTAATAGATGTCAGAGTAAGAAATGCTGCCTGTTAAATATACAAAGAAGCATGGGAAAAATATATGAACATATTAGAAGTGAAGAATCAATAAAATAATATACAAATGACAACAACAAGGTAAATGGACAGGACAGCAGCCACACAAAGGTCAAAATGAAACTGTGCTTTGCAATTTTGATGGCAATCTTGTCCCTGACGAAGAGAGGAGAAAACCAACTTCCCTCTTTTTTTTTCTTTTCATAGTATCCACATTATCAAATTGTTTCTTTATATTTTTTTATGGAGAGCAAGACTAATTTGTCTCTAAGGTAAGGCCTCTAAAATGCTAACAAAAGCTAAGACTTTTTGAGCATGAAAACACTCCAGAGGACTCAGTGGCGAAAGTCTCCATCTGCACCAGTAGCATTTTCCTTTCCTATTGTCTGTGGACACCTGCCTAGTCTTGTGTACCAACTGTGAGTAAAGTTAACATAATTTATCCATTCTTTCTTGTTTGTCCTTTTAGAATCATTTTAGGATGCCAGTCATTGAGTGAATAATTTAAATCCTTAGTTGAAGTCTGCTTAAGAAGGAAAAAAAGGCAGTCTATCTTCCCTCATTAAAAAAGAATGCTTTAGAATAATTCACTATTTAATTTTATTAATAGAATCTGTCTCATATGGGAAAAGTTTTAAGTCTTTCCTCACTTGCTTTCAATGGTTAATTCTACAGCTATCCTATCCAGAAGAAACCTAACTGTGACTCTTTCTAACTTTGGGACCACCTAGAAAAAAGAGCTTCAGCTAAGAAGGTGAGATGGTATTTTATTTGTGTTTAAAGAAATTTTAAAAATATATTTTTAAAACCTTAAAAAT
Organism: Macrotis lagotis; assembly: GCF_037893015.1. Classification (NCBI taxonomy): domain Eukaryota; kingdom Metazoa; phylum Chordata; class Mammalia; order Peramelemorphia; family Peramelidae; genus Macrotis; species Macrotis lagotis. The sequence goes on along the minus strand of NC_133666.1, from coordinate 544,250,783 downwards.
TATAGAAAGTAAATATAAAAGATGCAACATGGAATCTAAATTGTACATTTCTTTGTAAGGTTCATTACATGAAATCTGTTCTGTCTGAAGTTTACACAGGGGACTATTTGGAAGCAGTACATCAAAGTCAGGTCTATTTAATTTCTTCATGATTTTTTAATCCAATCTCCCAATGCTGACCCTCCCCCCTTCCAATCAACCCAATCGCTACTGTGCTTAAGGGAGCACATTTCATCTATGGAATACTTGCCACCTTATGTCATGTTGCTGAGAGATGATTTTTGAATCTTATTTTTAAATACTTGATAACACTGTTTTTCATTTCTTTTCTTCTTGTGCCAATTCACACAACAATGATACATATATCCCTATTTCTTATATTCTGTTCACCCTCAGTGTGAATAAAATTAAATAAAAGGTTTGCTCAAGGTAAATTTCCCAAAAAATAATTTGTAGAAAACAGCAATGCATTAGCTCAGATTACTGACCAATTTAATAGCCCCCTGCAGGACCTTGCTGTGCAAACAAACGCTTTGTTTAAATATTAAAAGGTCAATCTCTTGTTCACATTGCTGACAGAATATTAGAGAAGGTTGAAATGTAGTAGATCAGCTGTGACATAAGGTCCCACTAAGCCTGGTGTCACAATTGATGTTCTAGTTCTAGAGTTTTCCTTATCTCAGGATTTTTATATTTGTTTTTGGTTTTAAAAGTCACTCAGAGGTTGTGCTATAGAATAAGGAAATCAGTTCCAGGAAATTACTTTCTGCAAAATGATACTGGGACTATCAATTTGACTGTTGAATTCAATCCCAAGTTGACTTCCTTGACATATTCTAGAACACTTGTCAAAATTTTAGACTTATGGTTAATTTTTGACCAAACTTTAAAGCATCAAGGTTAAATGAGCGGGAAAAAGGAGTTCTCTGATTCTACCCTATCACTTCTCTTCAGCCATGTCATGCTTATCTTGAATGAATGGTGTCAAACACCTTAAGTGATGTAGTCTGTGGTTTTTCCTCACTTTTCTAAGAGAATGATCAGAGAAGTTTCCTAATTAAATGAAATACCTTAAAGAACCAAGAATCTTTATTTGAAACTTTGAAAAACATTTTCCCAGAGAAGATATAGACATGTCCATTGATCCTTTAATAAGAAGATTAAATTTTTGTTAAAATCTTGGACCTGGGGCAGCCCCAATATTAAATTAATTGGTTTTAAGTCATCTCTTGGTGATGTAATAATCATCAAATATTTAAAGCATTATTTTATAGAAGTGGGATTAGTCATGTTCTACTGCTTCACCAGCAATTTTAGAAACAATGTCTAGAACTAGTCTAAAAGCAAACAGGCTTGATGTCAGGAAAACTTCCCAATAATTTGAGTTATTTAAGAGTAAAATGAGCTGCTTTGGAAGGGAGTGAGTTTCCTTTCATGGAAAGTCTTTGAGTTAAGACAGTTTAACTGGTCAGGTAATTTGTGGAGGGAATTCTTGTTCAGGAAGACAGCAGGAAGTCTTGTCTCCTTTGATTGAAGATTCCTTGATAGCCTTAGACTGTCATCATTACCAATCTGAAACAAAAATAATGGAAAGTCCAAGTGCTCTATACTTGGCTATGTTCTGTCCAACCTTTCAACTCATAAGGAAAAAAAATTTGAACTAAAAGTAATTTAGTGGTCCTCTAGTCCCATCTCTTTATAGCTAAAGAAACTGAGGCTCAGTTTAAGGTCACACAGGTTGTTTCACAGCCAGAATTTGGACCCAGACTTTAAATTCAGCATGCTTTCTACTATGCCATAACAGGATGTTAAAAGATGTATTGCTTCAGAAGTAGTGAATTTTGTATTTTGTGGTTGGAAGCTACCTTACCATCCATAGGAAATGTTAAAATCATATTCATAACTTGAGCAAAAGTTGGACTAGTTAATCTTTGAGTTTTCTTCTAATTAAGGTGCTATGACTCTGGGCAGCTAGATGACTAGATGGCTAGAGCACCAACTCTGGAGTCAGGAGAACCTGAGTTCAAATTTGACCTCAGATGCTTGGCATTACTAGCTGTATGATCTTGGGCATATCCTTGCATCCAAGAACATCTCCAGTCATCCTGATTCATATCTGGTCACTGGACCCAGATGACTCTGGAGGAGAAAGTGAGGCTGGTGTTCTAGCACAGTACCCTCTCACTCAAATCCAATTTACATAAATGTCATGACATCACCGCCATGCTGTCATGTTCTTCTTTGAGAACAAAGAACAAAGAAACATCATCACAATAATTCCAGTCTAACTGGATTTTTGGTCTGTTTAGAGAATGTATCCTGCTTGGTAAACTATGAGGATTTAAGTTTCTCTGACATAGCCTGACTTTGCATCCCATTTTTTTCCGTGAGCGTCCACCCCAAATCACTCTAATGCTAGATTGATAGTTTTGATGATTTTTTTTTCACTTCAATCCAGGTCCTGGAAAACTTATTTCTCCTCCCACCTGATTCCACCCTGAGTTCACAAGGACTGGTAGGTAGCAGTTAGCTGATGACTGTTTGCTGAATTTAATTAAATCACATATTTATTCTCACATTAAGTAGGAGCAGTCAATCTTCTTATTATAATAGGATTTTATATATGTATATTTGTAGGACACAGAATGAAACAAACCTCTTAATGAGAAATTAGCAAGTGAAAAGTGGTGTTTTGAATCTCCACAGGCAGATTTCTAGCCAATGGTTAAACAAACCCTTGTCCTACCTGGACATTTCTCAACTCTTTTTTTGGATATGTTGCTTTCATGTGTGTTTGGGTGTGAATTTGTTTTAGCTGGTTAGAAAATTTGAGGAAAGAAAGTTGGGAGTTTAACAATAATTTCTATTTTACAGAAAACAGAACCCCCCCCCCCGGCCACCTATCCAAAAGTAATTTCATTATTGAGAGGAACTTTTATCTAAATAGAGACTTGGGAAACCACTCACTGAAGGCAATTAATCCTTTTAGAGGATTCTTCTAGCCATATTTACAAAGCCTGGTTTCCAAGAGCCAGTCATTGAAATAAGAAAATCACTTTATTGTAAGTTGTCTTGATACACTGATTCCCCTCTTCTCCCCATTTTAATATTCCAAGAAATGTATCACAGAGTTCTTCAAAACTTGTATATAAATCAAAGTCTTTCAGTTCAATTATAGAAGAGTTTTCACTTAAAAGAATTTTATTGTAGGTTAGTTTTGGAAAAGATGACAACTTTTGTAAAGTTCATATTCATTCTTCGGTTAATATTTTATCTGAATCTAGTTTTTCACATATAAATAGAAGCTACCTGTCACGGCATTTGAGATATTTTATTTGCAACATATCTTTTACTTATTAAATCTTGCATTTTGTCCTACCATCTTTGGAACAAAAGCTGCACTGTCCTTGAAAAGTTAAAAAACAAAACAAACAGAGCTTGAATTGAGTTATACATTGAATCTAGAATATTTACTTGGGAAATGTTGAAACACTGAAAGCTCCAAATGAATGTAAGCTACTTAAAGAAGGAAACCATTTTCTCTCTTGTCTTGGTATTTCTATTGACTAGCACTAGTGTTATTTGTTGTGTTTCATCATCTTGTCTTGTCTAGTCTTGTCTTGTCTTGTCTTGTCTTGTCTTGTCTTGTCTTGTCTTGTCTTGTCTTGTCTTGTCTTGTCTTGTCTTGTCTTGTCCTGTCCTGCCCTGTCTTGTCTTGTCTTGCCTTATCTCTCTTGGCTTGTTTTTGAGGATTCATCCTTCCTTGACTTCCACTGGAATTAGGAAACAGAACACAATGCATACATACATACATGCATGCATATATATATGTATATATATGTATATATACATATATATATATATATATATATGTATATGTAAAATCTCTTCTTCCTCCCTTTCCCTCTTCCCTGTTGGGGAAGAGAATTCTCATCTAAATCAATCTATGCATTGAAAAAGTCTAATATTATATTTGGTCCTTAACAATCAAATCTCTCCTCCCTCCTCTCTTCACCCATTTCTGAAAGAAGGAAGATAGGGGCATTCTCAAGAAATAACATTATTTGACTTTAGCTCTTGAACCCCTTTTCAAATGCCTTGGATCATTACCAGCAATATTCTGGCCAGAGCTTCAAGAGGAGTTAAAGTTGAAACTACATTAAACATAACAAGATGTCGCTTTTCCTGGATTATTCACCCCAGCAAGAACTGAGCAAGTTTGTCTAAGTGAAAACAGAACATGGTTCATTCTATTAACTAAAGGTCCCAAAGCAGCACACCAGTCATTGTTCTAAATTAGGTACTTGTGCTTTTGTATAGTTTCCCAAATGGAAAGGTACTTCATCAGTTCCTATAAGAACAATGACATTACACTGGCACTTTTAGTGGTAATACCTCCAATAATTTTCATCTTCAAGTATTTTCTCCCCCCCTGCCCCCCGAAAATGAACAACCTCTTTTTAACTTTGCATAATCAATCAATAAGTTCTAGCAGATTAGCCTGAGAACTTTGGAAATATTTATGATCTCTCTCTCTCTCTCTCTCTCTTCAAAATCTTCTTCTCTGTCAAAGCAAATATTTGTTCCTTCCCCATTCCCTTGTCTGCATTTCAAACCTTGGTATCCAAAGTTTCAACTTTAAGCTGCATTTATTGGTCTCAAGTTCCCACCCATTTGCTACAAGAAGGTTTGGCAACCACTGCTTATGCTATGATTTCACTCAATAGCTTCCCAAACACATTCAGTATGCAATAAATATGGAATACCCAGGTGTAAAATTGATATTTTGACATTAATATCTTACCAAATTATCTGCTTCCTATATAATTGTATTATATATAAAGTACAATTCAAAAAAATGGTTGGATAAAAAAATGTAGCTTTATCATCAGGGGTACCTTGTAAATCTGTGCTAAAAACCTGTAATTCAAAAGCTAGAGAATGTAAGAAGTATATTTTTACTTCTCCCATTCGAATAGAAAAACAGAGGAGAATAAGTAAAGGGACAGAGTGAAACTAATTTTTCTTTCATTTTTCATACCTGATTACAGTCAGGTACTAAAATGGCTCTATTTAGTTTCTTCTGAAATCCTTTAGAATTTTTTTATATATAATCTAAGCCAGCTGTTTTCTCTGAAGAGCAGCCTGGAAAAGAAATATTGTTTAGTTAATCCTTTCTCAAGCCCATACATTCTTGGGGTTAGGCCCATTGAAGATGGGAATGATTCACATACTTGTTTATTCCAAAAACGTTCTTGTTTCTTTTTACTTTCTTCTCCAGAAACCAAACTGTTTCCAGAATAGCAGGTAATAGCAACATATCCAGGTAATGATAAGCATATTTGGACAAATTAATTTTTTCAAGCTTAGGTTTGTTTTTCTTTTAAAAGCATTCTGCTTCAAGTTAAATTAAAAATACTGTAATGATGATGATGATGATGGCAAAGATGATGATAAATAAACCCCATAGAAAAGCTTAATGTTGATTTCTTATTTTGTCTCCTTCATTTAGATCTGTTGTCTCACTCAGAAGGCAAATCAAATCTCTTTATATTTTAAAAAATAGTGATTCTCCCTAGTAGTACAAAATTCTGCCCTTGTTTCAGGCTAACTTTCAGTTTCAACTATATTGCTCATATCTAGCAAAAACTTTGACTCTAGGGGTCAGAAATGATTTCTTTGGCTTTAATTAGATGCCTTTATGGCCCAGATTGTAAACTGAGATAAATACAAGATAAAAGTTCTATACAGAAACACGTGGTTTTTCTACTGGATTTGGTACAATGGAAAGAAGCACTGCTCCAGTTAGAGAAACTAGGTTCAAATTCTATCTCTGATCTTTCATAAGTCACTTAACCTTTTGGGCTTCATTTTTTTTTCATTTTTCAAGTGACAATATTAGATGGGTCAAATCTATGATCCTATAACTGTTTGGTGCAAGATTGCCTTAAATTATATAGTGATAATGAATGAATTTATGAGCATATTTAAATAATCCAACAGATAATCCAACTTTTAATGAGTCAATGGAAATTTTGAATTATAGAAACTGTCAGTCTAGATGTAGACATTGGTATCAGATGAGTGTCATGGTTTGCTGTTTGTCCAAAAATAAAGCTGTCCTTCCTTAAAATCCTGTGACTATGTTGACCAGCTTTTTATTTTAAGTTATCTGTGACATGAAAAGTCAAAACTGTTAAAGTCTTTAACTTCTAGATTTGCAAAATATATGTCTATGCTGAGGAGTAAATTACTAGCATGTTTTCTAGTTAAATCAAACACTGGACAGCTATTGCTGTAAAATTGGCAATAAAGTTTTAATAGCATGCCATAAATAGAAATCTCCGTATGGACTGATAAAAGACAGTTCTTCATTGCTTATTGTTAATTTATTTCTGGCTTTCCAATTCTATTTCCTAACACTACATATTCAAGATGATGATGGTGATGATGATGAAAATTATGACAATAATAAAAATAGATCATAATTCTATAGCAATTTGAGGTATGCAAAGTGCTTAACATGCATATATTATTTCACTTAATCTTCACAGAAATGCTGTGGGATAGGTGATACCCCTTCTTTATATGTGAGGAATTTTTTAGGGGTTCAGGACTTAGTGATACAATGCTACAGTGTTTGAGGCAGCATTTTAATCCATGTCTTTTGATCCTAAGCCATGAGATAATTTACTGTGAATATAAGCATACTCAAAACGTCAAACCTTTGAGGTCCCTTGACTTTCACTGATGTGACTACTTCATCCAGTGTTTCATATCATAATCTATTTCTTGAGTATCACAAATTGAACTAATGGAAACTGAATGTTCTATTGGTATGCCAATCTCAGGATGTGTAAAACAGAACTCGTTGATTTGTCTCTGAAACTACTTTACTTCCTAATTTTCCTGTATCCATTGAAGATTTATATTTCAGTTATCTTTGATTACTCCCTCTCCCTCACCACCCAATATTTGTCTTTTCCCCATCTATCATTCACAAGGTCACAACACAAGTTCAGACCTTTATCATCTCTTACTTAGGCAGGACAATGTGTTTCAAAGAGTCAAGAAATATTTTTAAATGCCAATATATTTCAGAGACTTTGAGAATATAAAAGAAGTGAAAGATATTTCCTGCCCTCAAGGAGCTTATAGTATAATGGGGGAGTGACAATAAGAGAATATCTAGAGTTATCTAGAGGAGAAATAGGGAGTAATTAATGAAGGGGAGCCATCAGAATTACGAAAGATTAGGAAAGATTTCCAATAGAAGACAGGATTACTTGGGACCTAAAGGAAGTTAGGGAAGTTAGGGGGTAGAGTTGGGGAGGGCAGTGGGGACTATTGAGACAGTGCCTTGTTCCTAAAACAGCCAGGAGACCAATGTGACTGGATCAAAGAATATGTGTTGAGGAGCAAGGTATTATTAGAAGATTTGAAAGATTTCATTGTGTATTTACATAAAGTGTTTTTTAAATGAAAGACATTTTAAAGAGATGAACAGTTAGCTTCAAGTTCTGCAGTTCATAAGCATGGAGGGGAAATTTGCCATCAAGTGGATTTCTTCTGGGTGGTGCTGGGTGCTTACGCAACTGAACTGAGAATAGGTGTAGCAGCTGGGAATGAGTTTGAATGCCAAACAGAGCACTTTTTAAATTGATCCTGGAGGCAATAAGGAGTCATTGCATTTATTGAGGAAGAGGGTAACATGGTCAGACCTGCTCTTTAGAAAAATCACTTTAGCTCAGAAAGACTTTAAGCAGGCAGACCTACAGGGGAAGTGATAGTATCAGAGAAGAGAAGAGGGAATATTGGAAAAATGGTTATACAAAGGTGAAATTTACACACCTCTGAAACACCTTGGATGTAGGGGAAGGGGGAGGTGAGAAATTGTGAGTATCCAGTGGTATTTTTCTTGTGAACCTGAGGAATTAGGAAGCTGGTGCTGCCCATTACAGAAATGAAGGAGATTAGGAATTGGGGTGGAGGAGGGCTGAGGGAAAATATAATAAATTCTATTTTGGACTTGTTTACTTGGAGATTTCTGAAAGGTAGCTGGTGATGTGAGATTGAAGGTCAGCAGAGAGGCTGGAACCAAATAGACTGATTTGAAAATCATTAGCATAGAAATGATGCTGATGAGATCACTGAGTAGAGGGAGAAGAGGGCTGAAGATACAATCTATGTGTCTTAGAGATGTATAGTTCAGAGAAAAGAGGAGACAGAAACTTCAAGTTCAAATTTAGACTCATTGATTAATATTATGAACTTGAATAAGTAATTAAAACTCTCTAGACTTCAATGTTCTTATCTGTAAAAAAGGAGTTAGACTACATGATATTTGAAGTCCCTTACACTTTTTTATTATTTTATTTTTCCAAATACATGTTGTGAAAGTTTTTCCACATTCATTCATATGCCTATACATACTTTAAAGTTACAAAATTTCCTTCCTTCCTCCCTCCCTTCCCACACCCCTCCCCTTAGCAGTGAACAGTCAGGTTGATATTTTACATACACATTTGTGTTAAACATGTTTGAGGAAGTCATTTTTGGTATGTGGAATTGGATTAAGGGAAAGAAATACATAAGAAATATATATATTTTTAAAAGTGAATGTAGTATCCATCAGATTCTGAAGAATTTGTTTTGTTTTGTTTTGTTTTTTCTTCCTCTGGATGGGGATAGATAGCATTGTCCAAAGACAGTCTACCTTCCACTTCTAAATTTATGATTCTACTGCAATTTGTCATCACCTCTACACTGGTCTATTGCAATAGTTTTTTTTCCCTTTTAAAATAATCTTTTGTTATCTTTTGGTTTTTACATCATCATAGTTTTCTCCAGTGTCCCTTCTCCTACCTTCTAAAGAATCATCCCATTTATTAAAGAATGTATTTTGAAGACAAAAAAGAAAAAACATCTTTATATTTGCTCAATACATTGAAAAAGTCCTGAAACATGTACACTGTGCAATGTACAAACACCTTATGGACCTTCTGTCTCCATGAAGGGGTGTGTTGTGGGTTTCTTTTCTTATTTCCCTACTGAGTCATGCTTGATCTTTAAATTTTATTCAATTCAGTTTTGAATTTTACGCTTGCATGTGATTGTTTCTTTCCTGTTATACATTGATGTGTATATTGTTTTCTTGGTTCTATTGATTTTACTCTGCATCAGGTTTTGTAGATCGTTCTATACTTTTCTGTATTCAATATACAAATAATTTCTCACGGCATGTATTCATGAAGCACATGTAGTAGTATGTACTCATGTGGCACAATTCCTTTAGCTCTTCCACTTCTAAACTTAGGACCCTTTTTCAGTGTCTCATCATCTTTCTACTGCAATAACTTCTTCAGGGTCTTTTTGTCTCAGCTCTCCTCATTCTCTGACCTATCCCTCACCCAATAGTCATAGGTATGATCATGCTACTGCACTCAGTGTTTTCCTCATATCTCTAAAATTAAATAAAAATTTTGGAATTTAAAATCTTTGGTCAGGTTTATCTAGAGATAGCTAAATGCTACAGTGGATAGAACACTGAAACTAGAGTGGAAAGTCCTGAGTTCAGATTTAGCTTCATACATTTACTGGCTATTTGACACCAGGCAAATTCTTTAAGGTTATCTGTATCAGTTTCCTTATCTGTAAAACAGAGATGATGATGATGATGATGATGATGATATCTATCATTTTGGGTTTTCTGAAGATAAAAAAATAAAAATGAGTAAAATTTTATGTACATTTCAAAGCATCATATAAATGCTTGGGGTGGCTAGGTGACACATTAGATGATAGAGTGTTGGTTGACTTGGAGTCAGAAAGATTCATCTTCATGAGTTCAAATCTATTCTCAGACATTTACTAACTGTGTGATCCTGGGCAAGTCATTTGACCCTGTTTGTCTCAGTTTTCTCATATGTAAAAAGAACTGGAGAAGGAAATGGCGAACCATTCCAGTATCTTTGTCAAAAAAAATTCCACATGGGGTCATGAAGAGTCAGACATGACTAACAATATGCATGCTATTATTATTGTTGCTGTTACTGTTTTCCCCAGGTTCACTACCCATTTTGCTTTTCATGCAATCTTCAATCCAGTCTAATTGATTTTCTTGCAGTTCTTCACTCACACATGATACTTCATCAGCATCTTTGTGTCTCTGTGTACTTCCAAAGCATGAGCAAATGTCTAAGATAGATAGCTATATGGTCTATATGTCCTCTCACAATCCTTGTGTATTTATGCAGCATGATTAGACCCCAATAGTTGTAGTGGCTTCAGTATAAATCCCCTTTTTTGGCAAGATGAATGCAAGAAGCATATACTCTGATTTTTCTCTGGGAGCATATTTGCCATGTGACCCATGGCAGCAGATAGTTTGCAAAGTTAGGGAAACTGAAATAAGAGTGAATCTTGACTTGCCATCAGGCTAGGTCTAAAAGTATTTTAGAAAACAGAAATATTTTAGTGGTCAGAATTTATTAACAATGTCTACTACCAAAGTCATCATTTTCCAATTGAAATTAAATGAGCATGTATTTAATGCTTTCTATATGAAAAATCACAGTACTATGTCCTGCGAATACCATGACAAAAATGAAATGGTATCTGCCCTCATGAAGTTGATATTCTAGTGAAGGAAGCAGCAAGTTCACAGATATGCATATAGAAAAACATTTTCAAAGTGAAAACGAGATAATTTGGATTGGGAAAAACAGCACTAACAATTGGGGAGATTAAGAAATGTCTACTAGAGGATATGTCACTCAAGCTATATGTTGAATGAAGCTCGGCATTCTCAGGGACATAACTGAGAAGGTGTTCATTTAAGGCGTACTATATTTCAAGGGTACTATGTCCCATAGGATAATAGATCTAGAGCTGAAAGTGATCATAAAGGTCAGTCAGTTAAACTTCAAGTAAGAAATTGTGTAAAATATAAGAAATGTAAGAAATGTGCAAAATTTGAGGAAAATGAATATTTCTTGCAACAATTTTGAATCTAAAGGATTTAGAAGCAATCTTCCCCAATGCATTTGATATGAGTATTGTGGTATAGAGGACATTGGGGTAAGGGAATTTCCACACTGGGAATGCCATTACTGATGAGCTTACAGGTCCCAGCTTATCCCATTACACTGTGTGTGTGTGTGTGTGTATGTATGTATGTATGTATGTGTGTGTATCAACCAATCATGAAATCAAGATGATGAAGAAGATGATGTTTGTCCTTTGTTCTTGAAGCAGATCATGACAAGTATATAAATTGGATTTGAGTGAGGGGGGATGTGCTGTCACTAGCCTCACTTTCTCCTCTGGAACCGTTGGGATCCAGTGGTCAGATCTGAATCAGGATGACTGGAGATGACCTGGGGTATAAGATAATCAGTTAAGTGATTTACCCAATGTAAGGGACTGCTGTGTGTGGGAGTACTGGCCTGAGGGAGTAAACCTTTATCACCTGGTGTCCTAGAGCACCGAGTTGTTTTACTGGTTGATTGGAGAGTGCCATGGGAATGGGAGTGGACCAGGGACTGGAGAGGATATTTAAACACTTGTATTTTGTTTAAAAAATGGAGAACTTTCCATCTTTGTCTCCCGCCTCTTCAATATTTGTCTGAGTAAAGGATAAATTAGCCGGCAGGAACACAACAGCCTAAGGTCATATAGCTAGTAAGTGTCAAATGTCTAAAACCAGATTTAAACTACTGTCCTCCTGGCTCCAAGGCTGCTGCTCTATCCTGTTCATGAATAGTCATCTCAAGATGTACCTACAAGATATATATGGTATAAATGAGAGATATTCTTAGGGCAAAGGTACACGATAGAAAGGAGTGGGGAGAAAATTTAGCAGAAATGGAACTTGAGGTGTCCTGAAGGAAGCCAGGAGGCAGAAGCTAAAGAGGACAGTATTTTGGCATGGGGGTTAGTCAGAAGTAGAGTGAGTGGGTATCATGTAAAAGACCGAGTCTTACTGGATTATTAGAGTTTGTGGAGGGGAAAGTAATATGTAAGAAAACTGGAAAGGCAGGAAAGGCAAACAACTCTATGTTCATACCTACATACAGAAAATTAATAAATATTATATATGGAGAGATACATATTAAAACAATTAAAATCAGAATAAGAGTTAACTACAACCTCTGCATTTACATAGCCTACAACTGATCTAATACTAAGGAAAGTAGTTCTCCAATTTTCAGTATGGAGGAAGCCTTATTCACACACACACACACACACACACACACACACACTAGATTATTTTAAAAAACATTTTTTTTAATTGCTAAATGGATGGGTTCCAGCAAGATGGTTCTGACCTGAATGTTTGAATCAGGTTCCATGTTGACACAGCCTCCCTCAAATAGTACATATTATTCCCTTTCAAATGGAAGATCTGTAACCTAGGACTCTTAAAATGATTGGGAACAGGGAGAAGTTAGTTAGGCCTGAAGCAAGTTATAATCTGGGATGGGGATGCCAATTGACTTAATTTTCCCCAGACATAAAATGTAGTGAAAAATGAACATATGTAGATAAATAAATAGAAACCAATCATTCTATCACTCCACAAGCATTTATTAAACTCTTACTATGTTCCAAGATTTTTTTTAGAATAGCTTGGGGGGGTGGAATAAGAAAGACAAAATGTTTTGTTTCTGTCAACGAATTCATATAATTGGCTCAATTCTTCATTGTACTTTGCTCCTATACACTCAAGCTGAGAGTCTTCCTCTGTCATGTTCATCTAGAATAATTTTCTATTGATGGATAATCTGGGAAGTAATTTTATAGTCTCCTTTTCCCCCTCAACCTTTTTCTCTTTAAATACAGTAATTTTTCATTTTTTGTATAAACATTTTTCATTGCCAGATTCATGAATAAAAGATAACTGTTTCAAATGAAAATAGAAAGCAGACAGTTACACACACACACACACACACACACACACACACACACACACATGCACACACAATTAAAGCTTGTTAGGAGTCAATGAGGATATATTACCTAGAACAAGTTCTCCCCCCCCTTCCTTTCTAAAACCAAGTATTGATTGTTATGTTGTGCTATCTTTTGTTATAGATACTATGAATATTCTCAAGAGCTAAAGTGTATTCTAATACCTCTTTCCCAGTTCAATGCACTGTCTCAATGTACTCTAAAGGTTTTTTATAAACTGTCAGTTCTAATTAGCTTTTAATTAATTGCCTTTTTATTAATTAATTTTTTGTTCTTTTGACCTAATAATTATAAACCACATATCGTAGATTCTCAAGTGACACCATATTCATTGAGATCAGTCATGCAGTTTAGCAGAAGTTTGCCAGAAATAGTTACCCAGTTACATACAGATTAGCCTCATATATATGAATGATACAGTTCAAAATGGAATTTCATTTTTACTTATTTTATCCTGACAATAAAATATCCTGTCTTTGACTTTTTAATAAGGGCTTATTACAATGACCTGTCTGTTATTTGGGGAAAAAAATTTTCTCCATTGGGTCTGTTGAAGTTCATCTAGGTTCTTTCTTGTCTGATCTGAATTTCTTTGACCTGATTTTCTTAAGAGGAAAGGTTCATATCATTTTTTGTGCTGGTTCTATGGCACTATTTTCATGGAATTAAAACAAACTATAATTCTATTGGAAAATGTGCAGGAAAAATTTGGTTCTTCCTTAGTGAATGATTTGGGATCAAACAACCTGAACCTGAATCCTGGTTTTGTCGTGTACTATTTTTGTAACCTGGGGTAAGTTACTTACCTATGTGCCTCAGTTCCCTCATCTATAAAATGAGGGGCTTCCCAACTCTTATATCTATGAACCTATGATCCATGAGAAATAAATTTAGTTCATTTCACTTTCCTGTGAACAATTTAGAGAAAACTGAATTTCATGAATTCCATCCTCTGCTGCATGAAAATATTTCTATGAGTCCTGAGCTCTGCACATAGCAAATGACAGCTAGCATTGATATAGTGCCAGATATGTGTTAAGCATTAGCCAATATTAATGTTTTACAGGAAGCTAGGTGATGCAGAGAATAGAGTACTGAACTTGGAACTAGATTGAATCTGAGTTCAAATTCAGCCTCAGCTTCTTACTAGCTGTGTGTCTCTGGACAAATCACTTAATCTTGTTTGTCTTGTTTCCTCACCTGTAATATAAATTGGAGAAGGAAATGAGAAACCACTCCAGCATATTTACCAAGAAAACCCCTAAGGATTTGTTTCTTCTCAGCTCCCTGTATGGTAAAGAAGGGCTTTTTGGATGTTTGTTAAACTGAAATTAAGAGATTATAAGAAAAATTCACTTTTTCCTTTCTGCTGGCCATAAAGTATATGAATGACTTTTCAAATAATGGAACTCTCTTCTCTGTTTCTCTTTCTTCTCATTCTCTCTCTCTCTTCTTTTGTTCTTCTCTCCCCTCTTTCCTGTCTCTCTTCTCTCTTCCTTTTCCCTTTTCCTTTTTCTCTCCTTTCCTTCTCTCATTTTCCCTTCCTTTCTCCTTCCTTCTTATCCGCTTCCTGCCTCTCTTCTTCCCCTTTGCACTTCCCCTATTCAATTTGTTGCCAAGTCCTGTCAACTCTTCCTATAAAAAATCTCCTGTTTACAAACTCTTCTCTCCTCTGACCTCATTACCCTCACACCTGGACTAGTGCAATTAAACCTTTTGGCTGAACTCCCTATTCAAGTCTCTCTTTCAAGACAATTCTCCACTTATGTAGGAGAGTGATATTCCTACAGGGCAAGCCTATGTCATCTTCCAATTCAATAAACTCAAGTGGCTTCTTGTCTTTCACATATAAAGTCCTTTGGCTTCTAAAGCCTTTCGTGAATCTTTTTTCTTTCCACTTTTCTTATACTTTGCCCCCCTCATATTTTCTGCAATCTACTGACACTGACCTCTTCATTGCTCCTCAATGTGCCACTCCATGTACCTACATTGCCCATTTTCACTGGTTATTTCCTATACCTTAAAAGTATGTGCTCCCTCCATGTCCCTGCCTCCTCTTTTCCATAATTTCCCTAAAACCTTTGCTAAAGTTCTACTTTCTGCAAGAAGTCTTACCTGATTTATTTATAATGTTAATGCCTTCCTTCTGAAGTTATCACTAATTCATCCTCTACATAATATTTTTTCGATCTTCCTTGTGGGCAGGAATTGGTTTTGCTTTTCCTTGTTATCCCCAGTGATTAGTACAGTGCCTGGTGCATAACAAACACAATATTGTTTGCTTATTAAAATAATTAATATGTAATTATTTTCTATAGGATATAGTTCTTTCTTAATTTTAACCCATTATATAACACGTTCTTACCTAGGACAATAGAAAAAAGACTAGAATTAAAATATTTTATGATTTTAAAAAGTGATGATATACATATTTAAGCATGATGGCAGATAATCTATCAAATGCAACCTATCAAGTGTTAAAACAGTTGCCATTTTTTGAATTTGTACTCTTTGCAGACTTGTGCATATATATTCAGCTTTCAGAATACTTTCATAAATTGTAAGCAAACAAAAGAGGGTGAAAGCTTTTTAATAATGAAAATTGCATTTGTAAATGACCTCTAAAAGAATATAATAAATCTACAGCAGAGTCAATTATTACTCATGTTGTAAAATAGATTAATTTTAATTTAGTTGTTAATAAAGAGCTACACAACTAAAAGTATGTGCTATGTATTCAGAATAGCAAGGACCTTAGCCCAGCAGTTTGAAGCATAGACTGCATGGAGGGGAGTAATGTGCAAGAAGATTAGAAATGTTGCATAGGGTTAGATGTTAAAGAGATCTAAATGCCAGATAGAGGAATTTATATTTGAACATAGAGGCATTAAGGATCCCATATTATTTATAGGGGAGGGAAAGGGTGCTTTAGGAAGATCACTTTGGCAACTGAGAGGAGGATGGGATGAAGTAGGTAATGATTTAATGAAGAAAGGTCATTTAGAATAAAATGACAATAATACAATTGAGAGTTATGAGGGCCTGAAGGAGACTGGAGGCTTTTTGACTGGGGGAAGAAGACATTAACAAGATATAACAACAGATTGGATATATGGAATTTTGAGGATGATACCAAAATTTTGACCTGGATTAATGAAATGATGATGGTGCCCCTGACATCAATAGAGAAGCTAGGAAGAAGGGTGGATTATAGGGGGAATAAGATCAATTCTGTTCAATTAATGTCCTTCTTGTTTCTATTTATTTATTTATTTATGTTAAGAGGGACTTGCCCAAGTTCACACTGCTAGGCAATTATTAAATGTCTGAGACCACATTTGAACTCAGGTACTCCTGACTCCAGAGTCGGTGCTCTATCCACTGTGCTACCTTGATGCCCCCATCCTTCATATTTCTAATCAGAGCAAAAAAAAAAGTATGTAACAATTTTTCCTAAAGGTGTTTTTTATCTAAACTGTTCTCAGATTGGTATTCATGAGTAATAGAAACTATTTCTTTATGTAGTTATTGAATTGAGCATTATATCACCATAGGATCAAAGTATCATAGATATAGCCATGATCATTAGACACAGTTTACCAAAAAGATGGGGGAAAATATCTACTTTATAATATCATAGTTAGATGGATTCAGAACTTGTTAGTAAACCAATCTCAAAAAAGCCAGGATTAATAAATAGAAAGGAAATTTCTAGTGGACTGCCACAAAGATGTGTTCTTAAGTCTGTTGCTTTACATTTGCTTCATTGACCTAGATGAAGTCAGAGATTGCATGTTTTTCACACATGCCAATTTCATTAAGCTGGGAAGGATCACTAATACACCTGGTAAGAGAAATAGGGTAGAACTAGATCTCAAAAGGCTGGAACAATATGCCAAATCCAAAATCATGAAGTTTAACCAGAATAAATATAAAATACTCATGTAGATACAAAAAATTAATTGCACATGTACCTCTAAAATTTAGCTATTAAGGCAAGATGTAAGAAAAAGACTTGATAGTTTCAGTAGATTTTCAGTTTGAATCAACAGTGGTAAAGGGTCAGCAAAACAGCCAGTATGATTGTAAGTTGTGTTAATTAAAACTTATTAAGGATAAAGATCAATTGGCAAAAGTAGATTTTGGTTAGACATGAAGAAATTTCTTGATTCTTCACCTAAAGATTGATTCTGTGAGAGTAAAATTGGATATAGTGTACTTTTGACACTGCCTTGACCTCTTGAAAGAGAAGTGACTGGGGAACTAAACCAAATCAAACTGTCTCTTACTTATGATTCCTGGGGTGAGAGCTATTGGGATTGCTAGAGGATAATGGGAATACAGTCATTACTTAGACATTTTATTATTTATTATTCATTGATTTTATTGAGCCTATTATGAGTTAACAATAAAAATCAAAAAAACATGAACCATCTAAAAGAGGAATGGGTTGCCTCAAAATGTAGTGACTTTTCTGTCACTGATCGTCTTTAAGAAGGGGCTGGATTAATATTTATTGGGGAGATTTTTTGTGTGTGTGTGCATGTTTATGTGTGTAGTGAGTTTTCTGCTCAGATATGAACTATGTATGTGTGTATAGCAAATTTTTTCTCAGGTATGAACTTGGACCTCCCTTCCAACTATGAGCTTCTCTAACTATGAGCCTATAATTTGGTACCTATTACCACACTTGTGTCAATCTGTACTGATCTTCAGGATGACCAAAACCATGAGCTTGGTTACTACTCACTCTTTTCTTTTCCTGGACACAATCACAGATAAATGTTAAACATTAGTACTCCCAGTTTTGCACTTATATTGACCCATTGTATTGGCAATTAAATCCAAGAAGAGCATTCATGAAATGTATGGAAAAATAGGAACAAAGTTATTATCTCAATTGCTGACTCTTCCATTTAATCTCTAGTTTTATTCAATTTTTGAATATATTCACTAATTGAACTTTTTTAAATAATAAACTACATCACTGTTTTTGTTTTTTTGTCATTTTATTTGGTTTGATCAGGATTTGAACAGAACAACAAAGTACTATTCTCTTTTGTATGTTAAACAAAAAATTGATTTCTCTGATAATGATCTTTTGATCAAAAGGAAGAAGACTTTATATTTCAGTGATATTTTCTTTCTTATTGATTAGTCTGACTTCTTTTAAAACCCATCTTTCCATTTTAAAAAACCCTCCTATTGAGCAACTGCCACCTGAAAGACTTTATATCTTGATACTGAAGAGGATACAAAATAAGAAAAATGTAAAACCCTCAAGGAGTTGGCAACCTGATAATAAAACAAATAATTATAATACAAGTAAATATGTGATTACTAGTAGAGAGGTGTAGACATGTGCTAATTAGTGCAGAGGCAGGAGAAGTTGATTCCAGATGCAGGAATAATTCAGTATCATAAATGGAAATTTTAAAGGTATTACTAAAGAAAAAACAAAACCTCATGGTCTTGGTGTACCTATAGACAAATTCTAACTTTTAAAGAAGTACATATATTATTCTCAAAAATAGAGAAAGTTCCTACCAGATTTCTTTTATAAAACAGTGATAGCCCTAAAGCTACACCAGAAAGGACAAAGAAGGAAACTTATTGGTCACTATCACTAAACCACTAATGAACATTTATTCAAAAACTTGAATGAAATCCTACCAAATAGTGATTGATTCATGGGTAGCTTAACACTCGGATCTGAAAAGGGACCAGATCCTTCAACTGCTTCCTCTGCCTCCAAGTTCCATTGTAGGGTATTCTCTATACTTTCCCTCTCTTCATTTCCCACCCTTTCCCTCCTACTTTCAATCTCTCTCTCTCTCTCTCTCTCTCTCTCTCTCTCTCTCTCTCTCTCTCTCTCTCTCTCTCTCTCTCTCTCTCTCTCCCCCCCCTCTATTGCATCACCTTGATAGTCACTTGCAGTCCACCTTCTAAAACCAAGCTGCCCAATGTGCTTGTGATATGTCTGGTGACATTTTTGAATGAATGGAGAGGACCATCCATTTTGGGATACAGTTTGGGACTTTGCTGGTGACTTTCAGTTGAAGTAGAATCTACTATCCTTTAGTGCTTCAATTTCATAATTGGGTTATGAATCTGATATTCATGTTTGATATCAAGAATTCCATTCAGACTTCTAGAAAACATGTACCGGTGAGATAAGGTCTGTGCAGTGTCTTGTAAATTTTGCTGTTACATATAACATTCTTACATTTATTTCTTACCTTGGCTATCTATTTCTTTATAATTACATAGAGATCATATGTTGTTTGGTCACTTTGCTGATTATATAGGAAAAACCAAGCATTAAGCACTGACTATGTATGTGTCTGCACTATATTATCTCATTTGATCCACATACAACGATTTTGAGAGAAAGATGTAATCCTCATTTTACAGTTGAGGTAAAAGAGAGGTTAAGTAAACACTTTACCAGAGTCACACATTTAGTAAGTGTTTGAGACTAGATTGAATTAAGGTCTTCCTGACTGACTCCTGGAAGACTTCCTCACTCATTCCCCTGTGTCACTCTGAAGACAGAGCCAGGAGCAGAGAGTGGAAGTTTAGAAAAGGGAAACTGAGATTTGATGAAAAGGAAAATTAAAAAAAACAAAACTTCCTAACAATTAGAGTTGTCTAAAAATGGAGAGGTGGAAGATTCCTTTCTTCAAAAGTCTTTTAAGTAGAAGTTATATGGCCACCAATGATGTAGTGAGAATTCATGCTAAATTATCTGATAGGTATTTTGCCATGCTCCTCCTATTTTATACAAAATTACCCCTTTAGTCTAAATTTTTGTACTCAATTAGAGCTTCTGACATGGGACCTGGTTATTAAACATACCAACACACTCTTTCATAGCTCTATATCATGACCTTAGTTCAGTAGTACAGTAGATTTAAAGAATAAAGTCATCACCAGACTAGAGACTTAGAGCTACAGAAAGATGTTAATAATAATAATAAAGCCAATAAATTGCATTTAAATAGTGCTTTAGGGTTTCATATTTTTTTTTCTCATTTGGGCATCAGACCAACCCTACCTATATATTAGGACCAAGACACAGAAATTCATAGTTTCGAGGCCATTCAGGGCCCTTTCCACTGCATCATGAAAACCCACTACTTTCAGGAATCAGTGCCTCAGTTTGATAAAGCTATTGGTGCAAAATGATTTTTCATAGAAAGTTGTTGGAGCTGTTTTGTTTTCTTCTCCTTTTGTTTTGTAATCTCTCAACAATAGCCTAGAAAAACCAACATCCTAGCTCAGCCCATTATTACATCCTGCTTTAGTGGCAGGCAAATTCCATCCATCTAAACAGCTGAATGGAGTTCTCTTGTAATTTTAGAATAGAAATAAATTCCCCAGCTCTTGTCAGAGTGAATCTTTGGACACTTGGGGTTTCTAATCGACATCCTGAAGCAGCTAAAGCTAGAGATGCACTGTGAGGTACCTCACTCTAATTGCCCCAGTGCTGTATAAATCACAGCTTTCTGCCTGTCATTTTTCAAAGCCCCGTTGTGAATCCAAACCAGGTGACTATGTGGGGATGATCGAAAGCAAAGTGACAGAACACACCTGAGCTCCCATTTTGCTCGGGGCAGTGATTATTAATGTGAGAAATCCAGAGTGACGTGAAGTGGCCAGAGCACCAGAAGAATTTATTGCTTGCAGCTTGGCTGTCCCTTGGCCTTTGCCAGCTGTTCCACACCTGGAAGTGGAGAACAGAAACATCCCTCTTCAATTTATCTTTCCTGGACTTGTTGCTTATGGGACTCAGATGCCAGGTGATAGAGCTGGGAAGCAAAAGGGAGAAGTTCCACCTGTCAAGGTCTGAATTCCACAAGGATTCTCCCATCTCAGTCTGGTAGAGCACCAGTTGTTAACCACGCCCAAGGTTTATGAGTAAGTCATGAGGATAAATGAAACTCATTGGAAATTAGGTGATTTTAATACTAGAAAACTCTAGTTTTTCCCATTATCCTAATTTTTTTGTTCCTTAACTTTTATTGCTATCCATGTTATATTCATGAGATTTCTGATATTTATTTGTATCTGGGAACTAGCATATTTTATTTATTTACTATATTTTACAGATACTTTTTTTAAAAAGTGTCATGCAAATAAATGTTCAAACCAGTTTTTGGTGCAAACAGGGGAATAATATAATAAAGATAAAAGTAATATAAAAATAAAAATGTGTCATTTTGAGTATTTTGTTATTTTATGTTATTTTATTTAAAAATTTTAACTTTATTTTTATGTCTTGTTTTTAGATGAGATTATTTTCTCTCTGCCCAATATATTATCACTTATAACAAAGATTTTAAAAGTAGGAAAGAAAGCTTGGCAAAAATAATGGACACAATGAACATGTCTGATAATATATTAAATATTCATCCCGTATAGTCTTTTCAAGCTTTTCTATTAATGGAGGTGTATTTTCTTAACCCTTTTTCAGGGACCTCTAAGCTTATTTTTAATATTATTGTTTTACTCTGTTTTTGCAACAGGTTCATCTTCTCTCTCTGTCTCTGTCTAAATGTGTGTAGATGTTTATGTATATATAGATGTGTGTACACACACACACACACACACACACACATATATATACATATATACGTATATATATATATATACATATATATATATATGAAACATATGACCCCTCCCAATTTTTGCAAAAAAAGGAAAGAATGTATATTCTTGTCTATTTTCCTGGAGGCCAAGTTTGTCATTACAAATTTATAGCATTCTATTTTAATTGGTTGATGGTTTTTTCATTAACATTATTACAGTAATTTATATAGTTTTAATGATTCTGTTTATTTTACTTTGTATTTATTATTTCACACATTTTTCCATGATTCTCTAAATATTCTTCCCATTTTAAAATTTTTTCCAATTGATGGACATTTTTGCAGTTCTTTGCTATTATGAGAAACTTGGGAAATGATATTTAGAAAAAACTATTTCTAATAAAGGCCTCATTTCTCATATATATATATATATATATATATGTAGAATTGAGTAAAATTTATAAGAATTCCAATCATTCCCCATTAGATAAATGGTCAAAGGAGCTGAACAGCCTTGAGACAAAGATTTCAAAGCTATCCATAGTCATATGAAAAAATGCTATAAATTATTATTGAATAGAGAAATGCAAATTAAAGCAACTCCGAGATCCCTCTCATACCTATCAGATTGGCTAGCAGAGAAGAAAATGATAAATGTTGGAAGGGATCTGGGAAAAATGGGACACAAATGCAAAGTTAGTGGAGTTATGAACTAATTCAACAATTCTGGAGGGAAATTTGGAATTATGCCCAAAAGGCTATAGAACTCTATATACTCTGAATCAGCAATACCACTTCTAAGTCTATATTCCAAAGAGATTAAAAAGTGGGGAGTGGGATGGAAGAAGAACCTATATGTACAAAAATATTTTAGCAGCTTTTTTGTGGTGGTTAAACCTAGAAATCTAGCATATGCCTCTCAAATGGGAAATGACTGTGGGATATGATTATGACAGAATATTATTATAAGAAATGACAAGGAGGATATCAGAAAAATCTGGAAACACCTACATGAATTGATGCAAAGTAAAGGGAGCAGAACCAGGAAACCATTATACACAGAACCAGCATTATTGTATGTTGAAGAATTGTGAATGATTTAGTTATTTCCAGCAATACAATTATGCAAGATAATGCCAAAAGGACTCATGATGAAAAATTCTGTCTCTAGAGAAAAAAAAGTTATTTTCTGAAAACAGACTGAAGCATACTAATTTTTCCTTTTTCTTTGTTTCTTTGTTTTTATGTTTTTCCTTCTTGCCTCCCTTCCTTCTTCCCTCCCTTCCTTCTTCCCTCCCTCCCTCCCTCCCTCCCTTCCTTCCTTCCTTCCTTCCTTCCTTCCTTCCTTCCTTCCTTCCTTTTTCCTTTCCTTCTTTTCTTGTACAAAATGACTAATAGAGAAATGGTTTCCCTAATTATATGTGTATAAACTATAATAGATTGCATATCATCTCAGGGAGAGGGGATAGAAGGAAGAAATAGAATTTAGAACTCAATTTTTAAAAATTGCTAAAATTGTTTAACATGCAATTGGGGTTTTAAAAAGAAAATAAAAAATAAAAAATTACAACATCAATAATTTTGTTTCAGCATTCTCTGGCTCTTTGTGACTCTTTTGGGGGTTTTTCTAGACAAAGGTACTGGAGTGGTTTGCCATTTCCTTCTCCAGCTCATTGTATAGACTTTGTGCAACTCTGTTTAAATCCCATTCCACATTTGAATTCGGGTCTTCATAACTCCATACTTTGACTCTCTATCCATTGTGCCACTTAACTGCCCAAACTATAAAAATAACTAAAATTTATAAGGTGGTGTAAAGTCTACTAAATTCTTTGCATTTATTATTCTATTAACTTCTCACTACAACCCCATAAGGTAGGTGCTATTTGTATCCTCATTTTATAGGTGTGAAAACTGAAGCTGAGAAATCTTAAGTGATTTGCTCAGAGAGTCTAAGTAGGGATTTGAACTCAGATTTTCCTGATTCTAGGTTTTCCTGAACTGTAAGCTTTCTGTAATTGGACCCACAATGCCATGCTTCTTCTCTAAAGGCAGGATATGAAAAAATGGCAAATAATTTTGGAATTGCTATCCTCATACATGTTGCCATGTAGAACAGTATAAATTCATTGAAAGGCAAAAATTGTCATAGAGTCCCCAAAACTCAGAATCATAAATGATTTCTGAAGTTTACTACTATCTTCCTTGTTTCCTTTTCCCGATTACCACAGTGGTTTCCTGCTCAAAAAGAGCACTTAGTTAATATCTAAATTGTTCTCCCCCTTTAACTCCTCCTTCTGACTTTGATAGGTTCTTTTAATTTCTAAGTAAACTCCAGCCTTCCACAAGAAGTCTTCATCAACCCATGGTAAGTCTAGTGTCTATCCTTTGTTATTTTCTATCTATCCTGTATTTGTACACTCTTTCCTTTATTAGACTGCAAGCTTACTGAAGATAAGGAACTATTTTCTGCCTTTTTTTGGTATCACCACTATAGTATACACCTAATAAATGTTTATTGGTGAAAATTGGCTAGAAACCAAATCTTTGTTTTCTTTATCAAACCTCACTTGCTTGCTATATGAAGTTAGTTATAATATATAAACTAGATTCACTAGGAGAGATCTTCACTGGACACCTGAGCCAGCTGGAAGTTGTTTTCACCAGACTAATTGATTTTAAGCATCATTGCTTCTTCACAGCACACAATTATTCCCTGCTAAAACATGGGGAAAAGTAAAAGAAAATTGGCATGCATTCTCTTTGTCTTTCTGTCACTCTCTCCCCCTCCATCTCAGTCTCTTTGTTTATCTTTGTCTGTGTCACATACTCACATACACACAAAGAGACAGACAGATATGACAGGTACCCCCCACACACACACACACACCCACACCCAGGTACTTAGTACATTTATCCTCTCCTTCACTTCAAATCCTCTCCCCTACCTAGGCTGGAAAGATTTTGTGTAAGGTCAAGAGGCATCTGATTACACACAAAGAGTGTTGACAGTGGCTATCTCAAAGCAACATGGTGGCCAAACTTTGTTTGAAATTGTGAAATTAATAGCCACTTGACTTATCTGTCTGTGAAATTTTTATTAACTAAGAGAGTGAAGATCCAAGGTTTCCTCTATTGTGACACGGAAGCTGTACTAGCGTTATTGTCCTTCATAAAAGACATGCTATAGAGCTGGTAGCAATTATTACCCTAGTACTTAATTAGCATATGATTCTTCTCACCTGTCATGTAGTTTAACTCCTGAGCCCAATTCTGTGGAATTAAGCTATGTGTTTGGGGAAATAGGGAAAATCAAGTGTATCATAGCTGAAAGGGACTAAGTACTCTCCTCAGGCATGACCCAGGGCAGTGTTCTGTGTGAGCTTAGCTTATACTTGGCACTATTTCCTTTTTTCCACCTTTTCCTCCACACTCTTATCTCCTCAGAGACTCACAGTCCTCATCCCTCACTAGTTTCTCAGGATCTCTTAATGGAGCATCCTAGTCAGGTCAACTCTCCTTGGTCTGTAGCCTGTCACTATGAAACCTGTTTCCACTTCCATTACATTCATGTACCACATTGTGTATAGGCATCCTCCAACAAATGGGCAAATTTACCCAGCTTCCAATTCTTTGGTATCATAAAAAATAGTGGTATAAATATTTTGATGCATTTGAGGACTTTCTTCTTATTAATGGCTTCCTTGTAAATAAGGCCATTGAACATTTGGTTCAAAGCGTATAGACATTTTAATTACTTTTGTTACATAATTCCAACTTGATTTCCTTTTTTTAAAGTTTTTTCCCCAAGGCAATGGGGTTAAGTGACTTGCCCAAGGTCACTCGGCTAGGTAGTTATTAAGTGTCTGAGACCAGATCTGAACTCAGGTACTACTGACTCCAAGGCCAGTGCTCTATCCACTGTGCAACCTAGGTGCCCCTCCAAATTGATATCCAAAATGTTTGTATAATCTCACAATCTACCAACAATTTTTTAGTATGTCTATCATTCTACAACCTCTCCAATTTTTTAATCATATACTATTTTTAATCATGTGATACTTATTAAT
The DNA here is from genome assembly GCF_037893015.1 of Macrotis lagotis. Classification (NCBI taxonomy): domain Eukaryota; kingdom Metazoa; phylum Chordata; class Mammalia; order Peramelemorphia; family Peramelidae; genus Macrotis; species Macrotis lagotis. Next base: position 544,225,147 of record NC_133666.1, on the reverse strand, counting down.
CAACTGACAATTTGCAGGGTAGGAAGTGAAACTTCAGGGTTATTTTGATTTACATTTTTCTTAATATAAGTGATTTGTACATTTTGTCATGTATATGTGAATACTTTGCACTTCTTTAAGGTTAAGATAAAAAATAGGAAAATAAGAAAATATCATTATTATAGATGATTTTTTCTTTCCTTTCTTTTTTTTTTAGGTTTTTTTTTTGCAAGGCAAATGGGGTTAAGTGGCTTGCCCAAGGCCACACAGCTAGGTAATTATTAAATGTCTGAGACCGGATTTGAACCCAGGTACTCCTGACTCCAAGGCCGGGTGCTTTATCTACTATGCCACCTAGCCACCCCTATAGATGACTTTTTCAAAGAAACGGGAGACCTAGAAGCTGATCAGTAGGGGAAAGAGCAGATGGGTCTTCCTCTTAGAAGGGCATGAGATAAACACTGGCTGCCCTACCTCAGTTGAGGAGCATAGATGGCACATTGCCCCCTTGATCTGCCTAGAGTGGCAGGGTTGAGGGTCCCTCTAACTTTTATCCTCTTTTTACTGCTTCAAGGAAGACAAAAGTCTGGGATGGCAAGTAGGGGTGGTCTTAAGGTGCTTCTTCTGATGTACCTGTTTTATCAAAGTATGAAGACCAATTCAGCATTGTGCTGGGGTTCCTGGTGAAGGTTCCTGGGAATTAGCATTCCTTGTTTGCCACAGTCTTTGCTACAGATAGGATCCAGAAGTACTTTGCTCCTTCCCCAGGTACAGGTGTCAAGCAGTAGTTACTGGCTCTTAGGACAAGACCTGGACAGGGGGGTACTGGGTCCTCAAAGGCCCATCCCTCAGACTGATGAAGCATTTTTTCCTTACTTAATCAAATTTGTTTCCTGCTGCTCTGCACTTTGCAGTCAGATTGATTTTTTCATCATCCTTCACGATTACTATGCTTGTTTTATTTTGTCTTTGCTCGAGTTTTCCTTTATCTGAAATTTCATTTTTTAATTCAATTTATTTTCATTCTTTAGTACTTATCACAAGTCCCCCTAATATGGGACTACAGTATACTACATCAACTACACTAGTTCCTATCATACTTTCCCTTCTGAGAATTCCTGTTATACTTATAATGAATATCACATAGCTTAATGATTGAGCATAGCTTTTGGGGGTGGGGTGGGGATATTATATATGTTAATCACCTCCCTCAGGTAGATTGTAATTTCCTCAAATTATATCATATATTTCTTTTACATTAAAACCTCTGTGCTTTAGAGTATATTATGGGCTACATAATAGCTATATACAAAATATGATTTGAACCATTGCCCATATAACTCCACAATTGTATAAGGCAGACACTTGACAAACTCATTTTTAAAAATGCATACAATAGATGCTTCCCATGTGAAATGTATATATTCATTCACCTTAGATGTCTAAAAATAGAAAATAGCAAATAGCTCAGATTGGTAGGTAGCCTTAGGATCTTTGCTAAGTGTCTTTTGGGGACTATGAAATGGACTCAGCTCATGAAAATTTCTTTTAACCTCTCACTGAAGTCTCCAAAGAACATTCAAGGGCTATGTTAATATCTAAAAACAGGCATATGCATACACATTCTCTTTCATACATTTTTTTTTATTCCTTATATGTTTACTAGTCATCTTCCTCTATAACTTCACTTTCCTTCATTTCTATTCTCAATTTAATAATTGGTTCCACTCTATACTACCTTCTACTCTTGAGTTTCTTGCTGACACACCTCCTCACAGAATTGCTTGCCAATAAAGTTTTTCCTGACACCAACCATGGATTACTCCCATAATCCAGTTCTGTTGTTCCTATTCACAGGCTATTCAATGAAGTTGGAGAAAGTTCCTGGATTTAGACATAATAAGAGTGACATCACTATAAATTTGTGTTACCTAATCTCATTAGACTCACCAAATCAAGGCATTTATTTTTATTCCTCCATAATTTATTATCACTTTTCAAACATAGTTATTTTAAACCTCTTCTCTCATCAAGCCTCCTTTACCATCCTTATCTAACCCATTCATCTATCACAGAGGGAAAAATGACCATTAATCTTGAGCTTTCTCTTCTTTCCTTTGTGGCATCTCAAAACCCCTTTATACCACCTCTCATTTCATACATTACTCAAGTCTCTGATGATCCTTTTCTTCATTAAAACCCAACAGATCGACAAGTACCCTTGATACCATCCCTTTTCCCCTCTTATGTACTAATTTGAATCTATAAATCATTATCTTTTTTCTATTCTTCAACTTTTCCATTTCTGAATCATATACTACTGCCTAAAAACAGATCCAAATTTCCCTATCCTTTAAAATTCTCAGATGCTATCTCCTGAAGTTTAGTCCTAAATCATTCTCCTTTCTCACAGCCAAACTCTTAGAATAAATTATCTAAATTTGTTATTGACATGTTCTCTCCTCTCATTTATTTCTCAACACTTTGCATTTTGCTTTCTTTATTTCATCTTTCAAATGAAATTGCCTTTTATAAAGTCATCAGTGATCCTTAATTGCTAAATCTGATGACTTTTTATCAATCCTTATACTGTCTTACCTTTCTGGGGCATTTGTATTGTTGAACACCCTCTTCTTCTGAAGACTATTTCCTCCCTCGCTTTTGGTGACACTGCTTTTTCCTGATTCTTTTCCTACACATCTGACTATTCTTTTCTAGATCAACAGGATCATCATTTACACCTTTATATCTAACCATGTCCGGACTTCAAAATCTTAGGTTCATTTTTTTTCTCTTACTAAACTTGCTCACTTGGAGACTTCATTAGCTCCTGTGAATTTAGTTATCATCCCTACGCAGGAGACTCTGAAATCAATATATCTAGCTTCATTTTATTTACTGGCTTCCAGTCAAATGTCCCCACCTTCCTAGTGGACATTTCAAACTAAATGTCCTATAAAGTCCTTAAATTTACCATGTCCCAAACAGAATTTATTATCTTCTCTGGTATCCAACCCATCCCTCTTCTGAATCTCCTTATTTCTGTAGGGTGTATCTTTTCCATTCTAGTAACTCAGGTTCAAATCATCAGTGTCATCTTCAACTCCCCATTCTACATTGTATCATATGTATGGTCAGATGCCAAATTTATCATTTATAGCTCCATAATATTTCTTAAGTATAGTGATCCTGTTCTGCCAACTCACACAGCCACCAGTTATTGCATGTCCTCATTACCTTACAGACTAGTAGAAAAGAATAATCTCTACTCCGGAGTCAGAGTTCAAAGTTCAGATTCTATCTCTGATATATCACCCATGTTAACTTGGGCAAATTATTTAGCCTCTATGAGCCTAAGTCTTTTCAGGTATAAAATGAGGAAATTGGTCTAGATAGCTTTTGAGGTCTCTTAGATCTCTCTGGGTTGATGAAACTATGAATATTGCAACAGCTTTCCCAATTGTTTTCCCTACCTTTCATCTCTCTTGATTTTAAATGATTCTTCTAAATCAAAAATCTGACAAAATAACTCTCTACCAATAAACTTCAATGGCTTACTATTATCATTTGGATCAACCTTTTCATACATTACTTCCCTTGAAATACCCAATAACCCAACTAAACTGTTTTGTTTATGTTGCTGCTTTAGCAAATGATGCTTCATTTCCCATGTCCATGCATTTCACTGATTGTTTCCATGCTGATAACACACTCTCTTCCTCATTCTCCCAGTTATTAGAGTCCTAATAACATATACAATGAGTCAGTTAGTATTTACTAATCCTTTACTATGTACCAGATCTTGTTCATTGGTAAAAAAAAAATGAGAAATAGCATATTGTATAAAAGGGTCATTAAGAGGGTTGGTATGAGACATAAAGGGTGACTCATAGATAAAGTAATAGCCCAAGAAATACTCTATCTATCAGATCTATGGAAAGGGGACAAATTTATGACCAAACAAGAAATTTTTATAAACTGTAAAATAAATGATTTTGACTATTTTATATTAAAAAGGTTTTGCATTAATAAAATCAATGCTGCCAAAATTAGAGGGAAAGCAGAAAACTGGGAAACAATCTTCATAATTGGGGTTCTGATAAAGGTCTCATTTCTAAAATATATAAGATCTTCAAATTTATAAGATCGCAAGTCATTCCCCTACTGATAAAGTAACAAATTAAGGTTCTCTCTCTCTCTCTCTCTCTCTCTCTCTCTCTCTCTCTCTCTGTCTGTCTCTCTCAATCTCTCTCTCTGTCTCTCTCTCTCTCTATATATATATATATATACATACATATATATGTATATATATATATACATATGTACACACATATATGTTTATATATATATATGAAAAAATGCTCCAAATCATTATTGATAAGAGAAATTCAAATTAAAGCAACTCTGAGGTATCACCTCACATCCATCAGATCTATCAGATTGACTAAGATGGCAAAAAAGAAAAATGATCAATATCGGAGAGGTTGTGGGAGGATGGGAATAGTAATGCATTGCTGGTGGAGTTGTGATATGATCCAACCATTCTGGAGAACAATATGGAATTATGCCCAAAGAGCAATAAAAATGTTCATTCCTTTTGACCCAGAAATTCTAATTCTAGACCTATATCCAGAAGAAATAATAAAAAATGGGAAAAATCCCACGTGTAGCAAAATATCCATAGCTGCTTTTTTTGTAGTGGCAAAGAATTGAAAATTGAGGGGATGCCCATCAATTGGGGAATGGTTAAACAAGTTATGGTACATGAATACTATGGAATATTATTGTTCTCTAAGAAACCATAAAGGATTGGACTTTAGGGAAGTCTGGAAAGAATTACAGGATCTGATGCTGAGTGAAGGGAGCAGAACCAAAAGAAAAATGTCCATATTAACAACATTGTGAGATGATCAACCTTGATGGATGCAGCTCCTTTCAGCATCTCAGAGAGCTAGGACAACCCTATTAGACTAGCTATGGACAATGCTAAACTCCATTCAAAGAAAGAAAAGCAAAACAAAATAAAATTCTTCAGAATTTGATACACACTACATTCACTTTTTAAAAAATATCTCATGTATTTCGTTCCTCTAACACTAATTCCTCATACTGAAAATGACTAATCTGTAAAGATATTTATATACAATGTGTATATGCAATATTAACCTGAATGTTCACCACTGAGGGGAGGGGGGGGTGGGAAGGGAGGGTGGAAGGAAATTTTATAACTTAAAAGTACATGGGCATATATATGAATGTTGAAAACCTTTCATAACCTATATTTGGAAATATAAAAAGTCAATAAAAAAGAGGGTTGGTATTGTTGGATATATGGTTGGATATGGAGGTCAATAATGTGAATAAGGATGGAATTTTTATCCCAGAAATGATAAAGAAACATTGGAATTTATTAAGTTGGGGTGGTAGAAATTACATGATAAGAACCAAGCTTTAGGAAAATCCCGGTTTTGCTTGTGCAGGGGTTGGATTAAAGAGGAGATCAGCTTGAGGTAGAAAGATCAATCAGGAGGCTACTAAAGCAAATGAACAGTTTAGGGACTGGGAACACTCAATTGGATTCACTAAACATTTTTAAAATTCCCATCATGTGCAAGACATTGTGAGAGATATTGGAGTATAAGGAAAAAATTAAATAACTTCATCCTCAAAGTGTTTATACTCTATTAGGATGATATAAAATATATGTTGGTAAATAAATATACTTTGAAGAGGAAGATAGCCCAACCAGCTTGTAGCATTGTTGAAGACTTCATGCAAGATGAGAAGTCTGTGTTGAGCCTTAAGTGAAAGTAAAGTTTCTGAAAGTCATAGGTGAGTAAAGAATAGATTTCAGATAAGGAAGATAGCTTATGTGAAATCAATTAATTGAGAAACATTTATTAAGTGCCTCTTATGTTTGAAATACTATGATGAATGCTGAGGATACAAAAGGAGTGAAAAAAACATCTCTGATCTTAAGAAGCTTAAAATCTAATGGGGGAGACAACATGCAAACAAATATATACAAAACAGATTAAAGAGAAAATCATGAACAGAGAGAAAACACGAGAATTAAAGTTGGGAAAAGCATGCTGTAAAGGATGAAATTTTAGTTAGGTCTTAAAAGAAGCCAGATAAGTACTTGGACAACATCAAGATTGGAGATGAGAATTTAGAATTGGGGGGAAGAGCAGTATTCCATTTCAAGAAAATGTGAAGGGAATGCTATAAATTGTCTGGAAAGGTAGGGTGGAGTTGGAATGTAGAGGATTTTAAATGTCTGGAAATATACCTATATTTTATCTTAAGAATTTGTGGTTTATCCTTCTTTCTCAAAGAGGAGCAATCACATCATAAAAGTGATGTCTTGACTTGAGGGTGAATTCACTCTCTCTCTTTCAGAGTCATTATAGTCTAATGGCAAGAAAAAAGTCAAGATGAATGGTAATAGTCATGTATATAAAGGATGACCTTGCCTTTTCTAGATTAAGGTCCTTTCCAGGTTTATATCTTATTTGTGTGGATAGACTGTGACTCAAAGGACATCAATAGCAGAGAAGACAGCTATTTCCAATACTCCTATGGGAGCAACAAAATACTATTTGTTTTATCTGTGTCAGTTTTAAATAATAAAAAAATCTGGTCTAAGTGTGCCTGTGAAATTAAACCCCTTGCTAAAAGTATCCCCTATTCCTCCCACCTTTATATATCATTTTTTGGAAGTGATATTTTGCTGCAAAACTGTCTTCTCTCAATATTTGCCTAGTTATTCTTGTAATCTACTCCCCTCTAGACTGAGTAAGTACTATCCCAAACTAGGAAAACATTTCTTCTAATACCCATCCAGAATACTGAGAATACTTTGCATTGAAGTGTTCTAACCTATCTTCTTCTATTTCCTGTGGGGACAGCATCAATTGCATCCCTAAGCTATAAACCTGACTTTTGCAGTTCTGCATGCAAGAGAGGAAAAATAATTTGGGTACATGAACTTAATATTGTCATACCATAGGCATCTGCATGTAGACTCTGTAAAAACCTGGGATAAGACATAATCTCATTCAGTTTAAGTTATGACAGAAGCCAGTCATGACTTAATTAATTCTGGGTTGTTTTCATTTTGGTTGGATGGGGCAGAGCTGTTAATAGAAACAATATATAAATAAAGGAGATCCAGAAAAAGGATGTTGAAGTTTTGGAAAGATAGACCTGACAAGAACTTAGATCTGCAAAAAATCATCTCTTTATAAGAGACAGACAGAATGACTGAAGACAGACGCTTTGCAAGAAAGACCCCAGCTTTGCTGAGGAGGATGACTTTATAAATAGATGCACAATAACAGCAGCCAGATGTTCAAGATAAATTGTCAGGCGCTATTTGGTGATGACAAGATGAAGAAATTCATCAATGCAATTATTTCACACTAGATCAGCCCAACTGATCTGTTGAACTTCTTTGCCTTTTGTCAAACAATGTTCTCATCTATGAAATACATACACTTCTTGAAAGTGTTTGCTCAAGATGAAACTCAATAAGCATGTATTTCCTCTATCTATATAATTTTGTTGTTGTGCTCAGTACATTGAATAATCCTTCTCATGTTGTTACATTCTTATCAATACTTAGAGTTGAGCTGATTAATTCAGTAGATTAAAATTTGGTTCTTATGAAACTAAAGACAAATTTGATTATGGGTATAGAAAAAAGAAAAACAAAATAAAATCTTGTATTTTGCTCAAAGATGATCATAATATTGATTAGTTTTCTCATATAATATTTTTATACTATCAAAGCTTATCTATTTAGCAGGGAGTTGTAGTTGGAGGCTAAGTTTGGGGTAGACAACTCTATAACTCATTGATCGATTTGAGACCTATCAATTACCTGGTTTAGCTCATTTGTCAAAATGGTTTTATTGTATATATATAATATATATATATATATAATATATACATATATATTATATATTATATATATATTACAACTTCTTGGAGCCACAGGTGAGACTTGGGTGTTTGGGTGTTAGGTCAACACCAAAGATGGATAAACAGCTCTGAAAAGGACTTGGCAGTCCAAAGAACAGGAATGCCTGTTCTTTTAGAGACCGAGAGAGGAGGAAGGGAGTGATTTTATTGCTATAAATAATGAAGACTTCAGGTTAATATCTATGCTTGATCAGTTGCAAGCACGTAAAGTTCTGGAGAATGCTGAAAATAAAATAATATAACTCCACATGAACAATTCAAGAAAGACTGGATGAAGTAGAAGAAAGCAGACAGAAAAGATCCTGGTCCTTCTTGAACCTTCCCTCTTACCCCTCCCCTCCCAATACATTGCAGACATTAAGACCAGTTAGCCAATTCACTAAACAAGAAATGTGGTGTGTGAGAATAGAAAGTCAAGTTTGACTGGATTACAGAATGTGAGAAGGGGAGTAACATGTATAATAGACCAGAAAGTTTTGCTATGACAGTTGCTAAGAAAACTACTTTGGCAGTTCCATAGAGGATAGATTGAAGATGGAAGAAAAGAGTCAGAGATCCATTGGAAGGCAATTGCAACAGTCTATGAGACTTAAGTGGTGCCTATGAGGAAAGGGAGGCATATGTAAGAGATATTGCAGAGGTAGAAATGGCAAGCTTTAGCATTTGTTTGGATGTCTAGGTTTAGAGAAATGGGATTGCAAGGTGGGGAAACTTCAAGTATAATAGTATCACCAACAAATAGAAATAACCATCATCAAACCTACCATATTACCAAGAATTGAAGAAGCCTAGTTAACAAGGTATCAGATAGTAACTATGAATAGTGCTATGGAAAATGGGAAACTAAGATAAACTTATAAAACTTGTAATACCCCACTTCCTCTGCTTCCAAGCTAATATCTTTCCTTTCTTCTATATTTACCATGCACTTTGAAGATTGTCCTGGAGCTGGAGGAAGAACAAAATAACCAAACAAATTACTGGTCAAACAGATTTCCAGTATCTTCATGAACTGCCTAGCCCATAGACATATAAAATCATTACTTCTGTGCAAAATGTACAAATATTTAAATAGTTATATGATTTTGTCATTTTGGACATTCCCAGTAATAATATAGATTGCATCCTATCCAAGCCTGCTTTTTTGGTGCCTTTTGGTCATGTTTTTCCATTATTTTGCTACAAGGAAGAATATTTTGATATTTCAATATCAAAAGTATTAAAATGATTTTATCAATTATCCTTTTATTATACCATGTGGATAGGTCAGTTTTTTTGTTTATTCATTTCTTTGATGATATTCTTTATCCAACTTCTTTGTAATTACTCCTGTATTGGGTTGAAATCAACTCAAAGACTCTACAGTGTCCTTTGGGAAAGCCTCAATCTCAAATCTTTAGAGACGATAGCATTCCATAACTCTTAGTCATCCAACCAGAGGAATATTTATGATGGAATTATTTTTCAGGTAGAACTTTGGAGTCACTAAATGAATTGACAAGTTTCCTGAAGGCAATGGAAGAGGTGCTTTTAGTATTGTTCAATTCTGTGCACAAATCATCATTCATTTGCAATATTTATATAAAATAGATAGAGAAAATATTCTACATATTCTATGTAGAGTGCTTTACTAATATCATCTGATTTCACCTGATTTGATTCACACACCAATCCTGTGAGATATATACTATTTTGATCCTCAGTTGAGGAAGCTGAGGTAGACAAAGGTCTAGTGACTAACCAAGGGTCACAAAGCTAGCAAACATCTGAAACTTATTTAAATTCAAGTCTTCCTGATTCAGGCCTGGTGCTCTTACAGAAATAAATAGAGCCTATATCAATGTCTATATTTATATCACTACACTAAAGATAAGAATCTTTGTATTTGCTGTTGGAAATAGCTATTAAAATTATCTTAAAGCACAATTCTGACCATGCACTTCCCCACTCCCATTGAATAAATCAAAATGGCTTTTTATCACTTTCAGAATCAAATATAAACTCTTATGTTTGGCATTCAAAGCTCTTTATTACCTGGCTACTCTTCCAGTCATGCTTAATTGATGCTTACTGATTCACCGACTCACTGCTTGCCTCTCAATTTCTTAAAATTTTTTTTTGCAAGGTAATATGATTTACCCAAGGTCACAGCTAAGTAAGTCTTAAGTGCCTGAGGCTGGACTTGAACTCAGGTCCACCTCCCTCCAGGACTCTATCCACTGTACCTACCCTTTGCCTCTTAATTTCTGTAATTATATCCAGTGACTATGTGGCAAAATCACTTGTTCAGGGTTATCCTCGTAGACTCCACTTCCCTCCATCCTAAACAGGAAATAACTTCTTCAAAAACTAAAGCCATGAAGAAATGGAATAGGCTAGCTAACTTCCTGTCACTAGAATAATAAATTAATATTTCTATAATATAGACATATAATATAGACATGATCTTTACAAAAATCTTGTGAAATAAATTTTATTACCTTATTATTCTATTATTTACAGATGAAATTGAGATACCTAGAGGTTATGTTTCTTGCCCAGGGTCACACAGGTAGACAATATCTTTGAGGCAGAATTTAAATTTAGATTTCTTGTGAGACTTGACATCAAGTCACACACAAGGGATATTATAGAGGGAATTAAATATTTCAGGATGAGATGTGATTGAATGATTGCTTTTTAAAACTATGATTCCATCTAACCAAGTAAAAAACATTTTCTCTTTGGCACCCACATAATTCAAAAAAAATAATAGTTTCACTGAGAAAGAACAATAGCATCATGATTATAATTTACTTACCCATTTTCCTTCTTTTTTTGAATTTTCAGTAGTCTCAAGCTATTCATTTTAGCTGATAAATATCTGAGTCTTGGTCCACTGTTACTCTAAGCAGTTTGGGGATAGGGAAAAAAATCCTGATCTACTCGTCTCTGTTCCTAATCCATCTAGTACCAGGGATAAAGTATATACCACCACTTTTTTGGACTGTTTCTTATTTGAAAAATCTAGTTTAAGTCAAAGGAAAATTATTTAAGCTTCTGTGTTGTAAATCATTTTACCTCCACCTGTGAAACTGATTGATATTCTTAAAGCCCCTTAGGAGCCCCTGCTGGCCACAGTGGTTACTGTTTCAAGGTAGAATAAAAGGAATGAGGGCTATATATGATTGTGGGGGGAATATTTTTCTTGATTTTTTTCCTTAAAATTGGATTCCTATAAATTACAGTGCAGGATACATACATATATATATATGTTAGTCTGGTAACTGTAGATATTCTGACATCTACATAAAAATTAATGGAACTTTAGATAATCTATTAATATTCAATAGAATAAAGTTGTGGTTGTGGCTGACAAAAAGTTGTTTTTGATTTTTTTTATTCCCAGGGAAGTAATTTGGCATGTGTCTTCTTTTGAATTGTCTTATTAACATCTGTTTAGAATTGTTTGAGCTCCACTGTTCTGGATGCCAACTCCACCAGCTAGACATTAACTTTATTTTGCTTCAAAATGTCTAAATGTTTTATTATAAATTCCTGTAGTTCATACTTAAGATCCGTTTTCTTTTGAAAGTTTCTTTTGCTCCTTTCTTTTTATTTTCTCCCTCCTTCTTTTCCATCTTCCTTCTTTTTTGCTTCCTTTTCTTTCATTCTCCCTTCCTTCCTTCCTTCCTTCCTTCCTTCCTTCCTTCCTTCCTTCCTTCCTTCCTTCCTTCCTTCCTTCCTTCCTTCCTTCCTTCCTTCCTCTCTTCTTTCTTCTTTCCTTTCTTCATTCTTTCTTTCATACATTCAACAAGCATTTATTGAGTTATGTGCCATAGCACCCCCTCACTCAAATCCAATTCACTTGCCATGGCATCATCTCCCTGATGTTATGGTCTTCTTTGAGAATGAAGGGCAGCCATCGTTATGGTACATGAACATTGTTAAGTGCAAAGGATACAAAAAGAGATAAAAGACAGTATTCTAACCACTTCATTTTATAGATAAGGAAACTGAGGCCAAGGAAGATTAAGTGACTTGATAACATATTCTAAGGCTATCTTAAGGTCTACTGGCAATGTTTTTTTCTTTACTCCTTTTCACTGTTTCCCTGATAAGTTTTTTTTTTTTTGGAAGAAAACTAAAGCTTAGGCAGCACATGGTATTACTAATACCATGTGCTACTCAAACTCCTCCTCTTTTGTCAAGCCTGAGTTTTCAGATTTTATGTATTTTGACTATATTAAAGAAACATTTATAGTTATATGCAAGAAATTGAACTTCCACACTGAGAATTGTTCTATGAAACATTTGTTAGGTTCCTCTCTGAAATGCCAGAGTGGTGGAGCTTTAACAGTCATAGAGAGAGATTTCTATTCTATTTCATCAAGTACTTTCTTTTCTACATACTTTATGGTGATTTAAAAATAAATCCTGTATAAAGATCCATAATAAAATTTCCTCAGACAATGATTTCCATATATAATTTACTCTATAAACTCAATATTTTTGAAAGCATTTATAAAGATATGTTGCTGAGTAGAAATAATTCTGCATTCCTTGCCTTGGAATTTTTCCTGAATAAGTTTAGAACTCTATTTTAGGATGTTTTTCTTTTCTTTTTTTTCCTTTACCTTTTCATTTCCCCTTCCTTCCTTCCTTCCTTCCCTCCCTCTTCCTTCCTTCCTTCCTTCCTTCCTTCCTTCCTTCCTTCTCTCCTTCTTTGTTCCTTCCCTCCTTCCTTTTTTCTCTCTTCCTTCTTTCCTTCCTTCTTTTCATTTTTTAGTTTCTTTTTCTTCTTCTTTCTTTTCTTTCTTACATCTTTATTGTTTTTCTTCAGAAGTTATTGATAAGTGATTTTCCAGAAGCAATCCCACTATTAAAGTCTGTCACAACTTAAATTTTCTTTTCTGTCTTGAGATCACAATTTTGAGTGCATTTACACAGTGAGGAAAGAATTTTGTTTACAATTTTTGTATCTGTGCCTTCCACCTCTGAAATGATTTAATTATTTCCATACTTGTTACACCCACCCTCCAAAAGATTTTAAATTCTTTGAAGTTTTTTATTATTATCAGTAAATCTATTTATAAGTATTTATCAATCACCTGCTGTGTTCCAGAGATAGCTCTACTAAATATTGTGCATATAAAGAAAGACAGAACTCAGTCACTTTTCCCAAGGAGTTCACATTCTAATTGTCCAGAAAATGCAAATACCAATGTAAACATAAGATGGGAGATAATCTCAGAGAGAAGGGGGGAGAAAAGGAGAAAGGAGGAGAGCAGGAAAGGCCTCTGATAGAAGGAAGAATTTGATCTGAATCTTAAAAGATACCAAGATGCAGAGTTGAGAAGGGAGTGTATGAATGTTTGTAGACAAAGGGAAAGCAGCCAGTAGATAGGGAATGATTAAAGATCAGTGAGAAAATAGGGATAATAGAGGGGGTATTCTCCTGGAGAAAATGGGGAAATAATAAGATTATGGGTATTTGTAGAGATGTTTACCTTGTTCTGCGGAATGATCACCTCTTTGTGTGAGATAGGGTGAAGAAGATATGAGAGGGTGAAGAGATATGAGTGCTGTGAAATGAAGAGGAGGGCAGAAGAGGTCGTCCTTAGCAGAATGTTTCAATTTTTCATTGAAGTATGAGTCAAGATCCTGAGATGATAGGATGGACAAAGGGGTAGCCTAGGAAGCATGACGAAGAATGAAAAGGTTTTGGAAACATGGCATGGAATAATGGATTGATTAGAGAGGCATAAAGGAATTCCCTTGCTGCAATGAGGATCAAGTTGAAATTATATAACATAAACTACAGGCATGCCAAGGCACATTTAGCAATAGTATAAGGAGACAAATGTAGAGATTAATGTGGGGTTGACCCCTTTCACCAAGGAATTGCTATAGGGAAGGGAGGCTAGTGGAACCAATCTATGCGCAATAATCTGGGAAAAATAAGAGGGATGAAGGGATTGTCTCTCCAGCATCTATAATAGTACCATCAAAGTATCATATTTAATACATAGTAGCTGTTAGAAATTTGTTGAATTAATAAAAGTAAGAGGGAATTAATGGACAATATAAGCAAGTGGAGAAGCAATATGGTATACCCAATAGCCATATTATTAATCACCAGAATCTCTCAATCTCTCTGATGTCTAATCAACTTTCTAAAACTATAAGATATAGATTAGTTGCTGGTTTATATATGTAGCCGATGTGCTAAAATTTGAGGATAATTTAAAAATAGAGTTCTAAGAACATAGAGTAGAAAAGGAATGCCTCATCGGACTATATAGAAATACAGAAATAAAAGCTTATAAATCTTACCTCAGAACTTCAGGAGCCCTCAAAAAACTTTTAGGCTTTAAATCTTGGGGATTTCCAGGTAAAGCAAAAAAAATTACTAATATTTGTGACCAAATTGAGAAGTTATTAAAGATCAAAAATTAGACACGTGTATAACTATTGATATAAACCTTGGACATTTGAAGGAAATGATATTTGTATGGAATTGATAGCCCTTTCTTCCCCCAAACAACTTAAGAAATAATTCCCCTTCATATTTCTCCATCATGAATTCACATAATTTATGTAGTGTGAGCAGTGACAGCTACAGCAAATACTAGCCTAGAATTACAGACATATGTGATAATCATAACTCTACGTTGCCATGAGATGAGGACGAACAGTGAATAGTGGTGAAAGAATTAGGATGAAAGAAAAGATCAGAAGTCCAAGGGCATAAAGATATGTTCAAAAGTCCATATGAGGGGGCAACTAAAGAAACAGATAGCTTAAGAAAGGGGGAAAGATCAGAGTCATGTGTGAAAGAAGTATACCATATGGTATTAGAATACAGCAAAGAAAAGAATGCCTTCTAAATATGATGAATATTAAAGTGTATTGATAAAAGTAAGAAAGTAGCTAGAATAGAATAGATAAGTGGGCCCGTATCACATTAGGATGGGAGACTAAAGAGAAAATGAATTCATGGTGTCATCTCACCCCTATCCCAAAAGAAGAGAAGATATGGAAAATATATGGAAGCAAAGAATAAACTGGCAAAACAAGATAAAAATTAATGATAGTTTTTAAAGGCATGCTCTCTATAGAAGAAAAACATTGTTATTGAAGACAAGATGTATAAAGTTAACTTAAGGATTATTGGTCTCCAGGAAGAACATTACAAATCGAAAAAGCTGAACACCATTATATAAGAAATAATGTAAAAAATAACTTATAATCTTTGAACACATAAAACAAAATACCTAATAAAGAACCCACAGATAACATCTAGAGAGAAAAAAACAAATAAAAAAAAATCCAATCCAAAAAACTCCAAGACACAAAGTGGCCAGATTTTGCAATTTCCTGAGGATCAAAATTTCTGCAAGTAACGAGGAGAAGGATCTTTAAATATCAAGACAATGAAATTCAATCAACACAAGACTATTTTGTACCCATCAGCAACTGCAGGAGGGTATGTGTTGAGATCAAAGGAGTTTAAAATAGAGCCCAAGGATATCTACCCTGCAAAGCTGATACTAATTATATATGAAAAAAAATGACATTTAGTTAAAGAAGTATTTAAAATAGTGCCACAAAGAAAACCAGATTTAAAGAAATTATTTGCTTCTCAAAGGACCCAAACAAAAGCAATATAAGAAGGTTAAATAAATTCAGCAACCAAGGACAACATAAATGTACATAAAGAGACAAAAATTTAAAAACAGTTGAATAAAAGTGATGTTAGAGAAGCCTAAAACTTCATATTATCCCATTACAGGCCAATCAATGCTTTTTTGCATGAGACTAAATTACAGAATGGAAGCGTACATTAAAAGAGGGAGGGGGAAGATGATAGGAAAAATATGTGTTGTACCTTAATCAAATCAAAAACTAAAATTGAAAGAAAAATAATTTTGGACTCTCAGGAAGAATTCTACAAGTGATTGAAAGAGAAGGCAAGGGAAAAACTGAAAAGGGGGATAAAAGAGAGAAAACTTTATGTTGAAAGAGGGTACCACTAATAAATGTTCCTGTAAGATGAGAGATACTTTATAAAGAGAGATGGGAACTTTACAATAGGTATTATCTATAGAGATAGGGACCATTCTGCTGTAGGAGAAGGCTCAGGGAAACCAACACTGGACTCAGGGAAAGATTTTGAGATGAATCAAGAAAAGAATAAGATCAAAGATCAATAATGAACTGCAGTCTGGGAACTAGGAAGATTTCTACCAAGGGGCAATGTCCTTTTTATATTATGCTGGAATTTATTTTTCTTTCTTTGCTTAAATTTTATTTTTCCCCAGTTACATGCCAAAACAAGTTTCAACATTCACTTTAAAACCTTGAGTTCCAAATTCTCTCCCTTCTTCCCACCCCAATCCCTTTCATTGAAGAAACCCAAATTGTTTTTGGGTTAAAATATGTAATCATGTAAAACATTACCAGAAAAGACATGTAAAAATAAAAACAACTGTAGGCACTGGCTACTTGAGTTCAGATTTCCCTATGAGGAATCATTATTCAGACTCAGGAAAACAAGGGTGGAAAAAAATAAAAATTTATTAAAAAGGTTACAACACATAGGAAGGGATGGGGGGAGAGAGAGAGAGAGAGAGAGAGAGAGAGAGAGAGAGAGAGAGAGAGAGAGAGAGAGAGAGAGAGAGACAGAGAGACAGAGAGACAGAGAGACAGAGAGAGACAGAGAGAGTCAGAGAGACAGAGAGAACAGCCAAGCAATATTGGCTGGGCCATGGTCAGAGAAGACTGTGGCCTAAGTCAGGGTCCAAACCATGCTTTTTTTATGTCCTGCCTCTCATTCAGAGCACAAAAGGTGAACTCCCTTTCTCTTACTAGACCAGGAATTAGATAGAGGGTAAAGCCTAAGGAGATCAGGATACAAATTTTACATTAAACAATGAATCAATGTATATCAATAATGAGGATCTCCACCCAATTTGAGCAGCCTTTAAGATTACAAATTGTTTCTGTTACAATCATAATTCTTTACTTCTAGTCAATTTATATCTCCACCCAATTTTTACATTCACAATTCTCATCTTTCCCCTGTATCACAATCCCTCCAAAAAAACCTCAAGAAAAATAAAATAAAATAAAATATGCTTCAATCTGCATTCAGACACCAACAGTTCTGTCTTTGAGATGGATAATATTTTTTATCATGAAGTCAGAGTTCTCTCACGTGATAGTTTTGCTGAGAAAAAGGTAATTCATTTACAGATGATCATCCTCCAACATTGCTGTTACTTTACATATAGTACATTTTCCATTGCATCTGCTCATGCAAGTTTTTTTTTTTATTGCGAGCATCCTGTTCATCATTTCTTATAACAGATTAACATTTCATATTAATCATATACCACAATTTGTTCAGCCATTTCACAACTGATGGCTATCCCCTCAATTTCCAGTTCATTGCCATGAGAAAAAGAGCTGCTATAATTACCTTTACATATATAGGTCCTTTTCCTTCCTGCTTTTCATCTCTTCTGGAATATAGACCTGGTAGTGGCATTGCTAGGGCAAAGGGTAGGCATGGTTTTATTGCCCTTTGGGTATAGATCCAAACTGCTCTACAGAATTGTTGAATCCTTTCACAATGCCTCCAAAAGTGCATTAATGTCTTATTTTTCCTACATTCCCTTCAATATTTGTCATGTTCTCCTTCTGTCTTATTAGTCAAGAATATGTGTAAGGTAATACCTCAGAATTGTTCCAACCTTCATTTTTCCTATCGGTAGTAAGTTAGGACATTTAAAACATGATTTTAAACGATAGCATTGATAATATCATCTTAAAACTGTTCGTATTTTTTGGTTCATTTATCAGTTAGGGAATGGCTGTTATTTTTTTATAAATTTGACCCAGTACTCTATGTTTAAGAAATTAGGTCTTTATCAGAGAAACTTGTTTCAATATTTCCCCGGACAGTTGCTATTGTTAACTGTATTTCCCTCCATCTCATTCCTCCCACCCAATTTATTCTATTCTCCCTCTCCTTTCACTTATTTCCTCCTCAAAAGTGTTTTGCAACTATCACCTCCCACAGTTGTCCCTCCCTTCTATCACCTTTCACCTGCATCCCCTTTCTCCTATACCTTTTCCCTTCTACTTTAGGGCAAGATAGATTTCTATACCCAATTGAGTGTGTATATTTAAATAAACTATCAAAGAATTAACTGCAATTTTTATAATTATGGTAATACAATAAATGAGGAAATAATGGAAAGGGAAATACAATTTCAAAATACTACAAACTGTATAAAATTTAGGTTTCATCTACCAAAGCAAATAAATAACTTAGCTAGATTCAATTAATAACGATGATGATGAAACCAACATTTATATGCTGTTAACTATGTGTCAGTCACTAGGCTAAATGCCTTACAAATTTTATCTCATTTGTTCCTCAAAACAACCTAGAAGATAAATATTACTTTTCCTAATTTGCAGTTGAGGAAATTAAGGCAAACAGAGGTTTGGTGACTTGTTCAGTGTCAAATAGCTTATAAGTGTCTGAGTCTGATTTTGAACTTTTTTGAATTGAATTTTCTGACTCCAGATTCAGGATTTTATCCACTACACTGCCTAACTGCCTTGTCTTTCTAAAATTCTCCTTAAAGAAATTAAGAATAGCTTAAACAACTAAAGGAATAGTTAGTTCTCTTATCTGGACCCAAACAATATAACAAAAGCAATAATACATAGAACTTGATAAAATGATAATATTCATTTAGAAAAACAGATTTAGAATATCAAAGAAAATAATTAAAAGAGTCAAGGATAAAGGGAAAATGGCACCAGATCTTCAGTTAAAAAGCAGTAATGATTAAAACCACCTGGTGTTGGTTAGAAAAAATAGAGTGGTAAATCAGTAGAAATGGACTAGATAAGACAGAATCAGAAACAATGGAACTTAACACAGTGTTCAATATAGCAGAATACAAGTTACTTAGGAAAGAGCTCCCTATCTGATAAACATCAGTGGGAAAATTTGAAAGCAGTTTCTCAGAAATTAGGCTCAATTCATTAGACTCAATTACAGTTATCAAACCAATACCTTGGACCAATTTAAATTAATATTAAAACATTATTTTAATATTTGGAAAAGATACATACTGTATACTTCTTATAGTTATTGATAGGAGTTATATTCTTAACCAAATAAGGGATAGAAATAATTGCAAAAGATAAGAGAGTTAATTTTGACTAAATGAAATTGAAAAGCTTCTGTACAAACACAATTAATACAACTTAGGCTAAGAAAGGAAATAGTGAAATGAGAAAAATCTTTCTATTGGATTTATTCAATTAGAACATCTAAACTATATAAATAATTTACACATATACATATAAATATGTATGTATATGTACAAATATGTAAATGCACATATGCATTTATGGAAATAATCATGTAGTTTTAGATGTTTTGTTTTTAATAATTTTGATTGTTTTCCCAATGTAGAACCATACTTGTAACTATTATAAATCTAATTTGGACATAATGAATTATTTGTTGGATACATTTCTATAATCCACTTGACAGGATTTCATTCAAAATTGTTGAATCAATATATACTATTACCATCCATGTGGTAGGGTTTGCAAGAAAGTAGTGGGGCCTCCATATTAGGCAATCTGGGAATGATCTAGAGACCTCATTACTTACACATACACACACACAAGCACACACTCACACATATACAAACACATACACATTGTAGACTTTCAGAGAAAGAACTTAAAATGTGAATTGAGATTTTATTGTGAAAATCTTTGAACGTGAGCATAAGTTGGGTTTTTAATCTATGGATGATGAGGAAATCTTGCAAATTTTTGTTCAGGTAAATGATGCAATCAGAGCAGTGTTTTAGAAAAATTAATTCAAGGGCAATGTGCTTGATAGAGTAGATGGAGAGGAAGATTGGAAGTAAGGGGTAGAGTTAGGTACAACATCATGAAGGACTGAACTAAGGTGATGACATGGTAATGAAAAAGGTGTTAGTTTTAGAGATATCAGAGATTTTAAAGAAATCCAATCAATAGGACTTGATGACTTGTGGATGGAAGAAAAGGCACAAAGGAGGAAGAGGAGTCAAATAGCATTTCAAGACTTCAACCATGGTTGGTACCAGAAACAAAATAAAACAGGCAGGAGGGGAAATTTTTAAGATGGTGAATTTGATTTTGAATATACCAAATTGCCAATATTAATGGAACATCCAATTTAAAATGTCCAATAGGAAATTAGAGATAGTTTAGTTCAGGGACAGGGAGCATCTTGCCAGTGGGCCATATAACACCCACAAAATCATTTGCCAAGGCAGGCAGGACTTGAAACTCAATAAATCTAGGAGCTTTTTAGAGATGAATTAATTAAACTAGCAGGCTAATTTAATAAGGTGATGATTTTGTATCATCCTTGATTGATGTTATAAATTTTCAAATGACCCTTGGCAGAAAAAAGATTACCCACTCCTAGTCTAGTGCAAGAATTGCTAAGTATTCTGAACCTCTTTGGCTGTCTGGAGAAGTCAATGAACCAATTTTTTTTTTTAATTCATGAAATAAAATACATAAGATTACAAAATAAATCAATTATATTAAAATACAGTTATTAAAATATTAAAAGTTCCAAGTTTCTGGACTCCAAATTAAGAATTTCTGGTTTAGGATCTTAGAGATAAATTTAAGTAATTTTTATAGAAGGGACTGTTAAGTCTGTATAGCTGAGTATAAGATTGCCAAGGGAGAGAGTGTAGAGAATAGAAGAATATCAAGGAAAGAAACCTGGGAAATATTTACATTGTGGTTTGAATTAAATCAGAAACTTTGTTGTTGTTTGTCCTTCATTTTCAAAGAGGACCAATGACATTATTTTAAAAGATGTGAAGAAGGAGTATATTTCAGACTTAAGTAACTGCCTGTATAAAAATACATCAGCTGGGGATGAAATGTTATATACAACCAAGTGCTAGCAAGCTATTATTGACAAACATGGAAAATGAATAAAGGGGAATAATAAGAAAACTCCAAGAAATACAGGCAGAAACCAGATCTTAGAGGGTTATAACATCTCAAAGAGGATTTTTAAATTTTATCCTTTCCAAAGGGAATGCTTTTTGACAGTTCACCTGAGGCATGTGTGACTTAAGATTTCAAGAGAATAGTTGGTGAATTAAGTTTGCATTGATTTAAAAAAAATTTTAGGTAGTAGCTATTAATTTTCATGTGATAGGCTTTGGAACCTTGGAGTGATCAGAGAACAGTAGATTATAGTGATTTGCAAATGAAGAATTGGTTGAGAAATATTATGGAGAAATATGTCAGTTTGGAAACAGAACAATAGAGAATGCCTATAGATCTGGTTCAGGCATTATTCAAATGTAGTGTAGATCATTAACAATGGAAACATTTGTTCAGCACTGCAGATATATTAATCAAGGAATTTTTATGAATGGTTTTGGTTGAAAGATCATTGAAATCTATAGTGTCAGAGATGTGAATTTCTGACCACATATTTCCTGCCATATATATACTTTACTACTCTGGATATTTAAATGTGTACTCTTCTCAGTCACACTAAGAATAGAGTATAATTGAGGTTTATAGGTTGAATGTTATTTAGATATAATGTGTTTGATTTGCATTTGCAATAAATGCTTGGGTTAAGATTAATTAAATATTTTGCTGGCTTATTTGCTAATAAGAAAATACACCATTAGCAGCTGATGCGCTATAGTATTGGTGATCATAGTAATCCACAAATAATCCACTAATATTTTGAGATTTAGAATAAGAACCAAGTGGATGCCTTTCTGGAGAACCACTTTAACATTTGAAAGAGAATTTAGGTGGGGTGAATGAGCCAGGCACCTTCTCCTTAAGGAACAAAAGAACCTGGAGAAAGTTGGGAATCAGTGTCATATCCAGACTATATTAGACATTTACTGAAGATATTTCAATAAGGAATTGATGTGTTCACATGTACAATTTAAAAATATCAATTTAGGGGCAGCTAGGTAGCATGGTGCATAGAGCACTGGCCCTGGAGTCAGGAGTACCTGAGTTCAAATCCGGCCTCAGACACTTAATAATTACCTAGCTGTGTGGCCTTGGGCAAGCCACTTAGCTCCATTACCTTGCAAAAACTAAAAAAAAAATCAATTTAACATCTCTATGGAAGATAATTTGGATTAGAGAGAGAATGGAAGAACAGCTCAACCAGTTGTTTTTTTTTCTGGAGGTGGATAATGTTTTTTAAACATACACTTCTGGATGTTTAATGTAGGTTTCAGCAATAAGAGACTAATGGTTATTTAGGAACTGGCCTTCAACAATTTTACAGTCAGACTGCAAATTATTTTAGTTTGTGTATCAGCTAGAGCATGGTACAATCTCACATACTTATTGACATGGAGAAATGATTAGTTCCTTTATTTTTGAGGCTGGAAGGTATCCTTGAAGGTTATCTAAACTTTCAATTCCAGAGGACACTATAGGTTCTGTGTCAGAGGTCAAAGTTCTTCTTTTGCAAGTACTACCCTAAGGGATCCCTTAATAAGGTTTCTTCATACAGGCTAGATATATCCTAGTTTACAGTGATAATTAATGTTGACACTAACAGTTTTTGAGAATCCTTTTGGGGTCCTAACCTTTGTGAATAAGTTTCTATGACTTTGGTGGTTTTTAGCCAGGTTAAACATGGTCTGCGTTTCCTTCAGATAATAGAATCTAGACCTTCTACTACTTATGTCTGTCTGGGATCAAAGGAGAAATGGAAGATAGACTGAGACAGCATTGTCACTGGAAGAAATATCAGTCTCTAATTTACAATGAATACAGTATATCTGAAGCAGCCATATGGAGGGTCTTCCTTAAGTGAACAATATTGATCACTGACTCAGTTCTTCTAGGGACATCTAACATTGATTGTTCAGTTCAAACTCTTTGAGGACTCCTTCTAGTCACAAAGCAAAGGAACCAATCTTTTCATGTATCTATCACTACTGATGAAATGAAGACATCTGCTATTTCTTTGCCATCTAGTGTAGATGGCACTTAAGAAGATTAATGTCTCTCTGGTTAAGTGATTCTAATATGTAAAGGGAGGAAAATGAAGAATATTATGTAGACCAAAGGACACTAAAGAGCAAAATTACTCTTTTTTTGAGGAATTAAAAGTTGGAAATGACAATAATTGGGGGGGTGAAATTTGCAAAAAGGTAGTTGTCATGTAAACAATGAATATAGACTTGGACAGACTTTGGGAAATAGTGAAGGATAGAAGGGCCTGGCAATACTATGTCCCATGGTATCAAAAAGAATCAGGTATGAATGAACAATAAAAGTTATAGCAGTTACATGTCACCATTTTGAAGGTCTGCTTGTCTTTTGCACTTTTTCTTTATATTGAATACACCACTGATTAAAGTACATTTTGTCAAATCAAGAAAACATTTCCAAATAGGAAAAAGGGTGGTAATTAGGATGGGTGGAGTAGAGGCAGAGGAGGATAGATTGATACACAAAGGGTCAAGATAGTGCCAGAAAAAATAATATTTCATTCCTGAACCTGAAATGGAATAAATGGGAAAAGAGTCTTTTTTGGGATCAATCTAATTGAAATGGGTGGTATAAAGTAATGAAAGTAGCATTCTGCTTACAGGAACATAGATCTAAAACTGGAAGGAAGCCCAGATGATATTTAATTTGAATCATTTTGCAGATGAAGAAACTGATGTCCAGAGAAGTAAGATATCATAAGTGAGACCACAAAAAAAATGTATTAAGGTAGGGTTTGCCTCCAGTTTCTTTGTATCTTGGGCTAATTCTTTTTTCATTCCACTATATTATATGCCCATAAGTATTTGTTGAACTTTTTGTTGTTCAGCCATTTCAGTCATGTCCAACTGTTAGACTCTCAGCATAAAAGATATTGGCCAAAGAGTCAATGTAAAAGAGTATTTGATTTTGAATCAGAGGATATGAGTTCAAGTCACACTGACACATATACAAATACCCACACCCACATACACCCAGATACATATTTGTGTCTAATAGTGGCCAGCTCAAGAGTGGAGGAAACAGGGAAGAAAAAAGTTACTAGAAAACTTTATTGTATATATAAAAGAAATAATAAGGTATACATAATAAATTTATAGTTTCATGTGCAATCATCTATTTTCTATCCTACCAAGTTATGGAGATACCTGTTTTATTTCTTAAAATTCTAATTAAAATAAATTTCAAAAATTATATTAAAAGATTAACATTTTGGGGTTTTATAATATTATTTGCCAACCTTAAAACTTAAAACATCATTAATAAATATATACAAACTTGTGCATATATTTACATGTATATATGTGTATACATATGAATGTGTTTAGGGCTTTCAGGTTTTTAAAACAATACACATGTAAATTTGTAAATTATTTATTATTTCATAGACACTGAAAATCTTATATTTTGTCCTTTATCCATCTCCAATTGGAGAACTTGCCTCCATTTGAAGAATCACCAATGATAGCCATATTGCTCTCTTAAAACGCAGACAAATCTATGAAATGCTAATCCATTTCTCTAACTTACTTCTTGTTTACCTTCCCTCCTCCCCATCTTTTTCTGCTTTCTTTTATGGGCTGTTTTCCTTTACTAGAAAGTAAACTTCTTTTTTTTAAAAAAAAAAATTTATTTATTTAAGGCAATGGGGTTAAGTGATTTGCCCAAGATCACATAGCTAGGCAATTATTAAGTGTCTGAGGCCAGATTTGAATTCAAGTAATCCTGATTCCAGGGCCAGTGCTGTATCCACTGTGCAACCTAGCTGCCACTAGAATGGAAACTTCTTAAAGGGAAGGACTGTCTTATTTTTTTTTTTTTGCTTTTTATGTGTATTCCCAGAGTTAGTGTATTACCTAGCATATAGCAAGGTCTTAATACATGCTCTCTCTCTCTCTCTCTCTCTCTCTCTCTGTCATTCTGTCTATCTATCTCCTATGAATTACTGGACATTTTTTTAAATGTACCTACATTATAAATAGTCTTTGGTTTCTAGATCTATAAACTATAGTCAGGTTTTTCCTCCCCTATTCCTTTTACCTCAGCCAGATTGCAAGACTCCAGTTTAATATATTTATACCAACCTGTATTTGGTATACTCCATCTTTGACTAAGAACTCACAATACTACACATTAAGCTGCATTTAATAATGCCAAAGATTATTTTCACTTAATGTTTTCTTCCTTCTCTTCTGAAAACTTTGATGGCTTTTGATGGATAAAAATGATGTTTTCATCATCCTATGTACCTTTAAGATCATCAGTTCCTTATCTAGGTCATCATAATCCCTAGCAATGCTTCCTTAGTTCCTTCTAATGATTTTTACCCTAAGAAATGGATATAATAATTGGATTTAGAGACAACTATCTTCACTGAACTTTTAGTTAGGAAATTTAAATTTTATAAGATCATATATCCTATATTCTTTCCTTTCCATGCTCC
Organism: Macrotis lagotis; assembly: GCF_037893015.1. Lineage (NCBI taxonomy): Eukaryota > Metazoa > Chordata > Mammalia > Peramelemorphia > Peramelidae > Macrotis > Macrotis lagotis. The sequence goes on along the minus strand of NC_133666.1, from coordinate 544,199,658 downwards.
AGTGATGCTTTGATCAATAAAATATTTAAATTCTCCTCCCTAGAATCAATGTTTATATTGAATGTCTTCAACTATAGTCCTTTTACTTCCCACTTTTTTTTAAGCCCTGTGGAAGTCAGTCTTTTTTTTTATGTTTTTTTGCAAGGCAAATAGGGTTAAGTGGCTTGCCCAAGGCCACACAGCTAGGTAATTATTAAGTGTCTGAGACTGGATTTGAACCCAGGTACTCCTGACTCCAGGGCTGGTGCTTTATCCACTGCGCCACCTAGCTGCCCCCAGAAGTCAATCTTATGTTCAGATTGTTAGTTTTCTTATTTCAAGCCTTAATATGCTTCTTAATAATTCCAACCTCCTGCTCCCAGTTCTGATTTCTGGAGTCAATCTTATCCTTTTGGCACATAATAACCCTTGAAGTATTTGAATAAGACTATCATATCGCCTTTAAGCTATCTTTTGTATAGGCTGAGCACCTCAAATTCATTAAATTGATCTCCACTTAGCATGATTAAGAATTCTATCATCTCTAAGTAATTTTTTTTCCTTTAGACCAAATACTCCCAATATATTAAATTGTTCCCTCATCATTTTGATTGTCCTCCACTGAAGGAGATTCACCTTGACCTACATCTTTCTAAAAACTCAAACCCTCAAACTGAATGTTTGAGTACTGCATATGGACAGCTGGGTGCTCTCTTGCAATCATTTATTACACCAAGGTCTTTTGAAATATTTCTGTGCCATAATGATCCCTGTCAAGAGAATACAAGATTTACAGGAATGTTTCTTCATCTTCTTCCTACCAAGAAAATGTTTCATTTGACTTTTAGGAACCAAGAAAATGTTTCATTTGACTTTTAGGATAGTCTAATTCTGACTATCACTATTCCTACTGTGAATTATAGGAAACAACTATTAAAATAAATCTAACCTGAAGTATAGGTTCTCATACATCAGAACTGGCAGAGACCTTAGGTATTACCTCATCCACAGACTTCCTTATTTCTCTCAGCAGCATCAACCTATTGCTTGTGGATTTGAGTACAACTATAAAGACTCTCACTGGCTCCTGGAATTAATGGAAGAAATTTAACAACCCATGTCTGCTATCTTGGTAGGTTTTAGTTGCTTTGGGCTGGTTGTCAGCAGCTCATCTGGCAACCCTGTAGGAGAGGTTAATTAGAAGGGCGAGTTAGAGTGCTACCCAGAGGGAGCAAGTGTTCTGTGCCTACTGTGAGCCTGGGAGATATACAAAGAACTTTGGAAGTATTTATTTTCTCTGTTGGGGAATCTTTTTCTCCACAGGACCCGAGTTCAGACAGGGGCCAGCACCTTGTTGCCTCAACATGAGAGACAGAGAATCAAAGTACCCTGAAAATGAATGATGGTTAGAATGGGGATCAGAGCCTTGACTTCTAGTCAGAGAAGCCAAAGAGGTTTTCTGTAGCTCTCCATGGTAAAAGGCTATTGATTTCCTGAAGTAAGAGCTTACTATTTCCTGAAGTTTAAGTTTATTCATTCTCCTGCCCTTTGAGAATGTCTTGCTGTTAAGAACTACTGTGGAAGTTAGGACTTGTTAATAAAAGATAAATCATTTGTGATTGGTCAAAACTGAACCCTTAGATTGAGATCTTTTCTCAGGGTTAAATGAGAAGAGGATGAGATTGTCTAATACTCTCTCCTTTTAATGCTCTTAGCAACGATGCAAACAAGACCAACCCTTTCATGCAATTTGCCAAATAAGGTAGTCAACTTTAAGTACTTTATGAGCTCATACCCTGTGTGGATCATGAAATTTGCAGATCCCATGAAGAAATCACAGAAGCAGTATTTTACAGATCAGATCTCAGTGGATAGAGCATCAGCCATGGAGTCAGGAGGACTGCCTTCAATCTACTGCCTTCAATAAATAAAATTTTTAAAAAAGCCCAGATCGAATTGTTATTAAATTTGCAGATAATAAAACTCTTGGAAAGATAGCTAATTCACTGAGTAACAGTCAGATTAGAAAGGGAAAAAAGAGAGTTGTACTGAATCTAACAAAATATTAGATACCATTCCAAATACAAAGTGGGTAAGACTTAGTTAAATGACAGTTTATATAGAAAAGAGTTCTGAAGGTTTTAGTGGGCTACAGACTCAATCTGAGTCAACAGTGAGCTAAGGCAGCCAAAATCTAGTATAATCTTTGCTGTTGTTTTTCCATCTTTCTTTCCCCTTCATGTCTGATTATTTGTGATTTCACTAAGGGTTGAGAAACTGAAATAGTTTGCCATTTCCTTCTCCAGTTTATTCTTACATGAAGAACTTGAGGCAAGAAAAGTTAAGGAACTTGCCCAGCATCACACAGCTAGTAAGTACCTGAGACTAGATTTGAACTCATAAAGATGAGTCTCCTGATTCCAAACCTAGCACTCTATCCAATGAGCCCCCTAGCTGCCCAATCTAATGCAATCTTAAGAGAAAAAACATGGAGATGAGATCCATATTGTACTTTATCTTTTTTGGTAATGTGACAATTGTCTTTAATTCTATACACCATATATTAGGAAATCTGTTAACATATTTCAGGAAAACCACAAACAAGTTGGAGAATATATAAAGGAGCATAACTAGGACATTGAAGCACCTTCAATTTTTGCCACAAAGATTGGTTGAAGAAAATGGAAATGTTTATCCTAGGAGAGAAATGATCACTAACATAAAGTATCTGAAGGACAGTCATGTGTAAGGGAGATTAACTTTATTGTTTGACCTCTGGAAGAGAAATATGAGTAGCAAAGAAGAAAATTTAAGCTTGAGGACTTTGGAAGAGACAGTTAGGTGGTTGATTTTTTGCAGCTCTACCTTGCATAAATCCAATTTATGCGCACAACAAAAGACATCACTCATAACCAATCCTCAAAGTCCTGTGGTGATAGGTAAGTGATGAAGCATCAGGTGTGGAGACACTGGGAGCTGTAGTCACAACCCTGCACATATGTGGTCCAAGCCATAGGGTCATTTCTCCACTGAAGCAGCAGTGGGATTCAGAAGTCCCTTGGGTGACTGAGCAGCCCTTTTAAGGATTGAATTGCTCACCTCCTAATGTGAGGAAGAGTCTAGAGAAGTTGCCCTGAAAATTGTCTGTTTACCCAAGCCTGGTCTGATTACTGAGGCAGGTGGGGAATCCCATAGTGTAGTTGAGACACACACACACACACACACACACAAACACACACACACAGACACACAGACACACAGACACACAGACACACAGACACACAAACACACACACACACACACACACACACACACACACACACACATACACATTATAAAACCTTCTTCAAAGAAGATTCCACTCACCACTGTATGGAACCTACTCACACTCATAGATAACACAAGATCTAATAGACCTGAAAGAAGCACAGCTCTTGTTGCGAGAGAGCTCAGCAGGTAGGGTATCCAAATAGCAGCCCTAAGTGAAACAAGCCTGCAAATGAAAGCTCTGAAGTCAGAGCTGGATACATGTTTTTCTGGAGCGACCACAGTGAAAGGTTATGCTGTGAAGCTGGGGTAAGTTTTGCAATCAAAACTAATCTAGTCAACATTCTTGAATGTCTACCAAAGGAGTGAATGATAGACTCATGACAATGAGATTAACACTTCCAGTAAAACATCATGCCACCATCATCAGTGCCTATGCTCCCATCATGATGAACATCAATGAAGTTAAAGAGAAATTTTATGGAGACTTGGAGACCCTTATCATTCATGTACCTAAAGAGGTCAAGCTTATAATTCTGGTGACTTTAATGCTAGAATAGTTTCAGATAACCAGACAGTGTTGGGGAGACTTTGGGATAATGGAGGTGGAAACAACAATAGCAGTGGTCACCTTCTACTGAAGACTTGTGCATCTCATGATGTTTTCTCATCATAAACACTGTCTTCCATTTATCTAAACACAATAAAACTTCCTGGATGTACCCTCATAGCAAATATTGGCATCTATTAGACTATGTGATCATAAGGTTAAGAGATAGACAGGATGTGAGAGTGACAAAAGCAATGTGTGGTGCAGAGTGCTGAACTGATCAGAGACTCAACCTCTCTAAGTTATATAGTCATATTCCACCAAAGCAGCAACTCCTAGGCAAAATGAATACTAGAAGAATTAATGGTAAGAGATTAAAGTCTCTCTGAATGCGGACAGTCCATTGCTATCTTGGAGGGAAAACTGAGCCAACACACAGTTGGCCACAGTGGGGCAGAAAAGGAGTGGGCAGCTTTCAGAGATCTGATGTACAGTACTACATTTGCTCAACTGGGCCAGAACACTTGCAAACACCAACAAAGGTTTGCTGAAAATGATGGGGAAATACAGAAACTACTAAATGAAAAACAAGAATGCCACAGAGTTTACCAGTAGGATAATTAATTTCTAAGGAGGCTGCATTTAATTCCATTAAAAGTAAAGTCCAAGCAAAGCTTAGAGGGATGCAGAACTCTTGGCTCAGTAAGAAGGCAAGTGAAATTCAATTTTCTGCGGATGATAATAAATCAAAATGCTTTTATGATGCCCTGGAAGCTATCTATGGACCAAAACCACATGGTACATCTCAGCTACCCAGTACTGATGGATAGGGGATAGGGACATGATCCTAGAAAGATGGGCTGAACACTTCCATAATGTTCTTAACAGACCATCATAAATCAATTGAAGAAGCCATTGACCATTTACCTCATGTTGAAGTCATTCAATCCTTAGCTGAAGTTCCAACTGAAGAGGAGGTTTTGAATGCCATTAGGCTCTTTTCAAGTGACAAAGCATCTGGTACTGATTCTATTCCAGCTGAGATCTACAATGTGGTGGGTCCATTGCTCATCCAAAAACTGAATGAAATTTTCCATGAAGAGGTTATCACTCAAGAAATCAAGGATGCCTCCGTTATCCATTTCTATAAAGGTAAAGAGAATATATTGTCCTGTGATCCTTCACCTGGAAGTTGGTCATCTTCCTGAGGGCTAATGTGAGGGTGAAGATATGATAGATATGATGTTTACTGTCCTACAGTTCAGGAAAAATGCCTGAAACAGAAGAGAGGTCTGTATACAACATTTGAAGATCTGACCAAGTCCTTTGATACCATAAGTCACAAGGATTTATGGAATTTGTCTCAAACAAAATGATGTCATTTTGATCTTTTTTGATAACGAAGGACAAGAACCATGGTTGAGTGGATATACTTTTTAAATCAGGAAGAAGTTGTACCATTTTGCATTTCTAGTCTCTTCTAACTCAAATTTTAAAATACTATATTTTCTCTTTGCTTATTTATTTTACTTTTAGCATCTGATTTCCTAATATAATAGAAAAGAAAACTGTTTCTAGAGAACTATCTAGTCTAGTGGTGCCAAATTTAAATAGAAATCAATCTCTGGGAGCCACATGATTTAAGAAGTCAAAAATTCACATTATCTATATTGTACTGTATTTTTTTACTTTTGTTAAACATTTCCCAATTACATTTTAATCTGGTCTGGGTCATACTCAGGAGTTTTGAAGGCCACCTTTTGAATTTGACACACTGGATTCTAATCAAATTGCCACATTCAATAAATGAGAACACTGAGGCCTAGAAAAATTGAATACTTGGCCCTAAACTTATACAGCAAGTAATCAGCAGGACCAAATGAAAATCAGATTGTGATTTCCTCTTTTGAATTATGTGGTTGGACATAATTTAAAAGTCACTTTAATACCTGCTATGGAACCATAGGATTTAGAGCTAGAAGGGACAAAAGATAATCCAGCTTGATCTCTTCATTTTATAAAAGAGAAAATTAAAAGGCAGAGAAATTAAAGAAGTTGCCCTAGGTCACAATGGAAATAAGGAATAATGTATGGCCTTGAATCCAGGTCCTTTGACTCTGAATCCATCCCTATTTTCACTGCATTGTAACTGATGAATAACTTTGCTTTCAACCATGCTCACAATAGAATTATTGGATTGCAGAATTTAGAGTTGGAATGAACTTTAGAAAAGGAGTATAAATTCCCACATCATAATGATGAGGAAATTGAGGTCCAGAAAGTAAGTTAAGTGATTTGCCTATGGTCACATAATACATAAGTAAGAAATACTGGCTTTCTAACTCAATATCCTATTTTCACTACACTGAGCTGCAACTAGAGTTCATTTCTGCTAATTCATTCTTCCATCAATTAATCAATAAGCATTTCTTAAGAATCAGGTATGTGCTAAGGATGGCTTTAGGTTAGATGCCCAGGACAAAAGATTAAGGCAAAATCGTCCTTGCTTTTAGAAAAGATGCCTATGCATAAAGATATATAAAATATATAAAAAGCAGATATGAAATAAGTTGGGAGTGGAGGAAGGCAGTAGCTGGGGAGACCAGGAAAAGTCTCATGCTGAAGGTGGTACTCATATAGAATAAAAAAAATCCAGGAATGTTAAGGGGAAGAAATGAGAAGAGTCTATATTTCTTTACAAAACTGATAAAACTGATGATGAGGTGAGGAAAAATGAACAGAACAATACAGTATGGCTGAATTGTAGGGTATATGTGTTGAGTTCCCTTATCTAACGGGATTCATTCAGCTCAGGAGAGAAAAAGAAACACACACACACTCGGGTGGGGGTGCTAGCAAGATAGCTAGTAGAGTCATTTAATGAAAGTATCAAACAGCTCTTATAGAAGAAAACCACAAAATTAGCATACAGGATAAAAGCAATGATGTAACCCTAACTTGCTCAGGATGTAATCTAGCAGGATGTATCTCAGGTCAAGAAGTTCGGGAACAGGGCTATCAACAAGTGAGGCCACAGATGACACAGTTGTGTTATCAAATCAGAGTTCAGTGGAAAGCCTTTAGGCTCAAGGGGCTTAGGTAATTTAGGCATAACTAACCTCTAACCCAAACTTGCTTGAGTAGCGCTAAACATATATTAACATGAAAAATAGAAATAAGATAGGAAGGAGTGACAAGGTTAGATTGGTTGCTTAAGACAACTACTTTACTTGTATTAAGGATGAATTGGAGTGGGAAAAGACTTAAAGACTAAGTAAAATGTAATTACAGGAGTAACTGCACTATAAAAGAAAGGTGAACTGGTAGACTCTAGGAAAAAACATGGATAGATTTGCAGAAAATAATGAAGAATAAAATAAACAGAACCAAGAGAACATTATATGTAGTAATATCAATATTATTCAAAAAAACTGTGATCAACTAAGTTATTCTGAATATTCTAAATATTCAAATAAATTACAAAGGACCTATGGAGGAAGATGCTATCTCCAGAGAAATAAATGATAAATAGAAGTAGGTATAGTATAGTTCTGTGTCTGTGTGTGTGTGTGTGTGTGTGTGTGTTGTGTATGTGTGTTGTGGTTGATATCTTAAATAAATTAGGGAAGTGTGAAAATTTTTTTCCTTTCAGATCTGTGGATTAGGGAAGAGTTTGTGTCCAAATAAGAGATAGAGAGGATGATGGGAAATAAAAGGGATTATTTTGATTACATTAAACCAAACAACAAAATTAATGCAGCCAAAAATAGAAAGTAAGCAAGAAAGCGTAATGTGAAGGTAGATGAACTAAATTTATAAAAAGAGGAGCCATTTTCCTTGCTGATAAATGATCAAAGAATGTGATCAGGCAATTCTCAGGAGATATCAAAGCTATCAATAGTCAAAAGAAAAAATTCTAAATCACTACTTTGATTTAAAACAACTCTGAAGTTGGCCCATATGAGATCAGTCAACATAACAGACAAGGAAAATGACATTTAGCAGGTGGAAAAATCAGGAGTTGTGACCTGATCTGATTATTCTGTAGAACAATTTGAAACTATGCCCAAGGGATATATTATAAAATTGTATGAACCCTTTGATCCAGCAATTCCACTACTTAGTTGGTATACCAGAAAGATCAAAGAAATTTATTTACACAAAAATATTTATATCAGCTTTTAATAGCAAAGAATTGGAAAAATGAGGGGATGACCATCAGTTGAGGCATAGCTGTATATGACTATATATAATTATAAGGGAATACTATTGTGTTATAAGAAATGAAAAATAAGGTAGTTTCAGAAAAATCTGCAAAATTTTACATGAACTCATGCAAAGTGAAATGAATGGAACCAGGAGAACATTGTACACCATACCAGCAATGTTGAACTATGAAAGACTTTGTTAAAAACAATAATCCAAGACAATTCCAAAGGACCCAAGATGAAATGTGCTATCTACCTCCAGAGAGAGCACTGATGAATTCTAAGTATAGAATGAAGTATACTTTTTTTACTTTATTTTTCTTGGGGTTTTTTTGGGAGGAGGGGAAGTGTTTTTTTGCAACATGGCTAATATGGAAATACATTTTACATGACTTCACATGTATATTGATATAGAGCTTGTCTTTTTGAGAGATGGGGAAAAGATTACAGGGAGAGAGAATATAAAATTCAAATTTTTTAAATGAATGTTAAAACTTTTAAAAATGTAGTTGGGTGGGCATCTAGGTGGTGTAGTAGATAAAGCACAGGCCCTGGAGTCAGGAGCACCTGGGTTCAAATCCAGTCTCAGACACTTAATAATTACCTAGCTGTGTGGCCTTGGGCAAGCCACTTAACCCTGTTTGCCTTACAAAAACCTAAAAACAAACAAACAAACAAAATGTAGTTGGGATGGGGGCAGCTAAGTGACACAATACATAGAGCACCAGACTTGAAGTCAGTAGGACCCAGTTCAAATATCATCTCAGATACCTAATAATTACCCACCTGTGTGACTGTGGGCAAGTCACTTAACCCCAATGCCTTGCAAAAGTCAAAAAAATGTAATTGGGAAATGTTTAACAAAATAAGTAATATACGTTACTATTAATAATAAGTAATAAAAATAAGTAATACACACACATACATATATGTAAAGAGAGAGTAAGCTTGTACCAGATAGAGAACTGTTAATTTTCAAGATGAGTTGTGGACACCTCTGAAATAGACAAATGCTACTAACTGGGTTTCAATTTATGATTTTCTTATTTCTAGACTTAAGAAAGTGAGAGAGAAAATATTCATAATTCAAATAAAAATTTAAAATATACACATTTTTCCCCCCAGAGAACTGATGTTACCAACTCATCTCTACCAAGGGATATTGAGAAGCTAAAAATGACAAGATTTGGCATCTGATTGGATATGTGGTGAGAGAGAAGACTCAAGAATAACACTGAATAAATGTACCTGAGTGATTGGGAGCATAATTTCTCAATAGATTAGAGAAATTGAGAAAAAAGATATTTTTTCAGGGTGGAAATATAATTCCACTTCAGATATGATGACTTTGAAATGTCTATTGGATATTTGTTTTCAAATGTATACTAGGCAATTGATGATGCAGGATTGAAACTCCTGAGAGATAAGCATTGTATGTATGTATGTATGTATCTAATGATACATAGATCCGGGTGCCATTGACACAGAAATAATAACTTAACTCCTGGAAACAGAGGAGATCATCAAGTGCAACACAGACATGGGGTTCCAGCTACCTGTTACTGGGTATAACCTGAAGGATATCCAAGAAAAGAAGCATGAGAAAAAATGGTTAAATTAGTAGAAAGAGAAGCAAAATAGAGATACATCGCAAATACTTTGGAAAGAAGAGAGTATCCAAGATGAGAGGGTGGCCAACAGTGAAATGCTATGAAAACATCAAGAAGTATAAGGAATGAAAAAATATCATTAGATTTTATAACTAACAATTCACTCTCAACAACAGAGACACCTTCTTCCAGCCAAGATGGTGGAAAGAAGACAGGCACATTTCTAAAGTCTCCTGATCTTTCTCCATCTGTCATATGAAACAAACCTCTTAACAGAAACCTGACTCACAAAACCCAGAAAGAAAGCCAGGAGAAAGAACATCTACCTGAGGATTTGTCTCCTGTAGCAGCATTGGGTGAATTTGGGCGGGTGAATCTGGGCTGAGAGGGTGGATTAATGGCTGAATTGGATCCAGGGAGTCTGAGGGCCCGAGAGCCAGACCTGCTGGATCAGCAGTGGGGCTAGACTGCTGGGGCTTGAGTCAACTAGGGAGCAGAGGCACTGGTGTTGGTGCTGACCCTCTGGAGCTTGCTGACAGGGTTGGGGGGAGAGTTCCTGTGCAGGAGAGCTACAGACACCATTCCTGGCCTCCTCTGGTCGGAGGAGTCCAAGTCTCCATTACTGCTGAGGCTTCTTCCCAGAAAAAAAAAACAATTGCAGACTACTTCTGCCTCAGACACAGGTGTGTGAGCAGAAGAACCAGCCCAGCTGACAATAGGGAGAGGAATGACCTCAACCTAGGGCAAAGGCCACCATTGATTGAAGGCAAAAGGATTCAATAGCTCCAACCCCTCCCTTCAAGCTAAGGGAGAAGGCCTCAATCAAGGTCACAGACACTCCAGAGAAAGCAACCAGCACCTTCTATTGGCCAGCTAGAGAAATTGCACACAGTGAGTAAAGTCTCTAGCAATCCCAAACCCCTGTGAACCAGCCCTTCCCCAACTCAATGTCCTAGCAAAATGAAGAAGGGTCAGCAGAAGGGTGGATCCATAGAAAAATTCTTGGAAGGAAAAGACCTTAGCTCAGAGAGACCTAGGACCACTGAGGAGAATACAATCTGGTCTTCAGCATAGAAAGACTTCTTTGAAGAAATAAGGAAGGAATTCAAAAATAAACTGGAAAATTTGGGAGAGATAATACTGTGCAACAAGAAAACGAATCCTTAGAAAATACAATTGGAGGGGCGGCTAGGTGGCGTAGTGGATAAAGCACAGGCCCTAGAGTCAGGAGTCCCTGGGTTCAAATCCATTCTCAGACACTTAATAATTACCTAGCTGTGTGGCCTTGGGCAAGCCACTTAACCCCATTTGCCTTGCAAAAAGAAAAAAGAAAAAAAAAAGAAAATACAATTGGACAAATACAAAATACAAATACAAAAAGAATTGTACAAATACAAAATGAGAATAAATCTCTCAGATCATCAATTGGACAAATACAAAATGAGAATAATTCTCTCAGATCCTCAACTGGGCAAATGCAAAAAGAAAATAATTCTCACAAAATCTCAATTGGTCAAGTGGAAAGCTCTTTCAAAAGTAGAATTTACCAATTGGAAAAGGAGTTGCAAAAGGTAAATGAAGAAAACTCTTCCCTAAAAAAAAGAATGGAGTCTGCAGAAACTAATGACTCCATGATACAGTAAGAGCCAGTTAAACAAAATCAAAAAAAAATAGAAGAAAATGTAAAATATCTCATCAGCAAAACCACTGACCTTGAGAATAGGTCAAGGAGGGGCAACCTGAGAATTATTGGACTTCCTGAAAACACAGGAGAGAAAAAAAGCCTGGACTTAATATCTAGTGATGGAAAACTGCCCTGATATCATGGAAGCAGAGGGCAAAGTAATTATTGAAAGAATACATCGATCCCCTCCAGAAAAAGATCCTAAAATGAAAACATCAAGGAATGTGGTGGCCAAATTCCAGAACTATCAGATAAAAGAGAAAATCCTGTAAGCAGCCAGAAAGAAACAATTTAAATATCAAGGTGCCACAGTAAGGTACACAAAGGACCTGGCTGCATCAACATTAAGGGATAGAAGGGCCTGGAATGAGATATTTAAAAGAACAAGGGAGCTTGGAATGCAGCCAAGAATCCACTATCCTGCAAAGCTGAGCCTTCTCTTCCAGGGAAAAAGATGGACATTTAACGAAATGGAAGAATTCCAAAAATTCCTGATGAAAAGACCAGAGCTAAATAGAAAATTTGGACATCAAAAAGGAGGTTCAAGAGACATGTGAAAAGGTAAAAAAAGGGGGTGGTGGTAAAAGAAAAGAAAACTGCTATCCAATCAGTTGAAACTGGCTATATCCTAGCATGGGGAAAAAAGATTCTCATAAATCTTGAGACCTGTAACTCTAACAGAGAGAATATGCCTAGCTAGAAGTGATGGACATTCATGACCTATCCATGAGACTGCTATCCAATGGGGTGTAACTGGCTTTAACCCCACTTGGGAGAAAGACTCTAATAACTCTCAAGAATTTTAACTCTATTAGGTAGAATGTACTTGGCTAGAAGTGACAGATACTCAGAATTTTCTATCACTCAGAGTGATCTAAAAAACACTACCTCCTTAAAAAGGGGGACAGGAAGGACATGGGAGGAGGGAGGGGGTGGAATGGCATAAATCTAAGAGGTACAAATTACCTATGGTAATAGAGGAAGAGAAGGGAGGAGAAGAGAAACACCTGAACCTTCTTCTCATCAGACTTAGCTTAAAGTCAACATACAAATACTTAGTTAACTTAAAAAACATCTAAACTTTCAAGTATTAAAAGGGGAAAAGGGGAGGGGGAAACAGAAAGGGAGAGGGATTGGGGGGAAAAAGGAGAACTCACAAAAGGAAGGGAAGGGAGAAGGGAAAAAGGGAAAGGGGAAAGGGGAAAGAAAGGGGAGGGGTGATATAGGAGGGCAAACACACTGACAGGCTGGTATTCAGAAATACTGGGGGATACAGATAAGGGGGGAAGGGGAAATACAAACAGAGAGAAGATAGCATGGGGGGCAATAAAGAATTAGTAATCATAACTTTGAAAGTGAATGGGATGAACTCTCCCTTAAAATGTAAATGAATAGCAGAGTGGATTAAAAACCAGAAGCCTACAATAGGCTGTTTACAAGAAACTCATTTGAAGCAGAGAGCTACATATAGAGTAAAGGTAAAAGGTTGGAGCAAAATATATTCTGCTTCAGCTGAAGTAAAAAAAGCAGGGGTAGCAATCCTTATCTCAGACAAAGCAGGAGCAAAAATAGATAGCATTAAAAGAGATAAGGAAGGAAACTTAATCCTCCTAAAAGGTGCCATCAACAATAAAGTTATTTCAATACTGAATATATATGCATCCAATGGGATAGCATCTAAATTCTTAGAGGAGAAGCTGAAAGAACTACAGGAAGACACAGATAGCAAAAATCTGCTAGTGGGAGGCCTCAACCTCCCCTTTTCAGATGTAGATAAAGCGAATCATAAAATAAACAAAAAAGAAGTTAAGGGGGTAAATGGATTGTTAGAAAAACTAGATGTGGTAGACTTATGGAGGAAATTGAATGGGGATAGAAAGAAATATACCTTTTTCTCTGCAATACATGGAACTTATACAAAAATTGACCATGTACTAGGACATAAAAACCTAATAATCAGGGCCAGCTAGGTGGCGCAGTAGGGGGCAGCTAGGTGGTGCAGGGGATAGAGCACTACCTGACTTCAAATCCAGTCTCAGACACTTAATGATTACCTAGCTGTGTGGACTTGGGAAAGCCACTTAACCCCATTGCCTTGCAAAAAAAAAAAAAACCTAATGATCAACTGAAGAAAGGCAGAAATAATGAATACATCTTTCTCAGATCACAATGCAATAAAAGTCATATGCAATATTGGGCCAAAGAGATATAGACCCAGAACCAATTGGAAACTGAATAATCTCATTTTAATGAATGAGTGACCCAAAAAACAAATTAATCATTTCATCCTAGACAATGACAATGAAACAACATACCAAACCTATGGTATTCATTGAAAGTGGCTCTCAGGGGATATATTATAGCTTTAAATGCTTACATGAATAAATTGGAGAAAGAGGAAATCAATGAACTAAGCATGCAACTAAAAAAAAATAGATAAAGAACAAATTAAAAATCCCCAATTAAATACCAAATTAGAAATTCTAAAAATTAAAGGAGAAATCAATAAAATCGAAAGCAAAAAACTATTGAATTAATAAATAAAACCAAAAGTTGGTATTATGAAAAAACCAATAAAATTGATAAACCTCTGGTCAATCTGATTAAAAAAAAGAAAGAAGAAAACCAAATTGCTAGTATCATAAATGAAAAAGGTGAACTCACCACCAATGAGGAGGAAATTAAAGTAATAATTTGAAATTATTTTGCCCAACTCTATGCCAATAAATTTGATAATCTAAGTGAAATGGATGAATATTTACAAAAATGTAAGTTGCCCAGGTTAAATGAAGAGGGGATTAAATATGCAAACAACCCTATCTCAGAAATTCAACAAGCCATCATTGAACTCCCCAAGAAAAAAATCTCCAGGGCCTGATGGATTCACAAGGGAATTCTAGTAAACATTTAAGGAACAATTGGTTCCAATTCTATACAAACTCTTTGGAAAAATAGGGAAAGATGGAACTCTGTCTAACTCTTTCTATGAAACCAATATGGTGCTGTTACCTAAAACAGGAAGAGTTAAAACAGAGAAAGAAAATTATAGACCTATTTCCCTGATGAATATAGATGCAAAAATCTTGAATAAAATCTTAGCAAAACAATTACAAGTTATCACTAGGATAATACATTATAATCAAGTAGGATTTATCACAGGAATGCAGGGTTGGTTCAATATTAGGAAAACTGTCAGTATACTCAATTATATCAACAACAAACCTAACAGGAATTATATGATCATATCAATAGATGCTGAAAAAAAGCTTTTGAGAAAATACAGCATCCATTCCTACTAAAAACACTAGAGAGTGTAGGAATAAATGAACTGTTCCTTAGAATAATTAGCAGTATCTATTTGAAACCATCAACAAGCATTATATTCAATGGGGAGAGGCTAGAGGCATTCCCAATAAGATTAGGGGTGAAACAAGGGTGACCATTATCACCACTATTATTCAATATCATGTTAGAAATGTTAGCTTCAGCAATTAGAGAAGAAAAAGAAATTGAAGGAATTAGAATTGGGAAGGAAGAGACAAAACTCTCACTCTTTGCAGATGAAATGATGGTCTACCTAGAGAATCCCAAGAAATCATCCAAAAAACTACTGGAAACAATTACCAATTTTAGCAAAGTTGCAGGTTATAAAATAAACCCTCATAAATCCTCAACTTTTCAATATATGTCTAGAAAGATACAGCAGGAAGAGCTAGAAAGAGAAACCCCATTCAAAGTAACCTCAGGAAATATAAAAAACCTGGGAGTCTATTTGACAAGGCAGACTCAGAAACTTTTTGAAAACAATTATAAAACACTTCTCACACAAATTAAATCAGATTTAAATAACTGGGCAAATATCAACTGCTCAAGGATAGGTAGAACTAATATAATAAAAATGACAATTCTACCAAAACTAAACTATCTGTTTAGTGCCCTACCAATCAAAATTCCAAAAAATTACTTTAATGAGTTAGAAAAAATTTTAAGTAAATTCATGTGGAGAAATAAAAAGTCAAGAATTTCCAGGAACTGAATGAAAAAATGTGCAAAAGAAGGGGGCTTAGCCCTACCTGATTTAAAATTATATTATAAAGCATCAGTCATCAAAATTGTTTGGTATTTTCTAGGAAATAGAGTGGTAGACCAGTGGAATAGACTAGGTGCAAAAGCAGGAGACAATTATAGTAATCTGTTGTTTGATAAACCCAAAGAGTCCAGCTATTGGGATAAAAACTCTCTCTTTGATAAAAATTGCTAGGAAAATTGGAAGTTAGTATGGAGGAAACTTAGATTAAATCAACACCTAACACCCTTTACCAAGATAAGATCCAAATGGCTACAGGATTTAGACATAAAAAAATAAGCAAATTAGAAGATCAAGGACTAGTTTCCCTGTCAGATCTATGGAAAGGGAAGAAGTTTATTACTAAGGAAGAATTGGAGAACATTAGCAAAAAACCAACTAGATGATTTTGATTATATTAAATTAAAAAGATTTTGCACAGATAAAACCACTATAACCAAGATCAAAAGTTATGTAGTAAATTGGGAAACAATCTTTACAACTAATGATTCTGAAAAATGATTCATTTCTAAAATATACAGAGAACTGAGTCATATTTTTAAATCAAAAAGCCATTCCACAATTTACAAATGGTCAAAGGATATGCAAAGGCAATTTACAAATGAGATCAAAGCAATTCATAACCATCTGAAAATTGCTATAAATCATTAATTATTAGAAAATGCAAATTAAGGCTTCTCTGAGGTACCAGCTCACACCTCTCAGACTGGCCAATATGACCAGAAAGGATAATGATCATTGTTGGAAGGGCTGTGGGCAATCTGGGACACTATTACACTGTTGGTGGAGCTGTGAACTCATCCAACCTTTCTGGAGAGAAATTTGGAACTATGCCCAAAGGGCAAGAAAAATGAGCATACTCTTCGACCCAGCAATACCACTACTGTGTCTATACCCTGAAGAGATGATGAAAAGGGGTAAAAACATCACTTGTACAAAAATATTTATAGCAGCCCTGTTTGTGGTGGCAAAGAATTGGAAATCAAGTAAATGTCCTTCAATTGGGGAATGCCTTAGCAAACTGTGGTATATATATATATATATGTCATGGAACACTATTGTTCTATTAGAAACCAGGAGGGATGGGATTTCAGGGAAGCCTGGAGGGATTTGCCTAAACTGATGTTGAGTGAGATGAGCAGAATCAGAAAAACACGGTACACTCTAAGAGCAACATGGGTGTGATGTTCAACCTTGAAAGACTGGTTCATTCCATCAGTGCAACAATTGGGAACAATTTTGTACTATCTGCAAAGGAGAGTGTCATCTGTATCCAGATAAAGAGCCATGGAGTTTGAACAAAGTTCAAGGACTATTTCCCTTTAATTTAGAAATAAAACAGATATCTTATTGTCTGATCTTGTTATCTCTTAGACTTTTTGCCTCTTCCTTAATGATATGATTTCTCTCTCATCACACTCAATTTGGATCAATGTACAACATGGAAACAAAGTAAAGGCTGACAGATTGCTTTCCATGGGGGGGGGGGATTGTAAAACTCAAATATCTTTAAAAAAAAACAACAGAGACAGCATTTTCAGTTGAATGATGAGGTCAGAAGCCATATTACTGAACTTTTAGAAGAATGGGAGAGAAGTAAAGTTATGGAGTATAGGTGGCTTTAATCATCTTCTCCCACCCCATTCTCCCTGCCCCCAAGTCAGTATCTCAGCCCTTGTGTTTCACTATCCCCTTTGAGCTGCTAAAAACTAAAGCTATGATATTTCAAATTATTCTGCTTAACAATATGTGTAATAATTGATTTTCACCTCTTCCACTTTCAAACTTTACGCATGTTATGTATATTATTTTCCATCATTAGAATAAAAACTCTTTGAAAGTAAGGACAGTATTTACTATTTTGATTCTCAAATAGTAGCTTCTAACAACCTAATATTTCACAGGATATCTTCTACTGATGAGATTTTCACTGAACAGAGAAACTAGCAAATTTAATCACAAAGGAATACACTACAAAATACAAAAAAAAAAGACAGCAGAGATTTGCAAATGTGTGGGTTCAGAATTAAAGTGTATTGAAAGAAAACACCATCACTAGTTATATGCACTATCTTTTATACCTTTTTCTCAATGGCAGCTTTGTTTTTCACCCAAAATTATTAAAACAGTAGGGATTACATGGTTATTGAATTTAAGGAAGGGAATAAATATTCATTAAACAGCTACAGAATTAGAGACACTGTGATAAGTAAATGCTTAATAAGTATCTCACTTGATTCACATTAACAGTCCTATAAAGTAGGTGCTATTATTGTCCTCATTTAACAGGGAAATTGAGACAGACAGAGGTTAGATGACTTGACCAGGATCACACACATTTACTTTAGTATCGGAGACTAGATTTTAAATCAAGTTGTGTGAGGACAGCCCAGATCTAGCCCCATGCCTAGGGAGTGGGCTGCTGACACCTCCAACTCAGAGAAAACTTCTGGTTCCTTACCAGAGTGTTCACAGAGTAACCTCAGGCAGTTCCTAACTCCAAGGAGCAAGGCCTCTAGGGATCTCAACATGGAAGGTCTGTGAACCAGCCCCTCCTCAAGTCAAGACCCTAGGAAAGTGAACATCCCAAAATGAAAAAATGCCAGCCCAAAGCAAGGGTTTTTAATGTTATTTAGGAGACAAGGATACTAGCTCAGAAAAGGAGGACGAAAGGATGAAGCTTCAGACCAGAATATGAATTGCTCTCCAGCCTAGAAAGATTTCATAGAAGAGATTAGAAAGGAGTTTAAAGATCAAATGGAAAAACTGGGAATATAAGTGCAGAAGAAAATAAACACTATGCAAGAGAAAATTAACAATTTACAGCAAAAATGATAGAAGAAAACAAATCCTTTAAAAATACAATTGGACAAATGCAAAAAGAATGATTCCCTTAAAAAAAGAATCGAGCCAATGGGAAAGCCTAACAACTCCTTCAGAAATAGAATTGACCAACTGGAAAAGGAGATGCAAAAGGTAAATGAAGAAAATTCTTCTCTAAAAACCAAGGATTAGAAAACTACTGGAAAAATAATAGAGAATCCTAGAAACCTCTTTAACAATTCAGCAGTAAAAACAGAACATCCATTATTACTGCAATTATTTTATTTAGCTCCAGAAATACTAGTTATAACAGTATGATAAGAAAATGAGAGAAAATAAGTATAGGTAAGCTGGAAACAAAATTATCAGTCTTGGCAAATTACATGATTGTTTACTCAGAAAACCCTAGAGATTAAACTAAAAAAATTAATTCAAATAATTTAGAACTTCATTTATAGAACTAGAATATAAAATTATCTGACAAAAGTGTTTAACTTTCTATATTACTAACAAAATCCATAAGAAAGCTAATGAAGGCGAAATTTCATCAAAATTAGCTACAAAATGTAAAAAAAAAAATTTGGGAGTACACCTACAAAATGCATGGAAATTTTACAAATGCAAGTACAAAACACTAAATGGAAATAAAACCAGACAAATAAGAAAAAAGACTGGAACTCAAGTCTTCCTGACTTCATGTCCAGTTTTCTTTGAACTGTGGTGCCAGAAAACTGGGGTACATTGCATCCTGTTCTTATCTTAGGCCTGATTATTTGTCAATAGTTGCAACTCTTTTTTCCCCATTGCCTGTGCACTGGTAGAGAAGGAATTTCTAACAAACTGACAGTTCTCAGTTTGTATTCCATTGATGAGGCTCTTACTATAAAAGAGAAGCTAGCAAATCCCAAAATACACTAAATACAAATAAGAACAGAGAATTGTAAATCTGTGGCTGCAGAATCAAAGTATATAAAAAGAAAACACCTTCATAAGTGTGGGGGAAATCTGATCATGCTATTTATTTACTTTTGCACTTGGGTAGTTCATGTTAATTAGAGGAGCTCTCCTGTCATGCCCCATGAGGTATATCAATGGCTCATGGAACAACCAGTTACTTCCAATGGAAATAATGACTTGCAGATGCAGTAACCCACTGTAATGCCCAGAATTACTGTCACATTATCTCAAGATGGGACAGCATTTGACTCAGACCTGGCAGTGTATCATGGTACATCCTGCTTATTATGCAAATTTCTGGCTCCATTTTCTGCTCATTATTAAAATGAAGGGCTATTAGCAGCACTGCCTAAAGCCAGTAAGTGCCATACAAGCCTGTGCCTCATGGGGCTTTGCCAAATCATTGCCCTCCCGACATCAGTAACCCTGGTGTCCAACAGCAGGACCTCATATTGACAAAGACAGGTGTGTCTATGAGCATTTTGGGAGAGGAACCCAGGTCTGAGAACCCTGCTCTCCCCTTTGTTTCTTCAAGTACACCCATTCAAACTCAGAGTCCATGGGGGGGAAAAAGGTGAATTCTTACTTTATTATACCATTTTGATGTATATTGATATGGAAAACCTTACTATCTATGAATCTATCTCTTATCTATATATTTTCTCATCTTTTTCACTTAATTGTTCATTTATTTATTTACTCCTCTCTATAGAGATCTCTATTTCATCTATTATATACTTATTTACTTCTGACTTGAGCTCATCCATCCATCTATCTATCTATCTATCTATCTATCTATCTATCTATCTATCTATCTATCTATTATCTATCTATCTATCTATCCATCTATCTTCTATCATCTATCACTATCATTATTGATCTATCTAATCTCTGATATTTATATCAAGCTGTCTACTATTTATCATTTCTTTCACCTTCCTATGTATTTACCTTTCCATATATCTTCTCTTTTTCATGTCTTTCTGTCTTCCTCTATTTCTGTTTGTGTTTCTCTGTTTCTATCTTCTTATTTTGTGTATGTGAAAAGGCAGCAGGATATAGAGGATGGATATCTGTTCCTACAATCAGTAAGACTTGGCTCAAATCTTTTCACTGTGGCACTTATTTTCTGTGAAACCAAGGAGTGTTTCACTTTTGTCTCCTTCTATAGTACCCCACACAAAGTGTCTACCACATAAATACTAGTTAATTGAGCAAGTTACCAAACTTCTCAGCACTCCTAGTCAGATTCTTTTTTTAAAATTAAATTTATTTATTCTCATCCATATGCACATATATATTTTTTAAGTTACAAAACTTCCTTCCACCCTTCCTTCCCACCCCTCACCCCTACCCCCATCAGCAGTAAACAGGTTACTATTGCACATACATATTTTAGATAAACATTTACATTTTTGTGATTTTTGGTATGAGGAATTAGGATTAAGGCAAAGAGATCATTTTTATAAAGTGTTCATCAGATTTGGAAGGATTGATTTTTTTCCTTTTATTTTGTTTTTCTCCCTCTGGATGGGGATAACATTGTCCATATTCAGTCTATATGGTTGTCCTAACTCTCTGAACTGCTGAGAGGAGCTGCTTCCATTAAGGTTGATCATTTCACAGTGTTGTTGTCAATATGTACATTGTTCTCTTGGCTCTACTCCCTTTGCTCAGCATCAGATCTGGCAACTCATTCCATACTTCTCTGGAGTCTGATCATTTATGATTTCTTATACAACAATAATATTCCATAGTATTCATGTACCATAACTTGTGTAGCCTTTCCCCAATTGATGGGCATTCCCTCAATTTCCAATTCTTTCTCACTACAAAAAGAACTGCTGTGAATATTTTGGAAAATGTAGGACTTTTCCCATTTTTCTATAAATTCTTCTGAATATAGACCTAGAATTAGAATTGCTGGGTTGAAGGGCATGAACAGTTTTAATGCTCTTTTGGCATAGTTCCACATTGCTTTCCATAATGATTGGATCCATTCAAAACCCCATCAACAATGCATCCCAATCCTCCCTCAACCACTCCAATTTTGATCATTTTCCCTTTTTCTCATCTTGGCCAATCTGATAGGTGTGAGGTGATACCTCATTATTGTTTTAATTTGCATTTCTCTAATCAATAATGATTTGGAACATTTTTCATACGATTATATACAGTTTTAATTTCTTCATTTGAAAACTCTATTCATACTTTTTTGACCATTTATGAATTAGGGAATGACTAGCCAAATTGTTAAGACTCTTAAATTACAGAACTCTAACTTCCCCTACATTGAAGGGAGTTTTCTCAATGGAAATTCCTTGCACTTTGAAACCATAGCTCTGGATGTATGTATGTCCACACACACACATATATGCATTTAAAAATACTCAACACATATATGTATACATCAACTTTCACATACACATATCTGCCTGACATATAGAAGTGGTGAATTTGTACTGAGGTGGTTAAAATGGTTAAATATTGGGCTTAGAAGCAAGACTATGGTTCAATCCTGCCTTTATACTTTCTAATTCTGGGACCCATACTCTAGAAGTTATCTGTTAAGTTATAAACTGGTTATCCTTTGAATGCTAGAGGGATTTCTTACATCATGAATTCTTTGTGCTGACAAAACCAAGGATTCTTCTGAATTCTGGCATATAAATTTCCTTTATTGTAAAGCAGATGAAATCATAGGAAAGAAAAAGCACTTTGAAATCTATAAGATAATTTTTTAAAGGCAAAAAGTTATTTTTGAGTGATTTGTTTCATTATTGCAATAAATGCTGATATATCATGGGCCTAAAGCATAGTTTCCAGAAATAAGACCTTGAATCACAGCTATATCAACAAACTACTATACACAAGTGAAAATTACTAAAGAAAAGAGAAACCATGAAGAGTATAAATAAAGGATGGTGGAAAAGCACAGATTATTCTTCGTTTTTTTTTCTTTCTCTTTGATATCTCTGCCTGCAGTTATTTCCCTCGAGGCCATGGGAATAGAGGAATGTGTGGTTCATCATTTTTCACCAATCCAGGAAGATTGTATGAGGCTGAATGAGCAGATGTCCATTCCCATAACTCGAATGAACCTTCTCAGAAATGGGACTCCCTGTGCTCTGTGAGGAGGGGCGGTGAGATCAGTTCAGCAAACATAGCTGACTTAATCGAAATGCTACTTGCAAATTTGCTTAGGGGGAAACTGTACTAATAAAATAAATATAGTGTTTAAGTGCAAGAAAATCTAACTTGGACATGGCAAGTCAGCAACCTTTTAGGTCTTCCCTTTTAATTTGCTTTTGCTGAGGGTTATTAATTTATTTTTTATTAGTTGCTGCTTTTTCTCTCCTCTTAACGAACAGGTTTGCTTTGTGACAAATCTAAAAATTGCTTGTGGAAGTGGGAAATCATACCCTCTGTACTCTAAGTAAAATAGAGATAGGGTCTTGAATTGAAGTCTCCTACTGATATATTTTCATTGAAATCATGAGTATGCTAGAACCAGCTTCAACTTACTGATTGTTGTTGAATTTTCAGTGTGAAAATTTACTCTTTGGAAACCGGCTGCAAATCAGTGCTTGGTTTGTTGTTTTAATTGTCTAGATTTCAGAAAGTGATGAAGAAACTATTAATAATGAATATTAAACTTAAACTGTGTTGTGCTTAAAAGTACTTAAATTTGTGAGGTCTTCTTGGCTTTGAACCTAATTGTCTATATATCATGCCAAACTAGCTCTGCTCTTATTAAAATGAATCATAGTATTAATTATGGTGTAAGTATAATACATTCATTCAATAAATAGTTAATAAGTTCCTACTGTATACTGTACACCAGAGATACAAATATAAAAACTGAAAAAGTTCCTAACATCAAGAATTTTATATTCTTCTAGGAAATAGCATATACAGAGATATATAAATAAAAGCATAAAAATAAATGCAGAGGGGCAGCTAGGTGGTACAGTGGATAGAGCACTGACCCTGGAGTCAGGAGTACCTGAGTTCAAATCTGGCCTCAGACACTTAAGAATTATCTATCTGTGTGGCCTTAGGCAAGCCATTGAACCCCATTGCCTTGCAAAAAAAACCCCTAAAAAAATAAATAAATGCAGAGATGGGGGGGCTGAGAGATAGGATGATCAGGAAAGTATTTCATAACTCAGTCCTCTTTCTGTTTTATTCTTTCATGTGCTCTGGTCTAGTTACAATGATCAATTTGATGTTCCTCAAAAGTGACAATCATGTATTCTTCTATGCCTTTAAAATGACTATCACTCCTGGAATGCACTCCCTCCTCATTTCTGCATCCAAGATTGCCAGGTTTCTATCAAGGCTTAGCTCAAATTCTATCTTTTCAAGAGGACTTCCTGATTTCAAGATTTCCCTTCACTTACACTATATATTGCTTGTGGATCCACAGTTCAATTAATGATGATTCCCTCTTTATACTTGGGATCCTTGAGGTCAGGAATTGGTTTTTTTTGCATTTCTTAGTATCCCCAGCTCTTGTACTCACTTAATGAACATAAATATTTTTTGTTTATTGGTTGGTTAAATGAAAACTCTTTTACATGGTTACCCAACAGATCTCTTCCTGTAGGACACATTTTTCTGACATAGAAAAGGTGGGGGGGAAAGGGTAAACAAGTAAGAATTTTGATGACCACTCAGAGTAGAAAGTTCATGCTTCCCAAGCCACCATGGCTTTAGGAATCCCAGAATGGAAGAAGGAGTCAACCCCCAATTCATTGAGAGATGACTTTGGGGGCACTCATCCACTATATTCAGTTTTTTATTTTGCCTACTTTATTATCAGTTCTAAGCTGGGGTAACTACTTGGCCTATTAGGTTCCATCAATTCAAACATCTATTTGCTAATAAGAATTGTATTTAGAATTCATCTTTATGACAATGCTTTGTGTTAGGTACAGCTTTTACATATATTAAAGTTATAATTCTTATTCTCACATTTTAATTTAAGTCAAAGCCCTTTGAGTGAAATAAATGATCAAATGATATTAGTCAAGCTTAGACTTCATGTGTCCACTGAATCTCTGCTTCATCTCAATAAGAAAACAATACACTGTAATGCACTAACAAAACAGTGATCAAAAAACCTTGAATTAGTTCAAGCAGCAAAGAATAGAATTATATTTTGTAACAATCTCAGAAGCTGCATTGACTACAAAACCAACTGCAAACAAAAAATTGCACATCAATTCTCCCTGCATTTTAGCCTTGGCTTATGATCTTTTCAAGTTAAATAATTTATTATCAGTGTAGTAGTTAATTTTGAGGCCATCTTCATTCTCATTAAAGGTATCTAACAACATCTTTGAAAACATTATTGTAAAAAGAATGGGAGCAAGAATATAGCCATGTTTCACTCTATTGGGAGTGCACTCTATGGGGTTTTTTTTAGGTTTTTGCAAGACAATGGGGTTAAGTGGCTTGCCCAAGGCCACACAGCTAGGTAATTATTAAGTGTCTGAGATCAGATTTGAACCCAGGTATTCCTGACTCCAGGGCCCGTGCTTTATCCACTGCACCACCTAAAGGCCCCAAGTGCACTCTATTGGGAAAAGTGCAAGAGCATTATCCAGGACCCATGCAGGTATGAAATTGTGGAACTGATTTACAATACTGATGAACTTCTCTAGCCAATCAAATTTTACAAAGATCTCCCAGTGCCTTCATGACTGACAACATCAAGGGTCTTGATTAGATTGACAAGTACTGTGTATAGACTTCTGTTCTGCTCCTGGCAGTTCTGGAGTTGTCAGACAACAAAACATATTAATCATTTCTTGAAATCTTCTGAAGACACACTGATTCTCAAATAGATAAGAATCTTCCAGAAGAAGGATTAGCCTATTCAGGTGGACTCTGGCCAACATCTTGATGGCAATAACCGAAAGAAAGCCTTCCCTTTGATTGCCACAGAACATAGTTTCCTTCCCCTTTTTTAGAGATGGACATTGGAGGTGTCCTTCAACTCTTGGGGCATAACCTCTTCTTTTTTTTTTTTAATATGTCCATTTGTCAGTTTTTATTTTCCATAAGTTTATGAAGAAATAAACTTTTTATTTCATTGATATTTTGAGTATCTAATTTCTTCCCTATACTTTTTTAAATTTATTTTTTATTCTCATTTTGTACAAATGTTTTTCTTTACATTAATAATATATACTTGTTTACAAGGAAACAAAATACGCCTCCCCCCATTGAATATAGATAGACTTGCTTGGGCAAAAAAGTAAAGGGGGAGAAAAAAATTAAAATTAAAAAAAATAATAGTAATAATTGTAGGTATGGCCAGGTAGTGCAATGGACGAAGCATCAGCCCTGGAGCCACGAGCACCCTAGTCCATATCCAGCCTTGTAAACCCAATAATCACCCAGCCATGTGACATGCAAGCCACCCAATCCCCACTGCCCTGCAAAAACCGAAAAGAAGAAAAAAAAAAGACCCAAAATAAAATAAAATAGTAATAATAGTATGGGTGGCTGGGTGGCAGACAGACCATTGGCCCTTGAGCCAGGAGCAACTGGGTCCGAATCCGGCCCAAGACACCCAATGATCACCCTGCTATGTGGCCCCAGGCAGGCCACCCAGCCCCACTTACCTTGCACCCTCCCCCAAATAATAATAACAAAAAATGTGTTTCAGTCTTTGTTCCAACACCATCCACTCTGTCATGAGTGGATCACATTCTTTATGATAAGTACATCACAAAAGTTACTTCCACATTTTTCCAACCTTGCCATTGCTGATCGCAACTCTCTCCTTTCTTATTTCTCCACTACCATGTACTATATTTTCTCTCTCCTTTCACTCTGACTCTGCTGTAGGGTCGCTGAGTGGCGCAGCAGACAGATCCCTGGCCCTGGGGCCAAGAAGCCCTGAGCCCCATACCACCCCTTAGGCCCAGAATCCACCTGGCCCTATGGTCCTGGGCAGGCCTTCCAATCCCAGCCCCTTGCAAGAAGTAAAAAAGAAAATGTGTTATATCTGACCACTGTCCCCCCATGGTCCATCCTCTCCTCCTTTATTCACATCCCCACCCCTTCCCCCCTGCTCCCCCCTCCTTCTTACTCCATATGTCTATACCCTATTGAATATATTTGCTGTTTCCTCTCCTAGCCATCTCTGATGAGAGCAAAGGTTCCCTCATTCCCCCTTGCCTCCCCCCTTCCATATCATTGCTATAGCTCATTGTAATAAAAAAATCTTATTATGTGAAATATCTTGGACTATTCCCCCTCTCCTTTTTCTTTCTCCCATTCCATTTCCCTTTTTTCCCTATTGACTCCATTTTTACACCATTTTTTATCTTCAAATTCAGCTTTCTTCTGTGCTTCAACTATACCTGCTCTATTAACTGAGATGGTTCATATGAATATTATCAGTATCATTTTTCTATACATGCAGTTCATCCTCATTAAGTCCCTCATATTTCCCCCCTCTCCTCCAGTCTCCATGCTTCACCTGAGTCCTGTATCTGAAGATCAAACCTTCTGTTCAGCTCTGGACATTCCAAAAGGAACCTTTGAAATTCCCCTGGTTCATTGAAAGTCCATCTTTTTCCCTGGAAGAGGACATTCAGCCTTGCTGGGTAGTTCATTCTTGGCTGCATTCTAAGCTCTTTTGCCTTCCGGTGTATTGTATTCCAAGCCCTATGAGCTTTCAATGTAGTTGCTGCTAAGTCCTGTGTGATCCTGACTACAGCTCCATGATATTTGAACTGTGTCCTTCTGGCTGCTTGTAATATTTTCTCTTTGACTTGGGAGTTCTGGAACTTGGCTATAATATTCCTGGGGGTTGCTTTTTTGGGATCTCTTTTTCTGGGGGCTCGGTGGATTCTCTCCATTTCTATTTTGCCCTCTGCTTCTAGAATATCAGGGCAATTTTCCTGTAGTAATTCTTTGAAAATGATGTCAAGGCTCTTTTCCTGATCATGACTTTCAGGTATTCCAATAATTTTCAAATTATCTTTCCTAAGTCTGTTTTCCATATCAGTTGTTTTTTTCAATGAGATATTTCACATTTTCTTCTAATTTTTCATTTTTTTTTTGGTTTTGAAGTATTGATTCCTGATTTCTGGTAAATTCATCAATCTCCCTGAATTCTCTTCCTTGTCTGAAGGATTTGTTCTCCTCAGAGAGTTTTCTTATCTCTTTTTCCATCTGGCCAATTTTGCTTTTTAAAGCATTCTTCTCCTCAATAACTTTTTGAACTGTTTTATCCATTTGACCTAAGCTGGTTTTTAGCATGCTATTTTCTTCAGCATTTTTTTTTTGGATTTCCTTGACTAAGCTGCTGACTTCATTTTCATGTTTTTCCTGCATCTCTCTCCTTTCTTTTCCCAGTTTTTCTTCCAACTCCCTCATTTGATTTTCAAAGTCTTTTTTGAGCTCTATCATAGACTGAGCCCAATTTCTGTTTTTCTTGGAGTCTTTAGATGCAGGAGCTTGTGCTTCCTCATCTTCAGACTGAGTATTTTGATCCTTCTTGGGCTCATTTGCAAAATATTTCTCAATGGTCTTCCTCTTGTTTCTTTGTTCATTTTCCCAGCCTAAGCCTGTTTTTGGGGGGTGCTTCCTGAGCTTTTGGGACGCTCCCACAAGGGTCTCAGTGTGTGAGGCTCTGTCCTCCCTCCTGGTCTGTGAATGACCATAGGCGCCCCCTTCTGCCACGGGGCTGAGGTGGGGGGGCCCTGCTGTTCTATGGGGGGCCTAGACTGTGATCAGGATCTGAATGTGGTCAGAGCTCCAGAGTCCTGTTCCAGGGGCAGAGGACAGAGCTCTGCAGTCTGTCTTCACTTCCCTCCCTCAGCTCAATGGGCTCATGCACTAGGGGCTCCTGCTTACTGGCTCCGCCTGCTTGTGTTTCCAGGTCTAGGCTGTGGAAAGACCAGGCTGCTGGCTGTGTGCCCTGAGGGCTGGGCTCCACATGTTTGCTCTGGCAGAGGTCCCCGCTGTTCCTCCACTTTGTGCTGGTGCTCCCCGGGGTGCAGCTCAGGCGACTCCCCCGCTGCTGTGAGCTGAGGCTCCCAGCGCCCTGGGGCTGCCCCCAGGAGGCTGAGGTTCTTTGGCTCTGGTGGACCACCCCTCTGGCGGGCCACCCCTCCGGCCCGGGGAGCAGAGCCTTTCTGCTCTTTTCCAGGTTACCTTGAGTAGGAGAACTGCCTCACTGGGTCCCTTTGTGGGTTCTGTCTCTCGAAAGTTTAGTTAGAGTCCTTAGTTTGTGAGTTTTTATCAGAGAGCTCCTAAGACAGGATCTCTTCATGTTGCCATCTTGGCTCCGCCCCCCGGGCATAACCTCTTCTTGCCATATAATTTGGAAGATTTCAGTCACCTTTGTATGAGCAATGAACTTCCTACATTGTATATCCTAACTGGAATAGAATCAGCATTAGGCACTTTAACACATGATAGAAGTCTAATGACACTAAACATGTTCAGCTGAAAGTTTGGCTAGAGATAGATTGACTGCAATCAGATTTATATGGTCAATGACTTTAGCATTGGTTGATGATGGTCTTTTGAGAACACCATGAAAGTATTCAGCACATCTTCTCAGGATCATTTTATCTTTTTTTTTTTGTTTTGATTCATTCATAAATTGGACTGAAGTGAGTTTGAGTGGCACAAAGTTTTCAACTTCAATCTCTCTTCCAAAGTCATCATAGTCCAATGGCAAGACAGAATCAATACACCTGGTAATGGCTCTAGATGCAATGATAACCTTGGAGTCATAATCTGTGTCTAAACAAGCTCTAAGTACTCCATAGTATCTGATTCAGCTGCCTTCTTGGCTATTGGAATGAAGTTCCATATGCCCATTCCACTAGTTGAAACTTTCACATGCTTGGGGTGGACACCCCCATGTCCAAATCACCAGTGAGTTTGAAACTCCCTTGGTTACTCTCAACTTGGCTTGACTCACCTTCCAAAATGGTTTAACAGGGTGTGGCCTGCTACAGTTTCTTGGAGCAAGAGGTAAAAGTTAGATAAGTCAGGTAGACATCAAAGGTGGAAAGCAGCCCTCACACCAAAGGAACTAATCCTTGAATATACTCTATATTGTGTTCTTATCACTAATTAGTATGGTTCCATCAGGGCTAAATAGGTGAGATGATCCATATCTCTTTGGCCCATTGCCAGCCTTCAATGCATCATAAAAGCACTTTGGACTGTTATTCTCAAGAAAAAGCTGAATTTAAAATGCCTTTTTACTGAATCAAAGTCCTGCATCTAAGCTTTGCTTTCATTTTCCTTTTGTTGGAATTAAATGCTGTCTTCATAGAAATGGATACACTATCTTTCTGATAGACCCTATGAAGTTCTCATTTTTCACTTGACAGCTTTTGAAATTCCCTATCACTTTTGTCAACCCAGTCTTGATGTTTGTTAGTTTTATGGTTCAGACTAATAAATGCAATACTATACCCCGAATCTCTGAAAGCTGCTCTCTCCTTTTCTGTTCAACTATTGCCAACTGTGTACTGGTTCAGCTTTTCATTCAGGTTAGGAACAAACTGTTCATAATCAGAGAAGTGCTCTAATCTGTTGGCATTAAGTCTTCTGGTAGTTTTCTTGCCTTTGGGAGACTGCTAAGAAAGACAAATTATGAATACTTAATTTGGAGAAGAAAGTCTATGATTGGTAAATTTCCTGCACCACACACATTATCCTTTTCACTCTCACATCCAATCTCTTTTCTTTATAATGGCAATCTATAAATGCTACTATTTCCTAGAACATTTTTTTGAAGTTTTATTCACAAAGTTTTATTATTACATTTAAGTAAACAGAAGACAGTATGGATAATGAAAAGATAATAAGACTCACAAATCTTGAGTAATAAGTGATTTATTATTGATGTTTTTGGCTCCATTCCTCCCAAAGACTCTGCCAGATCTGATAATCTGTGTCTATTCTAGTATTAAAGTTATCTAGAATTTCTAGCTTGTACTTGTTTGGCATATTGATGATGAGTGTTTCCAGATCCTCATAAGAATTCTGATTTAACTGATTCCCTTTCCAGCAAGTGACAATCTCATTTTCTTCATGAGCCCAGTACTTATTCCTTCAATGAGGTATACAAGCTTGTTTACTAAAGTAGATTTGATTTTTAATCCTATGCCAGCTTCATGCTCTTCATCACTGCAGACTTCCAGAAAAAACATACCTTCACCTTTTATTTCAATAAACTGACCTTCATTTCTCAGTCTTGTTTCAATTTGGATGCAGAATCTGCTGAATTCTCTTGCAACAAGTGTTGTTTCTCTTCCAGGTCTATTGGTTTTCATATTATTCATAAGTATAGAAGATGGTAGCAGGAGAACAGCTTTTCCTAGGAGCTCTCTTCAAAATATTTCAAAAGCCTTAAAATTATTACTCTAAATTTTCAAGATAGAACCCACAGAAAGATCAGTAAGGCAATTCTCCAGTCCAAGGTAACCTGGAAAATCATGGTAAGGCTCTGTTCCATGTATTTGGAGGGGGTGGCATTGAGCTGGAGAGAAAGAGCTCCAGGCTTCTGGGAACAGCCTGCAGGGTGCCTGGGTGCCTGGGAGTCCTGGCTCCTGGCAGTATAAGCAGTTTCCTCATCTGCCAACCCAGGGAGCACCAAGCACAACTTGGAGGATCGGTAGGGAAATCTCTGCTAGAGTGAATGAGAAGCCCAGATCAGTATGATCCTTCTCAGTGTGGCCATGGCCCTCAGCACAGCCCAGATCCCAAGAAATGGAAGCAGGCCCACAAAGCCACCTAGCAGGAGTCACCTGGCAGCAGCTTCTAGAGTGCTCAGCCAACAGAAGGTAAGGGGGTGGGGGGAGATTGTCGAGTTCTCTCCTCTATCCCTTGGACAGGACTCTGGGGCTTTGTCCATATTCAGACTCTGTTTGCAGTCTGGGGCCCCCCATTACCATAGAGCAGGGACCCTCCTCACAGCCCCAGGCAGAGGGGTGGGCCTATGGTCATCCACAGACTAACACACAGGCAGGAGAGCAGTCAGAGCCTCCCATAAGACTTTGAAGGAATGGCATCCTCTTAAAGAATTTGTACAATTTTTTTTGCATTCTCACTATAAGATGGGATCCCTACCTGTAAGTAGGTCAAGGTTAGGTTCAGTTTACTTTAAAATGAGAGTAAGGTGCCTTTTCTAGCCTCTTTCTCATGCCTGATGCCTTGTCACTTGCCTATCACAAGACTTTCAAGTAGGTAAAAATGATTGATATTGTTAATGTCAGCATAAATTAAATTTTAGTGAGACAGAGTTGCATGAAGTTGTCAGCCTTACTCTCTCTTCCAGTCATTGAAGTGCAGTGGGAAGACAATAGTCAAGATGACTGACAATCATTCAGGATATGGTGGTTGACCTTGGTAGTTTTAATGTTTGTCCAATCTCTAAGCAGTTCATAGTGTGGGCTTCAGTTGCCTTCATGGCCATTAGAACAAATTGTTCTTATCTATCCTTTCTATTGAGGGAAGACTTCACATACTTGAGGTAGATAACTACCTAACTCACAGAAAGATTTAAGACCCATTAGTTCCCTGCAACCTAGTTTATCCCCTCTACCCAAACTAGTTTAGCCCATTGACTGAAATAATGCATGCTACAACTTCTTGTAGCCATAGATGAGGATTAGGTGGTCCTAAAGGAGAAAACAGCCCTTAAAAAAGGACTCAGAAGTCCTCACATCAGTGGTACCAGTTTTCTCTGAACATTCATCCACCACAAAGGGAAAGACTAGAAACAGGGAGACCAATTCAGGGGAGCGATAAGGAAGGTCTGAACAAGAATAATGACCATATAAGTCAGTCTGTCAGTAAAATAGCATTTAATAATGTGCCAGGCACTGTGTAAGCATTTGAATATAAAGAAAGGCCCCAAGCAAAACAAATAAAAACCAGACTGTAATCAAAGAGGATCATGGAATTTGAGTAAGTGAAAGAATGGGAAGAAAAGGATATTAATGTTAACATTAATTAGAGTGCCCCTAAATTTCCTAGCTTAAAAAAAGATCTTCAAGAATGAAAGGTAAATATCATCATCATCATCATCATCATCATCATCGTCATCATCATCATCACAGGTTATCCCAAAGATCTTTTTTTTTTGGCAAGGCAATGGGGTTAAATGAGTTGCCCAAGGTCACACAGCTAGGTGCATGAATGCTGATTTGAATTCAGGTCCTCCTGACTCCAGGGCCATTGTTATATTCACTGCACCACTGAACTGCCCCAAGACATCCTAAATCTTAATGTCACTAATTATGAAGGAAGAGTTTGGGGTAAATAGGAAGACATAAGTCTGCAACTTAACTCCTTGGAGAGGAAGACAAAAGCTTGGGGCTTGTAGATAAGAGGATCTTGTTAGAGCTTCAGAACCAGACTAGAACTTCTTTGATAGAGAAGTTACAGAGCAAAGGAAACAAAGGGATGTTCTGAAAGTGGTGATGAGAAACAAGGAATCTGGCAAGAAAAAGTTTCCAATGCTGGAGAAGGTAATCCAGAACTCATTATTTCACCTCTAAATACTTCGCCATTCCTTCCTTTTTTATTATTGTTAAGGGAAATTTCATCTTTTCAAGCCATCTGACTCTCAATGTAGGTGTTATCCAGGATTTCTCACTATACCTCAATCAATTGATAAATATTTATTAAATTCTTACAATGTGCCAGGCACTAAGCTATGGATACAAAAAGAAGCAAAAGAGAGACCCTGTCACCTCAAACCCCAAAACTAACAGAAGAGACAATAAATAAGCAAATATATATATGAATAAACTATATTTAGAATAGATAGAAAGTAATTTCAAGAAGAAAAATATTAGAATTAAGAGGGTTTGGGAAAGACTCCTTTTAGAGAAGATGGACTTTTATCTGGGACTTTTAAGTCAGAGCAGAGATGAGGAGGAAGATCACCAGGGAAAACACCTGGAGCTAAGAGATGGAGTGTCTTGCTCAAAAATGTCTATACAATTGGATTGACAAGGATGTGTTGGGGCATGAGGTATGACTGGAAAGGTAGAAGGGTGATAGGCTATGGTGGACTTTGAATGTCAAAGAATTTTGTATTTGAACCTGGAGAAACTAAGGATCTCTTCCCCCCACATTCAATCTATTTCCAAGGCCTGGAGAATTCACCTCTGAAACATCTCTCAAATACACCTCCCTTTCTCTTCTGACACTGCCACCACTCTACCACAGACTCTCCTTGCTTCTTGTCTGAACTATTGCAGTTCTCTGCAGATGGATCCACCAGTCTTATATGTCTTCCCATTCCAGTCCATCCATCCTCCATTCAGTCAACAAAGTGATTTTCCTCAAATGCAGTCCTGGCTATGTCACTCCCTTGTTCAAACTCCAGTAATTCCCTTTCATCCCTAGGATCAAATACAAAATTATGTCTGTATTTTAAAACCATTAATAGACTAGTCCCCTCCTATTTTTTTTCAGTTTTATTATATAGTATTCTTCACCATGCACTTTTCGATCTAGGGGCAACAACCTCCTTGCTGTTCTGCAAAAAAGATACTTCATCTCTCCACTCCCTACATTTTCTCTTTCTGGCTTCCTTAGCTTCCTTTACTCATAACTTCCACAGGAAGTCTTCTGCAATCCCTCTTAATTCTAGTGCCTTCTCTCAATTATTTATTTCCTATTTTCTCTGTAAATACCCTGTTTGTACATATTTGTTTGTTTGCCATTTTCTTCATTGGATTGTGAGATCAGGAATCAACTTTTGTCCCTTTTCAAACTTCCAGAGCTTAACACATCACCTGGGGGGGCACTTAAATGTTCATTGACTGACTTAGAAGAGCCAAGTTACAAGAGTGTAAGATAGAAGAAGGATGGTAAGAAAAGGCAATTTATTAATAATTATGGAAGGAAAGGAGAAAGCAAGATAGAATTTTCAGGAAAAAGTGGGATAAGGTAATTGGGAATGAGAGAGTAAGAAAAGATAGTGGGTGAAGAGATTTTGCACATATGGAGCCCATGACTGATTCTTATCTAGAGAGGAAGAGGAGAAAACTGTTCCTTTTCCCAGTAAGCAACCAATAATCAGGCTTTGACTCAGATATCAACTCAATTTTCTTTTCTTGGGCTGGTACTGGTGATACTGAAGAGCTATTCCTGAACTGGTTAAGAATTCAGATTTCTGAACCCAGAATCATTATATTTTATTATTGACATCACTTTAGAACCTAACTCACTTGGGACATAGTCTCCAGCTTAGGGCTGTATTCTGGTCTGAGTGAACAGGAAAAATCCTATTTTAATTGCTTCCATGTTGAGACTGGTTGAGGTAGACAGCAGCCAGACAGATTTCCATCAATGACATGCTGAGTGGTGCCACAGGGGGCAAGAATAAGAGAGAACTATGTTACTCACTTTCCTCCTAGACAAGCACAGGTCACTTAAGCAAATTGATTTGAGTTATTGAAACTCTGATAGGATCAGGGTTATGGGGGGGTGGGAGTGAATGTGTAATTGCATCTAGGGCTTCTTTAAGCATAAGAGAAAATGGAAAAATGGTGATGATGAAAGGAATACTTTTAGTACTCACTTATGAATTAGCATAAAACTGCATTTCATAGACCACCTTCACCCTTAAGGAATATAGGAGCCATGTAGCACTCCCATCATTACTACCAAGGAGATTGTGCAGAAGAAACTGATTTAGCAGCACCCTCATTTCCCCAGAGATTTAGTATTCATCTAGGCAAGGAAGATAGATCTTTTGTTTATCCATGGCAGTTGCACATCCCAGATAAAATCAATCAGGGATGATTTCCTCCAACTAGATTATCCTAAAATTTCAGTAAGGGGCACTATGAGTTTGAGAACTCTACTGATTTTGCCCGTTTAGATGTGAGTGCTGTGCTTGTGGATGCAGTGGAATCATATTCTAAAGAGCCAATCTAGGAGATGGAATAATGGAGCAGAAGACTCCTGAGAGGGAAGAGAAAGATTATGGGTAGAAAATCTGGGAAGGAGAGTTCAAGTTATAATGGGTTAAGTGGCAGCGTCAAGATGGCATATTAATAATAAGAAGTATAGCTTAGTTTCTCTCAAACAACTATTTATGATGATCTAGAAAGTACACCAGACTGAATCCTGATAGGAAAATTCAAAAAAAAATCAGAATGAGTGATTTTTTTTCTTCTCCCCATCCAGGTCAGAATAGAGAAACAGAGTCATCTTTAAACATTGTGGATTTGGTCTGATTAAGGGCATTTCACAGGAACATTTCAGTATTTAAAGGACTTAAAGATAACTGAGTCTCAACCCTTAGAGTAAGAAGTAGTCCCAGTCCCTGAACTGGGGCCACTCTTTCCATAAAGGCTACCCAGATCCACATAATGGGACATGATTTTTCCTTTTAAATTTTTTTTTCCAGATCTCTCCCTTGTCCCCCAAATACTCTACTATGAAATAATTTATCTTTTCACAGCCATGCTTCATTCCCTGTCATCCTGGATGACTCTAAGTGTCTATAAGTAGGGATCACCATTTTTCCTTTTTATGTTCCTAATACTCAACAGGAGTTTAATAAATGCTGACTGAATTTAATCAAATTGGATCTTTGAATTAAAGTTTTTGATTACAAGGTTCTGCCATTGATAGACTAATACTATAAATCTCACTCAGGGTTGTAGTTTGTATCTACTCTCTCTAGGTTAAGTAGAATAACTTGAAGAAGATCTCTGAATGTATCAGAATCTAGACTTAGTACCCATTCTGGTACTTTCAGATCAATAGGAACAAAATGGATGAATTTTGAGTAAGGAAAAAGTGAAGGACTTAGGTATAGGGGGGTAGCTCCATCACCATTAGTGCAGATTAGGTGTGTGTGTGTATGTGTGTATGTGTGTGTGTGTATACTGTTGGGACACTGTACATACACAAACACACACAAGCACATACTTTTTCTCCCCAGCACTTAGTACAAGTAGGTACTTAAATACTTATTAATTATTTAATATGGACTAATATTATGAATCCAAATCTTATAATACCCTGATTTTCAAAGAAACAGATCCATTATCCAATTGATAAAGGGAAAATGCATGATGGTTGTAAATAGGCTAAAGAATATCTTAAATAATTACCTATTAAGCAAGAAGTGGCAAATGGGGTAGTAACCACAAAACATTATCACAAGGAGATCAACTTAACATTTGTTACTGAGACATTAATGGGACCAAATCTCCTACTTCTCCCTTTCATAAAATTCAGTTAACTTGTTCTTGTCTCTTGACTTGTAACTCATTTAAAATTGTCCTTCATCCTTGAAGAAGGCCAAAATGATAACATTGTGCCAAGGTAAACATAAAGTGTGTCCAATTCTGGCTTATCAGATTAATATGAATTTAGAAGGCTACCACAAATTGGGCATAGAAGTTTGTTGACTAGATAAGTTTTGATTGTAAAATTTATGCCAGTTTCACAGCATTTGTAATTACAGTGGTCATCCCAGAAAAATGTTTATCCAGCTCCTACTTCAGTAAACTGATCATTTGCCAGCCTTGTTTATCTCAAGGTTGCTATTTGAATGCCTTATCTACTGAGTTCTCAAGAGCTGTTCATCTTTGAGGTCTATTGGATTTCATGTTGTCCATGAGCATACTCACATTCTGTATACCAATGTTAATGTTAAGTGGAATCATGTTCAGAAAATTTTTGTACATATTTTTATTTTTTAATTACAGGACAGGAGCTCCACCCACCCATGGTAGACAAGCCAAAATTAAGAGAAGTGGGCAATTTTTAGGGGACTTTTTAAACCTCTTACTCATGTATAGAAGTGAATAGAGTAGCCCTTTAAAAATCTTTTTTGGATACTCAGAAGACTGCTCAATTCCACTGCTG
This sequence comes from Macrotis lagotis, assembly GCF_037893015.1. Classification (NCBI taxonomy): domain Eukaryota; kingdom Metazoa; phylum Chordata; class Mammalia; order Peramelemorphia; family Peramelidae; genus Macrotis; species Macrotis lagotis. Next base: position 544,162,598 of record NC_133666.1, on the reverse strand, counting down.
CCTCAGTTCAGTGAGAAGATGACAATGTGGCCTAGGCCATCTGTGTACAGCTTCTAGTGTATCTGCACCTCCTACATTCTAACTAGCCTGTCACCAAAGAACTTTAAGGTATATAATGTAGTAAAATAGTAACATAAAATAGTTGAATAGTAAAACAATAAAATAGTGAAATAGTTGAATAATCATGAAATAGTATGGTAGAAGTGATGTCTTTTTATGACTAATTGGATTTCAGTGAGAAAGTTGCATTAAATTATCAATGTCACTCCTGCAGAATCATCAAAATCCAGTGGTAAGATAAAAGACAAGATAACTGACAATGGTGCAGCATGTGGTGGTTGACTTGTGCATCTCTGATGTCTGACCAAACTCTAGGCACTCTATAATGCCTACTTTGGCCACCTTCATGACTATTAGACTAAATTATTCATATTCACCTATTCCACCAGGGAAGTCTTCACATGCTTGAGGTAGATAATCCCCTAACTCAGTGATGGTTTTGAGGTCTAGCAGTTATTTGCCCAGACAGCATGCTATAGCTTCTTAGAGTCACGGGCCAGAGTTGAGTAGCAGGTGGACACAAAAGGTTGAATTAGCATCCCTGAAAAGGACTAATCAGTCTTCATACCAGAAGCACTAGTCCTCCCATAAAACCTCATATATTCCATTTAGAACCACCAAAAGGATGGTTACAACCAACTGGTAGTCTCAGTACACTGATAAAAATCTAATAATCATTCCTACTTGCTTTTTAAAAAAAAATCCCTTGTGATTTCACAAATGAATGTGTTATCAAATAGTTCTTATAAATGAATAAATGGCCCCTTATGAAATGAAAGTTCATATTCAGAAGACAATTCTAATAAAGTATTTGTTCATTCATTCATTCACAGATCTTCAGAAAAGGAAATTCAGAGATCAAGAACTCCCACACACTTTTTTGACTATTATATGCAAAGCACTACAGTAGTAGGGTGTTAGGAGAGCTACCAAGACAAATAAGATAAAGATTTTACCCTCTTTGAACTCAAAAACTAGAACATTCCCAACATGCAGGCTATTCATGCTATTTTTTTTCTTTTTTGTCTAATTTATCTCTGACACAGAATAGTTTCAAATTGATATGATAAAGCAAAGTCATATATGTAGATGAATGTTTCTCCATCTTGAGAAAAATACTGGCATATAATATATAGCTGTGTGCTTTTATTGTTCTTTGTTTTACATAACAAAAAGTTTGTTTCCTTGCTTAATTAGAAATTTTTTCCCTTAAATATAAATGTAAGGTCAAAATTAAGTCAATATATTTATTGCTTTATTGATATTTCCTGAGTATGATATGCACTACATCACATTTCTATAAGCATTAGCCTTCTGTACTTCCATAAGTCACACAGCTGGAATCTGACCTTTGCCTAGGCTGAAACGTATTCCCTAGAAGTAATAGATAATTCTAACTAATTTGGCCTTAGCCTTTCTTGAGTTGAACTGAGATTACCAATTGAGTACAATTATAGAAGGTGATTTGGAGCTTCTGACCTACAGTCTGCTCAAGACTCATCTGAGATCGTCTCACCTACAGTATTTCCCCTGGGACTTCAGGATAACGATTTTAAATGCTAATTACATCATGCAATCAATTCTAGGGTAACATTGAGAACATTTGATTTATGATGGATATTAAGTAAGACCAAGAAGGAAGCCCAATAGATTTAAAGGATTAAAAATATTCAATATTGCTTTAGCACAAAAATAACCCCAGGAAATGAATTTCAAGTTGTCCTGTATTATTTTCCCATTGTTGCCAATGAGTCCATCATTGAAAATTCCTTCGGGTTGATTTTATATATATATATATATATATATATATATATATATATATATATATATATATATATATATATATATATATATATAATTTCACTCAACTCTCTTCTAAAGCTATAATGAGCACTAAACAGGAATTAAAGAAAGAATATCCCTGTACCAAAAAAAAATCCATATTTGCAAAGGGAGGGACATATAATAAGATAGATGGAAGCTAAAAATAACAGAAGTAACTTTAACAACAATAATGCTAATAAATATTTATATAGTATCTGCTGTATGAGTTGAATGAACCACAGTGACTCCATCTTGTGACAATTGTGGAGCTAACTCAGTTCCCTTTCTATTCAATTATGGGAATAGTCCCATTTCTGTCTTGTGAGAAAACTTTATTCAATTGTGGGAATTGAGAGAAAATCTTATTGTGCTTTTCAAACCTAGCCCTTCATGACTGGGAAACTCGACCACCTCTTCTGCCACATAGAGACTCAGTCAGAGATCTAGGTTAGGCTTACTAGAAATCCAGTCATATCCAAAAATTGGTATAAGCAGTTTTATCATAATTATATGTTTCAAGCTATATGTCTACTACATGTCTACACTGAAAAGTGATTCTATATTGACCAATCAGCTATTATCTTCATGTTCCTGCAATTATTTACAGATACTTGAAGAGAGGGACCCCTCTTATTTTAGATTCAGGGATTTGTGTCCATTTTCTCCCCCTCCCAACTTGGAAAGTCTCCAATCTTTCTTCCAGTTAGTAATCAGATCATCTAATATTGTATTGTTTCCTTTTAATTAAATTTAATGACCTGATTTGATTAATTATTTTTAATGAATAAAAGTCTGCCTTCCTCTTTATTCAGGGTTCAGTCCTAAATTAGAATAGTCCTAGTCCTGATTTGTTAAATGATTACTTAATAAATAATACATTCAGTAGATCAAACCTTTGTTTTCCTCAGTTATTTAATCTTTCACCTTCCACCCTATTACATGACAAACATTGTGCTAAATACTTTCTAAATGTTATCTCATCAACCAAGAGTATAAAGATATCCATTCAAGATAATTCCACAACACTTTTTGGTGAAGTATAAAAAACTGCCCAATGTCCACATTTTTGTTGCTGCTACTGTTTATGTCACTTACTATATTTAAATACATGAAATATGTTGGTTATACCTTCCATGCTTACAGATCCAGAAAGGGAAATTGAAAGTCAGTAGTTTGCAGTAGAAAGAACACAAGGAATCCAGAGAAATAATTCCTAGTCCTATATCTAACTTTGATCAAATTACTTAAGTTTTCTGGGGTTCATTTGCCTCTTCTGTAAAACAAAAAGGTTGGGTTATATTATTATTTTTTTTAGATTTTGCAAGGCAATGGGGTTAAGTAGCTTGCCCAATGCCACACAGCTAGGTAATTATTAAGTGTCTGAGGTCAGATTTGAACCCAGGTATTCCTGACTCCAAGGCTGGTGCTCAATCCACTGTGCCACCTAGCTGCCCCATGGTTCTATTATTTAGAGAACCCCATTAATCTAATATATTAAATCTGAAATCCAAACACTGATTCTCCTAAGCATTTCCTCAATTAGCTGTTGATCTTGATGTGCTGGAAGACATTTGGAGTCCACCATTCATCTTCAATATCTCTCCCAGATGTACAACAAATGCTCCTTTGGACCATTTTGGAGGGTTGTTTAGCTATTTACTCAGATTAAAGATATGTGACATGTAAAATTAATGCAACAGCACCTTCACAATTATTAATGTGAAATAAATATGGATTACAGATGTTCTTTCTTTCCTAAGAAATAAAGCTGTTGATGGCAAAGTTGCCACAGAGCTCATTGAAATACCACTCTGAGTTGAGCATATGAGCTGGATTTATTTGGAAGGAATTCTCTGGCACAGAAGCTTTTAAGGGTGATATAGGTTGTTGTTTTCCATGTAAGTATTAAGGAGAAACTGTGCCTGCTATAAATCACATGCTCAATGTCAGCCAGGTTTCCAAGCAAGCAATACATTCCTTAACTGGTACAAAAGAAAGGGAATTGTCATTGGTTTTTAGTTGGAATATTTTAGGAATTGAGTTATACTTTCTCTTGGGGAGAGATTCATAAATCAATTTGTGGTTAAGTCCCTATGGAAAACATGTTTCATTTATGCACTTTTTTGGGACTTTGTGTTTGAAGACAAATGTAATTGGTTTTATGAACCTGATTGTTTGATCAGATTAGTTTATTGGATTAGCCTTTTAAAAGCATCATGATTTATTTGTTTTCCATGATGTATTTATTTGGATATTTTATTGTAGTTTAGTCCCTGTAAATTTTGAAGATTAAAGAAAAATATTAGTGAACAAGTCCAAGATGAATTACCTTTTTGGGTGAAGATGGTATAAAATTTATGAGGAAAAATATTACTATTTCTAAAGCTTAATGGGGGCAGATTCTCCCCATTTTATAAATATTTTTTGATATAATGGAGAATATGAAACCTAGAGAAGAGAAGAGTTAGAAGGGAGAGGTTAGCACTTTCTAAATGTGTAGTTTTGTCATGAGGATATTTAATGCAAGAAGCAAAATGGTCCTGTATAGGAGAAGGGTATATATGATATCACTTAAATGAAAACAATAACAAAAATCTAATGAGAGTGTTAAGAAAAACAAAGTTCCACAAGACTTGATTGATGTCAACTAAACTGGATCATTCTAACAACCATTATAAGTGAAACTGGAAGTAATAAATAAAATTCCTCATTTAGTTATAATATGGCTATATTTCATATATATATATATTATATTGTCTATATTATGTCTATTATATACATATTAGAAATATGTTTATTAGTGATGAATAGTGGGGGGAAATCTATCATTATTAATAATAATAAAAGCACCATTTCAGACATTAATATCTATGTATTTTATTAGAAATGTGAACAAATGGAAATAACACTTAGAAAGATGAATTTGGGGAAAGCAACTGGTTGTAACCAAATACACAAAGGAAAAACAAAAGAAACAGAATTCTGAAGGTACTTATAGAATAGTTCTTATTTATTTATTTTAATCCATATGCACATATATATTTTTAAGTTACAAAATTTCCTTCTACCCTCCCTTCCCACTCCCCCTCCCTTAACAACAAAATATCAGGTTAGCATTGTACATACATATTTTTGATAAACATGTTTACATATTAGTTGTATTTGGTATGAGGAATTAGGATTAAGGGAAAGAGATATATAAAAAATAATTTTATAAAGTGTTCATCAGATTATGAAGAATTGGTTTTTCTTCCTCTGGATGGTGATAACATTATCTATAGCCAGTCTAACATAGTTGCCCTAGCTCTCTGAACTGCTGAGAGGAGCTGCTACCATTAAGGTTGTTCATCTCACAATGCTGTTAATGTGAACATTGTTCTCTTGGTTTTGTTCCCTTCAATCAGCATCAGATCCTGTAAGTCATATGCTTCTCTAGAGTCCAACCATTTATTGTTTTGTTTAGAAGAATATTATTTTTATAGAACAATAATATTTCACTCATGAACCATAACTTGTCTAGCCATTCCCCAATAGATAGGCCTCCCCTCGATTTCCAATTCTTTGCCACTACAAAAAGAACTACTACAAATATTTTGGAACATGTAGGACTTTTCCCAATTTTTTATAATTTCTTCTGGATATAGACCAAGAATTGGAATTGCTGGGTCAAAGGGTATGAACAATTTTATCGATCTTTAGGCATAGTTCCATATTGCTCTTCAGAATGGTTGGAACAATTCACAACTCCACCAGCAATGCATCAATGTCCCAATCTTCCCACAACTTCTCCAACATTGTTCATTTTCCCTTTTTTCTCATCTTGGCCAATTTCATAGGTGTGAAGGGATACTTCAGAGTTGTTTTAATTTGCATTTCTCTAATCAACAATGATTTACAGCATTTTTTCATATGATTATATATTACTTTAATTTTTTCATTTGAAAGCTGTCTATTCATATCCTTTGACCATTTATCTATTGGGGAATAACTTGTAACCTTATAAATTTGGTGCAATTCTCTATATATTTTGTAAATGAGACCTTTATCAGAATTTCTAGTTGTGAAGATTGTTTCCCAACTTTCTGCTTTCCTTCTAATTTTGGCAGCATTGATTTTATTAGTGCAAAAAGTTTTTCAATTTAATATAGCCAAAATCATTCATTTTGCAGTTTATAATGTACTCTAATTCTTGTTTGGTCATAAATTTATCCTATTTCCAGAGATCTAATAGATAGAATATTTCTTGGTCTATTAATTTATCTATGGTGTCATCCTTTATATCAAAATGCTGTACCCCTTTTGACCTTATTTTGGTAAAGGGTATGAGATATGGGTCTCTGACAAGTTTTCGCCATACTATTTTCCAGTTTTCTCAACAATTTTTTGTCAAACAGTGAGTTTTTATCCTAGGAGCTGATGTCTTTGGGTCTGTCAAATAATGGATTGCTATGGTCATTTACTGTGGTTTCTTTTGCACCTATCCTAATAGAATGATCCATTACTCCATTTCTTAACCAGTACCAGGTCGTTTAATGACTGCCACATTATAGAATAGTTTTAGATCTAGGCCACCTTCCTTTACATTTTTTTATCAGTTCCTTTGCTATTCTTGAACATTTGTTGCTCCAGATCAATTCTGTTACTATTTGTTCTAGCTCAGTAAAGTAGTTATTTGTTAGTTTGATTGGTATGGCTCTGAATAAGTAATTTAATTTGGGTAGAATAGTCATTTTGATTATATTAGCTGGACCTAAACCATGAGCAATTGACATTTTGCCAATTTATTAGATTTGACTTTATTTGGGTGAGAAGTGCTTTGTAATTTTGTTCATATAGTTTCTGGGTTTGTCTTAGAAGGTAGATTCCCAAATATTTAATGATGTGTATAGTTACTTTAAATGGAATATCTCTTTCTTTCTGTTGTTCTTGGGCTTTGTTGTTCATATATAGAATTATTGATGATTTATGTAGGTTTATTTTATATCCTGCTACTTTGTTGAATTTGTTAATTGCTTCAAGAAGTTTTATAGTTGTTTTTCTCAAGTTGTATAAGTATACCATCATGTCATCTGCAAAGAGTGAAATCTTTTCTTCCTCATTGCCAATTCTGATTCCTTCAATTTTTCCTTCTCTTATTGCTAAAATTAGCATTTCTAATACTATATTGAATAGTAATGATGATAATGTACATCCTTGTTTCACTCCTGATTTTATTGGAAATGCTCTGAGTTTATTCCTATTACATATAATATTTATTGATGGTTTTAGATACATACTATTTCTTATTTTAAGGAAAACATTTATTTCTAAACTTTCTAGTGTTTGTATTAGGAACGGATTTTGTATTTTATCAAAGACTTTTTTAGCATCTATTGAGATAATCATATGACTTCTATTGGTTTTGCTATTGATATGTTCAATTATGTTGAATGTTTTCCTAATATTGAATCATCCTTGCCTACCTGGTATAAATCTAACCTGATCATGATGTATTATCCTAGTAATAACTTATTTTGGTTTCATTGCTAAAATTTTATTTAAGATTTTAACATCAATATTCATTAGGAAGATTGGTCTATAATTTTATTTGTCTGCTTTGATTCTTCCTGACTTAGGTATCAGCACCATGTTGGTGTCATAAAAGAAATTTGACAGAATTCCTTTCTCTTCTATTTGTTCAAATAGTTTATGTAGTATGGAGATTAATTGTTCCTTAAATGTTAAGTAGAATTTACTTTTAAATTCATCTGGATCTAGAGACATTTTCTTATTAATGATTTCTTCAATTTCTTTTTCTGAAATGGGATTTTTAAAACAATTTATTTCCTCTTCTATTAATCTTGGCAGTTTTTATTTTTTTGTAAATAATCATTCATTTCTCTCAAGTTATCCAATTTATTGACATACAATTCAACAAAGTAGCTCCAAATTATCTCATTTTCTTCCTGACTGGTGGTCAGTTCACCCCTTTTTTTTTTGATACTGGTAATTTTGTTATCTTCTTTCTTTTTTTAAAAAATTAGATTAACCAAAGGTTTGTCTATTTTTTTAGCTTTTTCATAAAATCAACTTTTCATTTTATTTATGAGATCAACGATTTTCTTGATTTCAATTATATTAAACTCTTCCTTGGTTTTCATAATTTCTAATTTGGTATTTACTTGGGGATCTTTAATTTGTTTTTGTTTTAAATTTGTTTTTAATTGCCTATCCAATTTGTTGGTCTCTTCTTTCTCTATTTTATTCATATAGGCATTTGAGGTTATAAAGTTTCCCCTCAAAACTGCCTTGGTGGCATCCAAGAAATTTTGGTATGTTGTCTCATTAGTATCATTTTCTTGGAAATAATTATTGGTTATTTTTATTATTTGCTATTTGATCTACTCATTGTTTAAGATGAAGTTATTTAATTTCCAATTAGTTTTTGGCTTATCTTTCCATGACCCTTTATTACATATAATTTTTATTGCATCATGGTCTGAGAAGTATGTTTTTATTATTTCTGCATTTGAATAAAACGTTTTTATGCTCTAGTATATGGTCATTTTTGGTATAGGTGCTATGTACTACCTAGAAAAAGGCATATTCTTTTCTATCTCCATTAACTTTTCTCCAGAGATCTATCATATCTAAGTTTTCTAAGATTTAATTCAGATTTTTAACTTCTTTCTTGTTTATTTTGTAGTTAGATTTATCTAGTTTTGAGAGAAGAAATTTGAGGTCCCTCATTATTAAAGTTTTATTTTTGTGTCTCTTGTAATTCACTCAGCTTTTCTTTTAGGAATTTGTATGGTATACCACTAGGTACATACATGTTCAGTAATGATATAGCTTCATAACTTATGGTGCCTTTGAAGAATATGTAGTTTCCTTCCTTATCCCTTTTAATGAGATTGATTTTTTGCTTTTACTTTATCTAAGATCAGGATCACCACTGCTGATTTTTTTTTTCACTTCTGCTGAGGCATAATATATTTTGCTCCAACCTTTTACCTTTACTCTGTGTATATCTCTGTGATTTAAATGTGCTTCTTGCCAACTAAATATTGTAGGATTTTGGTTTTTAATCCATTTTGCTATCTATTTCACATTTACAATTCATCCCATTCATATTTACAGTTAAGATTACTAATTACTAATTCCATGCTTCCTCCATTCATATTTTCTCTTTCCTTTCCTCTTATTCCTCCTCTCCAATATTTTACTCCCTTTCCCCTTTGACTTTTCTTTTCAAATTTAACTTACAATTTATTTTTTCTTTTACCTTCACCTTCCCTATTATCAGTCCCTTCTTCCTTTCTCTTTCTCTTTCTGTGTCCCCCTCTTCTCCACCCTTCCCTTTAAATTAGGATACATTTTTAAAACAAAGTGGGCATGTATCTTATTCCCTCGCTGGATCAAATCTATTGAATAGAATTTACTCAGAGTTTACACTCTCCCTTCTTTCCCTCTAAAATTATAAATCTTTGTGCCTCTCCACCTGGTGTTATTTATTGCCCTACTACTCTTAATAAGGTATTATCAAACACAGTTTGATTATTTGTTTGCTTGATTAGCTCATATTGTTATCAAAGTATCTTCACAGATTGCTTGCTTGCTAAGCAGCATATTCTCAAATTACAACCAGCTATATTCATAATCTTTTTTTTTACCTTACCCCCTTTCCAAGTACCCTGCAAGGACACAGTTTTCCTCATGATCCAAAGCATCATCCACAGCCAAATCATTCTTTCAACTATTTGTGCACCTTCCCCCAGGCCTATTTTCTTTCACACTTTACCCCCACCCCACCCCAGGGTACTTAACCCCTTGTTAAATGAAGCAAAGCCTACTTTCTCTCACACTTTACTTCCTCCCCACACACACCTCCCTCCAAGGTACACAACCTCTAATTAAGTGAAGCATGGCCTGTTATCTCTCAGACTCTACACCACCCCTCCCCACCCAGGGTACTTCACTCTAGTTAAATGAATGGTGGATTATCCTGATCTAATTAACTGCAAGAATCTTAAAGGGCTCTAAGTACTGGGAACCTCTGGATGTCTCACCTGAGAACTTTACAAATGGTTGTAAATTACTGGAGACACTGACTCAGGACCTCTCAGTTTAGGCAGTTTAAGATGCCCTCATTAGACAAGGTAAACTTTTTCAGTATAGCAGAATTAAAGTGGGTCAAAGGATAATGAGACACAAATTTAAAGTTAACATTTCTGCTTTTATTCAGGGCTTTTTGTGGCAAACATAGTAAAGTCATCTTGGACCTCTTCAGAGGAGAGATAAGAGCCACCTATACCCATAAACTTTTAAATCCAATCTCTTTAATTATATCAGATCCATTAATTAGCTTAAGAGAAGTAAAATTCTCAAGAATTAGAAGTGTTATAACTTCCCTTTTAAGGTTGTAAACAATTTGATAGTCTTGAATAACATTTGCTTTGGTTTATTTTTTTCTTCCCCCTTTTCATTTACCTTTTATGCAAATCACGAGTCCTGCATTTGGCTATTGAATTCTCTGTTCAGTTCTGGTCTTTGTGAGAGGAAATTCTGGAAGTACTCTACTTTGTTGAACATCCATCTTTTTCCCTGACACTATATGCTGAATGTTACTGTGTAGGTTCTAATCCCAGGTCCTTTGCTCGCTGATATATATTATTCCAAGTCTTCCAAACATTCAGTTTTGAAGCTGATAGGTATTGTGTGGCTCCCACTGTGCTTCCTTTGTATTTGAATTGTTTTCTTTTTGCTGCTTGCAATATTTTCTCCTTTGTTTGAGAGTTCTGGAATTATAATAACCCTTGGAGTTTTTATCCTGGGATCTAGATCAGTTCTCAAGATTCACAAAGCAAGGATTTAATGGAAAAAAGATAGAAAATATTATTACCAAAAAAGATTGCTAGAACACCAACAACTTCATAGCCATATGCTTCCATTTCTGTAAAATCTTTATGAAAATGGCAAGTGCACAAATTGAGGATATATATTCTTGATGAAAACACAGGAAGGGAACAGTCAGGCTTTCAAAAGTGATTTTCTGTTGTGGACCACTTCTTTATTGTCACAAAATTGATTTAAAAATATAAAGAATAGAAAAACCTGTGTTCAAATTTTATTGATTCCAAAAAGTATTTAATTTAGCAAATCAAAATTCAACTTTTAAAGTCCACTGTCAACATATATTTACAATTAGGGGTCAGCAATAGCCAGTTACTGTGGGCTTAAAAGCTCACCTTTGGCATTGGATGAAAAAAATGCTTCTTCATTGTTTGGCTTTCTATGGCTACTACTGTGTCAGCAAAGTTCTTCCCTCAGTTTATCCTGCATCTAGGGCAAAGTCACTCTTTATTCATGGAAATGTTAATTTACAGATTTAGGTAATCAAAATTAGCTAGTATGCACCTTACCAGCTGGAGGTGCATACTCTACACCTCTCCCTCTGGGCACCTTCAGTTATACTGTGATAATTCAAAAGCTACTAGCCATATGACCTTAGCACTATGGAGTTTGTTATTCCTAGAAGCAGACAGCACTGTTTTAGTATCAGTAAATAGATAATCACTGTGTATTGTCACTTACATAGAATACATAATAAATCATATAAACTTTACTAAACTATTATAAGCTTGGTTGGTTGGTTGGTTCTTGTCCTTTGTTGTCAAAGAAGATCAAAATGACATCACTGTATTTGAGACAAATTTCAGCATGTCCAACTATGGCTGATCAGACCAGTACAAACTCAGAATGCCCTACCATATGTTGGGCACAAATAGTCCATGTGAACAACTGGGGTGGGTAATCTAAACTTATGAATTTCAATGTTATGAATGTCTGCCTTCCATACCAGTGTATGCAGCATGCTGGTGATCTGGTTCCAATGTCTCCCATGCTGTACAATCAATTCAAAGTTCTTCAATGAGGTCTTCAGGGTGTTTCAGTATCACTTCTTTTGACTCCCCTGTGAATGCTTGCCCTATGTGAGTTCTCCATAAAATAGTTTTATTGGCAAGTATACATCAGGTTTTCTAACAATGTGTCCAGTCCAACACAGTTGCACTCTCTGTAGTAATGTTGGAATGCTAGGCACTTAAGCTCGAGAAAGGACCTCAGTTTCTGGTAGCTTCTCCTGTCAAGTGATCTTCAGAATCTTCCTAAGACAATTTAAATGGAAGTGATTCAATTTCCTGACATTGTACTGTTCGACTGTACAGGTTTCATAGACTTAAAGCAATGAGGTCACCACAACAGCTCTGTAGACCTTCAATTTGAATGCTAGTCTAATACCTCTTCTCTCCCATATTTTCTTTCTGAACTTCCCAAATACTGAGTTAGCTCTGGAAATTCATGTGTCAACCTCATTGTCAATGTGTGCCTCCTTGGAAAGAACACTGACAAAGTAAGTAAACTGGCCCAGAGTACTCAAAACTTCTCTATTTACTGTAACTGATGATTCGGCATATGGAGTGTTGCTGGCTGATGGAGCACCTGTGCTTTCTTGCTGTTGTTTGTTAGACTAAAATTAGCACAATCAGCAGAGAATCGTTCCACACTTTGTTGCATCTCAGTTTTAGAGGCTACATTGCATGCACAATCATCTGCAAACAGAAGATCAATCAACACTACCTCTATTTTTGTCTTGGCCTGTATTCTTCTTCAGGTTAAAGAATTTGCCATCAGTGTGGTAGCTGAACTTGAGGCCATGTTCATCCTCAGTGAAGGCAATTGATAACATGGCTGAAAACATCTTGCTAAAAAAGTATGGGAGCAATGACACATCCTTGTTTTTACTCCATTGGTGACTGGGAAATCTCTAGAGCATCTTCCACTATTCAGAACCCAGGCATGCATGCCATCCTGTGATTGACATACAATACTGATAAACTTCTCTGGGAAACCAAATTTTGACATAATTTTCCATAAACTCACAATTGATGGTATCAAAGACCTTGGTCCAATCTACAAATGTTGTATACAGACCTCTGTTCTGTTCTGTTCCTGGCATTTTTATTGGAGCTGTTGGGCAGCAAATACCCTATCCACCATTTCTCAGTCCTTTCTGAAGCCACAGAGGTTTGCAGGTGAAGGATCAGCCAAGGACTCTGGCAAGAATCTTACCCGCAATAACTAAAAGAGAAATACCCTTGTGACTGTCACAGGACAATTTATTCTTTTTACTCTTATAGATATGGACAATGGAGGTATCCTTGAATTCTTGGGGGATAACCTCTTCATGCCATATAACCTGGAAAATTTAGTCAGTTTTTGGATGAGAAATGGGACCCCTCCCACCTTGTAGATCTCAGCTGGAATAGAATCAGCACCATATCCTTTGCCACTTGAAAGGAGCCTAATGGCATTCAAAATGTCTTCTTCAGTTGGAACTTCAGCTTGGGACTGATTGATTCCAACTTGAGGTAAGTGGTCAATGGCTTGCGTTGATTGATGATGGCCTGTTAAGAACACTATGGAATTGTTCAGTCCATCTCTCTAGGATCATGTCCCTATTATCAATCAATGTGGATTCATCCTCACTGAGTAGTTGAGCTGCACCATATATCTTTGGTCCATAAATAGCCTTCAGAGTATCACAAAAGAATTTTGGTTTGTTACTATCTGCATAAAATTTAGAGTTTACCACTCTTCTAGATGCCTAAAGTTCCATGCTCATTCATTTCCAAGTGTTTTCTTCCTATTTCCCTTGGGTCCATGTTTGGACACTTAATATAACTCTTATTGTGTCATACCTGGTCAAGATAATCAACCTCTGTCTGCATCACTTTCTTTAGCTATAAGATAAGAGTAATATTAACCTTACAGATGAAGTAATGTTTGTAAAAATGCTTAGCACAGTGCTAGCATAGATTGGTTGCTTACTAAATGTCTATTTCTTTCTCTTCTTCCTAGACTCTATTCTTCACAGAGTGATTGGAAAGAATCAGACTGAGGTAATATTACGGCATCATAAAACAATCCTTTATAGATTTAATCACAGATATAACTTTGCTCAATGACTAATAGTACTGAGCAAAATATAAACAGGGAGATGTGTGCTTTCAAGATATTTTTGACATTATTGTAGAGAATTCTATTCTCAAAGTCTAAGTTGAAGAATTCTGTATGGCTTTTATGGTCTTCTAGATACTTCTATTTTTGTATACATTATATTGTTTTCATTAGCCCAGGAAAAGACATTGTTTATGAAGTGAAATCCATAGTCACTTGAAATAAATAATCCTAGTGATACCCAAAGGATAAAGCCAATGGATGAGGGAAAGAAGAGGAAAAAAACATCATTCTTTAAAGCATTGAATTCAGTTCACTGTGTGATCATGAGCACTGAAGTATATAAATTATATGGAAAATGAAATCATTCTACTTCATCCAGAAGTCATAGAGGGGGAGGACTAAGAAAAATGGGTAAAAGTAATAGAAATAGAGATTTTACCAAATATAAGAATTTTTAATGAAAAATGTAATTTAATTCGTGTGCTTATAATTTCACTTCACTGAGATAGCTTGACAATTTAAAAAATGAAACAAACACAAAACTTAGAGCCATAAAATTTTTCTGGAGCCACTTAAAGTTAAGAGACTTACCCATAATCACAAAGTCAGTCTATGTCTAAAACAGGATTTGAATTTATGTCTTCTTGACAAAAAGGATTGTTGTCTAATCTTTATGCCAAAATATATGTAATAATTTCCTGGTAATTAATTATCTGAAACAGAGTTGGAATGCCTTTGGAGATAATAGATCTTCTATGGCTGGAGGACTTCTAGAGGAGAATATAATTCATTTTTCTAGGATGTCATAAGACACATTTTGATATTGGATGTGATATCTCTTAAGATTTCTTCTAACTCTGCAATTCTATACATCCAGAAAGAGATTAAAAAGGTAGTCTAAGGATGGTGCTTAAGTAACAGCTTTCTGTTGAGTGACTTCTTATTCTCATGAAGTATCTATATTTCTTATGGAATATTTTATGAACATCTTGCTACTGAGTGATTTCTTACTCTCATGGGGCATCTATAATTCTTACAGATGTGAAAAACTGAAGAACATTTTTTAGTAGATCAATAGACATAGTAGCAAATACATGGTAGCAAATAATCAGAATCAAAACAATATTAAAATGTTTGAAAATATTGTCCAGATACGTAATGCATTGGGAACCAAACAATCTGAGACTTCTCCTAGATTAAAATATAAATCAGCAGTATGGTAATTCAGATAATTAAATTAGAAACAAGACACAGTAAATTTGAAGTTAATAATATAAAGAGCATCATTAAAGCCAAGATTAAATTAACAAGAAAAGAAACTGGGGTCATAATGTTACACAATGAACTCTAACCTTTCTTTGAGGTCAAGGACCTCGAAGGAGAATTGCCAAGAAACTTTCTTCAACAGCCCTTCCTTTTGCACAGTAGTCAGAAACCAGAGTTAGTATCATTTAAATGTGAAAAGTTTAGATCTATGACTTGGAGAGACTACTGGAACATTTTTAACCAATTATCAAAATATAGCATGACATTCCTACCTATGTGGCCTTCTGTGTTACTTTCATGTGCCTCATGGTCTTCTTTAACTTTATTTTTTTATTTGACATTCTTCTCACGGTCCTGTTACCATGCTACTCTTCTCCCATTTCCTATCATCATGTCTTTTCATCCTCCCAAGGTTTAGAAGGCAAAGAAAAATAGACCCATAGTGGGAAAATGGTATAAACATTTTGAGATTTTTCTGACTTGGTGTGACTACATAGAGTCAGATTCTCTTTGACAATCAACCCTGAAAAGTGAATTTGAGCTGGGTGAAATAATCCTCAGTTATGATTCAAGCACAAGAGTTTTCTTATGACTCATGATGAGATGTTACTATAGAGATTCATCATGGGTGATGATTCTCTATAGCTACATATACCTTTTTAAGGGTTACATGTAGGGAACAATGAACAACAGAGTGGCTCTCTAATAGATGTTTTCAATCAATACACAAAAACCAGTCTAAAGGCAAGTAATAAGAGTCATCCTAAGGCTTTGGATATCTGGGGGAAAAATGAAGAATTATTAGAATCAATATCATAGTCTTTCTTTGTCCTAACTGGAAATGCAAAAACAAGAAAAGATCGTTCCTTCTTGTAAAGAACTTACATTTTACTAATGGAAGGCAATAATAAAAATCAATTGAAAAAAATGAGGGAGGAGAGGAAGAACAAATGTGCCTGGAGTATGGTACTGAAAAAGGGTAATAAAGTTGTAGAGAGGGGGAAGAAAGGCCTGGACTTCTACTTAAAATGGAGATTCTGGAGAAAATCAGTTCACCTTAAAGTGAACCCTCAGAGGTGAAGGATACTTCAAAGGTGAAAATAATTCAGAAGTAGAATGAGATTCCAGGGTTTAAAAATTTCCATGGCATGAGAGAGAAAGTCCTTATGAGTTAGGAATACAGTTTGCAAAAGAAAGTCTAGAATGGGATACTGATGACTGGAACATCCTGCCAATGTACAATGGCAGCTTACTTGCTCTGAGGGGAAGAAGAGGGGGAAAAATGAATCTGATTGTAATTCATTCTTCAGGTTGCACTGGCAGACCTACCCATTCTAGCATATTTATGCTTCATCTTAAACAACAAAAACCCCCTCTTTTCTTTAAAGAAACACAACATTTTGCAATAGTTAACACAGGTTGTTTGTAATTTTACATTTTAAAAGGAATTTTGCTCACAACAATCTCATCATCTTCATCCATCATCAGCAGTAGCAATAGCATCATCATCATCATCATCTATCATCATGTTTTAAAGTTTGCAAATTGCTCGATGTTCATCTCATTTAATTATTTTAGTAAACTTGTGTAATAGGTGCCATTTATACTTATTTTAATGAGGATGAATGAAATTGACCTTGAGAGCAATCAAGTGGTTTGCCATAAGTCACCCAGCTAATAATATTGGAGGCAGAATTTGAACTAGGGTCTCTGACTTGAAATCCATCACATTCTCTACTACACCAAACTAGTGACCTATATAATAAGATAGAGCTTTCAGAGAGAAGCAATTTGAGAGATTTAGTGATTTCCATACTCATGAAACTAGTAAGCATTTAAAAAGGTTTAGAATTCAAGGCTAGGAAAAAACATCAGTATTACATTAATGGCAGCCATTGCAATTGTCATAATCCTAGTTCCACATTTCTCTTCTGGGCTTCCTATTTCTAGCTCCCTATAGCTCATACCACTTGGAAGCACTCAGAGCTACTCCTATTCCTAATAATCCCACATACTTTATAATGAAAGGAAATAGATTAGTACACAATCTGAGCCAGAAGCAACTCCAGTGGTCATTTGGGTCAACTTTATATAAAAGGACTTCTCACTGTTGCATAACCAATTACTGTGAGGGAGTCGGATTTGGGGAGTTTCAGAAGAGGAGAGGGGAAAGTGAAGAAAAGGGATTCATATGGATTTTTAAAAATCAGAGCATAATAGATTTAAAATAAATAGATAGGGGGAAATGATTTCATATATGTTATTTTTAAATATATTTTTATATATAAAAAGTAAAAACCCAAAAGATTATTTTTAAAAAAAAAATTGAGTTCCAAATTTGTTCCTTAAATGTTTGGTAAATTCCCATGTAAACCCATCTGGTCCTGGGATTTTTTCATAGGTAGCTCATTAATGGCTTGCTCAATTTCTCTTTTTCAAGATAGGGTCATATAAATGTTCTGTTCCCTCTTCTGTTAATTTGTGTAGTTTATGTTTTTGTAACTATTCATCCATTTCACTTAAATTGTCAGTTTTACTGTCATATAATTAGATGCTTTAATTTCGTCTTCATTGGTGGTGCATTCACCCTTTTTATTTTTGGTATTAGTAATTTAGCTAACATTTCTTTTTTTTAATCCAATTGACAGAAGATCTATCTATTTGGTTTTCTTCATAAAACCAACTTCTAACTTTGTTTATTTCTTTTTTGTTACTTTCAATTGTATTAATCTTTTCATCGATTTTCAGGACAATTGGTGATTTCAGATTTGTTCTTTTTCAATTATTTAAAGTTGCATACCCAATTCTCTGATCCACCCTTTCTCCATTTTATTGATGTGAGTATTTAGAGATATAAAATTTCCCCTAAGTACTTTCTTGACTGTATTTCACAATTTTTGGAATCTCAATTCATTGTTATCATATATAATGAAATTATTGATTGCTTCTATGATTTGTTGTTTGTCCCATTCATTCTTTAGGATTAGATTAGTTTCAAAATAATTCTTAACTTATGCTTCCACAATCCTTTATAAATGGCAATTTTTATTGCATTATAGTGTAGAAAGGGTACATTGAATATTGCTGCTTTTCCGGATTTGGTTGTGAGGTTTTTATGCTAGTATGCATGTTTTCTCCACTGTAGAAGCTCTTTTGGATCCTATATGTGAGACAATTTTCCCCATTCTTTCTTTCTCTTCCCTTTTTCAGAGGGCATCCCTTCTTAATTAATTAATTCACAATCAACTCATTCCTATATCTACTGTCTATTTAACATTATTCTGCCTTAATATTGAAGTTTTTAGAAGTTTTATGTGTCATCCCATAAAAAAGATAATCAGCTGACCCTTTTGATTTCTCTTTCATGATTTTTTAATTAAAATAGAGTATTTTAAAATCAATTTTCTATTCTATTTTTTTTCATTAGGAATGTCTGAAAGTCTTCTATTTCATTAGATAATATTTTGTCCCTTGAATGATTATACTCAGTTTTGCTAGGGTAGGTTATTCTGGATTGTAATCTTAGTTGTTATGTCTTCTGGAATATCATTTTCTAAGCTTTTCACTCTCTTAGCATGGTAGCTGCTAAATCTTGCATGATTCTGACTGTTCCTCAATGATATATTCTTTTTGACATGGGAACTCTGGAATTTGGCTACAATACTACTGGACATTTTCATTTTAATCCCATTCTTTTCATTGTTGTTGATTTGGAATTTATAAAAATATGAAATTGTTTACTGTGTAATTTTAATAACAAAAATTGACTGTAGAGAACAGGTGAGAAAATATACCTCTATCCTTTTTTATTAAATACATATTTTAATTTTTCCAATTATATACAATAGCAGTTTATACCTATCATTTTTGATAAGGTTTTGAATTTTATACTTTCCCCCACCCTCCAATCCCTCACCCTCCCCCTTCGCCCCCACCGAAGGCAATCTGATCATCTTTACATTGTTTCCATGTTATGCGTTGATCAAAATTGAATGTGTTGAGAGAAAAAAACATATCCTTGAGGAAAAAATAAAATATTAGTGATAGCAAAATTATGTAGTACATAAATTGCCTTTTTTTAAAAAAAAATTGAAGGTCATAGATCTTTGATCTTTGTTTAAACACCAGTTTTTTTCTTTAGATACAGATGGTATTCTCCATCACAGATACCCTAAAATTGTGCCTGATTATTACACTGAGCAAGTCCATTAAGGTTGATCATCACCTCCATGTTATTGTTAGGGTGTATAATGTTCTTCTTTTTTGTTTTTTTGGTTTTTGCAAGGCAATGGGGTTAAGTGGCTTGCACAGGATCACACAGTT
This sequence comes from Macrotis lagotis, assembly GCF_037893015.1. NCBI lineage: Eukaryota > Metazoa > Chordata > Mammalia > Peramelemorphia > Peramelidae > Macrotis > Macrotis lagotis. The sequence continues at coordinate 544,143,125 of NC_133666.1, read as the reverse complement.
AGATGTATAATTTTCTTCTGGTTTTGCTTGTCTCAATCAGCATCAATTCATGTGAGTCTTTCCAGGCTTCACTGAAATCCCATCCGTCCTGGTTTCTAATGGAAAAATAGTGTTCCTTAACATACATATACCAACAGTTTGTTCAGTCATTCACCAATATGTGAACATCCCCTCAATTTTCCATTCTTTGCCACCACAAACACATCTGCTATAATATTTTGGAAGGATATTTTACCCTTTTTCATGATCTCTACAGGGTATAGACCTACTAGTGGTATTGCTTTGTCAAAGGGTATGCACATTTTTATTGCCCTTTGGGCATAATTCCAAATTGCTCTCCAAAAAGGTTGGATCAGTTCACAGCTCCATCAAAAATGAATTAGTGTCCTAGAATTTTCACATTCCCTCTGCCATTAATCATTGTCCTTTATGGTCATATTGGCCAATCAGAGAGATGTGAGGTGATACATCAGAGATGCTTTAATTTGCATTTCTCTTATCAGTAGTGATTTAGAGCAATTTCTCATATAAATATGAATAGCTTTGTTTTCCTCATCTGCAAATTGCCTTTGCATATCCTTTGAACATTTGTCAGTTGAGGAATTTTTTTTACAAATTTGACTCAGTTCTCTATATATTTTAGAAATAAGTCTTTTGTCAGAGACACTAGTTGTAAAAATTGTTTACCAATTTGCTATGTTTCTTTTGATATTGGTTTCAGGAGGTTTTTTTGCAAAAACTTTTTAAATTTAGTGTTATCAAAATTATCCAGTTTGTTTTTAATGATGTTCTCCATCTCTTTCTTGGTCATAAATTGCTTCCCTTTCCATAGATCTGACAGGCAAACTATTCTTTGTTCTCCTAGTTTGCTTATAATAGTGTCTTTTATGTCTAAATCCTGCACCCATTTTGATCTTATCTTGGCATAGGGTGTGAGATGTTGGTCTAATCCAAGTTTCTGCCATACTAACTTCCAATTTTCCCAAAAGTTTTTATCAAAGAGAAAGTTTTTATCCCAATAGCTGGACTCTTTGGGTTTATCAAACAGCAGATCACTATAATCATTTCTTGCTGTCTCTTTTGCACCTAGTCTATTCCACTGATCTACCACTCTATTCCTTAGCTAGTATTGGAGAGTTTTGATGTCCAATGCTTTAAAATGTAATTTTTAGATCTGTTAAGGCCAAGCCACCTTCTTTTACATGTTTTTGTTTCACTAAATCCCTTGATATTCTTGACTTTGTGTTTCTCTATGTGAATTTAGTTACAATTTTTGCCCCAACTCATTAAAGTATTTTTTTGGAAGTTTGATTGGTAAGGCACTAAATAAGTAGTCTAATTTAGGTAGGTAAAAATTGTCATTTTTATTGTATTAGCTCAGCCTATCTGTGAGTAGTTGATATTTGTCCAGTTATTCAAATCTGATTTTATTTGTGCAAAAAGTGTTTTATAGTTGCTTTCCTACAGTTTCTGAGTCTACCTTGGCAGGTAGACTGCCAAGTATTTTATATTGTCTTAAGTTATTTTAAATGAGATTTCTCTTTCTAGCTCTTGCTGATGTATCATGCTAGTAATATATAGAAATGCTGAGGATTTGTATGGGTTAATTTTATATTCTGCAACTGCTGAAGTTGGTAATTGTTTCTAGTAGCTTTTTAGATGATTTTTAGGGTTCTCTAGGTATACTATCATGTCATCTACAAAGAGTGAGAGTTTTGTTTCTTCCTTCCCAATTCTAATTTCTTCAATTTCTTTCACTTTTCTTATTGCTGAAGCTAACATTTCTAATACAATATTGGATAGTAATGATGATAACAAGCACCCTTGTTTCACTTGTGATCTTATTGGGAATCCCTCTAATTTATCTCCATTATGTATAATGCTGCTTCTTGATTGTTTCAGTTACTCCTACACTCTCTAGTGTTTTTAGTAGGAATGGGTGCTGCATTTTGTCAAAGGTTTTTTCAGCATCTATTGAGGTAATCATAAGATTTCTGTTAGGTTTGTTATTGATATAGTCAATTATACTGACAGTTTTCATAATATTGAACCAACCCTGCATTCCTGGGATAAATCCTGCTTGATCATTGTGTATTATCCTAGTGATAACTTGCTGTAATCACTGGTAAGATTTTATTAAAGATTTTTGCATCTACTTTCATTAGGAAAATAGATTGATACGTTTCTTTGTTTTGACTCTTCCTGCTTTAGGTAACAGTACCATATTGATGTCATAGAAAGAGTTAGGCAGAGTTCTGTCTTCATTTATTTTTCCAAAGAGTTTATATAGAATTAGAACCAATGGTTCCTAAAACATTTGATATAATTCACTTGTGAATCCATCTGGCCCTGGAGATTTTTTCTTAGGGAGTTCAATGATGGCATGTTGAATTTCTTTTTCTGAGATAGGGTTATTTAGGCATTTAATTTCCTCTTCATTGAACCTGGGCAACTTATATTTTTGTAAATATTCAACAATTTCATTTAGATTATCAAATTTATTGGTGTAGAGTTGGGCAAGATAATTCCAAATTATTACTTTAATTTCCTCCTCATTGGTGGTGAGCTCTCTCTTTTTTAAAATCAATTTATCTATTTTATTGTTTTTTCATAAAACCAACTCTTGGTTTTATTTATTAGTTTAATAGTTTTCTTGATTTTGATTTTATTAATTTCTCTTTTAATTTTTAGAATTTCTAATTTGATACTTATTTTAATATTTTTAGTGACATGCTTAATTCAATGATTTCCTCTTTCTCTATTTTATTCATGTAAGCATATAAAGATATAACATATCCCCTAATAACTGCCTTGGTTGTATCCCATAGGTTTTTATATGTTGTCTCCTTATTGTCATTATCTAGGGTGAAATCAAAAATTCTATCTATAATTTGTAGGTTGATCCATTCATTCTTTAAAATGAGGTAATTTAGTTTCCCATTAGTTTTAGGTCTATCTTTCCATGGCCCATATTGCATGTGATTTTTATTGCATTATGGTCTGAGAAGAAAGTATTCACTATTTCAGCCTTTCTGCATTTGATCATGAAGTTTTTGTGCCTAAGTACATGGTCAATTTTTGTGTAGGTGCTATGTACTGCAGGAAAAAAGTATATTCTCTTCTATCCCCATTCAATATTCAATTTTCTCCAAAGATCAATTATGTCTAGATTTTCTAACATTCTATTTACCTCCTTAACTTTCTTCTTGTTTATTTTATGCTTAGATTTATTTAATTCTGAGAGAGAGGGAGGTTGAGGTATTCCCTGCCAATAGAGTTTTGCTTTGTATGTCTTCCTGTAACTCATTCAGCTTCTCCTCTAAGAATTTGTATGCTGTACCACTTGGTGCATGCATATTTAGTATTGAAATTTCTTCATTGTCTATGGTACCTTTTAGGAGGATATTTTTTCCTTCCTTATCTCTTTTAATGAGATCTATTTTTGCAGCTGTTTTGTTGGAGATAAGGATTGATACCCCTGCTTTTTTCACTTCAGCTGAAGCATAATATAATCTGCTTCAATCTTTAATCTTTACTCTATTTGTATTTCTCTGCTTCAAATGAGTTTCTTGTAAGCAGCATATTATAGGATTCTTGTTTTTAATCCACTCTGCTATTCACTTACTTTTATGGGAAAGTTCATCCCATTCACATTCAAAGTTATTATTATTATTAACTCTTTATTGACCTTCATGCTATCTTCCCTATGTTTGTATTTTTCCCTGTTTTTTTTTTACTTTTTCCATATTCCCCAGTATTTTGATTCCGAATAACCCCTCCTTCAGTGTGTTTTTCCCCTTGTATGCAATTCCCTCCCCTTTTTTCTCTTTTCCCTTTGCCCCTTCTTCCTTTCCTTCCTTCTGACAATTCCTCTTTTCCTCCCCCCCCTTCCCCTCTTAATACTTGAAAGTTAAGATAATTTTCTTAACTTAACTGTGGGTGTGTTTGCTAATCATTTTTGAGTCAAATCTGGTGAGAATAAGATTCAGGAAGTTCTTATTTCCTCCCTTTTGCCCTCTATTGCAATAGGTCCTTTGTACCTCTTCATGTAATGCAATTTACCCCATTCAATTCATCCATCCTCCCATCTCTTTACTGTTCCCCCTTTTTAGAAGATATTGTTTTAAAATAATTTTATCAGAGAGAGGAATGGACAAGTCATGAGTGTCCATTACTTCTGGCTAAGTATATTCTCTCTAATAAAATTACAATCCTTAAGAGTTATGAGAATCTTTCTCCCAGGTGATAATATAGCCAGTTTCATCTTATTGGATACCAGCTTTTTTTCTTTTCCTTTTATACCTTCTCGTGTATCTCTTGAGTGTCTTTGAAGTCCATATTTTCTATTTAGCTCTGGTCTTTTCCTAAAGAAAAATTGGAAGCCTCCTATTTCCATAAATGTCCATATTTTCCCCTGGAAGAGAAGGCTCAGTTTTTGTCAGAGAGTGAATTCTTGGCTGCAATGCAAGCTCCCTTGATCTTCAGAATATCATATTTCAGGTCCTTCAGTCCCTTAATGTGGATGTGGCCAGGTCCTGTGTAATCCTTACTGTGGCTCCTGGTAACTAAATTGTTTCTCTCTGACTGCTTTCAGGATCTTCTCTTTTATCTGATAGTTCTAAAATTTGGCCAGAATATTCATTGCTGCTTTCATTTTGTGATCCCTTTGAGGAGGGGATTGATGTATTATTTTAATAACTATTTTGTCATCTGGATCCATGATATCAGGGCAATTTTCCCTCAACAGGTCCTGAAATAGTATCCAGGCTTTTTTTACCCTCGATGTTTTCAGGAAGTCCAATGATTCTTTTTTTTTTTTTAGGTTTTAGCAATGCAAACGGGGTTAAGTGGCTTACCCAAGGCCACACGGCTCGGTAATTATTAAGTGTCTGACACCGGATTTGAACCCAGGTACTCCTGACTGGTGCTTCATCCACTATGCCACCTAGCTGCCCCAGCCCAATGATTCTTAAGTTGTCTCTTCTGGATCTATTCTCTAGGTCAGTTGTTTTGCCAATGAGGTATTTTATATTTTCTTCTTTTTTGTTTGTTTTTTTTTTGTTTTCAGTTTTTTTTAACAAATTCTTATTGTCTCATAAAGTCATTAGGTTCCACAGATTCCAATTTTTTGTAGAGAAGAATTTTCTTCATTTACCTTTTGCAACTCCTTTTCCAATTGATCTAGTCTGTTTTTGAAGGAGTTTTTCCATTTTCTCAATTGTGGTTTTGAGAGAATTCTTTTCATTTTTGCACTTGTCCAATTGTATTTTTGTTTTCTTGTTCTAAGATGATAATTTTCTCTTGAAAAGTGATAATTTTCTCTTGCTTTTCTTTTCCCAATTTTTCCAATTGATTCTTAAACTTCTTCCTGATCTCTTCTAAGAAGTCTTTTTGGACTGGAGACCAAGTCATATTATCGTCAGATACTCTAAATTTCTCTAAGTTAGGATCTTTGACTTCAAGGTAGTTTTCAATGGATCTACCTTCCCCCCTTCCATTGGCTTTCCTTCATTTTCTAAGGATCTTGTGTTGGAAGAGGGGCTAGTTCACAGCCCACAGTTTGGTATTGAGATCCCTAGAGGCTTTACTCACTGGGTTTAGCAACTCCAAGTGGGCCAGCTAGTAGGGGTGGCTTTCTCTGGAGTGTCTGTGGCCTTGGTAAGTGGCCCACTCCCTAGGCCTGAGAGGAGTGGGGAGAGCAGCAGGTTCAGGTTATTCTCAAAAGGTGGTCTGGGCCATCAGCCTAGATATTTAATTTCCTTAATTCTCACTCAGCACATGGGGAGATCTGCTGCCCACAACTGAGTAGGGGTTGTTGTTATGTTTGCTCTAGGAAGAGTCACTTTCACCCAAGTGGATGGGAGTAGGGACTCAACTGGAAACATATGAACTCTGTTGAAAATATGGGGCTTGGGGTCCTGGTCTTCCAGACCAGTTGAGCTGCCTGGATCAATGGCTAGCAGCATGCTGGAACTCTCTCACCTGGGGCTCATATAGCCAAAGGTTCCGTGGTTATTCTCAAGTTAGTTCTTGGGTCTCACCCTACTGCAATGGTGCTAGCTCTCTGCTCTCTGTCCCTGGTTCATCCAAGCTCCCCTGAGGCAGACAGATGTTCTTCTGATGTTGATTTCTTGATCTTGTGGATCTAAATGCTGTTAAGAGGTTTGTTTCATCGTAGTTCTGAGGGAATGCCAGGAGAGGTTTGGACAGTGCCTGATTTTCTTTCCACCGTCTTGGTTGGAAGTCAGTATCGTTCTTTAATTTTCTCTTTTATCTTCTGGTTCAAGAACATTGGGGCAATTTTCCTTGATAATTCTTTGAAATATTATGTCTAGGTTTTTAGTTTGATTCCATGATCTGGTAATCCAATAATTCTTAACTAATCTTTTTTTTTGTAATAAAGAAAAATCTTATTATATGAAATATCTTGGCCTATTCCCCCTCTCCTTATTCTTTCTCCCATTACATTTTCCTTTTTTCTATTGACTTCATTTTTACACAATATTTTATCTTTAAATTCATCATTCTCCTCTGCTTCATCTATAAAAGTTCCTTCTATCTGCTATGTTAATTGAGAAGGTTCATATGAGTATTATCAGTGTCGATTTTCTATACAGGAATATATGCAGTTCATCATCATTAAGTCCCTCATATTTTCCCCTTCTCCTCCAAACTCTATGCTTCACCTGAGTCCTGTATTTGAATATCAAAACTTCTGTTCAGCTCTGGCCATTCCAACAGGAACATTTGAAATTCCCCTGGTTCATTGAAAGTCCATCTTTTTCCCTGGAAGTGGACATTCAGTTTTGCTGGATAGTTGATTCTCAGATGCATTCTAAACTCTTTTCCTTTCTGGTATATTATATTCCAAGCCCTACCAGCTTTTAATGTAGTTGCTGCTAAGTCCTGTGAGATCCTGATTGCAGCTCCATGGTATTTGAATCGTGTCCTTCTGACTGCTTGTAATATTTTCTCTTTGACTTGGGAGTTCTGGAACTTGGCTATAATATTCCTGGGGGTTGGCTTTTTGGGATTTTTTTCTTGGGGGGGATCTGTGGATTCTCTCCATTTCTATTTTGCCCTCTGCTTCTAGGATATCAGGGCAATTTTCCTGTAGTAAATCTTTGAAAATAATATCAAGACTGTTTTCCTGATCATGACTTTCAGGTATTCCAATAATTTTTAAATTATCTTTCCTAAATCTGTTTTCAATATCAGTTGTTTTTTTTTAATGAGATATTTCACATTTTCTTCTAATTTTGCATTCTTTTGGTTTTGAAGTATTGAGTCCTGATTTCTCGTAAATTCATCAATCTCCCTGAGTTCTATCCTTTATCTGAAGGATTTGTTTTCCTCAGAGAGATTTCTTATCTCTTTTTCCATCTGGCCAGTTCTGTTTTTTAAAGCATTCTTGTCCTCAACTTTTGGAACTGTTTTATCCATTTGACCTAAGCTGGTTTTTAGCATGCTATTTTCTTCAGCATTTTTTTTGGATTTCCTTGACTAAGCTGCTGACTTCATTTTCATGTTTTTCCTGCATCTCTCTCGTATCTTTTCCCAGTTTTTCTTCTAACTCCCTCATTTGATTTTTTTTTTTTTAGTTTTTTGTAAGGCAAACGGGATTAAGTGGCTTGCCAAAGGCCATACAGCTAGGTAATTATTAAGTGTCTGAAACCAGATTTGAACTCAAGTACTCCTGACTCCAGGGCCAGTGCTTTATCCACTATGCCACCTAGTCCCCCCCCCCCCCATTTGAATTTCAAAGTCTTTTTATAGCTCTGTCATAGCCTGATCCCAATTTCTGTTTTTCATGGAGTCTTTAGATGCAGGAGCTTGTGTTTCCTCATCTTCAGATTGAGTATATTGATCCTTCTTTGGATCATACATAATGTATTTCTCAATAGTGTTCCTCTTGTTTCTCTGCTTGCTCATTTTCCCAGCCTTATCCTGTTTTGGGCGTGCTTCCTGAGCTTTTGAGACACTCCCACAAAGGTCTCAGTGTGTGAGGCTCTGTCCTCCCTCCCGGTCTGTAAATGACCATATGTGCCCCCCTCTGCCACTGGGCTGAGGTGGGGGGGGTCCCTGCTGTTCTATGGAGGGACCTAGACTGCGATCAGGATCTGAATGTGGTCAGAGTCCCAGCCTCCTGTTCCAGGGGCAGAGGACAGAGCTCAGCAGTCTCTCTCTTCACTCCCCTCCCAGCTCCCCCTGCTTCTGTTTCCTGGATCTGGACTGCCTTGGCCAAGCTGCTTGCTGCGTGCCCTGAGGGCTGGGTTTCACATGCTTACTCTAGCAGAGTCCCCCTCTGTTCCCCCAATTTATGCCTGGTGCCCCCCGGGGTGTAGCTCAGGAGGTTTCCCCCCACACACACACTGCTGTGAGCCATGGCTCCCAGCAGCCTAGGGCTGCCTCTGGGAGGCTGAAGTTCTTTTGCTCTGGCGGGCCACCCCTCTGGTGGGCCGCCCCTCCAAACCCGGGGAGAAGAGCCTTTCTGCTGTTTTCCAGGTTACCTTGAGTTGGAGAACTGCCTCACTGGGCCCCCCTGTGAGTTCAGTCTCTTGAAAATTTGGTTAGAGTACTTAGTTTAGAAGTTTTATGAGACAGCACCTAAGAGAGGATCGTTCTTGTCTCCATCTTAGCTCTGCCCCCAAGTTATCTTTTCTTGATCTATTTTTCAGGACAGGTTTTTTTCCTGATGAGATAATTCACATTTTCTTCTATCTTTTCATTCTTTTGGCTTTGTTATATTGTTTCTTAATGTCTCATGGAATCATTGATTTCAACTTGTCAAATTCTAATTTTTAAGAAATTATTTTCATTAGAATATATTTGAACCACTTTTTACATTTGGCCAATTCTGTTTTTATGGTGTTATTTTCTTCAGTATTTTTTGCCTCTTTTGCCAAGCTGTTAATTGTCTTTTCAATTTTTTCCCTTTTTTTCAGATCTTTGTCTAACTTTTTAAACTATTCTTATTTTATTTTTGGAAATAATTTTAAAGTTCTTCTAAGAATGTTTGTTGGGTTTGTATCCAATTCACATCTTTGAGATTTTCTATGTAGCTATTTTGACTTTGTTGGTATTCCTTTGATTTTAATTCTTAATCTTCCCTTGTCACCATAGTCAGCTTCTCTTTGTGGTTGGTTTTTGGTTACTTTTCCAAGCCTAATTCTTAATTCTGATTTTTTTTTTTTGTTAAAGTTGAACTCTGTTCCCAGTATGGGGATAGGGTGGTGATGGGGAGGTCACTGTCTCAAGCTTCAGGATTTTTTTCCACTGCTGTTTGAGTTTGTTCCAGAACTTTTGCATTTGTCATTGCTTCTAAGTCGATGTGAACTGGAAGAGGACTGATCGCTGCTCTCCTGGTCCTTATCCAGAAGGGGCCCTGAACCCTTAGGATTGTTGATCTCTATTGAACAAATACTCTTAGAGTTCCTGCTTCCTCTTAGCATAAAGTATTCCTCTTCACTCTTGAAATATGATCCAAAAGTATGGTCAATGTAGTACCCAAATATTAGTTGATCCTACGTCCAGTGCTAATCTAGTGATCCCCATAATCTTCTGACTATTTCCCAAGCTTCCTTTCCATCTCAGGCTTGAGAGATTCTGAAGTTGCTGCTGCTTCTGTTGCCACCACCTAGTCCCAACACTAATATTACATTCCCATGGATTCCAAAGTCAGTCTTTATCTCCGTCATAGAAAGCTCTTTTCTAATTTCTCTTGGGCTGGCAGAATGCTTCATCCTGAACTTTTATTTTTCTCTGACACTCCAGAGTTTGATTTGATGTTTATTTTACCATAGTTTGGAGGGGAGTATTGGAAGATCTCAATGGAGTACTTTTTCTAATCTGCCATCTTGGCTCTAACCAATATGTATGTTAAATTTTCTATCATAAATCCATGGGGAACATATATAGTGAATGCATTTGAGGCCTAAAGGGATTTTTTTAGCTCTTATCCTTCAATACTGAGGAAGACCAAAAGGAAATTTATTTGAGACAAATTATGGCATGTCCAACTGTGGCTGATCAGACCAATATGAGCTTAGATAGCTCTTCTACAAGTCTGGCACAATTAGTCCATGTGAACACCTGGGGTGGGTACTCCTCCCTCATCTATTTCCATCTCTTGAAATATCTCCTTCCTTCAAGGTCCAATTTAGTTGTCACATCTTCCGTAAAATCACCTAAGAATATCCAAGGGAAATGATTTTTCATTCATTTATCTTACATTACCTGAACCTCACTTTTGTACAGCATAGTACTTGGCACATGGTAATTGTTTAATCAGTGTTCTCTTTCTCTCTCTCTCCCAATTACGAAACTTTATTCTACTTATCATGACTATTTTTTAATCTTTTCTTTCTATTCAATGATAATCTCCTTAAGAACAGTTTTTAAATGAATTTGTATCTCTTCTAGCACAATGCCTTGCATGTGGTAAGTATTTAATTTATGTTTATTGAATTAAGAGGTATACATGCAATTATACATGAGTGTATATTTTTGTTTTATTTATTTATTTATTTTTGGTCCACAGGTATGATCTTACTGCCATAGGAACTCCCAATTGGGAAACTTTACCAATTCATATCTACACCTATTTTGCAACATAGAATCCTAGAGAGTTCTGAGAGAATTAATTCATTTCCCCCCCTACTCTATTCCAGTCAGTATCAGTAAATCTGATATGATTTCATAGGAATAATGATTATAATGTCTATCAATTAGGTCCCAGAGCTATGAAGTTCAGATTTTAAGATCACTTGCATAATTAAGGGAAATTATCTAGAGGCCCTCCACCCTTGTTTTTCTGCCCAGAATGGCAGAGGTGTTACAGCTACATGGAAAGTCCAACGATTTCTTTCTTTCTTTCTTTTTCTTTCTTTCTTTCTTTCTTTCTTTCTTTCTTTCTTTCTTTCTTTCTTTCTTTCTTTCTTTCTTCCTTCCTTCCTTCCTTCCTTCCTTCCTTCCTTCCTTCCTTCCTTCCTTCCTTCCTTCCTTCCTTCCTTTCTTTCTTTCTTTCTTTCTTTCTTTCTTTCTTTCTTTCTTGCATCCATATGCACATGTATATTTTTAAGTTACAAAATATCCTTCCACTCTCCCTTCCCATCCCGCTTCCTTCAGTGGCAAACAGGTTAGCATTATAAATCCATATTTTAGATAAACATGTTTATAGATTAGTCATTTTTGGTATGAGCAATTAGGATTAATGGAAAGAGATACATAAGAGATAATTTTTATAAAGTGTTCATCAGATTCTGAAGGGTGGGTTTTTTTTGGGGGGGTAGTTATTTGTTTTGTTTTGTTTTTCTTCCTTTGGATGGAAATAATATTGTCCTTAGCCACTTTAATATAGTTGTCCTAGTTTTCTGAACTGCTGAGAGGAGTTGCTTCCATCAAAATTGATCATCTCATAATGCTGTTAATGTGTACATTGTTCTCTTGGTTCTGCTCCCCCACTGATTTATTTTTGTCTTCAGATCAATCCTTCTTCCATATAAGTGACTATTTTGGGGCCACCTAGTCAGTATGTCCAGCCCATACCATCTCTTTCTGTCTAACCTAAGAAGGAGTATATCCATTTTATGAGCACCTTGTTGCCTTGCCCAACTGATGACCCTACTAATATTTTGTTTTGTTTATTTGTCCATATTTAAAGATATATGTCTTTTATTGTACTTTATTCCAGAAAGTAGAAAGAATGCTTCATCATATTTCTTCTGAAGACATGACAGTTCATTCCGTTAATCAGAGTTTTCAAGACTTTGAAAATTGTTTTTATTTACAATTTTGCTATGCTTGTATAAATTGTTCTTTGTTACTACTCTCTTTACGGTGTTGGTTTATAGTATATAAGAATCTATCAAATTTTCTCACTTTCTTATGACCATAAAAATATTTCATTACATTCTCATGCCAAAACTTGTCCAACCATTCCCTAATCAGGCAAATGCAATCAGTGGTCCCCTTTTAGATTCTGGTCTTTCTATTTCCATTTTCAGAATAAGGGAATTCATTTTGATTTTTACTATTCTCAACCTAGTATTACCTTCTTTCTTAAACATGCCCTCCCATTGCTGCTATTTTCATTTTCATCTCTCTCTCTCTCTCTCTCTTTCTCCATCATCTTTGTCTCCATATATATATATATATATATATATATATATATATATATATCCATATGTATATACACATATAACTATATATGTATGTGTGTATATGTGTGTATAGATAAATAGAAAGATAGCCTCCATCTGACTTTTTCTCATCAATTCTTCTTTGTCCATTTTAGATAAGACTGAAGTTCATCTGATGTTCACTCCCTCTACCCCCTCCTCCACGTTTGCAATATTCTTCTCATTAATTCAAGTTAAGGGAAATAACAAGTTATCTTCCCTTCCACATGTTTTCTAGAACTATTGAATTGCTTATACTTTCCTTTCTCCTCCTCTTCAAAGCCTCAGAATCTCTATTTTTTCTTCATATATTTGTACCCTTTGAAATATTGAATTTCTGAAAGGACACTTATTTTTCCTTTCATATTGGAATGTTCATACTATCTTATAATATAGATTATTTCACTTTTTCAATTTATCTTTCTAGGTTTCCTGGATTTTTATTTTTGAATTTCAAATTTTCTAAACAGTTTTGCATTTTTTTTCCATCAGAAAAACTTGAAATTCCTTTATTTCATGAAAAGTTCATATTTTTCCTCCTTGTAAGATTACATTCAGTTTGATAGGGTATTATTCTTGATTGTAAGCTTATATAATTTGCCTTTTGAAATATTGCTTTCTACAATCTCATCTTATTTATAGTTGAAGTTGCCTGAAATAATTAATAATAATAATAATAATAATAATAATAATAATAATAATAATAATAATTAGCTATAGTGCCAACTGTATTATCCTAACTTTAGTTGTTGGTACTTGAGTTTCTTCTTTTTAAATGCTAATAGAACTTTTTTTTTCCTTTTGTATAGGAGCTTTAGATTTTGTCTAGCATTTCTTTGGAAATTTATCAGAGGAGTTCTATGGTTTACTATCTTTGAATACAGAACCTTGCAATCGCCACATGTCTCTGGTCAGTGTATGATCACACTGGGAGCCTATCCTGCACTGCCTCTGTCTTTGCTGGTACCCTCCTTTTCCTAATACCCACCTAATTTTGCTAACCTCTTGTGAAGTTCTGCTGTAGAATTTACTTATACATTCTCATAAATTTCACAGTCACTACTTAATTGGGTTACAAATTCAAGATTTTGCTAGAGTAGGTATGCGAGAGCTAGAAAGTTTGTCTACCATTCAGGCAGCCATTTTCTGTTTTATATAATACATATACATACATATATATATATATATATATGTATATATACATATATATATATATATATATATATATATATATTTATATATATATATATATATATTTTCTACCTGAAAATTGCTAGATCACAGGTACAGAAGATCAAAAATATTTACTAACCACAACTAGAGAACCAGAGAACTATTATATAATACTGCCCTGCCCCCAACTGCTCTGTCCTCAACAACTCCAAACACATTTCTTAATGCCACTTAAATGCCTTAGTTGAAAAGCCATTCTCTTTTTGGACAAATTTTGCGTACAATTTCCTGGCAAAGAGGATAGAATGAGTTTAGGGGTGGATTTCTGACCACAAAACATCTGGAGAAATTATAGGGCCTAGTAAGTAAACAAGTTTTAACTCTATTCTCAAACATGGAGACAAGGAACTAACGAGCCAGTTTTCTTAGTTGCACAATGCTCTGAACTCTGGCCCTTCTGCTGATAACTGGACCCAGTTCTTCTCTGGTGCTATTCTTTTCTGAAGATTTGGTTTTCATTCTCATGTTTCTGCAAGTATACTTGAGAGCATATTGTTCAAGAATGTTAATGGACTAGCATTACTTGAACCACATTTGGGGCCCTGGTTCAAAACGTATCTCTTCATTGGGAAATCTGCTTATGAGGTAGCCAGAAAGTTTTAATCATTTTATTTTGCCTGAATTGCATAGAGGGTAAGACCCTAAATATGTCAGAGACAAAACTCATATTTTTTTTTAGTTGTTTGCAAGGCAAATGGGATTAAGTGGCTTGCTTAAGGCCACACAGCTAGGTGATTATTAAGTGTCTGTGGACACATTTGAACTCAGGTACTCCTGACTCCCAGGCCGGTGCTCTATCCACTGTGCCACCTAGCCACCCCTAAAACTCATATTTTTAAGCAAGGTCCCTTCAACTAGAAAATATTAATGCTTTGGGTAATAATGTTTTACTTCAATTTTACATGCAAAACCTAGACAATATTCATGCCTTTGGATGAATCAGATTTATTTCCAACTTCACATGAGAAGTCATTTTTTAATAGATTTGAATTACTCATATATAGAAATGTTGTCTTCTAGAAACAGAATTATAGAGGGAAAGGAGTGTAATACATGTTCAGGGAAGACTAGTACCTCTGGTGTGAGGGTTGCCAAGCCCTTTTCATTGCTATCTTTGGTGACAACTTGATCCACCTCTCATTTGTGCCTCCATGAAGCTGTAGTATGCACAGCAGTCACACATGGTAAACTGTTTTGATAGATGGGCTAAACCAGGTTAACAGTAACCTAGGGATCTCAAATCTATTGATGAGTTAGGAAGGTATCTATCCCAAGCATGTAAAGACTTCCTCTGGTATAATAGGTAGATGAGAACAATTCATTCCAGTGGCATGAAGACAGCTAAAGAAGATGCTGTGGAGCATTTTTAAGTACTTGGTTAGACATCAAAGGCACCAAGATCATCCATTGCATCTGTAACCATCCCAAGTCATATTGATTTTGTCTTGTCACTGGACTGTGATAACTCTTGGAGAGTAAGGGTGATGACTTCCTATAACTCTGACTCAGTTAAATCCAATTTATACACAAATCAAAAGACATCAACCATACCATTTCACCATGTTTGCCTATTTCAAAGTCTCATGGTGACAGGCAAGTGTTGAAACAACAGATGCAGATACACTGGGAGCTGCAGTAACAACCCAGCTCATAGGCAAACCAAGCCATAGAGTCATCTTTTCACTGGAAGCAGCAGTGGAATTGGGTAACCTCTTAAGTTTCTGAGCAACTCATTTAAGGATAGCACTGCTCATTTCCTAATGTGAGGAAGGAACTAGAAAAAAGGTGCCCTAAAAATTATCTGCTTATTCAACACTAGCCTAATTACCTTGGCAGGTAGAGATTCCACCCTGCAATTAAACACAAAAAATGTTCAAAAACTTCTGTAAATACGATTTCATTCACCATCAGTTCATGGAATGTGAACACACGTATAAATAATACAAAATCTTATTACATACTTATAAATAATACATACATACTTTAAACAATACAACAGGCATGTATAAACAATGTATTTACATATGTATGTATAAACAATGTGTTTAAATGAATAAACAATATACTTAGTTTATATGTATAAATAATACATACTTACAAACAATACAAAATATATGCTGAGTACTCTCCCAGCAAAAGCTCTTCCTCTTTCAGGTCTGAAAAGATGAGCAGCTGAAAGAGGAACAGCTTTTGTTGTGAGAGTACTCAGGATATATCATAACCAAGTAGCAACCCTGAGTGAAACAAGACTGGCAAGTGACAACCAGCTTACTGAAGTCAGATCTGGATCCATGTTTTTCTGGAGTGATCAAAATGAAGGTGAGTGCCATGAAGTTGGAGTAGGTTTTGCAATCAAAACTAATCTAGTCAACAAATTTGTATGCCTACTAAAAGAAATGAATGGCAGGTTCTGGGCAATGCAACTGCCACTTTCAGAAAAATGCCATGCCACCATCATCATTAGTGCCTACCCATGATAAATCCTGATTAGATCAAGGAAAAAAATATATAAATACCTGGAGCCTCTCTTCATCAATGTGCCAAAAGAAGAAATTTAATAATTCTGGGGGACTTTAATGTTAGAGTAGGTTCAGACTACCAGACAAGGTCTGGGGTCCTTAGGAGATGATGGAGTTGTAAATAGCAACAGCAATGGTCAATTACTAGTGAAGACTTGTGTATCTCATGACTTCATCACAAACACTATCTTTCATTTACCTAAATGCAATAAACCTTTATCAATGTACCTTCAACAAAAAACATTGACATTTAATAAATTATGTCATTGAATGGAGATAATACAGACAGAATGCAAAAGTGATGAAGGCAATGTGTGGGGCAGAGTGCTGGACTGATCACAGGCATATCCTCTTTAAGCTAAATATTTAAATTCAACAAAAGTGGTGGTCCCCGAAGAAAAGTGACTACTGGAAGAATTAATAGATCAGAATGCTTCAATGAGCAGGAACAGTATATTGCTAACTTGGAGGGAAAGTTGAGCCAATACAGTTAGTCATAGTGGAGCAGAAAAGGAATGGGCAACTTTAAGAGATTTGGTTTACAGTACTGAATTTGGTCATCTGGGTCAGAGCATTTGCAAACGTAAAGGTTGGTTTGATGAAAATGATGGGGTAATACAGAATCTGCTAAATGAAAATTGAGGACTGCAAAGGATTTATCAGCAGGATAATTCAGATGTCTATAATAAGGCAGCACTTAATTCCATCAAAAGTAAAGTATAAATGAAACTTAGAGAGACGTAGTATTTTTGATTCAATAAGAGGGCAAATGAAATTCAGTTTTATGCTGATACTAAGAATCCAAAGTGCTTTCATGATGTTCTGAATTCTATTTATGGGCCCTATGGTACATCTCAGTTAGTGCCGATTAGTGATAAGAACATGATCCTAGAGATGACTGACCACTTCTATAATGTTCTCAACAGACAATCATCAATCAGTGCTGAAACCACCAATCATTATTTACCTCAGGTTGAAGTCATTCTCTCCCTAGCTGATATTCCAACTGAAGAAGAAATTTTGAATGCTTATTGACTCCTCACATGTGAGAAAGCACCTGATGTTAATTCTATTCCAGCTGAGATTTATAAGGTGAGATTCATCATATATAAAAGCTGACTAAAAATTTTCAGGTTATATGTCAAGAGTAACTTATCCTCTGGGAGTTCAAGAATACTTCCATTTTCCGTTTCTATAGTGGTAAATGGTTAGATTGTCCTTTGGCAATCGTGGGGGGGACAGGGGTGTTGGGGGGTGGGTTTCCTCAGAAATTTCTGGAAAGATTCCTGCCAGAGTCCTCCTTCATAGACTGATCCTTCACCTGGAAGATAGTCACCTACCTGAGAGCCATTGTGACTTCAGAAAAGGACTGAGAAATGATAGATATGGTACTTGTTGCTTGAAAATTCCAGGAGAAATGCCAGTAGCAGAACAGAGTATACAACATTTATAGATCTGATCCAGGTCTTTGATACTGTAAATTGAGAGGGCTTGTGGAAAATTATGTCAAAATTTGGTTGCCCAGAGTTCATCACAATTGTACATCAATTTTCATGATGTCATGATTGCCCAAGTTTTGGATAATGGATAATGCTCTCACATTTTTCAGTCACCATTGGAAACAAGGCAGTGTGATTGCTCCATTGCTCTTTAGTATTATTTTTTTCAGCCATGTTGTAAGCACCTTCAATGGGGCCAACTTTATCTTCCCAACCAAATACTCTGCTGCAGCCATTCTGATCTTTTCACTGTTCATGATTTTTCCATTTTTCATTCTGAAGAATGCAAGCATACTGAGAACAAGGATTTTTATTTCTGTCTTTGTATTTCTAGTGTGTGGCAACTAGGTGGCACAGTGGATAGAGCATACAGCCTGGAATCAGGAAGACCTAGGTTCAAACTTGACCTCAGATACTTCCTAATTATATGACTCAGGGTAAGACACTTAACCCTGTTTGTCTCAGTTTGCTCTACTGCAAAATGAGCTAGAAAAGGAAATGACAAACCACTCCAGTACTATGCCAAGAAAAGCCCAAATGAGGTCATGAAGAATCAGAAGAAATAGAATAGGAAAAATTCATAGGCACATAGTAGGTGCTTAATGAGAATCTGTTATTTAATTGGCTATAAATTCTGAATCTTTGTTCCCCCCCCAGACAATCAACTTTACCATTCCTTTCTTTCTTTTCTATCCAAATATTAACAATTTTAAATATTTAGTTCCAGGTCCCAAACCTTTATGAAGTCCTCCATTGCCACTCATTAAACAAACATTCACATCTCACTGTGAGCAGAGCAATATAATATGCTGAGAGAACTACAGTTCAACATCCTTATCTTCATGGATCTTACAATCTAGAAAAATAGTAAGACACAAGAAAAGAATATTCTAACCCATTGTAGTGACTCCCTTCTTCAAATATTGGTGGCCCTTTATTCTTTATTATTCATCTGATATTCCTGATATTTCATATTTTATATTTTATATTCATGAGCAAGAATTATATCATATTTCCCATGACTCTCTCTTAGCAGCCAATCAGGGGAATAACCAATAATGGGGCATTTTTTCTCAGCAAAATGGGAATTTTGGATTCCATTATTAGTTGTTGGACCCAGTAAGTAAGTTTTCCACACAGTGCTGCATTGTAGCACTGTTTTGTACATAGCAAGCACTGACATTCTTGTGGAATGAATACGAGTCTTATGGATATGTCAAGTTTAAGGTATTTATGTGTTACCTACAGCAATAGACACAGCATCAATATCATCAGAACTGAAAACCCAAGAGTTAAGTGCTAGATACACTTTTGAACCCAATGGCTGCAGGTGAAATGAGATACGGTATTTGAATAAATACCTTACAGTGGGAGAACATTAGCCTGGATGAGACTTGGATCTGTTAACAGGATTTCAAACAGTAAACATCTGTTACTTTTTGGAATGTTGCTTTTCTATAGCACATCAGAGGATCAGTATATAGTGCCTGGCTCTCTGACACAGCTGGTTAAAAGGGTGATGCCTGTGGCCTGCAGCTTAATGATGGTGTCAGAGATTCAGAGAAGTCTATAGAAAATAGAAAAACACCTGTTAGGTCAGTTAGCTTTAGAGATAATAACATCATAGAGTACTAGCTTGTAAAGTAGTTATATTCTGTGGGTATAAATTGAATTTGGTAAATCAAATCATATTTTAAAGGAGCAAGGTAGCCTGCTTTTTAAGGAATGAGGCAACAAATTCCTTCATAAAGTGAAGGGATCTTTCTCTAATACAAATAGGTATCTCTGCAATTTGTTTAATATGTGTATTGGAATTTGTTCATATTGTTTGTTTTTAATGAGAGATGAGCCTAAGGGGACAATAAGAAAGGATTTTAGAGTACATTCATTCTTCCTTTGGACTTACATTATCTATTTTAATTCATTGGCAGAAAGTAATAACTAAATAGTGGACTTGACAAATCAAAAACTAGAGGCTACATAGTAAAACAATGGGCATGATGTCAAGAAGAACTGAGTTCAAATCTCATAGATCTGAGTATTGCCTTTCCTGATGCAGATCCCAATCCAGCCATCCCTTCTTATCTATGGGATTATTATCCTTTCTTCTCTTTTCCACTGGTATTTTATTTTACGTTTCCAGTTATATGTTATGAAAGTTCTCAACATTTGTTCACACATATTTTAAAGCTACATAATTTTCTTCCACCCTCCCTTCCCACCCCACTCTCCTCAGGGGCAAACAGTCCGATGAATATTGTATATACATTTGTATATAACATGTTGACAGATTAGTCATTTTTTTGTATGAGCAATTAGGATTATAGGAAAAGAAAGGAAACCATGAGACAGGAAAGAAAAACAAAGGAGAATTTTTTTAAAAAGTGAATGTAGTGCTCATTCAGATTCTGTAGGGATTTTTTTGGTTTTGTTTTGCTTTGTTTTTCTTCCTCTGGATGTGGATAGCTTTGTTCATACCAAGTCTGCTAGGTTTGTCCTAGCTCTCTGAACAGTTGAGAGGAGCTGCCTCCATCAAGGTTGATCAACTCATGATGTTGTTGTTAATGTGTACAATACTATCATGGATCTAGTCCCTTTTGCTCAGCATGAGTTCCCATAATTTGCACCATGCTTTTCTAGAGTTCAACCACACATGCTCTCTTATAGTACACTAGTACTCCATAACATTCATATACCATAACTTGTTTAACCATTCCCCAATTGATGAGCATTCCCTCAATTTCCAATTCTTTGCCACTACACAAAAGGTGCTATGAATATTGTGGAATATGTGAGACTTTCCCCATTTTTTGTGATTTCTTCTGGGTAAAGGCCTAGAATTGGAATTTCTGGGTCAAAGGGTATGATCAGTTTTGTTGCTCTTTGGATATAGTTTCAGATTGCTCTCCAGAATGGTTGGATCAGTTCACAACTCTACCAATAGTATATTAATGTTCCAGTGCTCCCACAGCCTCTCTAATATTGATCATTTTCCCTTTTTTGTCATCTTAGACAATCTGATAGGTGTGAGATAGAACCAAAAAAAGTTGTTTTAATTCACTTTTCTCTAGTCAGTAATTATTTAGAGCATTTTTCATATCATTATATATGGTTTTAATTTCTTCATTTGAACACTGTCTATTCACATTCTTTTACCATTTATCAGTTGGAGAATGATTTGTAGCCTTATAGATTTGATGCAGTTCTCCATATATTTTAGAAATGAGACCTTTATCAGTACGTCTAGTTGTTAAAATTGTTTCCCAACTTTCTATTTTCCTTCTAATATTGGCAACATTGGTTTATTAGTGCAAAAATGTTTTAACTTAATATAGTCAAAATCATTCATTTTGCCAGTCCTTTATAATGTCCTCTATTTCTTGCTTTTTGAAAAATTTCTCCACTTTCCATAGATCTGACACAATATTTCTTGGTCTATTAATTTGTCTATGGTATTATCCTGTAAGTCTAAATCCTGTAGCCATTTTGACTTTATTTTGGTATAGGTGTTTTTATGCCTAGTTGTTGTCATATTATTTTCCAATTTTCCCAATAATTTTTGTCAAATAGTGAGTTTTATCCCAGAATCTAATTTCTTTGAGTTTGTCAAACAGTAGATTACTGTAATCAATCATTTACTACTGTTTCTTTTGAACCTATTCTAATTCACTGATCCATTATCTTATTTCTTAACTAGTACCAAGTAGTTTTGATGACTGCTGCTTTATGTTATAATTTTAGATCTGGTAGAGCTAGATCACCTTCCTTTACATTTTTTTCACTAATTCCCTTGCTATTTTTGAATTTTTCTTGCTCTAGATTAATTTTGTCACTATTTTTTATAGCTCATTAAATTAATTATTTAGTAGTTTGATTGGTATGACACTGAATAATCATTTAATTTGGGTAGAATTGTCTTTTTTATTGTATCAGCTCAACCTAACCATGAGCAATTCATATTTTTCCAATTATTTAGATCTGAATTTATTTGGTTGAAAAGTGCTTTGTGATTATGTTCATACAGTCTTTAGGTTTATCTTGGGGGGGAGGTAGCTTCTCAAGTATTTAATTTTGTCTGCAGTTACCTTAAATGGAATTTCTCTTTCTATCTCTTGCTGTTAGATCCTTTCAAAACTCCATCAGCAATGCATCAATGTCCCAATTCTCCCACAACCTCTCCAACATTGATCATTTTCCCTTTTTCTCACCTGTGAGGTGATACCTCATTGTTTTAATTTGCATTTGTCTAATCAATAATGCTTTGGAGCATTTTTCATGATTATATATATATATATATATATATATATATATATATATATATAGTTTCACATCTAAGTTTTCTAATATTTTATTCATGTTCTTAACTTTTTCCTAGTTTATTTTTGTTTAGATTTATCTAGTTCTGAGAGAGGGATATTGAGGTCCCCCATTATTAAAATTTTGCTGTCTTTGTTTCCTTTTAATTCATTTAGCTTCTTAGTGCATAGATATTCAATAATGATATCGCTTCATTGCCTATGGTGCTTTTTAAGAAGATCTGGTTTGCTCCTCAATACTTTTATTGATATCTATTTTCATTTTTGATTTGTCTGAGATCTGGATCCCTACCCCTGATTCTTTTGCTTTGACTGAAGTATAAAATATTTTGCTCTAGCCTTTTACCTTTACGTGTGTGTGTGTGTGTGTGTGTGTGTGTGTGTGTGTAATAATATATATATATATATATTTCTGCTTCAAATGTGTTTCTTGTAAATTACATATTGTAGGATTCTATTTTTTAATCCATTCTGATATCTGCTTCCATTTTGTGGGAGACTATATCCCATTCTCATTTATAGTTCAGATTACTAATTTTGTATTTCCCTCTATGCTATCTTTCTCCACTTATACTTTTTTCTCATTCCTCCTCATCCATGTTTTACTCCATTTCCCCTTTAATTTTTACCTTAAATTTTAACTTTCAGTTTTTCACTTATACCTTCAACTTCCCTTATATCAGTCCCTTCTTCCCTTTTCTTTACCTTCACCTCCCCACTTCCCTGTAGAGTAAGATAGAATTTTAAACCCAATTGGGACTGTATCTTTTTCCCTCTCTGGTCCATATCTATTCAATAGGATTTACTCAGTGTTCACACCCTCTTTTCTTTTCCTCTACTATGAAAGTTCTTTGTGACACTTCATCTGCTGTTATTTATCCACTAATGCCTAGCCTTCTTCTTTTATTGCTTTTATTGTTTTAACTCTTTCTTGTACTTATATCCCTTTTATCAAATTATATTCCTTTTATCTAACCTGATAAAAGTACTATCAAAGTAATATTAATCAATTTGATTCAATGATTGCTTGATCACCTGCTAAGCTCAAAGTACTACCAATCAAAATATAATCAAAGGTTGATTGATTGCTTGATTGATTAATAGTATTGCCTCATAATCATTGAATACCCTCCCTTCTTCTGTCTCATAGTCTCCTGACTTCTCAAGAGTCATGAATCATATCAAATTATAATCACTTTATACCTTACCCCCTATTTCAAGTCCTCTTGAAAAGGACCCCCTCCATGGGCACACAATCTTCATGAGCCAAAGCATCATGCATCATGCATAGTGAAATCATTTCATGAACCATTTTTATCCCCCCTCCCCAATCAAACTCTCTCTCTCATACTCCCCCCCTCCTTTAGCTCCCCAACCATAGTACTTAAACCCTTGTAATCTAAAGTATGGATTAAGATAAGATCACTTCCTAATCTCTTTATGTCCAACTCTTGTAAGAAAGTTCCCACCCTCTGCTCCTAAAATACTACAAATCTCTAAATTTCTAGAAAAGTCAAGTCATTTTTGATTTAATTAACTATATATATATATACTCTAAGTTTTCTAAGTACCAGGACATTCTGGAGGTCTCTCCTAAGAACCACTGAACACAGAATGTCCTAATCAAGAAAGTGCTCAGTTCTGTAAGCAAGACAGAATTAAAGTAGGTCAAAGGAAATGTGTGACACATAAGTTTAAAGACCCCAGTTTTTCACCTGGGCTATTTGTCTCAAATATAGTGATGTCATTTTAGTCTTCTTCAATAGAAAGACAAAAATAGATCATACTCATAACTCCTAAATCCAATCTCTTCAATTATATTCATCTCTTTAACTAAACAAGAGACATACAATTCTCATGAGTTACAAGTATTATATCCTTCCTTGTAGAGTTGTATACAATTTATTGTTTTTGACCAACATTTGTTTTTCCCCTCCCTTTCCATTTACATTTTTATGCATCTTTTGAGTCTTGTATTTGGAGATTGATTTCTTTGCTCAGTTCTAATCTTTTTATTAGGGAATTTTGGAAGTTCTCTATCCTGTTGAATATCCATCTTTTATGCTGACAGATTATGCTGAATTTTGCATGGTAGCAATTTCTTGGCTGTAATCCAGGGTCCTTTGCCCTCTGAAATATGGTATTCCAGGTCTTCCAGTCCTTTGATGTGAAAGCTGATAAGTCCTATTTAAGTTTGATTGTGTTTCCTTTGTATTTACACTACTTCTTTGTTGCTGCCTGAAGTATTTTATCCTTTATCTGAGAATTCTAGAATTTATAAGATAGTCCTTGAAGTTTTTATCCTGGGGTCTCTTTCTGAAGGGGTTCTGTGTATTTTTTCAATGGCTATATTATTTTTTTGGTCTAATAGATTTGGAGAGTTTTCCCTGATAACTTCTGAAAGATATTTTCCAGGCTCTGTTTTTATCTAGGTTTTAAATTATCTCTCCTGGATCTGTTTTCCAGATCTCTTGTTGCTTTTTTTGAAAGGTAATTTAAATTTTCTTCATTTTTTTTACCTTTTTTTACTTTTTTTTTCTTTTAAGTTTGATGGAATCTTGTAGTTTCAAGTTTCTATTTTTTTCTCTCTGGTTTCTATTTGTTCCATTCTAATTTTTAGTGTTTTATTGTCTTCAGTTAACTTTTATGCTTCCTTTTTTCAACTGGTTAATTTTTTTTCAAGGTAATGGGATTAAGTGGCTTGCCCAAGGCCACACAGCTAGGCAATTATTAAGTGTCTGAGGCCAGATTTGAACCCACTAGCCACCCCTCAACTGGTTAATTTTACTTTTTGCTGAGTTTCTTTCCCTTTCCAGTTAGTTGATCTGAGTTTTAGATGCATTGTGTTTTTTCCAATTGGTTGATTTGGGTTTTAGATGAGTTGCATTCTTTTTTCCAATTGGTTGATTTTATTTTTTGAAGAGTTACATTCTTTTTCCAGTTGGTTATCTTTATTTTTAAGAGTTGATTTCATTGCTAAATTTTTCATAATTGTCCTGCATGACTCTCATTTCTTTCTTCCATTTTTCTTTTTCCTCTCTTTGGTTTTTAAATTCTTTTTTTAATTTCTTCTATGAAGTCTTGGATTTCATTCCAATTCATAGACTCCTTTGAAACTTCCCATGTAGGTAATTTTTCACTGTTTTCTTCTTCTGAGATGGCATTTTTATCATCTTTATCTGTATATTAGCTTTCTGTGATTATCATTCTTTTAGCTTTTTGGCTCATTTTGAATATTTGAGCTCTTCTCCCAGGTTATAGGGAATATAAACTCAAAATTTTTATGCTGGTTCTAGGGTCTGATCCCTGGTTTAGTGTTGGTCAACATTTTGTCTATGCAGCCCAGGCATTGACTCTTAGAAGATTTTTTTTTCCTTCTTTGCCTATGCAATGGTTTGTTCCCAACCCAGTCCTGTCTTTTGTGCCAGTTTTCCCAAGGTACTGACTTTGTTGGGGTTGGGACCTGCCTTGCTGGATTGCTATCTAGCTGCCAGGACCTATACTGTTGTAAAACTGTTGGGATCTGGACTGTGGCTAAAAGCCTCCTGTTGACTTTACTACTCTCCCACTTAGCTGATCTTTACTTCCCCTTTTCTTCCAAAGAGACAGTCTTACACTGAAGATCCTCCATGATGTCTACAGTTGAAAACTTATTGCCTTCTTGTCTTTTCTTTTTTTTGGTGGGATCTGTAACTTTAATGTTTCTGTTAAGGCTTCATTTAGCATTGTGTTGGGAAAAGCTCCAGGAGCATGCTAGCTTTATGACACCATCTTGGTTCCAACCCCCCAGAAGTCCTTTCAATGTTATTCTTTCTATTTCTGTCCATAAATCTTTAGAGAATCAAAACAACATGCTGGTCTTTGTAGTATTCCATTTTACAATCAGTCTATCCAAGTTATTTTCTCCCTATCTGATCGTCTTTTTTTCCCAGGTATATATGCCCTTGATGATTCCTTAACTTATTAAATTGAGTATTTAAATAAACCTGTGTTATACTAAAAAAAAAGAAAAGCCTCAATTCTTTTAATATAGCCCAATAGGAAAGAATTAACATTTTAGAAGGATAGAGAAGGTAAAGTTTATATCGAAGTCATAAGAAATTGTTCCAGGATCCTTGAAGTTCATAAAATTCTTTTTTTTTAACTTTCAAAATTATTTAATAGTCCATTAAAAGATCATAGAGAGATCATAATCAAATATCAGAAAAAAGAAATAAAGCTAGCTATAAAGGAAGTACTACACCTAGTCCTTTGTGATTCACAGGAAAATTCTCTCAAGCTTTCAAAGAACAATAAGTACCAAACTATATAACTTGTTCTTTTTTTAAAGTTCACAAATTAAACCAATAATTTTTTTATAAAAATACAGTCATCAAAAAAATTAAATTCAATGTCATGTAGCCATGAAGATGAACCCTTGGTCTAAGAAATTTTCTTTTTTAAAATAATTTTTTCTTTATTTTATTTTTAAGTTTCCCCCCAGCTACATGCAAAAGCAAGTTTCAACATTTACTTCCAAAACCCCAAGTTTCAAATTCTCTCCCTTCCTCTCACCCCACTCCCCCAATTAAGAAAACAAGATACTTGGTGTAACCAAGGAAAACATGACTACAATAGTCATATGATAAAAGTTAACATAACCCTACAAAGAAATAGAAACCTCAAGAAAAAGAAAGTGAGAATAAAAAGTTTGTTTTAGTTTGTATTCATAAACTATCAGCACTGTCTTTGGAATGGATAGAATTCTTTATCATGAGTCCATCAGAGAAAGATGGCAGTGTGACGCTAACATGCTCCTAGAGCTTTTCACTACCAAATATAAATGAAGGGTTCTGCACTGACATTCAATCTACAGATCCTACCAAGAAAAAGAGAAGATTCAAAGAAATTTTCTACAGTAGACATCATGGAAGATCTTCAGTGAAGGTCTGCTTCTTTGGGGGCAGGGGGGAGTAAAACCCTGGAGGCAAGAGAGCAGGAAAGCAAGCAGGAGGCTTTTAACCACAGAGCAGTCCAGGTCCTGCAGCTAGATAGCAAACCCCAACAAAGTCTGAAAACAGGGAACACTGGAACAAGAGACAGGACTGGTTGAGAATAGACTATTCCTAAATCTGAACCTGGATATAAAGGAGGAAACTAACCTCTGCCAAGGCAAGAACTGAACTGCATAGGCAACAATTTGGCCAACAAGAAGCCACAGATCAGACCCCAGCCTCAGCATAGAAAGCTTGGATAGATACTCCCTATACCCCAGAACCAGATCTAATACAACAATGATGAGTAAAAAAGCTAAAAGAGCACTCACAATAGAAAACTACTTTACAGACAAAGATATAACAATGTCATTTTGGAAGAAGAAGTCAGTGAAAAGGCAGTCATAGGGGAAATCTCAAAAGTGTCTATGAATTGGACTCAAAGCCAAAAGTTCATCAAAGAGCTTAAAAAAGAATTCAAAACACAAAGAAGAGATGAAGATGAAAAATGGAAAAAAGAAATGAGAGTCATGCAGGAAAATTATGACAAATTAACTAGAGAATTCAACACCTTTAAAAAAGGAAACACAAAAGAAAATTGAATAAAATAAAACCCCCAAATTAGAATTGAACAAATAGAAACTAATGAATTTGTGAGACTACTAGAATCCATCAAACAAAATAAAAAGACTGAAAAAATTGAAGAAAATATAAAGTACCTTTGAGGAAAAACAAAGGAACTGGAAAATAGATGCAGGAGAGATAACTACCAGAAAACAAAAAACAAACAAACAAACAAAAAAAACCCCCAGGAAAATATCATGCAGAAAATTCTTAGGTAAAACTGTTCAAATCTGCTAAAATAAGAAGATAAAATAAGTATTGAAAGAATACCCAGGAGGCAGCTAGGTCGTGTAATGGATAGAGCACTGGCCCTGGAGTTAGGAGTATCTGAGTTCAAATCTGACCTCAGACATTTAATAATTACCTAGCTGTGTGGCCTTGGGCAAGTCACTTAACTCCATTTGCCTTGCAAAAAAACCTAAAAAAAGAAAGAAAGAAAAAATATGCAGAACTCCTCTAAAAAGAGACCCCCAGGATAAAAATTCCAAGGGTTGTTATAGGCAAATTCCAGAACTCTCAAATAAAGGAGAGAATACTACAAGTAGCAGCAAAGAAGTATACTTACAAAAATAAAAAACAGCCTAGATTAACAGAAAAGGAATTAAGTTACTTAAATAATCCTATTTCAGAAAAAGAAATTGAAGAAACCATCAATAAACTCCATAAGAAAAGTCTCCAGGTCCAGATGGATTTATAAGTGAATTCTACCAAATTTTTAAGAAACAATTATTCCCTATACTACATAAACTGTTTTAAGAAATAGGAGAAGGAGAAGTTCTGTCAAACTTCTTTTATGAAACCAACATGGTACTGATATCTAAATCAGAAAGAATCAAAGCGGACAAATAAAATTACAGAACAATCTCCCTAATAAATATTGGTGCAAAAATCTTAAATAAAATTTTAACAATGAGACAACAGCAAGTAATTCCTGGTATAATGCACCATGATCAGGTAGGATTTATACCAGGTAGACAGGGATGGTTCAATATTAGAAAAACACTCAACATAACTGAACATATCAATAGCAAAACCTACAGAAATCATATGGTTATCCTTACAGATGCTGAAAAATCCTTTGATAAAATACAACATTATTCCTCTTAAAAATACTAGAAAGTTTAGGAATAGAGTTTACCTTAAAATAATAAATAGTATGTATGTAAAACCATCCACAAATATTTTATATATATATATATATATATATATATATATATATATGGAATAAACTTGGAGCATTTACAATAAAATCAGGGGTAAAACAAGGATATCCTTTATCATCATTATTATTATTCAATATAGCATTATAAATGCTAACTTTAGCAATAAGAGAAGGAAAATAAATTGAAGGAATCAGAATTGGAGATGAGGAAGCCAAGCTTTCACTCTGAAAACCCCACTTCACTTTGCAGATAATAAGATGGTACACTTGGAGAACCTGAGAAAATCATCTAAAACCTTCTTGAAACAATTAACAAATTCAACAAAGTAGTATAATACAATGAAAATTACATGCAATAAAGGGTTTTGGAAAGATCAATCAAAAGCTAATTAGAAACTAAATAACTTAATCTTAAATAATTGATTAATCAAGCAACAAATAATAGGAATCATCAATAATTATATTCAAGAAAATGATTTTAATGAGACATCATAACAAAATTTATTAGATGTAGCCAAGGCAGTTCTGAAGGGAAACTTTATATCTCTAAATGCTTATATGAATAAAATAGAGAAAGAGGAGATAAATGAATTGGGTATGCAACTAAAACAGCTAGAAAAAAATAAGTTAAGGATCCCCAATTAAATATCAAATTAGGAATTCTGAAAATCAAGGGAGAGATTACTAAAACTGAAACAAGAAAACCATTGATCTCATAAATAAAACTAAGAATTGGTTTTATGAAAACAGCAATAAAATAGACAAACCTTTGGTTAATCTTATAAAAAAAAAAGAAAGAAGATAATCAAATTACCAGTATTAAAAACAAATAGACTGAACTAACCACTCCTGAGGAGCAAATTAAAGAGATAATTCAGATACTTTGCCTAACTGTATGCCAATAAATTGGATAACCTGAGTGAAATGGATGAATATTTACAAAAATACAAATTACCCAGATAAAGAGAAGAGGAAATAAAATATGTAAATAACCCCACTTCAGTAAAAAAATTGAAGAAACCATCAATAAACTCCCTAAGAAAAATTCTCCAGGTTCAGATGGATTTATAAGTGAATTCTACTAAATGTTTAAGGAACAATTTATTCAAAATCTACATATACTCTTTTTAAAAATAAAAGTTCTCCCAAATTCCTTTTATAACATCAATATGGTGCTGATAACTAAACCAGGAAGAACCAAAACAGACAAAGAAAATTATAGACCAATCTCTTTAATGAATATTGATCCAAGGAATGGCTAGGTGGCTCAATGAATAGAGCACCGGCCCTGGAGTCAGGAGGACCTGAGTTCAAGTCCAGAATTAATAATAATAATTACCTAGCTGTATGGCCTTGGGAAAGCCACTTAACCCCATTTGCCTTTCAAAAACCTAAAAAAAATGATTATCGATCCAAAAATCTTAAATAAAATTTTAGCAATGAAACTACAGCAAGTTATTAATTTGGATAATAGACTATGATCAGGTAGGATTTATATCAGGTAGGCAGGGATGGTTTAATATTGGATAACTGAACATATCAATAGCAAAACAAATAAAAATGGTATGATAATCTCCATAGATGCTGATATACAACATTCATTCCTATTAAAAAACTAGAAAACTATGAATTGTTTTCCCTAAAATAATAAAATAGTATGCATCTAAAACTATCCACAAATATTATATGAGAAAAAGGGGAAATGATCAGCATTGGAAAGGTTGTGGGAGAATTGGGACGTTGAGGCATTGAGGGTAGAGTTGTGGATAAATCCAGCCATTCCAGAGAACAACATGGAACTATACCCAAAGAGCAATAAAAGCCTTCAAACCTTTTGTCTTAGCAATTCTAATTCTAGGCATATATCCAGAAGAAGTCATGAAAAATGGGAAAATTTCCACATGTTCCAAAATATTCATAACAGCTCTTTTTGTAGTGGCAAATAATTGGAAAATGAGGGGATGTCCATCAATTGGGGAATGGTTAAACAAGTTATCATCCATGAATTCTATGGAATATTATTGTTCAATAAGATATTATAAATGGTCTGACTCTAAAGAAGCATGGGATGAGTTATAGGATCTGATGCTGAGTGAAGGTAACAGAATCAAGAGAGCAATGTACATATTAACAATAATATTGTGAGATGATCAGCCTTTATGGATGGACATCTTCTCAGCAGTTCAGAGAATTAGGACAGCCATATTAGTCTGGCTATGGTCAATGTTATCTCCATCCAGAGGGGAAAAAATGAAACAAAATACACAAAAACCTCTTTGAAATATGAACACTTTATAATATTATCTGTTATGGATCTCTTTCCCTTATTCCTAATTCCTCATACCAAAAATGACTAATCTATAAATATATTTATCAAAAATATGTATTTACAATGTTAACTGATTTTTTTGGCCTTTGAGAGGAGGGGAGTGAGAAAGGAGGGTGGAAGGAAATTTTGTAACTTAAAAATACACATATGCATATGGATGAATGTTGAAAAAGCTTTCCTAGCATGTATTTTGAAAAATAAAATACCGATTAAAATTTTAAAAAGTCCATCAGAGAAATTAATTGCTTCACTATTTTTTTCCTCACAGTTTCTATTGGAATCTTCATTTTCCTCCACTCTATTCCCCCCACTTCCATTAATTCTATTTTCTCTCTCCTTTCAACTTGTCCCTCCTCAAAAATGTGTTGTACGACTACCCTCTCCCACACAATCTTTCCTCTCCCCTATTACTTATGCCCCAGCCACCTCCCTGTATCCTTTCTCCCATCCCTTTCCTCTCCTGTTTTCCTCTATAGTAAAATAGATTTCTATACCCAATTGAGTGTGTATGTCATTCCCTCTCTGAGCCACTACCAATGAGTGGAAGGCTTACTCTCCCCCCCACCCCAACTTTCCCCCTTTCCACTGCAGTGCAAAAACTTTTCCTTGACTCTTTTATGTGAAATAACTTATCCCATCTACCTCTCTTTTCCCTTTCTCCCCCATCTTTTTTACATATATTACATTTTCAACTTCAACCCCTTCATGTTACTTGTCCATATATGCTCCTTCTCATTCCCCTAATAAGTGGGAAAGTTCATATGAGTTATCAGTATCATCTTACCATGCAGGCAGCATCATTAAGCACTTCAATATCATTAAGTCTCTCATGATTTGCCCTTCCTCTCCATCTTCTCTATGTTTCTTTCACCTGAGTCCTTTCCTTTAAAATCAACCCCCCTATTCAGCTCTGGTCATTTCATCAGGAAAGTTAGAAAGTCCCCAATTTCATTGAATGACCATATTTTCCCCTTAAAGAGAATGTTCATTTTTGCTGTATAGTTGACATATTCCAAGTTCTTCAAGTCCTTATTATAGAAGCTTCTAAGTTATGTGTTATCCTGTCTATAGCTCCACAATATGTGAATTGTTTCTTTCTGACTGCTTGTAGTATTATCTTCTTGACTTGGGAGTTCTGTAATTGGGCTATGATATTCTTGGCAGTTTTCAATTTGGGATCTCTCTCAGGAAGAGATCAATTAACTCTTTTTTTTAGTTTTTTTTTTTGCAAGGCAAATCGGGTTAAGTGGCTTGCCCAAGGCCACACAGCTAGGTAATTATTAAGTGTCTGAGACCGGGTTTGAACCCAGGTACTCCTGACTCCAAGGCCAGTGCTTTATCCACTATGCTACTTAGCCACCCTGATCAATTAACTCTTTTGATTTCTATTTTACCCTCTGTTTCTAGGATATAAAGGCAGTTTTTCTGGATTATTTCTTTTTTTTAGGTTTTTTTCAAGGCAAATGGGGTTAAGTGGCTTGCCCAAGATCACACAGCTGGGCAATTACTAAGTGTCTGAGACCAGATCTGAACCCAGGTACTCCTGACTACAGGGCTGGTGCTTTATCCATTGTGCCACCTATCTGCCCCCGGATTATTTCTTGAAAAATGATTCTAGGCTCTTTTTTTTGGTCATGACTTTCAGTTAGTTCAATAATTTTTAAATTATCCCTTTCTGGATCTGTTTTCCATATCAATTGTTTTTCCAGTGAGATGTTCCATATTCTTTTCTAGTTTTTTTATTCCTTTTTTTGGTTTCTTGATTTCTCATGAAGTCATCAGCTTCTCCTAACTCCATTTTCCATTTTAAAGAATTATTTTCTTCAGAGACATTTTGTTTTTCCTTTTACATCAGATTCCATTCTGCTTTTTAAGGAATTCTTCTCCTCATTGACCTTTTATACTGCTTTTTCCATTTGACCCAAACTGGTTTTTAAAATGATGGGTTTTTTTGTATCTCCTTCATCAAACTGCTGCCTTGGTGGGTTTTTTTTTTTTAGGTTTTTGCAAGGCAAATGGTGTTAAGTGGCTTGCTCGAGGCCACACAGCTAGGTAATTATTAAGTGTCTGAGGTCAGATTTGAACTCAGGGACACTTGACTCCAGGGCCAGTGCTCTATCCACTGCATCACCTAGCTGCCCCTGTGCCACCTAGCCACCTTGACTTGGTTTTTATGATCTTCCTATTTTACTCTTGTTTCTTTATCCATTTTTTCCTCTATCTCTCTTTGATTTTCAAAATCTTTTTTGAGCTATTCTATATCCTGAAATCAATTCATATTTTTCTGGGAGGCTTTGGACTCAGAAACTTTGACTTTGTTAGTTCTGAGTAAGTATTTTAATTCTCCAAAGGACCAAAATAAATGTCTATAGTCAGATTTTTTCCTTCTATTGTTTGCTCATTTCCTCAGGCTATGACTTGATTTTAACTCTTTGTTAAATGTGCCTCTGCTTCCAGGGTAGAGGATGCACTGTCCCAAGCTTTTGAGAGCTTTTGCAGTTATTTTCATGGACACCCCCCAGGGACCTGCAAGTTCTCAATTCTTCCAAGGTCTTATGAGAAGCCATGACTGCTCTCCTGGCCTGTGCTCTGGTCTGTAGATGACCATAAGCACTCCCTTCTTTCCTGGAACCATAAGGAAAGTCCCTGCTGCACTGCAGGCAGTAAATTCTGTTGTGCTTCTATTCCTTTTTCTGAGACTGGGGCCTCAGGCTGTGACTCAAATCTGACTATGAGCAAAGCAACAGAGTCCTGCCTCATTGATAGCAAAGGGTCTTCTGCAGTCACTTCAGGCTGCTTACCATCTGTGGGTTGAGCACTCTGGAAACAGCTGCAGGGTGACTCCCTGCTGGATGACTTCCCAAGCCTGCTCCTGTTCCCCCAGGGGCCAGGTCTGAGTTGAGGCCTGCTCTGTACTGGAATCCATTCTCATTCTGGTGCAGCTGAGTTTTCCTGCTGGCTTTCCCAATTGTCCTTGGCAATCTCTGGGCTGAGAGGTCTGGAAATTCCCAGCACTGACACAGACTCAGACACCCTGTTATCTATTCCTGGATGGCTGTAGTTGGTTTGCCCTTTTTAACCTCAGTACAAGAGATCATTCCTGTGGATCTTCCAAGCTGTCTTGGAATAGAACATTGTTTCATTCAGTCTTTTTGTGACACACTAGAATTTGGTTAGAATAATTATTTAAAGATATTTGGAGTGATTTGTGGGAGATCTCGTGAGAGTCTGTGCTATTACTATGCCATCTTAACTCTTGTCCCACCCCCATAAACTTCTTAATAAAACATTATAGATCATTCAAAATTTGAGTCTGGCTTCTATGATATCCAGTATTCTTTACACTGTATCCCAATGCTTCCCAGAAATGTCATAGTTCTATATAAGGAGAGACTTTTCTTCCTTCATCTTATCAACATTTATGCAATATTTTAAGGTTTCAAAATGCTAATAATCTCATTTATCTTTAAAATGAGCCTGTAAGATAAGTTTTATTTTAACCAACATTAGACTGATGAAGGAATAGGAGCCTCAGAGAAACTAACTGAGATTTACAGAATTGTTGTGTAGTTGTTTCAGTTGTTTCCTGACTCTTTGTGACCCTATATGGGGTTTTCTTGCCAAAGATATTGGAATGTTTTGCCATTTTCTTCAGGTCATTTTACAGATGAGGAAACTGAGGCAAACAGAATTAAGTGAGTTGACCAAGGACACATAGTAAATACATTTCAGAAGCAAGACATATATCCAAATCTTTTGACTCTGTAGTCATTTACCCAGTATTCCAGGATATCAATACCTTACACATACTAGACAATTCAAAGAGATCTGTTCAGTTCAATTGAATTACTTGTGGAGGTAGGGACTTTTTAGTCACTGATAATCTGGACCATTTATTACAGGTGTTTTAGATGGAATTCTTCTAGGAAACAAAGAGACTTGAACTAGGTGTTCTGTGAGATTTTTTCCCAACTCTGAGATTCCATGATAATTGTCAAATAAATTCTTAAAACCATAAGGCACTTTGGGTGTAGAAAATTATCTGTTATGTGAAGGTCATTTCAATGGTGCCCAGCTGGACATTTTCACTTGCATATTTTTTCTATTGAATAGCTCATTTTTATGCTGTTTACCAATTCTACATGTAGCATTTTAGGGGAAATATTGCTACCAGTTTAAAGATCAAAGTGAGAGAATACTTGTCCATAGTCGTCATGAATTAGACATAATTATGTCTTCTGTTGGATTTAAGGAATCTGTCCTAATTTTTGCTGACAAGGATAAAAGTTCTATAAAGCTCTTTGAAAATTCTTTGAAAGCATTTATTATTTGTTCTTCCCACAATTAAAATAACAAAAAATAAAAATCTTAAATATTTGGGAAACAGTGGGAGAATGTTGGAGATGGAGTTTCAAATGTGAAGATGGTCAATATAACTGGAATCATAGAGTAAATGGAGGGGAGCAAAGTATAAGATTACTGAGACAGGAAGGGGCCAGGTTGTGAAGAGCTTTAACTGCCAAACAGAATTTTAGAATTGGTACTGGAGAAAACTGACAGCCACTGAAATTTAGGGGTGATGTTAGCAGAACTACATTTGGGAAAATCATGTTTCAATATATACTTGTTGTTTGTCTTTTTTTTTTCAAAGAGGACCAATGACATCAAAAGTATCATCTTGACTTGTGCATGAATTCTTAAAGTGAGAAAGTGCAGCACAAAATCAACACCCTCACTCTCTCCTAGAGCCAGCCAAGTCTAGCAGGGCAAAAATCAAAATGACTGGTGATAGCCTAGGATGCAGTGGATGACCTAGGTGTTTTCAATGTCTGGCCAAGTTTTAAGTGCCACAGTGCCTCCTTCAGCTTCCTTCATGGCTATTGGTTAAATTGTTCTTATTTGCTCATTATTCCTTGGAAAGTTAGATATTCCTTCACTGTTTAAGGTGGACATCCATTCACTGTCAGGTTTGAGGTCTGTAAGTTACCTTCAACCTGGTTTAAGCCTTCTGCCAAGATGTTTTACTTGGATGTGGCCATTGCACATGCTACAGATTCTTGTAGCCACGGGTGAAAGTTGGATGAATCAGGTGACCACCAAAGGTATTTGAATAGTCCTGAAAAGAGCTTGATAAGCCCTCATACCAAAGATGTTAGTCTTGAACACCCCAACTAAGTTCTGTCAAAATATACTAATATATAAATGAAAGCAAGTATAAGGTAGATTTTAGAAATTAAAACTATTTCAAAATTTGAAAGTTGGTAAAATAGCTATTTATAGTTCTGTGAGAAATTTGATCATATCTTTAGGGGATTTGGTAAATGAACCCAGGATAGTTGATACTATTTGATATTTTTAGAATAACAGTAATAATCCTTTGAAATTTATGTGGAAATTGCATGAAAAGATTTTAGGGACCTTTTCAAAATTATTTGTGAAAATGTTATTGTGAGGTGGTACTTAATTTTTTACCAATGGCACAATATGGGGCGCTAGGTGGTGCAGTGGATAGAGCACCAACCCTGGGGTCAGAAGGACCTGAGCTCTAATTCGACCTCAGACAGTTAATAGTTACCTAGTTTTGTGACCTTGGGCACTTAACTCCATTATCTTACAAAAAAACCCTTAAAATGGCAGAGTAAAGCATTTTAAGTAGCCCCTACCCCCAATTCTAACCTTATGTATTTATTTTTAAATGGCCAATCTCTGTTTTGGGGGAGGGGTAGTTATACTAATAAAACTAACTCATTGTGAATTTAAAAAAATACACTATTTAAAGTTCGATAAACTGTAGAAATACTTTCCTGCTCTGAAGTGGAGAATTATTGTGGAATAATGTTAATTTTGCTAGTAGCAAGTGATAAAAGGGTAGTTGAGCATATGTTTGCAAGACCTAGATGTGGACTAGTAATGCAGTGAGAGGGCATTTAACATTTGGAAAGAGTATAGAGTTATGAGTTGGCAGAGGGTCAGAATGCTGTGCAGTGGAAGGAGTGCTCAAGGTAGAATCAGAAGATCCTTGTTAAAATCCTGCCATGGCACTCAGGGACATCCTTTACCCTTTTCTTTGCCTTAGTTCCTCATATGAAAAATAATGATCTTAGAATAGATGACCTCTAAACTCAGTTTATGATCTTATATACCTTATTGCATTTAATCCTCACAGTAGCCATATGGTGACAAGTTGTATAAATATTATTGTCCTCATTTTATTTATGAGGAAATTGAAATATTATAGAAATTTCAAAATTACCTAACTTACCTGAGGGTCACATGATGTGTTATTGTTGTTGTTCAGTCTTTTAGTTGGGTCCAATTCTATAACTCCATCATGGGATGTTCTTAGCAAAGATACTGGATCAGTTTTCCATTTCACTCTCCAACTAACAGGGTTAAGTAGTTTGCCCAGTCACACAGCTAATAAGGTCACATAGTTATATAATGACAAATTGCTGATCTTACAATTTCAAATCCAACATTACATATGCCACAACTACTTTTTCTTTTCTTTTTTATGCACAACATATAGCCACACAAGCCATTTTACAAGAATAATTATAATGATAAAGCAAGAAAAATAAAGTAAATGGATAAAAGTAGGTTTCATTCAATCTGTACTCTGAATTCATCAATTCACTCTCTGAATGTGGATAGCATTTTTTTCATTTTGAGTTCTTTACTCTATATACATACATTCATACATACATATATATTTCAGATTTGAAAATGACTTTGAATATGATTTCTCACTTAGACTTACCAACATCTCTGAGAGGTAGGTGCAATTGCCTAGCATCCAGGCCATTTCCTTTTGTCCTGATTCATATCTGGTCACTGGACCCAGATGGCTCTAGAGGAGAAATTGAGGCTAATGACTTAGCACAACATCCTCTCACTTATATCCAATTCATTTTCTTGTCATGACATCACCTCCCTGATGTCATGGTCTTCTTTGAGAATGAAGGACAAAGATTATTATTATCACCATTTTATACATAAGAGAAGGGAAAGAAGGGAATAAGCATTTATTTATCATCTATCATGTGTCATACACTGGTAAATACTTTACAAATGTTATCTGAGATGAGGAAACTGAGGCTCAGAGAGTTTAAGTGAAATGCTCGGCATCACATAGCTACTAAGTGTCTGAGATAGGATTTTAACTCAAATCTACCAGACTCCAAGTCCAATGCTTTCTCCACTGTGTCACTTAGCTACCTCATTGGGAAATACCTCCTTCCCTGAGAGGTTTGCCTAATGCTGCTGTTAGGTGGCGAAAGGTAGACAATGTGTCAGCAAAAAAGTGATATTGATCTAATCCAAACAACTGACATAAAGCTAATATTGCTATAAAAGAATATGCAGTATTCTCTCTCACATAACTTTCCAAACATTTGCTTTTTGTTTTCATAATGGTGAAAAGAAAAAATAAATACTTTCAATGAATTTGTGAAGAGCTTTATATAACTTTTTATTATTGTTAGCAAAGATTAGGGCAGACTCCTTAAAGTCCAACAGAGGATGACAAAATTATGTCAAATGCACTGACTCTCAAGATTAGTATTCTCTCCTTGATATGATGTTGTCTTTTTATTTGCTGGAGTTAGTTGCATTTCTTTACTTTTAAAGACATAGTTATACCTAATTTGATACTTCCAGGGAAGCCCATAAACCATCTAACACAGTATTTGAGTTACTGTTGCTGAAAGCATTTCTTGCCTGATGGCCAACCCTCTAGTGAAGAGAATGTTTCAATTTTCTTGTCTATACTCAATGCCTTTCAACTTGTATTGGACCTGACAGAGCAAATGTGCCCCTGTATGGATTGCAAGAAGATCACAAGTATGATTTGTTTATAAGGTTTACAAAAATATTTTAATTTTATTTTTAATTTACAGAATAAAAATTTTTCCATAATATAGTTCAATAAAAAAGATTGTATGTGAATCTACAAATCTATACATAACTTGCTATTTCTTTCAACTATATAATGGTTCCACATTTGGATGATGTAGAGCTGGTTAGTGGTTAGTGAAGGACTTCTATTTTTCTAATGCTTATTTTCAGGTCAAAATTAGCACAAATGGCAAAGAATCAATCCCCACTCTCATCTCTATTCAGATGCTTCATTGACTGTACATCATCTGCAAATAAAAACCTATGCACCAATTCTCCCTCTATTTTAGTCTTGGTTTGTACTTTTCAAGTGAAATAATTTACTATCAATGTGGTAGCTGACCTGGATGCCATTTTTTCCTCAAAGAAAATATTTGACAACAATGTTGAAACCATCATGCTAAAAAGCTTGGGAGCAAGCACACATCCCTGCTCTACACCAGTAGTGACTGGAAAAGTGTGAGAATATTGTCCTTCATCTAGAACCTGTGCAAGGATGCCATTGTGAAGTAGTGAACTTCTCTAGGCAACCAAATTTGAACACAATTTTTCATAAGCCCTCAAGACTGACAGATCTAGAAATGTTGTAGACAACCTCTGTTTTGCTCTTTTCATTTCTCCTGAATTAGTTGGGCATCAAACACCATGTCTAGAATTCCTCAGTTCTTACTGAAGTAACACTGTCTCTTAGGTAGATGATCATTTTCCTGGTGAATTTTACCATCAATGACTAATAGAGAGACACCTTCTGGTTGTCAGAAGGCAATTTGTTTCCTTTTCTTCATAAAGCTAGGCAATGGAGGAATTCAATATTTCTCAGGGATAACTTCTTGCCATATAACCAGGAAGATTTCAGTCACCTTCTGTATGAGCAGTGGACTACCTTCCAGTACTTTGCCATTCAGGAGGAACCTGAAGACATTCATACTTTTTCTTCTGTTGGAAGCTCAGCTAGAGAGGGCTTGACTAGGGCCAGTGACTTTAGCATTGGTTGAAAATGGTCCTTGGAGAAAACTTTGGAAGTGTTCAGTAAAGCCCATCTCTCCAGGATCATGTCTTTATCATTGATCAGTGTGGACCTCCTGGAAATAATCTGGATTGTTGCTATTAGTGCAAAATTAAATGTCCATTGCCTCCTTACTGAGACAAGTCCTACATCTTTCTAACTTTACTTACATTTTACTTTTGATGGAATCATAAACCGCCTTCTTGGATATATGGACAAACTGAATTCAGCTTCTGAATTTTCCCATAGTTTTCTTCAAAACAATCCTCATGCTTATGAGTGTTTTGGCCCAGGTGAGTGAGTTTCCAAAATGGATCAATTCTTTTCTGCTCCAGTGGGTGATTATTTATCTTCCCCTTAAGGTCAGTTATGAAGAGCTTACTTAGTAGGAAGCTCTTTGGAAAACCTGCACACACACACACTCAGGGGCTTCTGAATTCCACTACTGCTTCAGAGCAGTGAGAAGATGACCCAAAGTCATGGAATGTTTGTGTGTAAAGTTGTGCCTACACTTCCCAGTGTATCTGCACCTGCAGTCTCATCACTTGTCCATTGCCAGTAAAATAATTAAATAATGTATAATGGGTAATGTCTTGACTTGCATATGAATTGGAAGCAGAATTGTGCAAAGTTGTGAGCCTCACTCTCTTCCAGAAACATCAAAATTCAACGGCAAGATAAAAGTCAATAGAACTGGTGATAGACCCAGGACTCAGATGATAACCTTGGCATCTTCAATGTTTGACCCAACTCTAAGCACTCCATAGCACTTTCTTCAGCTACCTTGATGGCTGTTGAGATAAATTATTCTCATCCACCCATTCCACTGGGGGAAGTCTTCACATGTTTCGGGTAGATGCACCTTGAAACACTGGTAGTTTTGAAGTTTGTCAATTAGCCTCAACCTGGTTTAGCTCATCTAGCAAGATTGTTTTAATAAGGTATGGTTGCTGTGAATGATACCACCTCTGAAAGCCACAGGTGAGAGTTATAGAACAGGTAGTTATAAAAGATGACAAGTGACCCTCTAAAGGGCAAGGCAAGTCCTCACATCAGACATATTAGTCCTCTATCAACACTCCACATATAACAGAGGGATAGCAAGAGAGAGAAAGAGGGAGGGAGACTGTTTTAATATCATAAATAATGAGCACTGTGGGGTTATTTGTGTGTTTGATCATTTAAAAGCCACAGAGTCCTTTGGAATGTTAAGCAACAAAATGTTACAACTCTTTGTGAGTTGTCCAAGGAGGACTGAATGAAGGAGAGAGATGGAGAATGGATAAAATGATGGCAAGCAATAAAGCAAATGAGAACAGACTGAATTGGTGTGAACTTTATAGTCCAATACTAGAATTCTGATTTGGACACACTGATTAATGAGGAGTCACAAGAAGAATTTTTGTAGAGTTCAGCTGTGGTCAAAGAAGCACATATGAATGATGATTACTTGGAGTAAAACTCAGTACATCTAGTGACTTAGTTCTAACTGCTCTAAGATCTTCATAGCTTCCCTTGGTAGATTTGATTAGTCCTTAATACTTGTATCAAGAATATAACATTAAAAAAATCAAATGTGGTCCATGAATAATAGTCCAATTAATAAGAATTCAGCCATCTTAATGATGTACTTATTATATGCCTAAAGTTTCTATTTCCTTAACACAATAATGTGACTATAATGGCCTGACCATTCAGACAGCTAATATAAAGTCCAACTTGGTTATATATGTATACTTTGTTTCCTAGTTTTCTGAATTTGCAAATCTATTTTCTCCCAGGGCTTTAACAACAGTCAAATTTAATATAACCAAATAACCAAGGGAATTTAGGAAGCAGGTCTATGTTTTGGCCTGAAATATTCTAGCTATATTTTCATAGAAGCTTCATCTTGGAAGTAGGTAGTACAGTATAGTAGACTAAACATGAGAAGTGAAGTTTAGATTTACCTGTTCTGTATTCTTTTCAAATGAAAATGGTAACACTTAAATCACCCATTTCATAAGGGTCCATGTGAGATTCTAATGACAGTGTAATAAAAGTACTTCATAAACCTTAAAAGTTTTATGATAGGATTATAGGATAGAAATACAGACAACCAAATTTGATAGGTTCTTTCATTTTTCTATTTATAAAAAATTGTCTACAAAAGAAATTCAGAAGGGGCAGCTAGGTGGTGCAGTGGATAGAGCACTGGCCCTGGAGTCAGGAGGACCTGAGTTCAAATGTCACCTCAGGCACTTAATTACTTAGCTGTGTGACCTTGGGCAAGCCACTTAGCCCCATCGCCTTGCAAAAACTAAAAATAAAGGAATTCAGAGGCCAGAGCATAAGGAACAAAATTTCTGTAATTATTAATAAATAGATAAATCCATCTAATAAAATCTTTCATTAGAATTTTGTCAACAGACCTTTTGAACCAAATATTTTATTTAGATAGACTATTATTTTTTAGTCATCAAGTCATGTTCAATTCTTCATGACTTTATAACATTCCAATTTCTTCTTTTTCCCAATATCTCATGAAGTGTGTCCATGCTAATGCTTTTATTTCCTTGGCACTATCAATTTCATCCTCTGCTGTTCTCTTTTCTTTTTCCCTCCAAGTTTTTCTGTATTTAGGGTCATTTCCAGGGTATACTGCTTTCTCAATATGTAACCAAAATATTTAAGCTTCAGTTTCAGAATCTGACTTTCTATTGAATAGTTTGAATTAATTTTTTTCAGTATTGACTGTTTTGATCTCCCTGTTGTCTAAGAGACTCTCAAATGTCTTCTTCGGCACCACAATTCAAAAACCTCAGTTCTACGGTGCTCAGTTTTCCTTTTAATCCAACTCTTACAGTCATACTTTACTACTGGATAAGCCATAGCTTTGACTATTTAGACTTTTGTTGGCAAGGTCATATCTCTGTTTTTTAGTACACTATCTAGATTTTCCAGATAAACAAATGATTAACAAAGTTTCTCAATCTTCTCTTTCCAAAATTATGATATTCAAAGATTAGGTCAAAGATGAATTCTGTTTAATCTAATATTTAAAAAATAAAAACAAAATTTCATTAGCTTTTCTAATTCTTTAGTGTTGTTGGGTCCCCTGTTCACATTCTCATTTTTAAAAGGAGTTTCCATGTCACATCTATTTTAACAGCTTATAGGGGGAGTATAGGAATTATCTTTTATTTAACAAATTTTAATGTTTAAAATTTAATTTAAAAAAAGCATTTTAAAATTTACTTTTCAAAATAATATATATTTAAATTTTTATATTTAAAAATAATATTCCACATTTAATTGCTTTTATATTTAAGGAACTCAAACAAATGATTTGACTATTTAAAAGTTATTTTTTCTTGATCTTATTCATGATTTTGTTCTTCCTCTTCCATTTCTGCCTTTGCTTTTCTCTGTTCAGTTTCCTAGTATCTGACAACATGGTTCACATTCAATTCAAAGTTAATAAATGTTTATTAAACACCTATAATATGTCAGGTATTGTTACATGGTGCAAGAAATACAGAGAATAAACAGAAACAATCTCTACCTCCAGGGACTTCATTAAATTCTACTGAAGAGAAACCCAAATCATGGATTGTAATAGTCATCTGAATTGACCTCAAATTCACCCTAGGGCTCATCATTTTTATTAGAATTTCTCTGATATGGGGGTTGCTAGGTGGCATAGTGGATAAAGCACCAGCCTTGGAGTCAGGAGTACCTGGGTTCAACTCCGGTCTCAGACATTTAATAATTACCTAGCTGTGTGGCCTTGGGCAAGCCACTTAACCCTATTTGCCTTGCAAAACCCTTATAAAAAAGAATCTCTCTGATAAGTCCTTAATTGTATATAACCATGTCCTCATCCTATGATTTCTATGCTTGCAAGGCATTTTTTTTTCATATGCTTCTCTAGAATAAATGCTTTGTCCTTCATTTTTCAAAGAAGAATATGACATCAGGGAGGTGATGCCATGACAAGCACATGAATTGGATTTGAGTGAGGGACATCATGCTGAGGCACAGCCTCACTTTCTCCTCTTGAGTCATCTGAGTTCAGTGCCCAGATATGAATCAGGATGGCTGGAGATGGTCTGGATGGGAGACAATTAGGATTAAATGACTTGTCCAAGGTCACACAGGTAGTACGTGGCAAGTGTCAGAGTCTGGAGTTGAACTCAGGTCCTTCTGACTTCAGGGTCAGGGTCAACATTACCAATTGAGTCCTTATTGCAAATATACATAACTTTATTTTATATATATGGAAAAATTGAGGCTTTGAGAGTTTAGATGATTTCCTATGATTAAACAGCCTGAGGCAGGATTAAAATTTGAATTTAACTATTCAAAAGTCCACACTACATCTATTAACATTCTATGAGTATTGGCATAGAATACTCACTTTTAAACAAAAACATCCACATTATAGTAAATTCACAAGTAAACTTGGGAGCTCATCTGAGTTAACAGTTTGTTAAATAAAGTAGGCAGTAGGGAACCCTTAAAGCTTGATCAGACTTCAAATATCCTGAGATCATCCTCTGCACCCCAGGACATCACCAATCCTCCTGAATTTTCTCCTGTGACTGGACTTTGAAAACCATGGAAAAAAATAGGGCTGATCACTTTGTGCAACTCTCCCGATCCAATTTGCTTACAAATAAAAAGATATCATCCATGATGCCACTAGTCTTCTTTGAAAACAAAGGAGGAACAACAACAATAATAATTGCAGAGTGCCCAGCATGTACTAGATAATTAATAA
This sequence comes from Macrotis lagotis, assembly GCF_037893015.1. Classification (NCBI taxonomy): domain Eukaryota; kingdom Metazoa; phylum Chordata; class Mammalia; order Peramelemorphia; family Peramelidae; genus Macrotis; species Macrotis lagotis. The sequence continues at coordinate 544,098,627 of NC_133666.1, read as the reverse complement.
ATTATATAGATTTGTTGTTAATGTAAATATTATCATTATTGCCACCTTACAAGCTGCAAAGCTTTAGTACTGACAGTGACCCTTTTGTAACCAATGAATAGATGAGGAAGCTAACATTGATCAAGTGCCTTGTCCAAGGTTCCATATAGAAGAACAAAGACTAACACCAAGATCTTATGATTACATGCCCTGTTTTCTTTTCAACAAACTTTGCACCTTCTTTCCACATGGAGGCAGGATGCTAGATTCTATTTAAAGGTATTTGTGAGTACCTTTAGAATTGTACAAATTGTATTTTTTATCTTGATTATTCAAGAGACTCATATTTATGACTTTTCACTTTGGAATCATATAGGACATAGTCATACACAGTTAGGGATATAGAAGAAAAATCAAAGAATCAAAAATAAAAGCTGATAGAGTCTTCAGAAGCCACCAAATCCCAAGTCTCAACATTCCATATAAGAATGTGTGATGGTGGGGAAAGTAAAGGAGATACTCTAACACCAAATAACATTATTGAAAGACGTTCCAATATCTCAAATTATGAATGAATGAGTCCATCAAAAATAAACTAGCTGTGAATAAATTCTTAATCAATTTTAAAGTATCAAAAGAATTTATGTGATTGAGAGAATCAATCATAACTCTGCACCTATATAATTACAGCTAGTACCAATGCCACTACCACTGCCACTGCCACTGCTACCACCACGACCACCACCACATTTCTACTCCTACTAAAATTCCAGACACTGCAAATATTATCTTATTATATCTTTACAAAAACCTTGAGAAGTAGTTCCTATTATTATCTGTCATATTATAGTGGAGGAAGCATTGAAAAGGAGGAGGAGTTAAGTGATTTACCAAAAACAATGTACTTAGTGACTGAGATAGGTTTTGAACTCAGGTCTTCCTGAATGTAAGCTCCAAACTACAGCTAGTGTTATCAATTTGCCTGTCTATATAACAAAGAAAACCAGTTTGGAATCATGCATTGCAGCAGCAGGTTAGCAAATTAGTGATCTAATCCAGTGTTTTCAGATTCCTTACAGGGAACTGCATCTGGAGAGAAAGAAGGAAATTTTCTCTCTCTGCCCTTCCGTCATGGACTGGGTGATAATCCTATGAATTGCAAGAAAATTTTTCAAGATCTGATGTTCTTATTACATACAGAAGCATTGTCCACATCAAAACACACAAAACAAGAGTGAAACATGTTCGCAATTCAAGATATCATGGAGGAACATTAGAAAAAGTCTATTTTCCTGTGGGTAAAAGGGGAGTGTAGCCCAATGTAGCCAGGAGAGCTGGGAAGCCAGCAGGAGGCTCTTAGCAACAGTACAGATCAGGTACTCAGCAAATCAATGGTGCAGCATTCCAGCTGTGAGAGTCCCAACTCCTGTGTCTAAGACAAAGTTTGAGTCCTGAGAAAGCTGGTGCAGCAGGGTGGGCTACCCTAATGTAGTGAACAAAAGGTTAGCAATTGAAACATAAGCAACTCTCTAGGCAAATGGTAAACTAAACCCCAGCTCCTATCACAGAAATGTTGGTACAGAGTTCAACTATCAAAATGGGCAAATAAAATTAAAAAAAAACTACTAGGGGGAGCTAGGTGGTGCAGTGGATAGAGCATCAACCCTGGAGTCAGGAGTACCTGAGTTCAAATCCGGCCTCAGACACTTAATAATTACCTAGCTGTGTGGCCTTGGGCAAGTCACTTAAACCCATTGCCTTGCAAAAACCAAAAAAAAGTACTAACCATAAAAAGCTACTATTCTTATTTGGACAATAAAAATATCAGCTGAGAAGAAGAAAGCAGTGACAAAATGTCTACATATAAAGACTCAAAATCAAAAAGACCCTCTTGAAAAAGCTCAAAAAAGGATCTTCAAATCCAAAGAAGAGAGGAAGAAGAAAAATTGAGAAAAGAAATGAGTCATGTAGAAGAATTAAGAAAATTGACTGAATATATATACCTTTAAAATACCTTTAAAAAGTAAAATTGGCTAAATGGAAAAAAGAAATCACCTCCTTTAAAAAGTAAAAATGGCCAATAGAAAAAAAGAATTTAATTCATCAAAACCAAAATTGACCAATTATGAAAAGAATATAATTCATCAAAAAATATAATTAGTCAAACTGGAAAAGAAAACAAGCCCTAAAATTAGAATCGGACAAATGGAAACTAATGAAACTATGAGACACTGAAATTCCATCAAACAAGACCAAAAGGCTGAAAATGTAAAGTACCTCTTAGGAAAAATGAACAACCTAGAAAGTAAATCATGGAGAAATAATTTGCAAATTATTGTTCTACCTGAAATTCATGGTCAGAAAAAGAGTCTAGACAAAGATCTTGCAGGATCTCCCAGGAAAAGAAGATAAAGTAATCTTTAAAAGAGTCCATTGATTATTCCCCAAAAGAGACCCCAAATAAAACCTTCAAGGAATACTTAGTCAAATTTCAGAGTTCTCAGCTAAGGAGAAAATACTGTAGGCAAGCAAAAAGAAGCAATTTAAATACCAGGGAGTCATAGTCAGGTTTATGCAGAACTTATCAGTTTCAACTTAAAGGTTTGAAGATCTAGAATATGATATTCCAGAGGGTAAAGGAGCTTGGATTCCATTCAAGAATCAACTACCCTGCAAGATTAAGCATATTTCCAGACAAAAGATGGATTTTCTTTTTTGTTTTTTTATTTTGTTCTTTTTTTGTTTTTTTTTCAAAAGATGAATTTTCAGTGAAATAGAGGGCTTTCAAAATTATCTAATAAAAAGACCAGAACTAAACAGAAAATTTGATCTTCAAATATAAGACTCAAGAGATATGTAAAAAAGGTAAATGGAAAGAGTAAAAATGTTGAGTCAAGACTAAATTGTCTACATCTCTACATGGGAAGATAATACTTATGACTCTTGAGAACTGTATTTCTTTTAACACAGTTGAAAAGAACATCATACTTAGAGGGTGTAGGTAGAGATTGTGATGTGATCAGCTCTTAAGGGTTGTATGTCTATTGGGAGAGTATGTGAAAAGAGAATGTGGGTATAAATTGAATATAATTTGATGATAATTATGGTTCTTGAGAATTGTATTTCTATTGGAACACTTCAGGGAAGGGTACTTGGATAGAGAGTGTCATATGCAATGACTATGGTATGATGAAGCTTATCAATCAATCGTTGAGAATTATACTTCTATCAGGACAGAAAAAAAGGACAGTGTAGCTGTATGACAGGTATAAAATAATTAAGACATGAAAAAGAGGATTTACTGAGAGAAGATTTTAGAGGATAACTCCACATGTTGAGGCACAGAGGATCTATTCTTGTAAAGACCAAGAAGAGAGACTGTGAGTTGAGTGAATCTGTTTTTAAACACATTTGAGTCAAAGAGGGAATGGGTTTCCCCATTAATGTGGGTTTAGAAATTTATCCTATCCTACAGAGAAGTAGGGAGGGAAGGAGAAAGAAATTGCAAAATGAGGCTGTTAGAAGGGAAGGAGAAAGTATAAGTAAAAGTAAAAGTTTAAGAAAAAGTAAAGTAAAAAGGGGACAAGGGGAATAAAAGGAAAGAGAACTAATAGAAGGTAAGGCAGCAATGAGAAGTAAAACATTGTTGAGGAGGGTTAAAGAGAAAAAAAGAGAGAAAAGTACAAAAAAGAAGATAGGGCAGGGGAAACAGAATTAGTCCTCTTAACTGTGAATGTGAATGGAACAGACTCTTCAATAAAACAGAAGCAGATAGCAAAATGGATTAAAAACTGAAATCCTCCAATTTCTTTGTTTACAAGAAACACATTGATGTAGATAGATACAGAGTAAACATAAAGAGGGTGGAACATGATATATTACACTTCTGAAATAAAAAAAAGAATGTAGGTGTAACCATCCTGTTCTCAGACAAAATAAAAAAAAACATAGATACAATTAAAAGGGATAAGGAAGGAGAAAGACATCACAAGGCTGAGGCTAACTAATAGATATATTTGTAAAATTTTGTGAAATACTCTTTATAATGTCTATCAACTGGGAAATGACTGAATAAGCTATAGTATATGAATATTATGGAGTACTAGTAGTTTTTGTCCTTCAGTACTGAAGAAAACTAAGATAACACCACTATATTTGAGACAAATTACAGTATCTCCTACTGTGGCTGATCAGACCAATATGAGTTCAGGATGGTCTACCACAGGTTGGGCACAATTAGTCCATGTGAACATCAGGGGAGGGTACTCTAAACTTATGGATGACATATTTTCTTCAGTTGTCCCTTCCTCATAGCATACAGTACCTGCACTTATCAGGGCACACCATGCTGTGCCAGTGTCTCATATGCTGTACAATCAACGCTAAAATTCTTCAATGGGACCTTCAGGGTGTCTTGGTGTATCTTTTTCTGACCCCCACCCTTGTGAGTTCTTGCCCTGTGTGAGATCTCCATAAAATTTGGTTTTTTTTTTGGCAAGTGTATTTCTGGCACTAACAACATGTCCAGTCTATCGTTGTTGCACTCTCTGTACTAATGTTGGAAGGCTAGGCAGTTTAACTCAAGAAAAGACCTAAATGCCTGGTATCTTCTCCTGCCAGTTGATCTTCAGAATCGTCCTAAGACAATTTAAATGGAAGTGATTTTGTTTCCTGACATGATATTGTTGGTCTATACAGGTTTCACAGGCACATAGCAATAAGATCAACACAACAGCTTTGTAGACCTTCATTTCAATACCTCTTCTCTCCAATACTTTTGGAGCCTCCCAAATATAGAGCTAGCTCTGGCAATGCATATGTCAGACTCATTGTTAATGTGTACCTCCTTGGAAAGACACTGCCAAGGTAGGTTAATTTGTCCACAGTACTAAAAACTTCTCCATTTATTGTAATCAATGGTGTGGTGCTGTGTTTTCTTGTTGTTAGACCAAAATGAGCACAAGCAGCAGAGAATCAATCCATACTTTGTTGTATCTCAACTCCAGAGCTGCATTGAATGTACTGTCATTGGCAAACAGAAGATCATGCTTCAACACTCCCTCCACTTTGGTCTTGAGATCTTTTCAAGTTGAAGAATTTACCATCAGTAAGGTCATGTTCATCCTCAGTGAAAACATTTGTTAACATGGCTGAAAGCATCATGCTAAAAAGTATGGGAGCAGGGAAATTTTCTTGCTCCCTTGATGACTGGGAAATCTCTAGAGCCTTGTCCACTATCCAGAACCTAGGCAAGCATGCCATCATGAAACTGATATACAGTATTGATGAATTTATCCAGGCAACCAAATTTTGACATAATCTTTTCATGACTGACAGTATCAAAGGTCTTGGTCAGATCTACAAATGTTGGATACAGACCCCTATTCTGTTCCTGGCATTTTTCCTGGAATTGTCAGACAATAAACACCATATCAACTGCTCTTTGACCCTCTCTGAAGCCACAGTGGCTCTCAGGGAGGTGACCCTTAAGAGTTTAAAAGTTTGGTCAAATCACATTTACTTGATCCTGAGGCATACCTTTGACACATGTATTCCCCAACCATGACTTCTCTAGACTGTTACTTTGAGTTTATTCTCTACAGAGGATCCCTTATATACATACATGTTATGTACATGGAGAACATACACACTTAATTTGGGAAAATTATTTCAGTACCAATTGGATTTCCTATAACTCCTTAGCAAATACACTTTCCAAAATATGACAAATAATTAATAGGAGGTACACCTCAGAAACTCCTGAGCAATAGTACTAAAAACCCCAAACACCCTAGGGGATACTGCTAGAACTCTTAAGTAGGAGTAGCAGTCATCCTCTCTGCACCCAGTTTAAAAACATGTATGGATGGGGGTGGCCACAGAGACAATGCTATATACAGAGGAAGAAGCTGAGACCCATTGCGACTGGGTGATTTGTACTAGGTCACATAGGTAATATGCATCAGCTGCAGGATGTGAACTTAGATTCTCAGACTCCAAATCTGAAGCTATTTCTGTTCACCACACTGACTTTTTAAAAATAAATTTGTATTTCTCTTGTTTCCTAGAACTCTGTGGTGACATGCCCTTGCTTTGAGGTTTTGTTTTTGGGCTTGACTTAAAAAGAAAAGAAATAAAGAAAAAATGGGTGAGGGTAAATGTAACCCCAGAACAGAATAGCAGCATATGTGTACCAGAACTGCTAAAGGATGAAGTATCAGACTCCCAGCATTTCTCTGTAGCACAGTTGCTTATCAATGAAGCGTGCATGCAGCCTAATTAACATAATTGGAACTACTATAATTATGCTATCATTTTGTTTACTTTAGCACATTCTGTTGAGGTATATGGGTAGCAATATTTGCTATTGAAATATTGCCCCCTTGCTGCATCCAGGCTGTTTAATCATCTTGTTTATCTTACCTTATTTGTAGTGCTATCCTGCTACTCAGAGGTGAGGGAAGTGTTAAGTCCGCAGAGCCCTAAAAGGAGATGAAAAGGAAAACAATGAAACTAATCAAGAGAACTGCACAGCAGAAAGCTCCAAGTTTGGGCAATTTGCAAAAAGCACTATGGGAAAATAGCGCTCCCTCATTCAAAGTGTTCAATCCAATAAAGAGAAGAAGGAAATTGATTTAAAACAAAATACATTCATCATCCTTGTTTTGTCCCTGTGTTTTAAGCAATGGAAACAAAGTTCCATCTCCTTGAAGGAAACAGTATGGAGTCATAAAAGCTCAGGGAGGCTTCTACTGCAAAAATGGCACCAGGAGACTTGAGTTTCTGTGGATTTTTTAAGTGAGGTTATAGTGACCAAAGGAAAATTACATATTTTGATTCACTGTATCTTCTGCCAACATGTCAATTCTGATGTTTCTGTTAAACCAGAGAGAGGAAAAAGATATTTTCTTAGTTTTAGTAAAGAAGTCTTTTACCCAGATCAAGTGCCACAAATATCATCTGAGGCAAATAGAAGGTAGTCTTCTATTCAAGCTTATTTTTGTAATAATTGATTGTTCATCAAGTACTTGGTAAGGATTTACTTTATGCTAGACACTGCACTAAGAGCTAGGCTTACAAAGACAGAAGAGAATCAGACCTTGCCCTCAAGAATTCATGTTGTTTCTACTGCTGAATTATCTGAGTATCCTTTGAATTCTTTGTGCCAGGGTAAACCCCCATTTATGACTGCCTAATTACAGATCTGGGTTTTTCCACCATTGATACCTAATATTGACTGTTCATTCCAATAATTTTGACATTTTGGACTGTATTCAAATTTCAATTTTGAAATTCAAATTTGAAATCATATCTTTTGAAAAAGCTACTAAAAGATCATGGAAGAGCTAGCCTGGAAAGGGTCAATTTACAGGAGTGGCATTATAATAACAAGAGCTTACATTTCTATAATATTCTACAAAGAAATTTCCTTATAACAACACTGTAAGGTAGAGAACATATTATCACTTTAAAGATGAGGAATCAATATTAGAAGACTCAAGTGACTTGCATAGGCTAACACAACTAAGTCCTTAGTTTGGGCTCAAACTCTGGGTTTTTGATTCTGAGACTGGTGCTCTCATAATATAATATAATAATATAACTCTATCTTATATAGCATCATTTGAGGGATCAAACATAGCTTGCTTGACCATAGAGTGAAGAAGTGGGTTCAAAGATATCATTGGACTGTAGTGGGAATTCGTAGTTGGGAGATCTGGATTGGAATCTTGTCTCTGATACAAGGAATCAAGTGACAACCACTCTGTATAAAGTTTTGTCATTTGTCAAATATTTCCTTAACTATTGACCTTATAAGGTTGTTGTGAGAAAAGGGCACTCCAAATTTTAGTATGCTTTAGAAAAGTAATTAGCTGTCATTATTCAGTCCAAGGGAAATGAAATTCAGCTTGGCATAAGAAAGGATTTCCTAACAATTGTAAAATTATCTGAAGAGGAAATGGGTTATCTAATAAGGTTTTAAGTTTCTTCTCCCAAGGGACCTTTAAGTTAACCATTGGTTAAAGATCATATAGAATGTAATAATGATAGCAACGAAAATATCATAACCGATGTACAGATTCCAGGGTCACAGTCATTATAATGACTGAGGAAAGATTAGAATTCAGATTTTCAAGATTACAAGCCCCACACTCCATGAACCCCATCACCTACCTGCTTCTCATGCTTCAAATAGAAGTTGGAACAGATCACCTTAGTTCTTTCCAACTGCTAAATTATAAAACCTTCTTGGTAAGAGAGGGAGCATGTATTTAAATTTTCAATGTAATACTAAAGGGTTTACCAAGGTGTTTAAAGTCATTTGGAGATTCTTTTTGCTGTTATTTTTCTTCAAAGAGAATGTATGGCCCTAGCTGTGCTTATCATTTCCACCAGAGGAGTCATGCCAAGTCAAGCAGATGTCAATGTCACATTCACAGCCAATGAGTGTAATATTAGGGTTTTCATAACTACTCTTCTAAGGAGTATAAACAGAGCATAGTGTAGAGATCAATAAAACAGGAGGAAACATGATCCTCTCCTCTGTGCCCTCTCATCCCACAGAGCTCTCCAAGGACTCCACCAAGTCCTGAGTTTCCTCTTATGCACCACAAGAACCAAGAAAGCTGGTACAATGTCTCCCATCCTCCTTCCTCTTGAAGGGATATCTCATTTTCTTTGTGCAACCTCAATATGTGAAACAATAATTTACTAGGTGCTTTTATTTGCTAATTGCTATTTGAGGCTCCTGATTTCATTCTGATCTCATTCCATTTTGAAGTCTCTAAATGCATTACATAAATATTTTCGAAGGGCAGTTCTAGCTCTCATTCCCCCTCATACTTATTTCCCTCCAGACTTAGAATTCTAAAAGTATTCTGTCAAACTAATTAATAACTAGTCAGTGAACCTATATTCCTGATATATTTTATCTTGTGATGGAGGAGATCAGACACTAGATCTGGAGTCAGAGAGATCTGTGTTCATATCCTGCTTCAGATGAGTACTAGCAAACAATCAATCAATAAACATCTTTTAAGCACTTACTTTGAGGTAGACACTGTGTTAAGCACTTGGAATAAATAAAGAGGCAAAAGGCAGTCCCTTCCTTCAAGGAGCTTGCCATCTAATGGAGGCAATAATATGAAAGTCATTATGTACAAAATAAGCTACATACAAGATAAATAGAAAATAATTCAAAGAGAGAAGAAACAGGAATTGAGGAATTGGGCAAAGTTTCCTACAGAAAGTGGAATTTTCTTTGGAACTTAAAAGACTTCTACTAGGAACTAATTAGACAGGTCACTTAAATGTTCTATGTCTCCACTTCCAACTATATAAAAGTAAAGGGTTGGATCCAATCTAAATCTACAATTCTAAAGCAGGGACTTTAAGGAACATTCCTAATAAATAACAAAGCACATTTATGGACCACTTCCAAGTTTGCCATACCTTTTATAATAAGCTCTGTTACATGAGTATGGTATACATGAGTTATGATGACTCAATGGGATAGAAGAAGTAGGGACTTCAAGTTCCAGTCCTGTCACTTATCATGTGTAACCATGAGAAAGTTCTTTCATTATGACTATGAGAAAGTTCTTTCTATGTAAAATGATGGAAGTTGAAGTCCCTTTTAAGAGTCTAGATCCTGATGTTATCCTCATGTCACAGATGAGGAAACTGAATCTCACAGAGGTTAAATAACTTTCCTATGATGACTTACCTAAAAATGTCCTGGAGCCAGAATTTAATTCCAACACAGTAATCTTGATTTCAATGCATTAATCTTTCCACTATGTCATGCTAGCTACCCATTTGATATATAAATACCTGAAAATGTGTTTATTTAGTAGTTGAATGCTTCTGTGAAAACTAGTTACTTTCTTATAAAGAATTTTTTTCCAGTTTGGTCAGATCTCATTTTTAAGCAATTTCCATTATACTGAGTTTATATCTACCTCTCTGTGACTTTCACAATTTGGGAGGTCTGTTGTTGTTTTTGTTTTTAATGGAATTTTGTTTCCAGTAGTCAAAAATATCAACATGACCTTAAACTACATTAAGAAAGATATAGCGTCCATTACACAGAAAAGTCCTGAGATATTCCAGAGTACACTTTGACTGCATTAGATCAAATCAAGACTATTCTTATAAGCTCTAAGTGCCAATATTGAAAAATCCACTGACATTTTTTTTTGTTTTTTTGTTTTTGCAAGGCAAATGGGGTTAAGTGGCTTGCCCAAGGCCACACAGCTAGGTAATTATTAAGTGTCTGAGATCGGATTTGAACCCAGGTACTCCTGACTCCATGGCCGGTGCTTTATCCACTACGCCACTATGCCACCCCTCCACTGAGATATTAAGGAACGTCTAGAGGAGTTGATAAAAGTCCCATAGACTATATTATTTGGGGATGAATTAAAGAAATTAGTATATTTAACCTGAAAAAGAGAACAATTAAGGGCCATATAATAGTTATCTTCAAATATTTAAAGATTATCATGTGGAAAAATATATTAAACAATAGAATAAGAAATAATAGTTGGAAGAAACAAACAGGCAGATTTCAGGTAGATATAAGGAATGACTTTTTACAAATTAGAACATTCTCTACAAGTTGAAGGTTAAATAGTATGGGATGGTCTCCCTTCAGGGCTAAATGACTTTCCTAGGATCATACAGGTAGTAAGCATCTGAGGTCAAATTTGAACTCAGGTCTTCTTGATTCCAAGCCTATTCTACTACAACATGATGCAACTAGGAAATGTTTGGACTTTTAATTTATAGATAAATACAGATGACAAGGTTACTAATATAGATATAGATGCATGTGTAGACACAGGAATAGAACAAATCATAATTATATAAAAGCCTACATAATGAGATAAATATCTAAGAAAAAAATTTTAAATCACATACATAAGCCACCATATGTAACCTAGGAAGAGGTGGTCCTCTTCCATATACTGACTCACTTCCATATTAAGATATCAGTTTCTTAGGTTTTGTCAAACATCAGACTATGCAATTTATTACCAGTAAAGCAACCTGGAGCTGTATTTAAATATTTCAACAAACTGTGAGAAGGCTAACAACCAGCATTCCCTTTAACCATCAATTGAAACTGCTGACTTCTACAAAAACACTAGAACCACAATTCCACCATTAGTTCTCTTGGGAACACAGTTAAAATCTCTCAAGAATTTATTTTCTACACACAATAGGCATAAAAATTTTCCCCGAAATGATAGTTATTCAGCCCATCTCTTCAGGAAAATTTCCTTTTAATCCTTTTTTTCTGTCATACTTGATACAATCTAACTCATTTCAAGTAACAATTAAACCATCTCCTCAAATTCTTTACTCTTTTCTAGAATGAATAGATCCAAGTCTTTAAGAAATTATTTTAACTCGGATGTATGTATATTATACATAGTGTGTATATATACATATATATGTATGTTTGTGTGCATATATTTCACCTAGTGATTTTATTGCAAATTCCCAGAGTGGAAATTTCTTTCAGTTATACAGAGGAGCAGTTCCTCTGTAATATATACTTTTAGCAGTTGCTTGGAAAATCTTGGAGGTTAACTTATTGGTCCATGGTGAAAGAATTAGTTTGTAAATGTCAGAAGGAGAACTTGGTCTCCAGTCTTCCTGATTTCAAGGGCACCTCCTATCCACTATTTCTCACTGCCTCTCACCATGAGATAATGTGTTACTGAAATTATGTCTTTGAGACAACCTTCATTTACCAAAGTCCTACCTTTATGATCTCTCAGGTGCTCCATCTTTTCTTGCTTTGCTCTCTTTTCTCTATTCTTTTTTAATAGTTTTTGCAAGGCAATGAGGTTAAGTGACTTGTTCAAGGCCATCCTCTCTCTATTATTAAAACATCTACAACTTTCTGTTTCCTTGATCTTTGGATTTCCCATCTTCCCAGATCCTCTGACCTTTATCTCTCCTTAGTTCTTGGCTATTTATATTCAACATTTAACAAATATTTGTTGGATACCTATCAGTCAGTCAATACACACTGTGTCAGAAATTTTGCTAAGTGATGTGGATACAAAGAAAAGAAAACAAAGTCCTTGTCCTCAATATAATTTAAACAGACAGTAATTTCAGAGGGAGCCTCTAAGAGAGGGTGTAGGGTAGTGTGGGAAGAGAGCAGAGAGAAGAAAAAGAGACTGAGAAAATGTAAAGATTCTTAAGATATACTTACTGCCCTCAAAAAAATTTAAAATCTAGTGTGGAAGATAGACCAGGGAGCATTCAAATCTGCAATGCCACTGATATATTTGATGTTGATTTACTCTACTTGCTCTTGGTTCATTCTGCCAATATGGTTCTTCAAGACTTATTTCTGCTTCCCTGACTTATAGCCAGAATCTACTGCTGCCCGCAATTCTTGGGAAAATCCATTCAAAATGCAACATCTGTGATGAGACAGAATAGAACTAAGCATCCAAAATTATGAATTCAAATCATAGCTCTCCCACTCACTTTTCATGTAGCTCTGAGAAATTCATTCAAATGCTGAGTGGCTTTATTTCTTCATCTGTAAATGATTACAAGATTGCAAATCGTTACTCATTTTATGATAAAGAAAAGCATCCAAACCTATTCTATTTCTGTCCATCTAATTAGATTTTCTTAGATATTACATACTGTATTCCAGCTTTATGTTTTTCAAAATCATAAAGTCATTTATTAAGGGATGAAAATTCTCTTGGCGATGTGTTAAACCAAATCCCTAATTCAAATAAGGTTTAGAGAGAAAGTTGCCTAAATTCACATAGATAGTTATGGATGCTTTCTCACTCCAAATCAAGCCTCCTCTCCACTATTACATACTGTCTTCTCTTCTTCCTTACTTTTTCATTGCAAACATTTCTAGGCTTTATCTGGATACACCTCCATCTACTTCCTTCTCAAAGAATTTCCTAGGGATTTTATTTTCATTCCTTCCCATATAAACCATTGAAAACATGGGTAGTCAATTAGCTGCCTGCCTTTCCCATCACACTAGTATCTCCATCTGGAAAATGAGGCTAAAAATATTTACTGAGTTCTAGGGCTATTCTGTGGGGAGGTTAATTTAAGTTATGTTTACAAACTGCTTTTTATGTTCAAAGAGTTGAATCAATAGTAGATATTCTGATTCTAGTTAAAGGGAGGCATAGTGGAGAGATATAATGGAGGAAGTATGATACATCCAGTGGTTGTTTTGGCCTGCACATGGTCATAATTCCCCAGTGTTCTCTCTTTGAGACAGATGTTCCATAGGAACCTTGCCAAGACACATGCATGTTCTGTTAGCAGTGAAGAAGTTAAATAGAAAGCCACTTCCTCCTCCCCTCAATGCATGCTTGGAAATCAGAAACTATAATGAAATGCATATGTGGCATTTTTTCACAATATGTTAGGTTGGTGGTTTTAATTATTATCATACGTGCCATATTTAATCTGGTAGAACATGTGAAAATGTTTATATACTTTTACATTATGGTTTAACAACACATATAAACATTTAGGTACAAAAGGATTATAAATTTTGTTAAAGGCGTAGAATTACTGTCAAAAAAGGGAGAAAACTTTAGCAGTTCTCCCTGTATTTTTGAAAACCTTTTGTTAGCAAATGGACTATTTCAGAGAGTAAAACTGCAGGAGAAACCAAATTGAGGAAATGAGACTGAAATGTGTCAAGTAAACAAAAAGCTCTTTTTAGGAACAGTTTTTCAGAGTTCCATGATAATCATAGGATTTTAGAGCTGGAAGAGAACATTTAGTCCAAAGTACTTATTTGCCAAACCTGGAAATACAAGTCCAGAGATGATTCAGCCAAAGGCCCTGCAGCTGGTTAGCAATAGGGAAAAGCCCAGGTTATCTACTCTCAGGAGTCCGACTATGTTACCTCACTAGTTCCCTAAAATGGTGATGTATTTGGCTTAGTGTGCCAAGGGGTCTCACTGGGCCTTTATAAACCCCACCTCTCAATCATTTTTAGCATTAGATAAGTTCCCAAGGTCCTCATCTTTTCTCCCATGAGAACATGGTCTTAGTTCATTTTAACCACACTTCTTTTTTATATGAATTCTCCTTTCCAGTTCTCCATCATGTTTCCAACTTCTATTGCACTTCTCTGTTGCTTCTGAAACAAAATACTACTGTTTTTAAGGTTTTCACAGTATGGGTCTCTGACTCCACTTGAGATTTGTCCAGGTAGCCTAACATGATAAATATGCTAGGTAGTGTCCACTTGGTATAGGTAGTGCTTAGGATCTTCAAAGTGGAGGGAGAAAACAAGTTGACTAAAAGGATTTTGCTTTTCTCCCAGTTAATTTTATGAGGATTTTCATAATGCATAACGCCTTTGGAGAAAACTCAACAAACTTGGGGACAAAAGGGAGAAGATTGGCACAAAGTTAAGAAGTTACAGCTTTATACTTCATTCTTGGTACTCCCTAATTGTCCCAAGAACCTCTGAGAGAGACTCCTGAGGGTAGGTAAGTGATGCTATTCAGTTCCTTGTATTGCAGCAAAAGAAAATTAATTTTGTACATTATAGATGACTCAAAAATTATTTTTACTTGTTACATGGAATGTTTAACTTGGAGTCGGGAAGAGATAGTTTGAGATTCTGTTTTAAGTTCCTACTAAATCTCCTAACCTCTTTCAGTCTAAGATTTTTCACCTATTAAATGGGGATAATAATCTTCACAAGGTTACTGTGAGAATTAAATGAGTTAACAACTGTAAAAGTTCTTTGAAGTCTTAAAAGACTTCATAAGCATCAACCATTATTATTACTCATGCTTCTACCAAGAACAACTGGAAAAAAAGAAACTTTCAGGTTAGTTTTAGATTCTGGGTTGGGAGAAGACAGATTTCAGCTCCAAAATGGAAAGTTTCTACCTTAGGAGGGCCTGGATGTGGGATCTAATTTGGTCTATATCTTTGTTACATAGTATTATCTGTATTTTATTCTTAGATAGTAGTGAATCTATTTTGGTTCAATCTAATTAAATGATTCCAATGTATCATATAGTTAGAGATGAAACAGTGAAGTACACAGCAGTGAATGAGAAGAGGGAAGGATAGTTTTCCCTGGTAGAATGGGAACTGAACCAGGAATTTGAAAGCTACACCAAAAGTTTAGATTATTCTGATTTATGCAGCTATTCACAAAGCACTCTGACACTCTAAGGATCAGAGAGCAAGATGTTTATTCT
This sequence comes from Macrotis lagotis, assembly GCF_037893015.1. Taxonomy (NCBI): domain Eukaryota; kingdom Metazoa; phylum Chordata; class Mammalia; order Peramelemorphia; family Peramelidae; genus Macrotis; species Macrotis lagotis. Next base: position 544,083,406 of record NC_133666.1, on the reverse strand, counting down.
TAAACACTCTATAAGATAACTGAAGGGTAGATATATGGAGCAGTGGATAAAGTGAAGGCATTGAAGTCAGGAGACCTGAGATTAAATCTAAGCTAAGATATTTACTAGCTTGGGCCAGTCACTTAATCCTGATTGCCTGGCATCCAGGGTCATCTCCAGTCGTCCTGATCTGTATCTGGCCACTGTATCCAGATGGTTCCAAAGGAGAAAGTGAATCTGGTGACTTAGCAAAGCGCTCCCTCTCTCAAATCCAATTCATTTACTTGTCATGGCATCACCTTCCCGATGTCATGGTCTTTTTCAGAAATAAAGGATAAACATCATCATGATTTGGCTGGTACATACGGCAGTAAGGGATAAGTATTTGACTACCTAGTCTCTGTGACTAAATGGGGTCAGGCAGTTGATCACAATATCTCCTAGTAAGGAGATACCTGTCAGGATTTTTACTGCATGTAGCTACAATGTCAGAGTTTTAAGTTCTTTCTTTGATTTGTTTTGTTTCGTTTTTTTCTAGCACGTAACTATAGGAAATGAATTTGAAATTAAATAAGAGAAAGTGGTTAGTGAAAGAATTAAAGAATCATAAAGTTGCAAGGGATATTAGAGACTAAATAGTACAATACATAAACAAAACATCACCCAACAACAAACCTTTTTTTTTTAGATTTTTTCAAGGCAATGGGATTAAGTGGCTTGCCCAAGTCCACAGAGCTAGGCAATTATTAAGTGTCTGAGACCGGATTTGAACCCAGGTACTCCTGACTCCAGGGCCGGTGCTCTGTCTACTGCACCACCTAGCCACCTATCCACCCCCAACAAACCTTTTATAAGTACTTAATACAGGTTTGTATGTAAAGACCTCAGGTGAGGAGGAACTCACTGTCTTCCAGGATAATCTATTGCAGTCTTCTGAACTTTACTCCTCTTTGCCTCACCTGCCCTCCTCAGAGCTTTGATACAGTGACACTGGCTTTCTTTCTGTTCTTTGTATTAATACTCTAAATCTTGATTCAATACATTTTCATTGACTGTTCCCCATTCTTGAGTTATCTCCAATCCCCCCTTCCCTGGCTTCCTTCAATTCTCAGCTAAAGTTCCACTATCTACAATGCAACAAATTTTCCCCAGTTTTCCTTAATATTAGTGACTACCATTTGAAACTTCCCCCTCCCAGGTTATTCTGTACACCTACACAATTAAGCACACACACATACACATATACACATATACAATACAAACATATATGTTATTTATACATAACTGTTTGTTATTTATATATATTGTCTCCCCATTAGACTGTGGGTTCTTAAGGGATTGAGACTATTCTTGTTCTTCTTATTTAGGGTGGGTTTCTTCCTTTTTCTTGTCTTCCCAGTACTTAATATAGTGCCTAATAGTCATTAAATGCTTGATGTCTGAACTTGACTTAGATATAGCCTAAATTTGCTTCTTCAAATTTCAATTTCAATTCTTCAAAATCTATGCATTGCTCTCAGTCCTGATCTTCAGAGCCAAGTGAAAATTGTAAAAGCAAATAATACTAGATATCTCTGGTCTTCAACTGCAATATGAAATATCTAGGTCTTGTCTTTTTGGTTTCTTTCCTATTTAGTTAAGATATCTTTTCTCTAAAGTAAGTTTTCTTATAAAGAAATCAAATAAAAGAACTTATCTGAGCACATTTTTATTTTACAATTAATTACACTTAATTTAATTTGAAATTTAATTTTTAATAACTAAAGTGAAAAGCAATGTGACATTAAACTTAAGCATTGCCACTGACACATACTGGGCTGTGTGATTGTGCTAGACACTTGATCTCTCAGTTTTACAGAAGTTTCCTAAGACTATAGGGACTTATAAGCAGCTAAGCTATCCTGGTGGAACTCATAGAACTTTGATGGAGGTTATGTACAAAGATAAATAAGATCATGGATCTGAACCTCGACAAGCTTTCCTTGCTTTCTCCAAAAAAGCATCTAAAACCAAAGACTAGTCATGGATTGATTTGGTTGGGCAAGTTTTTGGAGTATTTAGGTCCCATTCCTATTTTTTGCCTAAATTGTGTATAGGTTAGATGTTAGACCAAGCTATTTAGGCTCCTTGCCTAAAGTATTCTTGTATTTAGGTTAGTACTGCTGCTAAAGATGATGGGACTTTGAGTTCCATTCTGAGCCTACTGGTCAGATGCAGTTTCTGAGTTATTATCTCTAGTTTTTCACTACACTTCAATTCTTCTCTTGCCCTAGCACTAGCTGATTTTTACTTCCTTAGTTAAAGAAGAACCTTACCTGTCTGTTCCTGAAATTCCTTTTCCGCTAAAATGACCAAATAAATTTAGGAACTTGTCTAAGCTCTCCCAAATTTCCCTTCAACCAACATTAGAATGACTCCTCAAAATGAATTATGAAACAGTAGAATTAATAAAAGAGTATGGGAGAAACAATTTTCCAGCCCAAGGTAACTTAGAAGCAGGGCAAAAAGGTCTATTTCATTAGGATAGAACACAGTCCATTACAGGCTGTGCCAGCACAGGCTCCACCCAGCAAACCAGCAGCAACAGACTGAATCAGTGGTAGAAGTAGAACAGTGACTTCTGGAGCTCTTAATCCACTGATAATAAGGTTGGAAAACTGCTTAGAAGGAGATTATAAAAAACTCTTTGCTGGCACTGAGTATTTTATTCTGCTGCTTTTCTAATACATGTTCTAGATTGCAATCCCAGGAAAAGGAAGAGCGTTATCAGTAAGAAGAACCCTAGACTTAGTTCCAGGGTAGAAAAGAAAATCAGTGATAAAGCACCTTTGAAGAACTGATATTTACAGATATATGGAACTAACTCTGAACAGAGAAAAGACCTAAAGCTTGAGATATTGCCCCTCCATTTCAGAAGCAGAGCCCAACTTTAATATAAAGATAAAAGTAAAAATAAAGGCTGGAAATGAGCAAACAAAAATAATCCTATGAGATAAGATTATGATGGTGATAGGAAAACCAAAACATATGCTCAGAAAAAACAAGATCAAAGCAGCTATATGCAAAAACCTCAAAGAAAATCATGTGAATTTTTCTCAAACAACAGAAAAACTCAAAAATGGTTTTTAAAATGAAATAAAAAAGGCAGAGGAAAATGGGAGAAAGAAATGAAAGTGATGTAAGAAAGTCAAAATAGTGATACTGAAGAAAGTAAGATCTTAAAAATAGAATAAACCAAATATTGAAAAAAAGACATACCCACCAAGAGGAACTCCTTAAAAAGAAGAAAGAAAAAGGAGGTACAAAAGCTCAGTGAAGAAAATAATTCCTAAAATATTTAGAATTGGGCAAATGGAAGCTCCATGAGATATTAAGAAATATCACAACAAAAATCAGAAGAATGAAAAATAAAAGAAAAACTGAAATATCTCATCAGAAAAACAACTGATCTAGAAAGCACATCAAGGAGAGATAATTTAAGTATTATTAAACTATCTGAAAGCCATTATTTAAAAAAAACACTCTAAGAATTACCTTTCATGAAATTATCAAGAAATATTGCCCTGGTATTCTAGAACAGACAGTAAAATTGGAAATTGAAAGTATGCACTGATCTCCTTCTGGAAATTTTTAAAATGAAAATTCCTCCCAATTGATAAATGGACCAAGGATATGAATAGACAGCTTTTAATGGAAGAAATTTAGGCTATATGTAATCATATGAAAAAATGCTCCAAATCATTATTGATTAGAGAAATGAAAATTAAAACAATGAGGTATCATCTCACACTTTTCAGATTGGCCAAGATGAGAAAAAGGGAAAACTATTAATGATGGAGAGGTTGTGCGAGGATTGGGGAAATGATGCATTGCTGGTGGGGTTGTGAATGGATTCAACCTTTCTGGAGAGCAATCTGGAACTATGCCCAAAGAGCAATAAAACTGTTCATACCCTTTGATCCAGCAATTCTGATTCTAGGTCTATCTGTGGAAGAAATTATAAAAAAGTGCAAAAGTCACACATGTTTCAAAATATTCATAGCAGATCTTTTTGTAGTGGCAAAGAACTGGAAATTGAGTGGACGCCCATCAATTTAGGAATTGACTAGACAAATACTATTGTTTTATTTCATTTTGATGACTAGAATATTATGGAATTCTATTGTTCTATAAGAAACCATGAATTTTCCTATTCTAGAGAAGCATAGGATGACTTACAGGACCTGAAGCTGAGCAAAGGGAGTAGAACTAAGAGAACAATGTACACATCAACAAGAACATTGTGAGATGAACAACCTTGATGGAAGCAGCTCCTCTCAGCAGTCTAGACAGCAAGGACAATTGTATTAAATTAAAATATGGACTATATTATACCCATGCAGAGGAAGAAAAACAAAACAAAACACACACACACACAAAACCAACCCTTCAGAATCTGATGAAAACATTATAAAAATTATCTCTTATGTATCACTTTCCCTTAATCCTAATTCCTCATACCAAAAATTAGTAATCTGTAAACAAGTTTATCAAAATATGTATGTACAATGGTAGCCTGACTGTTTGTCACAGGGGGTGGGGGTGGGAAGGGAGTGTGGAAAGAAATTTTGTAACTTAAAAATATACATGTGCATATGGATGAAAAGAAAAAGAAAGAAAGAAAGAAAGAAAGAAAGAAAGAAAGAAAGAAAGAAAGAAAGAAAGAAAGAAAGATTATAGTACATTTCAGAATTACCAGTTCAAGAAGAAATTTTTCCAAGTAGTCAGAAAGAAACAATTCAAACAATTCAAATTTTATGGAGTCACATAAGAGAAGACTTATCAGCTTCTACCTGAAAGAATCGGAGAAATTATAATAAATATTCCAAATGTAAGCTAAACTTAGAACCAAGAATCTACCCAGCAGACAGAATATAATACTAGAGTGGAGGGTGGGGATAGACATTTAATGAAAAAGGGACCTTTCAACCATTCTTGATGAAGACACTAAACCTGCATAGAAATTTTCAGATTCCAAACAAAAACTTCAAGACAAGCACAAAAAGGTACACAAGAGAAAGAAATTCAATAGGGTTAAATTCTTTACATACTACATGGGAACATGGAATTTGTAAATTTTAAGAGCATTCATCTTTATTATAAGTTAGAAGAAGTGTACATAACCAGAAGGTATGGTTATAAGTTGAACATGATGGGTTGATATCTCACTTCCAAAAAAATAAAGGGATGATAAGGAGAGATGCATGGGGAGAAACAGGAAAGGAGAGATAAAATGGAATAAATTCTCTCACATAGAAGAGGCATGAAGGAGCTTTTAAAGTGGACGAAAAGGTGAAGGAAGTGGTGGACAATGTTTGCTTTTCTTACTTTATTGGTATTGGAAATTACATGCACACTGAATTGGGAATCAAAATCTATCTTTACAGGGAAATAGAAGGGGAAAGGAATAAAAGAAGGTGGAGAGTGGAAACAATGGAGGGAAGTTCGGTGAGCTGGTGGCCAGAAACAAAACAAAATTTTGAGGATAGAGAGCATAAAAGGATAAAAAGAAAAGGATACAAAAGGAAAAGGGAAGAATAGGAGAGAGGGAAATAATAATAAATAAACAGTAATTATAACTGTGAATGTGAATGGGATGAACTCAGCCATAAAAGAGAAGTACATAGCAGAGTCTATTAAAAATCAGAATTCTACAATATGTTGCTTACAAGAAACAAACCTAAAACAAAAAGATATATACAGAGTGAAAATAAAGGACTGAAAGAGTATATAATGGTTCAGCTGAAGTAAAAAAATGATGTAGTAATCATGATCTCAGACAAACCAAAAGCAATAAGAGAGTACACTAAATTTTGCTAAAGCATGTAATAGACAATGAAATGAAATAAAAACTAAACGTAAATGTACCAAATGGCACTACATCCAAATTCTTTTTTCTCTTATTTGTTTTTTTTGTTTTTTGAATGACAATTTGTTTTATTTATTTTATGTTATTACAATGATTTTGTTGTGAGAGTAAGCATAAACCTCCCTCCCCCCAAAAGATAAACCTGAAGAATAGTGAGAGAAAAAAAAGTGTACTTCAGTCTGTGTGCAGATTCCAACTCTGTCTCTAACATGAGTTGCCTTCTTTATCATAAGTCCACCAGAAAAGTTGCTTCAATATTTTTCCCATAGTTGCTATTACTATCTGTATTTCTCTCTACTCTATACCTCCCCACCCTCATTTATTCTATTCTCTCTCTGCTTTCAGACTATCCCTATGCATAAGTGTATTGTATCTGAGTACCTCTCCCACAATCTTCCTTCTCCTCTATCACTTACTCCCACCCACCTCCCCCCAATTCCCCTTATTCCATCCCCTTCCTCTTATTTTTCTCTAGGGTAAGATAGATTTCTGTACCCTATCGAATGCATATGTTATGTCCTCTCTGAGCCATTTCTGATGAGAATGAATGCTCATTCATTCCCGCTCGCCTTCTCCCATTCCACTCCATTGCAAAAGCTTTTTCTTGACTCTTTTATGTGAAATTTCTTAGCCTCTTTTTTCCTCTCTTTCCCCTTCCTCCCAGTACTTTCCTTTATCACCCATTGACTTCATCTTTATACCATATTTACCATATTATATCATTTTATTCAACTCCCTTCTGTGCCTTGCCTAAATATGTTCCTTCTAACAGCTCTTATAAATGAGAAGATCCATATGAATTATTAGTGTCTTCTTCCCATGCAGGAATACAAACAGTTCAACATCATTAAGTTCCTCATAATTAGTCCTTCTCATTCACCCTCTCTATGCTTCATCTGAGTCCTGTACTTGGACATCAAACTTTCTGTTCAGCTCTGGCCTTTTCAATAGGAAAGTTTGAAAGTTCCCTGTTTATTTGAAATTCCAGAATTTGCCCTGAAAGGGGATGTTTAGCTTTGCTGGCTGCGATCTCAATTCTTAAAGGAAAAATTAAATTAGTTAAAGGAAGAAACAGAAAAAAACATACTAATGGGGGACCTAAGTTTGCCTTTTTTAGAACTAGATAAATCTAACAAAATATAAACATAAATAAAATGAAGGAAAAGTTTAAAAATAAATGGAATATTTGAAAATTCTTACTTTCTGATAGACCTCTGAATAGAAAGGAATATACCTTTTTCTCAGAAGTATATGGCACCCACACAAAAATTAACCATATATTTTAGCATAGGAACCTTACAATAAAATATAGAAAAACAAATATTAAGTGTATCCTTACCAGATCAGAAATATAATAAAAATTACATTCAATAAAGGACTGAGGAAACAAATTAAAAATTAATTGAAAAGTATATAATCTATTTTTAATGAATAAATGGGTCAAAAACCAAATCATATAAACATTTATTTCATTAAATATTGAGAGCAATGAGACAGCATATCAGAATTTATGGTATGCAGCTAAAAGTAGTTAAGGAAAAATCATATATCTGAATACATCAATAAATTAGAAAAAGAACATATCAATGAATTGGGCATGTGACTAAAAAACTAGAAAGAATAAATTACAAGTACCCAAATTAAAAAAAAATGAAGGGGGAGATTAATGCAATTGAACTAAAAATTAAAATAGGAACTGCTTTTATCTTGATATAGGGTATGAAATATTGGTCTAATCCAAGTTTCTGCCCTACTAACTTCCAATTTTCCCCACAGTTTTTATCAAAGAGAGAGTTTTTATCTCAATAGATGGACTCTTTGGGTTATCAAACAGCAGATTATTATAACTATTTCCTTCTATTGCACATAGTCTATTCCACTGATCCACCACTCTATTTATTAGCCAATACAAGACAGTTTTGATGACTGAAACTTTATAATATAATTTTATTTCTCCATATGAATTTACTTATGATTTTTTCTAACTCATTAAAATTACTTATTGGAATTTTGATTAGTAGGGCACTAAACAACTAGTTTAATTTTGGTAGAATTGTCATTTTTATTATATTAGTTTTGCCTATCCATGAGCAGTTGGTGATTGCCGAGTTATTTAAATCTGATTTCATTTGTGTGAGAAGTTTTTTGTAATTGTCTGCAAAAAGTTTCTAAGTCTGCCTTGGCAGGTAGACTCCCAGGTATTTTATACTGCCTGAAGTTACTTTCAATGGGATTTCTCTTTTTAGCTCTTTCTTCTGCATCTTGCTAATCATATATACACACATACATATATGTATGTATATATGTATGTATATATATGTATATACATATATATATATATATATATGTATGAGGGTTTATTTTATATCCTGCAACTTTGCTAAAGTTGCTAATTATTTCCAGTAGTTTTTAAGATGATTTTTATGGATTCTCTAGGTATACCATCATGTCATCTGCAAAGAGTGAGAGTCTTGTCTCTTCCTTCCCACTTCAAATTCCTTCCATTTCTTTTTCTTCTCTTATTGCTGAAGGTTACATTTCTAATACAGTATTGAATAGTAGTGGTCATAATGGGTATCCTTGTTTCATACCTGATCTTATTGGGAATGCTGTAGCCTACCCCCATTGCATATAGTACTTGTTTATGGTTTTAGATAGATACTGCTTATTATTTTAAGGAACAATCCATTTATTCCTATGCTCTCTAATGATTTTATTAGGAATGGGTGCTGTATTTTGTCAAATGCTTTTTCAGCATCTATTGATATGATCATATGATTTCTGATAGGTTTGTTATTAGTAACTAACAGTCTCCCTAATATTAAACCAATCCTGCATTTCTGGGATAAATCCTACTTGGTCATAATGTATTATCCTAGTTACAACTTGTTGTAATCATTTTGCTAAGATTTTATTTAAGATATTTGCATCTATATTCATCAGTGAGATAGGTCTATAATTTTCTGTTTCTGTTTTAACTCTTCCTGGTTTAGGTATCAGCACCATATTGGTGTCATAGAAAGAGTTAGACAGAGTTCCATCTTCACCTATTTTTCCAAAGAGTTTATATAGAATTGGAACCAATAGTTCCTTAAATGTTTGATAGGATTCACTTTTGAATCCATCTGGCCCTGGAGATTTTTTCTTAGGGGTGCAATAATGGCTTGTTGAATTTCTTTTCCTAAGATAGGGAAATTTATGTAATTAATTTCCTCTTCATTTAACCTGGGCAACTTGTATTTTTGTAAATATTCATCCATTTCACCTAGATTATCAAATTTATTGGCATAGAGTTGGGCAAAATAATTACAAATTATTACTTTAATTTCCTCCTTATTAGTGGTGAGTTCACTTTTTTCATTTATGATGCTAGCAATTTGGTTTTCTTTTTTTTTAAATCAAATTGACCAGAGGTTTATCAGTTTTATGGTTTTTGTCATAAAACCAACTCTTGGTTTTATTTATTAGTTCAATATTTTTCTTGCTTTTGATTTTATTAATTTCTCATTTAATTTTTAGAATTTCTAATTTGGCATTTAATTGGGGGTTTTTAATTTGTTCTTTCTAATTTTTTAGTTGCATATTTAGTTCATTGATTTCATCTTTCTCTAATTTATTCATGTAAGCATTTAAAGATATAATATATTCCCCAACAGCTGCCTTGAGTGTATCCCATAGCTTTTGGTATGTTGTTTTATTATTGTAATTATCTAGGATGAAATAATTAATTATTTCTATAATTTGTTGTTTGATCCACTCATTCTTTAAATTGAGGTTATTTAGTTTCCAATTAGTTTGGGGTCTATATCTCCCTGGCCCAATATTGCATATGATTTTTATTGCATTATGATCTGAGAAAGATATATTCACTATTTCTGCCTTTCTGCAATTGATTATTAGGTTATTATGGTCAATTTTGTGTAAGTTCCATGTGCTACATAAAAAAAGTATATTCCTTTCTATCCCCATTCCATTTCCTTCGTAAGTCTATCATGTCTAAGTTGTCTAACAATCTATTTACCTCCTTAACTTCCTTCCTGTTTATTTTTTTATTTTAATTTTTTGTAAAACAATGCAGTTAAGTGTCTTGCCCAAGGCCACACAGCTAGGCAATTATTAGGTGTCTGAGGTCGGATTTGAACCCAGGGACTCCTGACTCCAGCGCTGGTGCTCTATCCACTGTGCCATCTAGCTGCCCCACTGTGCCACATAGCTGCCCCCTTCCTGTTTATTTTATGGTTAAACTTATCTAAATCTGAGAGCACTGGTAGAGTTTTGCTGTCTATGTCTTCCTGCAATTCCTTCATCTTCTCTAAGAATTTGGATGCTACACCATTGGGTGCATTCATATTTGTACTGAAATTACTTTATTAGGAGGATATAGTTTCTTTCTTTCCTTATCTCTTTTAATGATATCTATTTTTTGCAGCTACTGAGATTAGGATTGGTACCCCTGCTTGTTTTTTCACTTCAGCTGAAGCAAAATATATTTTGCTCCAACCTTTTACCTTTATTCTAATGTATCTCTCTGCTTCAAATGAGTTTCTTGTAAGCGACATATTATTGCCTTCCATGCTATCTTCCTTGTGTTTGTATTTTCCCCTTTTGTCATTTTAGCCGTGTTCCCCAGTATTTTGTTTCTGAATACCAACACCTTCAGTGTGTTTGCCCTCCTATATCCAACCCCTTCCCCTTTCATTCCCTTTTCCCTTTGACCCTTCTTCTTTCCCTTCCTTCTGTTAGTTCCCCCCTTTTAATACTTGAAAGGTAAGATAAGTTTCTTAACTTTACTGAGTGTATGTATGTTAAGTTTCAGCCAAATCTGATGAGAGTAAGATTCGGGAAGTCCTCACCTCCTCCATTCTTCCCCTCTATTACAAAAGTTCCTTTGTACCTCTTAATGTAATGAGAGTTTCCCCCATTCAGTCTCCTTCATCCTCCTGTCTCCTTACAGTCCCGCTTTTTAAGGAGGTATTGTTTTTAAATCATTCTATCTAAGTCACAAGAAAAGTCATGGATGTCCATAACTTCTGGCTCAGTGTATTCCCTCTAATAGAGTTACAATTCTTGAGAGTTATGAGAATCTTTCTCCCAGGTGGGGATATAGCCAGCTTCATCTTATTGCTTAGCAGTTTTTTCCCTTTACCCTTTTGTACCTTTTCATGTGTCTCTTGAGTCTCCTGTTTGTTATCCAAGTTTTCTATTTAGCTCTGGTCTTTTCACCAGGAAATTCTGGAAGTCTCCCATTTCATTAAATGTCCATCTTTCCCCCTGGAAGAGAAGGCTCAGTTTTGTCAGATAGGGGTATTTGTCTGCATTCCAAGTTCCTTTGCTCTTAAGAATATCTCATTCCAGGCTCTTTGATCACTGAATGTTGAGGCAGCCAGTTCCTGCATTGATTCTTTCTGACTACTTGAAATATTTTCTCTTTTATTTGATAGTTCTGGAATTTGGCCATAATATTCTTGGTGTTTTCATTTTAGGTTCCCTTTCCAGAGGGGGATCAATGTATTCATTTTTTAAAATTTTTTTTTAGATTTTTTTTGCCAGGCAAATGGAGTTAAGTGGCTTGCCCAAGGCCACACAGCTAGGTAATTATTAAGTGTCTGAGACCGGATTTGAACCCAGGTACTCCTGACTCCAAGGCCAGTGCTTTATCCAATACACCGCCTAGCCACCCCTTCAATGTATTCTTTCAATAACTATTTTGCCCTCTGATTCCATGATATCAGGGCAGTTTTCCATCACTAAATCCTGTAATATTAAGTCCAACCTTTTTTTGTCTTCAATGTTTTCAGGAAGACCAATAATTCTTAGGGTGTATCTTCTCAATCTATTCTTGAGGTCAATTGTTTTACTGAAGAGGTATTTTATATTTTCTTCCATTTTTTTTATCTTTTTGTTTTCATTAACAGAATCTTGTTGTCTCATGAAGTCATTAGTTTCCACAGATTCCATTCTGTTTTTAGAGAAGAATTTTCTTCATTTACCTTTTACAGCAAATTTTCCAATTGGTCAATTCTATTTTTGAAGGAATTTTTCATTTGGTCAAATGTAGTTTTGAGAGAATTCTTCTCTTTTTGCATTTACCCAATTGAGGATTTGAAAGAATTATTCTCATTTTGTATTTGTCCAATTGTATTTTTCTAAGGATTTGTTTTCTTGTTGCAAGGTGTTAATTTTCTCTTGCAAGGTTTAAAATTTTCTTGAGTTTCTTTTCCCAGTTTTTCCAACTGATTTTTAAAGACCTTCTTGATTTCTTCAAGGAAGTCTTTCTGGGCTGAAGACCAATTCATGTTCTCCTTGGAAGTTCTACATCTCTTTAGGTTAGGATCTGTGATTTCAAAATAATTCTCAATGGCCCCCCTTACTGCTGGCTTTTCTTCATTTTCCTAGGATCTTGTGTTGGGACAGCATCTGGCTCACAGAGGTTTGCTTTTGAAGACCCTAGAGGCTTTGTTCACTTGGATTATTAACTCTAAGTGGGCTGGCCAGTAGGAGGCACTGGTTGCTTTCTCTAGAGTGTTTGAGGCCCTCTCCCTAGGCCTGGAGGAAGTGAGGGGTGGTAGCAAGGTCTGAATTATCTTTGAACAATGTGGGATGGGCCCTGGGGGAGGTAGTTAATCTCCCTTTCAGCTGAGGGAGCTCTGGTCCCCAGAACCTGAGTATTATGGATGGGAAGGAGGTTGTTACTGTTTGTTCTGGGAAGAGGGCTCCACTAAAAGTATGGAGCTCAGGACCCCTGAGGCCAGCAAATAAATGTCCAGCTGTGCTCTGCAACTCTCTGTGCTTACCCCCCCGCCCAGCCCAGCTGGGACTCCCAAGACCTCTACTCTCTGTTCCAAAGATTCTGCATCTAAGATAGGTCATTGGACCCTTCACTCACCAAAGCCCCCAAGGCTAAGGTAGGTCCTCTGGCTTAACCCTGCCCCACTGGCTCTCTGCTCCTGGTTCACCTATGGTCCCTTGAGACAGACCTCTTAGTAGGTGTTCTTCTACTAGCTTCTCTTTCTGGGTTTTGTCCATTGAATTTCTGTTAAAGAGGTTTCTGTCATTTTATTTTTGAGGGGAAACCAGGAAATCTTAGCACAGTACCTGTCTTCTCTCTGCCATTTTGGCTAAAAGTCCCTGAATAGACAGTTTTTAATTGAAGAAATTAAAGCTATATAAAATAGTATGAAAAAATGTTTCAAATCATTTTTGATTGGAGAAATGCAAATTAAAGCAACTATGAGGTATCACCTCACACCTATCAGATTGGTTAAGATGACAAAAAGGGAAAATGATGGAGAGGTTTTGGGAGGATTGGGACAATGATGGATTACTGGTAAAGTTGTGAACTGATTCAACCATTCTGGAGAACAATATGGAACTATGCCCAAAAAGCAATAAAACTGTTTATACCCTTTGGCCCAGCAATTCCAATTCTAAAACTATATCCGGAGGACATCACAAAAATGGGAAAAGGCCCACATGGTCCACAATATTCATAGCAGCTCTTTTTTGTAGTGGCAAAAAATTGGAAATTGAGGGAATGCCAGTCATTTGGGGAATGGCTAAACAAGTCATGGTTCATGAATACTATGGCATATTATTGTTCTATAAGAAACCATAAATTGTCAGACTCTAGAGAAGCATGGAATGAGTTAAAGGATCTGATGCTGAGTGAAGGGAGCAGAACTATGAAAACAATGTACACAGTAACAAAAGCATTGTGAGATGATCAACCTTGATGGAAGCAGCCCCTCTCAGAAGTTCAGGGAGCTAGGACAACTGTATTATACCAGCAATGGACAATGTTATTCCCATCCAGAGGAAGAAAAACAAAAAATTAAAATAAAAAACACTCTTCATCATCTGATGAACACTTTATATAAATTATCTCCTATATATATCTTTCCCTTAATCATAATTCTTCATACTGAAAAGACAAATCTGTATATAAATGGCTATCAAAAATTTGTGTGAACAAACCTGATGGTTCACCACTGAGAGGAGGGGGGGTGGGAAGGGAGGGTGGAAGGAAATTTTGTAACTTAAAAATATATATGTGCATATGGTTGAAAAAATAAATTTTTAAATAAATTTAATACCCTCAGAACCAAAAAAAAAACAATGTACACATTAACAACAACATTGTGAAATGATCACTCCTGGTGGATGCAGTTGCTCTCAGCACTTCAGAGAGCTAAGACAAACCTATTAGACAATGCTATCCTTATCCAGAGGAAGAAAAACAGAACAAAACTAAACAAAATAAGACAAAAATCCTTCAGAATTTGAGGAACACTAAATTCACCTTTTTATTACCCTTTATTTTTATTTTATTTTAATAGATATTTTATTTTTTCCAAAAACATTGTGAAAATTTTTTCCACATTCATTCCTATATAGGCATATGTATATCTTTAAGTTACAAAATATTCTTTCACTCTCCCTTCTCATACCCTTACCAAAACTTCATTTAATATGGTTGTCGGGGTGGCTAGGTGGCACAGTGCATAAAGCACTGGCCCTGGAGTCAGGAGTACCTGGGTTCAAATCCGGTCTCAGACACTTAATAATTACCTAGCTGTGTGGCCTTGGGCAGATCTCTTAACCCCATTTGCCTTGCAAAACCAAAAAAAATAATAATAATATGGTTGTCCTAGCTCTGAAATGATCAAAGAAACTTCTTCCATCAAGGATGATTGTTGCGTGCCTGCCAATTAACTTATCTGTTACTCATAACTAATACTTGTCTCAGACGAACCTTGAAAAGGCAGGAGGCAAAGGTGAAAAGTTCTCCATTTATTTTACAGAATTTAAGAGCTTAAATTTCCTCTTACTCCCTGGTTTACTCCCAATTCACATGGCATTCTCCAATTAGCAAATTAAATAAGTGTGTCCATGCACATGGACAGCAGGTGATGAACTTTACTTCCTCAGTCTAGTGCTTCTCACACTATGTTGCTACCACTGGCTTAGTGTTAAACACAATGCTCCAGATGAGAAGATCCTGAGAGCCAACCCAGATGATCAAGCCAGTGAATGTACCTGGGCAAGAGGACTTTGAAGTCATTCCCAGTCATGCAATGACCTTCCTATGACCTTCAACAGTCTATCACAGTTGATCATCTCACAATGTTGTTAATATGTAAATTGTTCTCTTGGTTCTGCTCCCTTTGCTCTGCATCAGGTCCTGTATTTCATTCCATGCTTCTCTAGAGTCTAATCATTTATGGTTCCTTATAGAACAATATTATTCCATAGTATTCATGGACCATAACTTGTTTAGTCATTCCCCAAATGATTTGCATTATCTCAATTTCCAATTCTTATCTACTACAAAAAGAGCTGCTACGAATATTTTGGAACATGTGGGAATTTTACCATTTTTATGACTTCTTCTGGATACAGATCTAAAATTGGAATTGATGCATCAAAGGGAAGGAACAGTTTTATTGCTCTTTGGGAATTGTTCCAGATTGTACTCCATAATGGTTGGATCCATTCACAACTCCATCAGCAATGCATCAATGTCCCACACCTCCCACAACCTCTCCAACATTGATCATTTTCTCTTTTTCTGATCTTAGTTGGTCTCACAGGTTATGAGGTGATACTTCATAGTTGTCTTAATTTGCATTTCTCTAATCAATAGTGATTTGGAGCAATTTTTCTTATGAATATATGTAGTCTTAATTTCTTAATTTGAAAACATTCTGTTTGTAGACCATTTATCAACTGGGGAATGACTTATGACCTTTAAATTGATGCATCTCTCTATGTATTTTAGAAATGAGACCATTATCAGAACTCCTATAAAGAAGATTGTTTCCCAACTTTCTACTTTCCTTCTAATTTTGATAGCATTGGTTTTATTAATGAAAAAACTTTAAAAAAATTAATATAGTTAAAATCATTCATTTTGCAGTTAATAATGTACTCTATTTCTTTTTTGCTCATAAATGTGGCCAGAGATGTAGTAGAGTATTTCTTTTTCTATTAATTTATCTCTGGGGTTGCCCTTTATGTTTAAATCCTGCACTCATTTTAACCCTATTTTAGTATAGGGTGTAAAATGAGGGTCTATGGCTAGTTTTTGCCATACTATTTTCCACTTTTCCCAAAAATTTTTGTCAAATAATGAGTTCTTATCCTAGAAGCTGATGTCTTTGTATATATCAAACAGCAGACAGCTGTAGTCATTTACTGCTGTTTCTTTTGAACCTATCCTAATCCACTGGTCCATTACTCTATTTCTTATCCAGTACCAGGCAGATGGTTGCCATTTTATAGTACAATTTCAGATATGATACAGTTAGGCCACCATCCTTTACATTTTTTTCTTCAGTTCCCTTGCTGTTCTTTTTTTTAGGTATTTGCAAGGCAAATGGAGTTAAGTGGCTTGTCCACAGCCATACAGTTAGGTAAATTATAAGTGTCTGAGGCCATATTTGAACTCAGGTACTCCTGACTCCAGGGCCAGTGTACTATCTACTGTGCCACCTAGTCGCCCTCCCTTGCTATTCTTGAACTTTTGTGCTCCAGATGAGTTTTGTTACTATTATCCCTAGCTTGCCAAAATAGTTATTTGGTAGTTTTATTGGCATGGCACTGAATAAGTAATTTAATTTAAGTAGAATTATCATTTTGATTACATTAGTTCTATCTAACCATGAGCAACTGACATTTTTCTGATTAACTACATCTGACTTTATTTGGGTGAGAAGTGCTTTATAACTGTGTTCATATAGTTTCTGGGTAGATTACTGAGGTAGATTACTAAGTATTTAATGTTACCTATTGTTACTTTAAATGGAATTTTTCTTTCATTCTCTTGCTCTTGGACTTCGTGCTTTAAATTAGAAATGCTGATGATTTATGTGGATTTATTTTATGTGCTGCTACTTTGCTTCATTTTTAAAAACTGTCAAGCAGTTTTTAAGATTATTTTCTCAGGGTTCTCTAAATATACTATCTTATCATCTGCAAAGAGTGAAAGCTTTGCTTCTTCATTATCAATTCTGGTTCCTTAAATATATCTTTCTTCTCTTACTAATAAAACTACCATTTTAAATATTATATTAAATAATAGTGGCTCTAATAGGTATCCTTGTTTCACCTCTCATTTTACTGAAAATGCTCTGAGTTTATTCCCACTACATACTATATTTGTTGATAGTTTTAGATAGATAACATTTATTATTTGAGGAAAAATTCCATTTATTCCTAAACTTTCTAGTGTTTGTATTAGGAATGTATTTGTATTTTATCAAAGGCTTTTTCAGCATCTATTGAGATAATCATTTGAATTCTGTTGGGTTTGTTATTAATATGTTCAATTGAAATTAGTGTTTTTCTAAAATTTCTAATATCCCTGCCTACCTGGTATAAATCCCACCTGATCATGGTGTATTTTCTAAGAATAATTTGCTGTAGTCTCATTGTTAAAATTTAAATAAAAATTTTTGCATCAATATTCATTACGGTGGCTGGTTTATTATTTTCTTTGTCTGTTTTTTTTCTTGATTTAGGAATCAGTACCATGTTGGTGTCATTAGAAAAATTTGGCAGAACTCCATCTCCAATTTTTAAAAATAGTTTATGTAGTATAGGGATTTATTGTTCCTTAAATATTAGGTAGAATTCACTTGTAAATCCATCTGGACCTGAAGATGTTTTCTTAGAGAGTTTACAGATGGTTTGTTCAATTTTCTGAAATGGGGTTACTTAAGTATTTTATTTTGACTTCTGTTATTCTAGGCAGTTTGGATTTTTGTAAATATTCATCCATTTCACTCAGGTTCTCCAATTTATTGGCTTACAGTTCAGCAAAGTAGCTCTGAATTATCTCTTTAATTTCCTGCTCATTGGTGGTTAGTTCATCCTTTTCATTTTTGATACTGGTAATTTGGTTATCTTATTTCTTTTTAAAAATCAGATCAACCAAAGCTTTGTCTATTTTATTGGCTTTTTCATGAAACCAATTCTTAGTTTTATTTATGAGATCAATTGTTTGCTTGCTTTCCATTTTATTAGTCTCTTCCTTGATTTTCAGAATTTCTATTATGCTATTTAATTGATGATCTTTAATTTGTTCTTTTTCTAGATTTTTTTAGTTGCATACCCAATTCCTTGATCTCCTCTTTCTCTACTTTATTCATATAGGCATTTCAAGATATAAAATTTCCCCTCAAAACTGCATTGCTGGAATCCCATATATTTTGATATGATGTCTCATTAGTATCACACTCTTGGATATAATTACTGATAATTCCTATTATTTAATGTTTAATCTACCCATTATTTAAGATAAAGTTATTTAATTTCCAATTTGTTTTTGGTTTATCTTTCCATGACAGTTTATAACTTGTAATTTTTATTATATCGTGGTCTGAAAGAATATATTTATTATTTCTGCCGTTCTGCATTTGATTATGCTTTTTATGCTCTAATACATGGTCAATTTTGGTGGGTGCCATGTACTGCCAAGAAAAAAGGTTTATTTTTTTCTTTCACCATTAAGTTTTCTCCAGAGGGTTATCATATCTAAGTTTTCTAAGATTTAATTTATCTTCTTAACTTCTTTCTTCTTTATTATGTAGTTATATTTATCTAGTTCTGAGAGAGGTAGATTGAGGTCCTCCCATTAGTAAAATTTTGCTATCTTTGTCTCCTTGTCAGCTTTTCCTCCAGGAATTTGCATGCTATATCACTAGGTGCCAACATGCTTAGTAATAATAAAGCTTCATTAGCTATAATGCCTTTAAAGAAAATGTACTTTCCTTCCTTGTCCCTTTTAATAACATCAATTTTTGCTTTTATGTTTGAGATCAGGCTCACTGCCCCTGATTTTTTTTTTATTTCATTTGAAGCCTATATTTTTCTCCATCCTTTTACCTTAACCCTGTGTACATCTCTGTGCTTCAAGTGTGTTTCTTGTAAACAACATATTGTAAAATTATGGCTTTTAATCTATCCTGCTATCTGCTTCTATTTTATGGGACAGTTCATCCTATTCACATTTCAGTTAAGATTATTAAATGTTTTTCCCTCCATACTATCTTTCTTCATTTATATTTTCTCTTTCCTTTCCTCATATTCCTTCTCATCAAAGTTTTATTCTCTTTCCCCTTTAATTCTTCCTTTAAAAATTAACTTTCAGCTTATTTGCACTTGCACCTTAGACTTCCCTTTTATCAGCCCATTCTTCCATTATCATTCCTTTCCTGCCTCCCCTTCCCTGTAGAATAGGATAGATTTTTAAACTCAAGTGGGAATGTATCTTATCCCCTCTCTGGGCCAAATCTATTGAGTAGCATTTACTCTGTGTTCAGGATTTCCCTCTAAAATTATGAAACTTTGGGTCCCTTCACCTGGTGTTATTTATCACTTAAGTACTATTAACCAGGCATCATCAATCAGGATTATTTTATTCCTTGATAAACTCAAATTGTTATCAAAGTATCATCACAGATTGATTGCTTGTTTGTTGATAAACAGAATTTTCTCAAATAACATCAAATTATAATTATAATCATTTTTACCTTACCCCCTTTTTTAAATACCCTCCAAGGACAAGTATCTTCTTGAGCCAAAGTATCATCCAAAGTCAGACCATTTCATGAACTATTTGTACCCCCATCTCCCCAGGCTTATTTTCTCTCCTACTTTACCCCTCCCCTCTCCTCATATGGTACTTAATCCCTTGTTAAGTGAAGCAAGGATTAAGTCAAACCCTGACTTAATTAACTTTAAGAATTTTAAAGGGCTCTAAGGACTGTGGGGCTCTGTAGAACGCACTTGAGAACTTTACAAATGATTGTATTTTATAGGAAACACTGACTCAGGACCACCCAGCTTATGATGCCCTCATCAGAGAAAGTGCTAAGCTTTGTGAGCATGGCAGAAATTGAGTAAATAGAGGAAACTGGGACATTAAAATTTAGAATTAACACCCCTGCTTTTCATCAGGGCTTGTGTCTCAAAAATAGTAAAGTCATTTTGGACCTCTTCAATGGAGAGACAAGACCTAACCATACCCATATCTTTTATGTCCAATCTCTTCAATTATAATTGACCTTTTAATTATACTAACAGAGGTAAACTCAAGAATTAGAAGTATTATATCTTCCCTTTTAAGATTATATACAATTTGATGGTCTTGACCAGCATTTATTTTGTTTTGTTTTCTTTTTTCCTTCCCTTTTTCATTTACCTTTCTATGCAGCTCCTGAGTTGTGTATTTGGTGATTGAATTCTCTGTTCAGTTCTGATCTTTGTGTCAGGAAATTCTGGAAGTCCACTATCTCATTAAATATCTTCCAACAACATATGCCGAATTTTGCAAGATAGTAAGTTCTGGGTTGTAATCCCATATCCATTGCCCTCTGATATATGGTGTTCCAGGTCTTCCAGTTCTTCAGTATTGTTGCTGATAGGTCCTATATAAGTCTGATTATTTTTCCTTTGTGTTTAATTTTTTTTTTCTTTTTGCTACTTGAAGTATTCTCTCCTTTATTTGAGAGTTCTGGAATTTGGCTATAATTACCCTTGGAATTTTGATTCTGGGTCTCTTTCTGGAGAGATTCTGTGTATTTTTATCAATGGCTATAGTGACTTCCCATTCTAGCAGATTTGGACAATTTTTTCCTAATAATTTCCTACATTGTGTTTTCCAGGCTCTTTTTTTAACTAGTAGTATGATAATTCATAGATCAGTTCTCCTGGATCTATTTTCCAGGTTTGTTTTTCCTAAAAGGCAATTTACATTTTCTTCAATTTTTTAGTCTTTTATTTTGGTTGATGGAATCTTGTAGTTTAGTAGATTCATTGCTTTCTATTTATTCAATTCTAATTTTTAAAATTTTATTTTCTTCAATTACCTTTTGTGTTACCTTTTTAGAGGTGTCAAATTCTCTGATCAATTTTTCATAATTTTTCTGCATTCCTCTCATTTTTTTCCATTTTTCTTCTTCCTCTCTTCTTCGGTTTTTAATTTCTTTTTTAAGCTCTTCTATGAATTTTTGAATTTGAATACAATTCATAGAACCTTTGAGATTTCCACTGTGAGTGAATTTTCACTGATTTTCTTCTGAGGTGGCACTGTTATCCTCTTTATCTGCAAAGTGATATTTTTTATAGTGAGTGCTCTTTAATCTCTTTTGCTCATCTTTGTTTTTGTTGCTTTAGCTCTGCTCCTGTGATATAAGGAGTATAGATTCAAACTTTTTACACTGGGACTGGGGTCTGATCCCTGGCTTGTCATTGGCCAAGATGTTGCCTAGGCAGTCTCAGCCTTACCTTTGAAGAAGTTTATTTCCTCTTTTGTGTCCAGGTTCTGACATAGTAGTGGCTTTTTCCTCTACCCAGTCCTCTCTTTTGCCCCAACATTCCCAGAGTTCATACTTTATTTCAGGTTGTGATCCTCCCTGCGGGCTTTCTATCTATCTTCTGGGGTCTATGATGTTGTCAAGATGTCAGAATCTGGATTGCGCTATGGCTTAAAGCCCTCCGCTGGCTTTCCCCCTATCCAGTTTCACTTGGCTTTACTTCCCCTTTTCCCCCCAAAACACAAACCTTCATTGAAGATCTTCCACAATGTATTCCTTTGAAAATTTCTTTGGATCATCTTTTTTTCTTGGTGGGATCTGTAGCTTGAATGTCAGTGCAGAGGTTTCATTTATCTTTGGTAGGGAAAAGCTCCAGGAACCTATTAACGTCATGCCACCATCTTGGCTCTGCCGTAGAAGTCTTTATATTCACATTTTTAAAAAAAAATTATCTCCTCTGTATTTCTTTCCCTTAATCCTAATTTCTCATTCCTAAAATGGTTAACTTGTAAACATGTTTAACATAAATATGTATTGTAGACTATTAATCTGACTTTTCACCACTGAGAGGAAGGGGATGGGAAAGGAGGATGGAAGGAAATTTTGTAACTAACAAATATGCAAAATCATATGATGATTGTTAAAAAAAAACCCTTTCATAGCATGTATTTGGAAAAGTAAAATGAAGGATAAACATTTTAAAAAGCATAGAAAAAACTATTAGACCAGATGGATTCATAAATGAATTCTCTGAAATATTTAAAGAAAAAATAATTCCATTACTATCCATAACTCTAATTGCAAAAATCAGCAAAGATTGATATCTTTCAAATTTATTTCATGAAACAAACATGATTCTGATATTTAACATAGGAAGAGCAAAGACTGAAACAAGCTATAGACCAATTTCTCTAATGAATAGGAATGCAAAAATTTTAAATAAAATATTAGCTAAGTGACTACTTAGCAAGTTATCACTAGATTAGTACACTATGATCAAGCAGAATTTGTACTAGCAATGTAGGATTGGTTCAATATTGGAAAAAATATCAGCACAATTGACCTTATTAAGTAACAAAACCAACAGAAATCATATGATATCTCAAAATATGCACAAAAAGATTTTGACTAAATATAATATCCAATCCTATTTTTAGAAAACTAATAGAAAGCATAGGAAGAAATGTAGTTTTTCTTAAAATGTATAGGTGACTATCTAATACTATCAGCAAGCATTATATGTAATGGGGATAAGCTAGAAACCTTCCCATTAAGGTCAGGATGAAGAAATTTTGCCCATTATCACACCTATTTTCCCATTATATTGCACTAGAAATGCTAACTCTAGCAAGAAGAGAAGAAAAAGAAATTGATGGAAATAGAATAAGCAATGAGAAAACAAAATTATCACTCTTTGAAGACAACATAATGGTAGACTCAGTCAACCAAAAAATTAGTTGAAATAATTAACAACCTTAAGAAGTTGCAGCAAATAAAATAAATCTCCATAAATCAACATTTATCTATATTACCAAAACAGTTTAACAGAAAAAGAGAAATTTCTATTAAAATATTTGCATACAACATAAAATCTATGGGAGTCTACTTGTCGAGACAGATCCAGGAGTTATGTGAACAGAATTATAGGACACTTCACACACATAAAATTGGATCTAAACAATTGAAAAAAAATATTAATTCCATTGTCATGAGTAAAATAAGCCAATAACATAAAAATGACAATTCTACTCAATTTAATTTGCTTGTTAGTTGTCATACCATTCAAACTACCAAAAAATATTTTTATAGGTAGAAATAATAATAACAAAAATCATTTCAAAGAATAAAAGAACAATAATATAAATGGAATTAATGAGAAGATGGTTGGTTGATTTTTGTTCTTGGGTATTGAAGAAGACCAAAATTACATCACTAAGTTTGAGACAAATTACCATGTGCCCAACTGTGGCTGATCAGACCAATATGATCTCAGAATGCCTTACCACAGGTTGGGCACAGATAGTTCATGCGAACCTATGACTGGGTACTTTAAACTTATAATTGTCACGTTTCTTTTGAGCTGCTTCAATTCTGCCTTCCTCACAGAGTGCAGTACCCTCACTGATTAGGTTATCCCATGCTGGGTGGTCCAGTGCCAGTGCAAACGTGTTATAAATAGTGACCATCAGGGGGCAGCTAGGTGGTGCAATGGATAGAGTACCAGCTGGAATAAGGAGAACATGAGGTTAAATCTGGCTTCAGACATGTGATACGTACTAGTTATGTGACCCTGGGCATGTAACCCCATTGCCCCCCCCAAACAAAGAAAATAAAGAAAATAAAATAGTTACCATCAAAACAATCTGTTACTGGACAAGAACTCAATATTTGACAAAAACTACTGGGAGAACTGAAACACTGTTTGACAGAAATTAGGTATAGAATAACATCTCACAACATGTACCAAAATAAGGTCAAAATAGATACCTGGTTTAGACATAAAGGGTGAATCTGGAATAAATAGGAGAGCAGAAGATGATTTACCTATCAGCTCTATGGAGAAGAGAAGAATTTATGAATAAACGAGAGAGAGAGAGAGAGAGAGAGAGAGAGAACATTTCAAAATGTAAAATGGATAACATTTATTATATTAAATTAAGAAGATTTTGCACACATACACACACACACATTCAAATAAATCCAAGTCAGTAAAAAGGAAAGAAGAATTCTGGGAAATTTTTTTACAGTAAGTATCTTGATAAAGGCCTCATTTCTCAAATATATAGAGTACTGAATTAAATTTATAAAATATAAAATATAAATATATTTTATAATATAAAACAGTGTATAAAATATAATACCTCATTGATAAAGGATAAAGTATAAGAACAGGCAGTTTTCAGATGAATAATCAAGTCTATCTAGAATCATATGAAAAATATTCCACTATTAAGGACCCAGGATGAAAAATTCCATCCATTTTTGGAGAAAGAAGCTATGGAGTCTGAATGCTGCTGGAAGCAACTATTTTTCACTTTTTTATATATGTATTTTCTTTCAAGATATGACTAATAAAGAAATGGTTTACATAATTGCAAATACATGATCTCAATCTAATTACTAGCTATTTGGATGAGGGAGGTAAAGGAGGAAGAGAATTTGAAATTTAAAAAGTGTTAAAATTTTTTTGCATGTAATTGAAAAATATTATTAATAAAGAACTACTTTCCACACATCTAACACCTCATGGTACATGAATGTTATGGAATATTATTAAACATAAATAAGGTCAAAATGGGTACAAGATTTAGACATAAAGGTCAACACCATAGATAAATTAATAGACCAAGAACTACTCTATCAGATCTATGGAAAAGGGACAAATTTATGACCAAACAGGAAATAGAGTACATTATAAACTGCAAAATGAATGATTTTGACAATATGAAATCAAAAATAAATTTTTGCAATGCTCCCAAAATTAGAAGGAAAGCAACAAGTTGGGTAACAATGTTCACAACTAGGAGTTCTGATAAAGGTCTCATTTCTAAAATAAAAATCAAATAAATAAATAATATCAAAATCAAATAAATAAATGAATGAATGAATGAAAAAATAAATAAATAAATAAATAGAAATGTATAAGGTTGCAAGTCATTCCCCGATTGATAAATGGTCAAAGGATATGAATAAAAAGTTTTGAAATGAACAAATTAAAATTATATATAATCATATGAAAATATGCTCCAAATCATTATTGATTAGAGAAATGAAAATTAAATCAATTCTGAGGTATCTCATCACACCTATCAGATTGGCCAAGATGACAAAAAGGAAAAATGATTAATGTTGGAGAGGTTGAGGGAGGATTGGAACATTAATGCATTGCTGGTGGAGTTTTGAACTGATTCAACCATTCTGGAAAGCAATGTGGAATTACGCTCAAAATGCAATAAAACTGTTCATACCCTTGGATCTAGCACTCCCAATTCTAGGCCTAATCACAGAAGAAACTTTAAAAATGGAATAATTCCTACATGTTCCAAAGTATTTATAGTAGCTTTTTTTTTGTAGTGGCAAATAATTGGAAATATTGGCATGCCCATCAATTGGGAAATGGTTCACCAAGTTATGATACATAAGAACTATGGAATACTATTGTTCTATAAGAAACTATGAATGATTGGATTCTAGAAAAGCCATTGAACGAGTTACAGAAACTGATGCAGAGCAAAGAGAGTGAAGCCCACAGGACACTGTACACATTAACAACAACTTTGTAAAATGATCAACCCTGAGGGATGCAACTGTTCTCAGCAGTTCAGAGAGCTAGGCTAGCCATTGTAGACCTGCTATGGACAATAGGAAAAAAAACCTTCAGAATACATTCAATTTTTAAAAAATATCTCTTATGTATTTCTTTCCCTTAATCCTAATTCCTTATACTGAAAATAACTTAATCTGTAAATGTGTTTAACACAAATGTGTAGGTATGACTGATGCTGAGGGGAGGGAAATGGGAAGGGAGGGTAGAAGGAAATTTTGTAACTTAAAAATATATATATGCACATGGATGAATAATGAAAAACTTTCCTAACATGTATTTAGAAAAACAAAACATCAATAAAAATGCAAAAAAATAAAAAAAAATTCCTTTTCTGGGTTTGGGGCTATCATGCTAGATTTGGGCTACCTTTCCTTCTCCATTGCTCTAAACTCTGAAGGTAATATTACTATTTGTTCATCTTTTTCTCTCTCTTCTGATTAGAATCTCTAATCATTTTACTACCTCCTGGGAAAGCTGGTGCTACCTTTTAGCAAAGATTTTCTGCCTTCTAGGCACTAACTCACTAGTAATAAAAATAGCTAGTATTTATATAATTGGTTAAGTTTTTAAGAGTACTTTTAGGGGCAAGGCCAAGATGGTGACAGGAGAAAATCATCTTTTAGGTGCTCTCTCTCTCTCTCTCTCTCTCTCTCTGTCTGATATTTCCAAACTTATAAAATAAGGACTCTAACTAAATTTTTGAGTGACAAAACCCACAGAGGGATCCAGTGAGGCAGTTCTACAGCCCAAGGTAACCTGGAAAATAGTGGAAAGGCACCCTCTGCTCCACAGGGGTAGAGGGGTGGCTACCAGAGGAACTTCAGCCTCCAGGAGGCAGGCCCAGGGAGCCTGGAAGCCACGGCTCACAGCAGCAGGGGCAGTTTCCTGACCTACACTCAGGAAGCACCAGGCACAACTTGGAAGATCAGGTGGGGGGGTGAGCTCTACCAGAGTGAGCACATGAAACCCTGAAACTCAGCGAGCAGCATGATTATGGCAACCCAGATCCAGGAACAGGAAGCAGGTGGAGTCAGTAAACAGGAGCCTCCAGGCTTGAGTGCTCAGCCTGATAGGGGAAAGGAGAGAGACTGCCGAGGTCTGTCCTCTGTACCTGGAACAGGAATCGGGGGCTCTGACCACATTCAGATCCTGATCACAATCTAATCCCCCCATAGAACCACAGTCCCCCCCACCTCAGTCCCGTGGCAGAGAGGGGCACTTGTGGTCATTCACAGACCAAGAGGGAAGACAGAGCTTCACACAGGGAGATCCTTGTGGGAAGGGGTGTCCCAATAATAAGCAAAAGCTAAGGAAGCACCCCAAAACCAGGCACAGGCGGGAGAAATGAATAAGCAGAGAAAAAAGAGGAACACCATTGAGAAATACTTTGTCTATGATCCCAAAAAGGAACAAAATACTCAATCTGAAGATGAGGAAGTACAAGCTCCTGCATCTAAAGATACCAAGAAAAACAAAAATTGGGCTCAGGCTATGACAGAGCTCAAAAAATATTTTGCAAATCAAGTGAGGGAGATAGAAGAAAAGTTGGGAAAAGAAATGAGAGAGATCGAGGAAAAAAACATGAAAAAGAAGTCAGCAGCTTAGTAAAGGAGATACAAAAAAATGCTGAAGAAAATAGAATGTTAAAAATCAGCATAGGCCAAATGGATAAAACAGTTCAAAAAAGTTATTGAGGAGAAGAATGGTTTAAAAAGCAAAATTGGCCAGATGGAAAAAGAGATAAGAAAGCTCTTCGAGGAAAACAAATCCTTCAGATGTAGAAAGGAAGTGAGGGAGGCTGCTGATTTTATGAGAAATCAAGACACAATACTTCAAAACCAAAAGAATGAAAAATTAGAAGAAAATGTGAAACCATCTCACTGAAAAAACAACTGATCTGGAAAACAGATTCAGCAAAGATAACTTAAAAATTATTGGAATACCTGAAATTCATGATCAGGAAAAGAGTCTTGACATCATTTTCAAAGAATTACTATGGGGAAAATTGCCCAGATATCTTAGAAGCAGAGGGCAAAATAGAAATTGAGAGAATCTACTGATCTCCCTGGGAAAGAGAAACCCCCCAAAAACAACCCCCAGGAATATTATAAGTTTATAATTATAAGTTATAATTATAAGTTCCAGAACTCCCAACTCAAAGAGAAAAATATTACAAGCAGCCAGAAAGACACAATTCAAATATCGTGGAGCTGCAGTCAGGATCACACAGGACTTAGCAGCAACTACATTAAAAGTGCGCAGGGCTTGGAATATAATATTCTGAAAGGCAAAAGAGCTTGGAATATAACCAAGAATCAATTACCCAGCAAAACTGAACATCCTCTCCAGGGAAAAAGATGGACTTTCAATGAACCAGGGGAATTTCAAATGTTCCTGTTGAAATGGCCAGAGTTGAACAGAAAGTTTGATCTTCAAATACAGGACTCAGGTGAAGCATAGAGAGTGGAGAAGGGTAAAATATGAGGGACTTAACGATGATGAACTACATGTATTCCTGCATAGAAAAATGATACTGATGATACTCATATGAACCTTCTCATTTAATAGAGAAGGTAGAAGGAGCTTTTATAAATGAAGCACAGGAGAGAGCTGAATTTGAAGATATAATATAGTATAAAAATGGAATCAGTGGCTAAAAGGGAAATGTAATGGGAGAAAGAAAAAGGAGAGGAAGAATAGGCTAAGATATTTCATATAATAAGATTTTTTTATTACAATGAGTTATTGCAAGGATATGGAAGGGGGGGAGGCAAGAGGGAATAAGGGAACCTTTGCTCTCATCAGAGGTGGCTAGGAGAGGAAACAGCATATATACTCAATGGGATATAGACATATAGAGTAAGGAGAGAAGGAAGACAGGGGAAAGGGGGGGATGTGAGTGATGGAGGACAGGGTGGACCATGGGGGAAGAGTAGTCATATAAAACACATTTTCTTTTTTACTTCTTGCAAGGGGCTGGGATTGGATGGCCTGTCCGGGACCATAGCACTGGGTGGATCCTGGGCCTAAGGGGTGGTATGTGGGCTCAGGGTCTCTTGGCCCAAGGACCAGGAATCTGTCTGCTATGCCACTCAGTTACCCTAAAGTACAATTAAGAACAGGGACAGAGTGAAAGGAGAGAGAAAATATAGTATATGGTAGTGAGGAAGTATGAATGGAGGGATTTGCTATCAGCAATGGCAACGGTGGAAAAATATGGAAGTAGCTATTGTGATGAACTTATCATAAAGAATGCAATCCACCCGTGACAGAGCTGGAGTGTTGGAACACAAACTGAAGAACATTTATGATTATGACTATCATTATTATTATGATTATGAATATTATCATTTGGGGGGTTGCAGAGCAAATGGGGCTGTGTGGCTTGCCTGGGGCCACATAGCTAGGTGATTGTTGGGTACCTGAGGCTGGATTTGGACCCCAGTGCTCCTGGCCCCAGGGCCAATGCTCTGTCTGCTGTGCCGCCTGGTCACCCTTACTACTATTATTGTAATTATTATTATTATTATTATTATTATTATTATTATTATTATTTTGAATTTTTTTTTTTGGTTTTTGCAGGGCAGTGGAGTTGAGGTGGCTTGCACAGGGTCACACAGCTGGGTGATTGTTGGGTGTCTGGAGCTGGTGCCCTGTCCACTCTGCCGCCTGACTGTACTTATTATTATTATTTTTTATTTTTATTTTTAACTTTTTCTCTTTACTTTATTGCTCGTGCAGGTCTATATTTTTTGGGGGGGTATTATGTTTACTCTTAAGAATATTTTAGTAATGTATAAAAAAACATCATTTGTACAAAAATAAGAATAAATAAATAAAAAATAAAAATAAAAAAGAGTACTTTATGTGTTATCTCATTTGACCCTGCCTGAACCACTCTGTTATATAGCAGAAATTATTAGTACCATTTTACAGAGGATAAAATAGAGGTTAAGAAAAGTTGTGACTTCTCCAGGGTCATATAGCTCTGAAGGGTCCCAGCAAGATTTGAACTCATGTATTTCTATATTCAGGTTCACAACTACTGTGCAACCCATCTGCCTAGTGTCTCTAAATATTTCCTGAAAGAGTTAAATTTAACTCATGTTGTTGAGAAGGTATCCTAAGAGAAGTTCTGGAGAGATTGCTGTGATGACAAAGCT
This sequence comes from Macrotis lagotis, assembly GCF_037893015.1. NCBI lineage: Eukaryota > Metazoa > Chordata > Mammalia > Peramelemorphia > Peramelidae > Macrotis > Macrotis lagotis. Next base: position 544,053,712 of record NC_133666.1, on the reverse strand, counting down.
GAATGGTAGGGAAAATTCTTATGGATTTAAGAATATCAGCCATTGCAATTAATATTTGTGACTCTGGGTATTATTTTCCTTACTGTGATATAGTACTAAACCATTTAAAATGTCTTTGAATTATATGGTACATCTTTGGTAAATTATACAATTAATAATATTGATGTTTATTAAATCTGAGTTTGTGGAGGAAGGGAAAGAGAAGGAGAAGGCGAAGACAGACATAGGAATAGAGAGAGATTATGAGAAAAGAGGTTTCTCTCATTTATTTAAATATATAAATATATACACATAAATATATGTATATAATTGTTGTTCAGTTATTTTTCAATTGTAGCTAATTCTTCATGACACAATTCTGGGGTTTTCTTGTCAGAGATAGTATAGTGACTTGCCATTTCCTTCTCCAGTTCATTTTACAATTGCAGAAACTAAGCAAGCAGGTTAAGTAACTTATTCAGAGTCATTCAGCTAGTTATTGTCTGAGGCCTGATTTGAACTCCTGAAGAGGAGTCTTATTGGCTCCAGGCTAACTATCAGATGATATCACTATAAAAATTTCCTCAAAGGACATCAATAGTTAGATTGGCTGAAAGCCTACTTTGCCCCTCCCTCCAGAGGGCTCAGATCTCTGGTATTTACCCCCTCCAGGGGGTAAGTTAATGAGAAAGATTGTACTTTCTATGAATTCATGAGGAAATTTAGAACATACCCCTTGATTGCCTTGACCCCGGAATGAGAATTCATGAGGTAAAAAATCAAATAACAAACTGAAGGGTGGTGCCTTTGTGTGGTTGTTATCTTTTACAGTTCCCAAATTGCATGTCCAACTCTACCAAAGCATCATGAAGCTGATACCTACGAATCCTAGGTTTACAATGAAATATAATCTTTTGCTTACCATGTAACTTTCCATTGCCCTATGGATGATGTTCATTTTAAATTATTTGGAGACCATTCCATGTTTGAGAACATAAAAATACCAATAGAAAATTGGCCTTAAAAAGACGAACTTTTTTCCAAAGTGTAGTTTAGGGTCATCAAAATAACTTAACAATTCTCCAGTGGCAATCTACCCCAACTGTGATGTGAATCTCTTTTCCTTTCAACTATGGACCCAGTTCACTGATCGATTGTGACATTTATATAAGTTATATAGACTGATGGCTGACTCCTATGAATTGTCCACATGACAGTATACCCATGATTATGAGTCATTTTCATTCACTTAATTTTTCCATGATGGATAATGAGGACCATTTCTTTTGAATGGTTATGAATTTCACGAGGACCTCTACAATATTTCAAAGTTAATGCAATCAGGATATTGTCATGTGTACTGGAGTATATGGAGGACTTCATCAACCCTCTTTGACTTGATGTTTGTGCTGTATTTTATCTATGATTGATAGAAACCATTTTGGTAAATGTCCCACGAATTATTTAATATCTATCAAATTATATGATTATATGATCAAATAAAGAATTATTTGATATTAATAAACAATGAGTCACTGAAAACTTTATATCTCTTAGGGAATCTTGCATAATTTTAATGCTTATAAAGGAGACACATTATTAGAGAAAAAATTTTAGATGGCATTTTGTTCTATTGAATCAAATACTTTTATATTAAACAAACATTAAGCAAAATGTGATGATATGTTCTCAATGTCTTAATCTCATGATGGAAAAGAAATGGTTCATTATAGCATATCACTTTTGAAAAGCTGCCTCTTCTGTCTTATAAGAACATTAAGGATAGTCTTGATCTGTCTGGATTAATCATGTAAAACATTTATATGATTGGCAAAGTAGGCTTTCAACTAATCTAACTATTGATGTCCTTTAAGGAATGTTTGTAGTGATATCATCTGATATTTCCCCCACATCTTTGGTATTTTACTTTCCTTCAGAAAAATTAAGAATTTATTCCTTTAATTCCTTGTAATTATGTTTTCTTCATCCTTAATCAGGATGATTTTTGCTTAGTTGTATATCTTAGAAAGCTTTCATTAAAGTGATTTAATAATTTTTCGTTCTGTTTTATGAAACAATATTATTTAGTATCCATCCTCCTTTGTAAGAATTGAAAAATGAATTTATATTTCAAATTACATTTAACTTTAGTTGCTCTGGCTGGTCACTTGACAAATAAATGTTGGTTAGTTGTTTTTTTTTAATCTAAGAGATTTTGAAGCTCTTCTGTTCTCCTTATGGCAATCGATTTGCATTGGTTAAACTTCTTTTTGAAATTATTGTAACTAGTTTTAATATTCTTTTCTCATATCCTATATAAAGGCATGAATTCTCAATACTAGAATCTACTACCATCAATTTGGGAGTTCTCTCCTACAATATAGAACACAATCTATCCATACCTAACTATCCTTTATGACTCTTATCCATGTCTTCACATTAGTAACCACCAGAAGTCAACCCAACATTGTGGACAATTTCTTTATTTTTTTCATGGTATCTCCAGAGTACAAGTATATTCAGAGTCATTCAGCTAGTTATTGTCTGAGTATTTGTGCCAACCTATCTTCATTTTTTTTATTTTATATGTCCTTGATGGAATTTTTATTCCTGTTGTGCTTAAAGTTCTTCAATGACTATATGATATAGCCTCCTGAAACCCACCATTGTCCGTATTTGATATTCACATTTAGTTCTTTAGAAACAGTTGTAATCCATGGTTCAATACTATCCAACAATACCAACCCACTGATAAAATATCAAAAAATTTTGATATTAAAAATCGGGGTCTTTCTTTGGGAAGCTTGGGGCACCTAAAACAGCTCTGCAGTTTTCCTTTCCTCTTTCTTTTCCTTCCCCTTCCTTTTCCATCCCTCCCCTTTTTTATTGAATTTCCTTATCTCAAGAAGTTGGAAAAGCAATGGGCCCAGTCTCACTACTGATTGCTATGGATGTTGTGGACTGCTCATTTTCCAATCTGGTTTGGTTTCCCCTTCTTAGGTAACCTGGTGGGCTCTGACTCCTGGGAATTCACCATATCAATGCTAGACTTAATTCAAATACCCAATTAACCTAGGCCAGGACATTCTCATAGCCTCAGAGCTCATAGGTTTTGTGAACTTCAGCTTCTCCAGTAGCAGAGATTACAGGCATACAAAGTCATGCCTAACAGATGTTCGATATTTTAAAGGTAAAACAATTACTTTTTTTCCTATTGATTTCTGGGCCCAATTTGTTATCCATCTGTATTATCTGTCCAGATATAAACACCGTGATATAAATGTATCAGTGTCCAAATATAAATAGACAAGTATTTATCAACTATCCATACAAATGCATATCTAAATCTAGGCCAGGGTTTAACAGATTATGGTGGGAGAACCAAAAATGATTTGCCATCTGTTTTTTGAATGGCTAGTGAGATAATTATAGTTTTTATCATTTTAAATAAAATTTTATTTTATTTAAAATGATAAAAATAATTTATAACTCAGGGATCATACAAAAATAGGCAATGACTAGGCTTGGCCCATGTGTTGTAGGCCATAGCTGGCCAACTCCTGCTATAGGTATTGCACATTATTCATTAACTTTCTGTTTCCTGTGTGACCAAATTCTTTGTATAATCTGATAGCCTTATGGAATTATCTGCAGTGCAACAGGGTTGGACATAATCAACATGAATAGGATTATTTAGAGGCTTCCCCCATCCACAAGGAATTATTCTTCAGTGTAGATTCTGTGCTGGATCTCCTTCATCACAGAGGTGAACACCTTGATTAGTATATGTCTCTTGTCTTGCATGATTCATACAGTCAGATATTCACTGAAAATAGTGATTTATATTTTAAGTATTTTGAGGAATTTTGAATAATTTTCATGAATTGATAGGGCAACACCATGATATCAAATATCATTAATTATATCAATGACTTTTTAAAAAACAACTAAAAATCAACTGAAATAAAAACTCTATATCATAATTACACCTTATATTATTCACATCTTTTAGTTACTTGTGAAATGGTAAAAATGTGACAAGTTTTTTTATATTATTTGCAAACGTTTTCTTAATTAATTTAGTATAAATGACTTTTGTAAAGTTTTCTTAGTTGATTTTAGTATAAATGAACTTTGTAAAGTGGATAAGTGGAGTGCTTGATGCAGTGTAACTGCTTTCGCCATCTTTGATCTATTTAAGGTCATTTTACCTCCTCTGTAAGCATATTAAGAACTGGAATATTAGGGCCTAAATGGGGGTGACTCTCATGTTCTTTAGAGTAGAATGTGATATAGAAATCTTTTCTCGATAAAATTTTATTGATACCTTTAGTTGTGATTTTGTCTGTTTCCCTTAATCCATCTCCCTACTGCTCTCAGAAGACTATCCCTTATAATATTTTTTAAAAGAAAATAGACATGAAGGGGGAAATCAGAAAACTATTGTCATTTTTTTTTAAATCTGACAATTTATGCAATATCCCACTTTGCTGGGAACTCCAAACTTAGCAAAACAGTTGGGAAAGGGAGGTGATGTCTCATAATTCTTTTTCAGGACCAGATTTGTTCTTTATAATTCTGCAATTGAAATCAGCATTTCAAGTCCTTTTGCATGAAATTCTTCTAATTAAAGAGAATGATGGTTCAATTTTCCCTGTCTCTGTAAGGTTAGGGATGGAGGGAAGACATACCCTGATCTAACTTTTAGCTTCAAGAGAGAAGACATATGTGTGGTTCCAGACTCTTTAGGACGCTGAAGTAAGAAATTCTAGATAGAAACCAGTTCACAGAGAGTCAACACCTTAACCATAACCCTGTTTTCCCAGTTTACTACACTAAAGTCTTTGGGAATTTCCCCTTTGGTGACATATGGGATCCTCCGTCATGATGGAGTTGAGATTTCTTACTCCCAATGGGAGAATTCATTCCCTCTGTGCATGACATAGCACATATTCTCATGCATACACCTATGCTGATTTGTTTGTTATTGACATGGATAAATGCAATACACAGCATTGACACAATCATTTCTTTGTTGTGTTTTGTGGTGGTTGTTCTTCCACTCACATTGTTATGAATTTGTCTACATTGGTTTCTTGGCTCTTTTGATTTCACATTGTATTGTTTTGTACTTTTCTACACTTACTATTTTAATCATTTATTTATAATAGAGTGATATTCATTTATACTTATTTACATTTTTTAGATATTTCCAAAATTCTTGAGTGTTAATTTTTCTGAAGTCCTAGTTGTACAAGATCTGAGTTCAAATGTGGCCTCAAATATTTGATAGTATTTGAACCTGGACATGTCACTTAACTTCCATGTGCATCAGCGTCATCATTATAAATGGGATAATAATAGCACTTGCTACCCAGGGTTATTGTGAAGTTAAATGTAAAATTTCCAAAGTGTTTTGTAAATTTTAAAGCATTATAGAAATCCCAATTGCTTTTTGTAGTTGTAGTATTTCCAGTTCTTTACTACCACAAATAATGTTAGGATAGGTATTTTGTCTTATCAATGACCTCCTCATAGTATAAGTTAAGCAGTGGAATCTTGGACAAAGAGGATGTATAGATGCATTAGCCAATTTATTTGCATAATTTTCAAAGTGCTTTCCAGAATAGTTGACCTAAATCATAAGCCTATCAACAATGCACAAATGTTTCTATCTTTCCACAATCCTTAAAACATTGACATTTCTATTTTTGTTATCTTTGCTAGCTTGCTAGATATGTGGTAAAATTTTAAGGTTGTTTTGATATACATTTCTTTTATTATAAATGATTTGAATCATTCATATCATTATTAATAGCTTGCACTTTTTAGAACAATTTGTTTATATTCTTTGAACATATCTATTAGGGAATAAATTTTCACCTTATTTATTTTTAATTTTTTATTTAGTTTGGATATATAGATATTTTCCTAAGGCATTTACACAAAGATTTTTTCTCATTCAATTTTGCTATCATTTTTCTCTATAAAGATTAATTTTGTTTGAGTAAAAACATTTCAAATGTTATGTTATCACCCATTGCTACATTATTTTAATTGCCTTTATTCCATGCTTACTTAAGAGTTCGTCTTCTACCCATAATTGTGAAAGTTTTATATTCTGCTTATTTTCTAATTTCTTTGCAATTTTTAATAAACAGAAACTGTATAAATTTTGAATTTACAGTGAAAATGGTGTGAGATCTTGTTCTAAGATTAATTTATATCAGACTGTTTTTTCTTTTGTATGTGTGATATTTCCCTCTGAGCCATTTCTGATGAGAAAGTTCACTCATTCCCCTTGCTTCCCCATTCCACTCCATTGTAAAAGCTTTTCCTTGACTCTTATGTGAAATATCCTAGCCCCTTCTTCCTCTCCTTTCTCTTCCTCCCAGTAGTTTCCTTTACTGACTCCATCTTTCTATTTTATTATACCATTATATTCAGCTCTTTCCCTGTGCCTTGTCTATATATTCTCCCTTACTGCTCTTATAAATGAGAAAGTTCTTATGAATTATCATATTTTCTTCCCATGTAGGAAGGCAAACAGTTCAACATAATTAAGTTCCTCATAATTAGTCCTCCATTTGTTTTACCTGAGTCCTACACTTGGAGATCAAACTTTCTGTTCAGCTCTGGTTGTTTCAATAGGAAAGTTTGAAAGTTGCCTCTTTTATTGAAAGTTTATCTTTTCCCCCTGAAAGAAGATGCTCAGTTTTCCTGGGTAGTTGATTCTTGGTGGTAAACTAAGATCTTTTGCCTTCTGGAACATCATATTCCAAGCCTTACGAGCCCTTAATGTAGACACTGCCAGATCCTGTGTAATATTGATGATAGTGCCATGGTAGTTGAATTGTTTGTTTCTGGCAGCTTTTAGTATTTTCTCTTTAACTTGGGAGTTTTGGAATTTAGCTATAATATTCTTGGAAGTTTTTCTCTTGGGAACTTTTTCAGGAGGTGATCGATGAATTCCCTCAATTTCTATTTTACCTTCTGCTTTTAGGATATCAGGGAAACTTTGCTGTTTTTTTTTCTTGACAAATGAAGTCTAAGCTCTTTTACTGGTCATGACAGGTATCCCAATAATTTTTAAGTTATCTCTTCTGGATCTGTTTTTTGAGGTTGGTTGTGTTTTCAAAGAGATATTTCACATTTTCTCCTAATTTTGGGGTTTTTTTTAGAATAGTTTCATTTCTTCCTGAGTTCTCACAAAGTCATCAAATTCTTTTAGTTCCATTCTGCATTTGAAGCAATTATTTTCTTCAGAGAGCTTTTTTTAATCTCCCTTTCCAGTTAGCCAGTTCTGCTTTTAAAGGAATTCTTCTCCTCGTTTGCCTTTTGTGTTGTTTTTCAATTTGGCCTTAACTGATTTTTAACCTATTATTATCTTCAGTATTCTTTTTATTTCTTTTGCGAAGCTGTTGATTTGATTTTCATGATTTATCTGCATTGCTCTCTTTTCTCCACTCAATTTTTCCTCTACCTCCCTTAATTGCTTTTCAAAATCTTTTTTGAGCTCATCCATAGCCTGAGCCCATTTTCTATTTCTCTTGGAGGTTTGAGGTACAGAAGCTTCAATTTTGTCATCTTCTGAATCTTCCATGGGACCAAAGTAATTTTCTATGGTCAGATTCTTCTTTTTATTTTGTTTGCTCATTTCCTCAGCCTATGATTGATTTGTTGCACTTCCAAGGCTTTGGGGAAATTTTTGGGCCAACCCACAGGTACCTTAAATTTCTCCAAGGTCTTATGAGAGGCTCTGAGCCCAAACTGAAACCTGGATTTGAGTGTGGAAAAACAGCTGAGTTGTCCAACCCTTTACCATCTGGGGGCCCAGAGCTCTGGACCTGCTAGGTGACTCTGCCAATTCCCGCTGAAGGTTCTCACTGAAGGGCTGCTCTGAGGCTTATGCTTGCTCCACACTCACTGTGGTGAGGCAGAGTTCCCTCACCACCCCTTCAAGCTCTTCCGTGGGATCCCATCCAGGAAACCACCCCCTATGCCATGGACCTAGGTGCCTCAAGGCTCTAGGCACTCTGCCCGCTTGCACTGAAGTGCCTCTGCCATTGCTGGTGTTGCTGCTGCTGCTGATAGATTCACAGTGGCTTTTTCCAACCCCTCTCCTGGTGAAACAGACCTTTCCTGCAGAACTTCTAAGTTGTCTTGGACTTGGAAATTGTACCACTCAATTATTCTATGGGTTCTGCCCCTCCAAATGTTGACTAGAGTCATAATTTGATGGCTTTTTTATTTTGGGGGGGAACAAGTTTCCAGGAATTCCTGCCTTCACACTGTCACCTTGGCTCCACCCTTCTCTAGATGAATTTGTTACTATTTTTTCTAGCCCAGTAAAGTAGTTATTTGGAAGTTTGATTGGTATTGCACTGAATAAGTATTTTAATTTGGGTAGAATTGTCACTTTGATTATATTAATTCAACCTAACCACGAGCAATTGACATTTTTCCAGATTATTTAGATTTGACTTTATTTGGGTGAGAAGTGTTTTATAATTGCATTAATACAGTTTCTGGGTTTGTCTTATGAGGTAAATTCCAAAGTATTTAATGTTGTCTACAGTTACTTTAAATGGAATATCTCTTTCTAGCTCTTGCTCTTGAGCTTTGTTGCTCATATATAGAAATACTAATGATTTATGTGAGTCTATTTTATATCCTACTACTTTGCTGAACTTGTTAACAGTTTCTAGAAGATTTTTAGATGATTTTCTCAAGTTCTCTAAAGTATACAATCATATCATCTGCAAAGAGTAAAAGCTTTGCTTTCTCATTGCTAATTCTGATTCCTTCAATTTCTTTTCCTTCTTTTATTGCTAAAGTTAGCATTTCTAATACTACACTGAATAATAATGGTGTTAATGGGCATCCTTGCTTCACCCCTGCTTTTATTGGAAATGCTCTGAGTTTATTCCCATTACATTTAATATTTGAGGATAGTTTTTAGCTAGATACTATTTATTATTTTAAGGAAAACTCCATTTATTTCTTTTTATTTTATTTTTTTTCTTTTAAATTTATTTTTTATTCTCATTTTGTACAAATGTTTTTTTTTACATTAATAAAATATTCTTCTTTACAAGTAAACAAAATACCCCTCCTCCCCCATGAATATAGATAGACTTGCTTGGGTGAAAAAAGTAAAGAGGAGAGAAAAAATTAAAATAAAAAATATAATAGTAATAATTGTAGGTATGGCCAGGTGGCGCAATGGACACATCCAGCCTCGTAAATCCAACAATTACCCAGCCGTGTGACATGCAAGCCACCCGATCCCCACTGCCCTGCAAAAACCAAAAAAAAGACAGAAAAAAAAGACCCAAAATAAAATAAAATAGTAATAATAGTAGGGGTGGCTGGGTGACAGGCAGAGCATTGGCCCTTGAGCCAGGAGCACCTGGGCCCAAATCCGGCCCCAGACACCCAAAAATCACCCCATTATGTGGCCCCAGGCAGGCCATCCAGCCCCACTTGCCCTGCACCCTCCCCCAAATAATAATAACAAAAAATGTGCTTGAGTCTTTGTTCCAACACCAACAACTCTGTCATGGGTGGATCTCATTCTTTATGATAAGTCCATCACAAAAGTTATTTCCATATTTTTCCACCATTGCCATTGCTGATCGCAACTCCCTCCTTTCTTATTTCTCCACTACCATGTACTATATTTTCTGTCTCCTTTCACTCTGACTCTGCTGTAGGGTCACTGAGTGGGGCAGCTGACAGATCCCTGGTCCTGGGGCCAAGAAGCTCTGAGCCCCCATACCAGACCCTTAGGCCCAGAATCCACCTGGCCCTGTTGTCCTGGGCAGGCCTTCCAATCCCAGAACCTTGCAAGAAATAAGAAAATGTGTTATATCTGACCACTGTCCCACCATGGTCCATCCTCTCCTCCTTTATTCACATCCCCACCCCTTCCCCGTGATCCCCTCTCCTTCTTACTCCAGTTGTCTATACCCCATTGAGTATATTTGCTGTTTCCTCTCCTAGCCATCTCTGATGAGAGCAAAGGTTCCCTCATTCCTCCTTGTCTCCCCACTTCCATATCATTACAATAGCTCATTGTAATAAAAAAAAATCTTATGTGAAATATCTTGGACTATTCCCCCTCTCCTTTTTCTTTCTCCCATTCCATTTCCCTTTTTTTCTATTGACTCCATTTTTACACCATTTTATCTTCGAATTCAGCTTTCTCCTGTGCTTCATCTATAAAAGCTCTCTCTATCTGCTCTATTAACTGAGAAGGTTCATATGAGTATTATCAGTGTCATTTTTCTATGCAGGAATGCATGCAGTTCATCCTCATTAAGTCCCTCATATTTCCCTGCTCTCCTCCAATCTCCATGCTTCACCTGAGTCCTGTATCTGAAGATCAAACCTTCTGTTCAGCTCTGGCCATTCCAAAAGGAACATTTGAAATTCCCCTGGTTCATTGAAAGTCCATCTTTTTCCCTGGAAGAGGACATTCAGCCTTGCTGGGTAGTTCATTCTTGGCTGCATTCTAAGCTCTTTTGCCTTCCGGTATATTGTATTCCAAGCCCTACGAGCTTCCAATGTAGCTGCTGCTAAATCCTGTGTGATCCTGACTGCAGCTCCACGATATTTGAACTGTGTCCTTCTGGCTGCTTGTAATATTTTCTCTTTGACTTGGGAGTTCTGGAACTTGGCTATAATATTCCTAGGGGTTGGTTTTTTGGGATCTCTTTCTCGGGGAGATGGGTGGATTTTCTCCATTTCTATTTTGCCCCCTGCTTCTAGAATATCAGGGCAATTTTCCTTTAGTAATTCTTTGAAAATGATGTCAAGGCTCTTTTCCTGATCATGACTTTCAGGTATTCCAATAATTTTTACATTATCTTTCCTAAGTCTGTTTTCCATATCAGTTGGTTTTTTTCAATGAGATATTTCACATTTTCTTCTAATTTTTCATTTTTTTGGTTTTGAAGTATTGATTCCTGATTTCTGGTAAATTCATCAATCTCCCTGAATTCTATTCTTTGTCTGAAGGATTTGTTCTCCTCAGAGAGTTTTCTTATCTCTTTTTCCATCTGGCCAATTTTGCTTTTTAAAGCATTCTTCTCCTCAATAACTTTTTGAACTGTTTTATCCATCTGACCTAAGCTGGTTTTTAGCATGCTATTTTCTTCAGCATTTTTCTTTTTGTATTTCCTTGGCTAAGCTGCTGACTTCATTTTCATGTTTTTCCCGCATCTCTCTCCTTTCTTTTCCCAGTTTTTCTTCCAACTCCCTCATTTGATTTTCAAAGTCTTTTTTGAGCTCTGTCATAGCCTGAGCCCAATTTCTGTTTTTCTTGGAGTCTTTAGATACAGGAGCTTGTGCTTCCTCATCTGCAGACTGAGTATTTTGATCCTTCTTGGCCTCATTTGCAAAATATTTCTCAATAGTCTTCTTTTTGTTTCTCTGCTTGCTCATTTTCCCAGCCTGGGCCTGGTTTGGGGTGTTTCTTGAGCTTTCAGAACACTCCCACAAGGGTCTTAGTGTGTGAGGCCCTGTCCTCCCTCCTGGTCTGTGAATGACCATAAGTGCCCCACCTCTGCCACAGTGCTGAGGTGGGGGGGTGGGGCCTGCTGTTTCTATGGGGAGGCCTAGACTGTGATCAGGATCTGAAAGTGGTCAGAGCCCCAGAGTCCTGTTCCAGAGGCAGAGGATAGAGCTCTGCAGTCTCTCTTCACTCCCCTCCCTCAGCTCAATGAGTTCATGCCCTGGGGGCTCCTGCTTACCAGCTCTGCCTGCTTCTGTTTCCTGGATCAGGGCTGGGGAAAGACCATGCTGCTTGCTGTGTGCCCTGAGGGCTGGGCTCCATGTGCTCGCTCTGGCAGAGGTCCCCCACTTTTCCCCTACTTTGTGCCAGTGCTCCTCGGGGTGCAACTCAGGAGACTCCCCTGCTGCTGTGAGCTGAGACTCCCAGCACCCTGGGGCTGCCTCCGGGAGACTGAAGTTCTTTGGCTCTGGTGGGCCACCCCTCTGGTGGGCGCCTCTCCGACCCTGATCCCGGGGAGCAGAGCTTTTCTGCTCTTTTCCAGGTTACCTTGAGTAGGAGAACTGCCTCACTGTGTCCCTTTGTGGGTTCTGTCTCTCAAAAGTTTAGTTAGAGTCCTTAGCTGATCTAACTCCGTTTATTTCTAAATTTTCTAGTGTTTGTAATAGGAATGGATGTTGTATTTTATCAAAGGCTTTTTCAGCATCTATTGAGAAAATCATGTGATTTTTGTTGGTTTTGCTATTTATATGTTCAATTATGTTGAGTGTTTTCTCAATATTGAAACTTCCCTGCCTACCTGGTACAAATCCTACCTATATTTGTAAATTTAACTGGGGTGTATTATTCTAAAAATAATTTGCTGTAGTCTCATTGCTAAAGTTTTAATTTAAGATGCTGGCATCAGCATTCGTTAGGATGATTAGTCTATAATTTTCTTTGTTTGCTTTGGTTCTTCCTGGTTTAAGTATTAGCTCCTTGTTGATATCATAAAAGGAGTTTGGCAGAACTCCTTTTTCTCTTATTTTAAAAAATAGTTTATGTACTATAGGGATCAATTGTTCCTAAATGTGTGGTAGAATTTATTTATAAATCCATCTGGACCTGGAGACTTTTTCTTATGGTGTTTATTAATGATTTCTTCAATTCCTTTTTCTGAAATGTGGTTATTTAAGTAATTCATTTCCTCTTCTCTTAATCTAGACAGTTTATATTTTTTGTTAATATTCATCCATTTCACTCAAATTATCCAGTTTATTGGCATACAGATCAGCAAAGTAGCTCAGAATTATTTCTTTAATTTCTTCCTCATTAGTGGTTAATTTATCCTGGTCATTTGGTTATCCTCTTTCTTTTTTTTAAATCAGATTAACCAAAAGTTTGTCTATTTTATTAGCTTTTTCATAAAACCAACTCTTAGTTCTATTTCTGAGATCAATGATTTTCTTACTATCAATTTTATTAATCTCTCCCTTAATTTTCAGAACTTCTAATTTTATATTTAATTGGGGATATTTAATATGTTCTTTTTCTAGCATTTTTATTTGCGTACTGAATTAATTTATCTCCTCTTTTCCTATTTTATTGACAAACTGCCTTGGCTGCATCCCATAAATTTTAACATGATGTCTCATTTTCTAGGATGATTATTTCTATTATTTGCTGTTTGATACACCTATTATTTAAGATAAAGTTGTTTAATTTCCAATTAATTTTTGGATTATCTTTCCATAATCCTTCATTATATGTAATTTTCATTGCATCATGGTCTGAGAAGTGTGTACTTATCATTTCTGTCTTTCTGGAGGTTTGTGACCTAGTTCATGGTCAATTTTATGGTATAGGTGCCATGTACTGCTCAGAAAATAGTATATTTTTTCCTACCCCAATTAAGTTTTCACCAGAGGTCTATCACATCTAGGTTTTCTAAGATTTCATTCACCTTCTTAATTTGTTTTTTAATTGTTTTTTTGTGGTTAGATTTATCAAATTCTGAGAGAGGGAGATTGATGTCTATTATTAAAGCCTCACTATCTATATCTAATTTACCCAGCTATTCCTCTAGGAATTTGAATGCTATACCACTAGATACATACATGTTTAATAATGATATAGCTTTATTACCAATGGTTCCTTTTAAGAAGATCTACTTTCCTTCCTTATCTCTTTTAATGAGATGGATTTTTGCTCTTACTTTATCTGAGATCAGGATCGCTACTCCTGATTTCTTTACTTCAGCTGAGGCATAAAATATTTTGATCCAATCCTTTACTTTACCCTGTGTGTATCTTCCTCAAATGTAAACAACATATTGTAGGATTCTGGTTTTTAATCCATTCTGCTATCTGCTTTTGTTTTATGGGACAGTTCATCTTATTCACATTTACAGTTAAGATTACTAATTCTGCATTTCCCTCCATGATTTTTCTCCATTTATATTTTTCTCTTTCCTTTCCTCTTTTTCCTCCTCACCAAAATTTTACTAACTTTCCCTTTGACTTTTATTTTAAAAATTTAACTTTCAGTTTGTTTTTACTTATACCTTTACCTTCCCTTTTATCAGTCCCTTCTTACCTTATTGTTCCCTTCCTCCATCCCCCCCCCCCCCCCCCATAGATTAGGGTAGATTTTTAAACCCAAGCGGGAATGTATCTTATTTCCTCTCTGAGCTACATCTATTGAATAGTATTTACTCAGTATTCACATTCTCCCTTCTTTCCCTCTAAAATTATAAATCTTTATGCCTCTTCCCTTAATGTTATTTATTGCTCTAGCACTATTAATTAGTTATCATCAAGCATAGTTTGATTATTAGATTGCTTGATAAGCTCATATTGTTATCAAAGTACTATCACAGATTGCTTATTTGATTGCTTGATAAATACCATTGTCTCAAATTACATCTAATAATTTTAATTATAATCATTTATAGCTTACCCCCTTTTCAATTATCCTCCAAGTACATACAGTCCTCCTCACGAGTCAAGGTATCATCCAAATCCATATCATTTCTTTTTTTTAATTTATTTTTATTTTCATTTTGTACAAATATTTTTTACATTAATAAAATATACTTGTTTACAAGGAAACAAAATACCCCTCCCCCCATGAATATACATAGACTTGCTTGGGCGAAAAAAGTAAAGGGGAGAGAAAAAAATTAAAATTAAAAAAAAATAATAGTAATAATTGTAGGTATGGCCAGGTGGCGCAATGGACAAAGCACCAGCCCCGGAGCCACAAGCACCCAAGTCCATATCCAGGCTCGTAAACCCAATAATCACCCAGCCATGTGACATGCAAGCCACCTGATCCCCACTGACCTGCAAAAACCAAAAAGAAGGAAAAAAAGACCCAAAATAAAATAAATAGTAATAATAGTAGGGGTGGCTGGGTGGCAGACAGAGCATTGGCCCTTGAGCCAGGAGCACCTGGGTCCAAATCCGGCACCAGACACCCAAAGATCACCCTGCTATGTGGCCCCAGGCAGGCCACCCAGCCCCACTTGCCCTGCACCCTCCCCCAAATAATAATAACAAAAAAATGTGCTTCAGTCTTTGTTCCAACACCAGCAACTCTGTCATGGGTGGATCACATTCTTTATGATAAGTCCATCACAAAAGTTACTTCCATATTTTTCCAATGTTGCCATTGCTGATTGCAACTCCCTCCTTTCTTATTTCTCCACTACCATGTACTATATTTTCTCTCTCCTTTCAGTCTGACTCTGCTATAGGGTCGCTGAGTGGCACAGCAGACAGATCCCTGGTCCTGGGGCCAAGAAGCCCTGAGCCCCCATACCACCCCTTAAGCCCAGAATCCACATGGCCCTATGGTCCTGGGCAGGCCTTCCAATCCCAGCCCCTTGCAAGAAGTAAAAAAGAAAATGTGTTATATCTGACCACTGTCCCCCCATGGTCCATCCTCTCCTCCTTTATTCACATCCCCACCCCTTCCCCCCTGCTCCCCCCTCCTTCTTACTCCATATGTCTATACCCTATTGAATATATTTGCTGTTTCCTCTCCTAGCCATCTCTGATGAGAGCAAAGGTTCCCTCATTCCCCCTTGCCTCCCCCCTTCCATATCATTGCTATAGCTCATTGTAATAAAAAAATCTTATTATGTGAAATATCTTGGACTATTCCCCCTCTCCTTTTTCTTTCTCCCATTCCATTTCCCTTTTTTCCCTATTGACTCCATTTTTACACCATTTTTTATCTTCAAATTCAGCTTTCTTCTGTGCTTCAACTATACCTGCTCTATTAACTGAGATGGTTCATATGAATATTATCAGTATCATTTTTCTATACATGCAGTTCATCCTCATTAAGTCCCTCATATTTCCCCCCTCTCCTCCAGTCTCCATGCTTCACCTGAGTCCTGTATCTGAAGATCAAACCTTCTGTTCAGCTCTGGACATTCCAAAAGGAACCTTTGAAATTCCCCTGGTTCATTGAAAGTCCATCTTTTTCCCTGGAAGAGGACATTCAGCCTTGCTGGGTAGTTCATTCTTGGCTGCATTCTAAGCTCTTTTGCCTTCCGGTGTATTGTATTCCAAGCCCTATGAGCTTTCAATGTAGTTGCTGCTAAGTCCTGTGTGATCCTGACTACAGCTCCATGATATTTGAACTGTGTCCTTCTGGCTGCTTGTAATATTTTCTCTTTGACTTGGGAGTTCTGGAACTTAGCTATAATATTCCTGGGGGTTGCTTTTTTGGGATCTCTTTCTCTGGGGGCTCGGTGGATTCTCTCCATTTCTATTTTGCCCTCTGCTTCTAGAATATCAGGGCAATTTTCCTGTAGTAATTCTTTGAAAATGATGTCAAGGCTCTTTTCCTGATCATGACTTTCATGTATTCCAATAATTTTCAAATTATCTTTCCTAAGTCTGTTTTCCATATCAGTTGTTTTTTCAATGAGATATTTCACATTTTCTTCTAATTTTTCATTTTTTTTTTGGTTTTGAAGTATTGATTCCTGATTTCTGGTAAATTCATCAATCTCCCTGAATTCTCTTCCTTGTCTGAAGGATTTGTTCTCCTCAGAGAGTTTTCTTATCTCTTTTTCCATCTGGCCAATTTTGCTTTTTAAAGCATTCTTCTCCTCAATAACTTTTTGAACTGTTTTATCCATTTGACCTAAGCTGGTTTTTAGCATGCTATTTTCTTCAGCATTTTTTTTTTTGGATTTCCTTGACTAAGCTGCTGACTTCATTTTCATGTTTTTCCTGCATCTCTCTCCTTTCTTTTCCCAGTTTTTCTTCCAACTCCCTCATTTGATTTTCAAAGTCTTTTTTGAGCTCTATCATAGACTGAGCCCAATTTCTGTTTTTCTTGGAGTCTTTAGATGCAGGAGCTTATGCTTCCTCATCTGCAGACTGAGTATTTTGATCCTTCTTGGGCTCATTTGCAAAATATTTCTCAATGGTCTTCCTTTTGTTTCTTTGCTTGTTCATTTTCCCAGCCTAAGACTGCTTTTTGGGGTGCTTCCTGAGCTTTTGGGACACTCCCACAAGGGTCTCAGTGTGTGAGGTTCTGTCCTCCCTCCTGGTCTGTGAATGACCATAAGCGCCCCCCTCTGCCATGGGGCTGAGGTGGGGGTCCCTCTTGTTCTATGGGGGAGCATAGACTGGGATCAGGATCTGAATGTGGTCAGAGCCCCAGAGTCCTGTTCCCGGGGCAGAGGACAGAGCTCGGCAGTCTCTCTCTCTTCACTCCCCTCCCTCAGCTCAATGAGCTCATGCCTTGGGCGATCCTGCTTACCAGCTCTGCCTGCTTCTGTTTCCTGGATCAGGGCTGGGGAAAGACCATGCTGCTCGCTGTGTGCCCTGAGGGCTAGGCTCCATGTGCTTGCTCTGGCAGAGGTCCCCCGCTGTTCCCCCACTTTGTGCTGGTGCTCCTTGGGGTGCAGCTCAGGAGACTCCCCCGCTGCTGTGAGCTGTGGCTCCCAGCACCCTGGGGCTGCCTCCAGGAGGCTGAAGTTCTTTGGCTGTGGCGGGCCACCCCTCTGGCAGGCTGCCCCTCCGACCCGGGGAGCAGAGTCTTTCTGCTCTTTTCCAGGTTACCTTGAGTAAGAGAACTGCCTCACTGGGTCCCTTTGTGGGTTCTGTCTCTCGAAAGTTTAGTTAGAGTCCTTAGTTTATGAGTTTTTATCAGAGAGCTCCTAAGACTCGTTCCCTTCATGTCGCCATCTTGGCTCTGCCCCCAAATCCATATCTTTTCTTGAACTGTTTGTGCTTCCCCCAGTCCTCTTTTCTCTCACACTTTACCCCTTCCCCCTCTAGGGTATTTAACCCCTGATGTAATTAATTACAAGTATCTTAAAGGGCTCTAAGTCCTGGAAGGCTCTGGAGGTCTCACCTGAGAACTTTACAAATGAATGTAAGTTCCAGAGACACTGACTCAGGGCCATCCAGCTAATGATGCCCTCATCAGACAAAGTGTTAAGGTTTTCTCAGTACAGCCAGCAGAATTAAAGTAGGTTAAAGGATAATGAGACACTTAAGTTTAAAGTTAATGCCCCTGCCTTTCATCAGGGTTTTTTATCTCAGACATAATGATGTCATCTTGAACCTCTTCAACAAGACCCAACTATACCCATATCCTTTAAGTCCATTCTCTTCAATTCTATTTGACCCTTTAATTATCCTAAGAGAAGCGAAGTTCTCAAGAATTAGAAATGTTATACCTTCCCTTTTACAATTTTATGGTCTTGACCAACATTTGTTTTGTTTTGGTTTTCCCTTCCCCTTTTCAGTTACCTTGTTATGAAACTCTTGAGTCTTGTATTTAGCAATTGAATTATCTGTTCAGTTCTGGTCCTTGTGTTAGGATATTAGGGAAGTCCTCTATTTCGTGGAACATCTATTTTTTTTCCTAACACTTTATACTGAATTTTGCCGGGTAATACATTCTGGGCTGTAATCTCAGGTCCTTTGTTCTCCAATATATGTTATTCTAGGTCTTCTGATCCTTCAGTGCTGAGGCTGATAGGTCCTATATAAGTCTGATTCTGTTTTCTTTATATTTGAAATTATTTGCTTATTGATATTTGCAATTCTCTCTTTTATTTGAGAGTTCTGCAATTTGCCTATTATAGACCTTTGGAGCTTTTATCCTGGGGGTCTCTTTTTGGAGGGGTTCTGTGTATTCTTTCAATGGTTATATTACTTTCTTGTTCTAGCAGATTTGGACAGTTTTCCCTTATAATTTTCTGCATGTTGTTTTTCAGGTTCCTTTTTGATTTAGGTTTTCTAGTAACCCAATGATTCAAAGATTATCTCTCCTGGATTTATTTTCCAGGTTATTTGTTTTCCCTAAAAGATACTTTACAATTTCTTCAGTTTTTTCAACCTTTATATTTTGTTTAATGGAATCTTGTAGTCTCATAGATTTATTGTTTCCTATTTGTTCAATTCTAATTTTTAAGGTTTTGTTTTCTTCGATTACCTTTTGTGTTTCCTTTTTTAAAGGTATTGAATTCTCTAGTCAATTTTTCATAATTTTCCTGCATGACTCACTTCTTTTTTCCCATTTTTCTTCTTCCTCTTTTCTTTGTTTTTTAAATTCTTTTTTAGACTCTTTGATGAGCTTTTGTAATTGAGTCCAAGTTATAGACTGTTTTGATACTTCCCTTTTGAGTAATTATTCACTAGTTTCTTCTTCAGATATATCATTGATAGCATCTTCGTCTGTAAAGTAGTTTTCTATAGTGAGTGCTCTTTTAGCTTTTTTTTCTCATCGTTGTTTTAGATATGCTCCTGAAGTATAGGGAGTTAAATCCAACGTTTTTATTTTTTTCTTAGGGCTGGGATCTGATCCCTGGCTTGTTGTTGGCTAAGATGTTTCCTATGCAGTCCAGGTTTTGCCTTTGCAGAGGTTTGTTTCCTCCTTTATGTACAGGTTTTGACTTAGCAGTGGTTTGTTCCTGATCCAGTTCTGTCTTTTGCCCCTGGGAACACTGGGGCCTTTGGGGTTGGGATCATCCCTTCTGGCTTACTATCTAGCTGCTGGAACCTCTGTTGTTGTCAGGCTGTCAGGACCTGGATTACTCTGTGGCTAAGAGCCTCCTAATGGCTTTCCCTCTCTCCTACCTCCTGGGCCTTACTTCTGCTCTAACCCTTAAGAGACAGACCTTCAATGAAGATCCTCCATGATGTCTATCACTGAAAACTTCTTTGAACCTTCTCTTTTTCTTGATGGGGTCAAAATAGAGGCTTCATTTATCTTTGGTAGGGGAAAAACTCTGGGGCCATGTTAGCTTCACACAACTATTTTGGCTCTACCCTGGAAGTCTCTAGACTGCTTTTCAATTGTTCCATCAATTCTTATCAAATCAAGTATTTTTTTAAAAAAAATAATTTCTCTTTGGAATTTTGAAGAATATCAAGAAATTCTGTTCCATTCTCTCTTGTATTATGGATACTATTGCCAAATTTTCTATCATTTTAACTAAAAGAAGATTTTCATAACTTTTTTATAATCATTTGAGGTAAGGAATTACCATTGTGCTGTCATTCTTCCCTTCCTTTTTCATTATTTCCCTGTTGCTCTAGATATTTTATTCTCCAAATATATTTTGGTTATTTTATTGAGTTCTGTAAAGAATCTCTTTAATAGTTCAATTGTTATGACATCACAGTAATAAAATAACATTCATAGCATTGTCATTGTAGTTATATTGGTGTGGTTCAGACATGAGCAATGCATATTTCCCCATCTAAGTAGTTCTTTATTTCTTTAAGGGGTTGTTAGAGTAATCTTTACAGATCTTTTCCATTTTTGTTCTATTTGTTGTCCTTAAATTTTTCCCTTAATTGCCTTTGGGATAATTCTGCTTAGCCAAATTCCTGGCCAAGATTTCTTTGAATTAGTTTTCCCCGCTGTTGCTACTTTCTGTTTTATGAGACTCATAAAGATCTTTATAAGTGGGAAAGTAGAAAAATAGGTCAATAATTGTTTATCTTTCTGTTACTTTTTATTATTATTTCAAAGTCTGAAAATTATTACACACTTTTGGTATAATTCCCCCTCCTTCATTTGCTTTACATATAGATGCCTCAATGTCTTCACAATTGTCTCCTTCAGCGCAGATTTCCTCTATATTCACTTGTTTTCAATCTAGCTGCTTTTTCAATCTTTGTTCTCTTTGGTGTCATTCCCACCTACTCTAAAAGCACATCTGGGAGTAGGATGCTAATAAGACCAGTATAGAAATTCTACTATTGATGGAAAAATATTTTCTTATTGAATTTTTATAGACTTTTCCATTTTTCTACTCTATCCCCCCCCATATATTTCCATACTTCATTCTCTTGAGAAGAATTTGCCAAGCTGAGTTTTTCATTTTATCCTCCTTTTTCTCTCTTATGAACTTATAGTTCTCATAATCACCCTTCCTCCTTCCTCCTAGGAATTTACAAATGAGTTTACATCTTTACAGACTTTGCATTTAGCTAGTTTCTTGTCGTTTATTAGGTAAGTTAATTTTCTAACTAAGGAACTTTCTGAGCTTTTTTAAATTTCCTGTTGTGGTTAAAAATATATCAATTAAACTTCTGCATAAAAATCATCATAATATTTCTCAATGTAATTTGCATTGTTCATTTAACATTTTTATTTCTAATTACATATTTAAATTACATTAGTATTGTTTTACTTGTAATGTTCCTCTTTATTTTTCCAGTTCCTTATTGTCTGATCTTTTCACTGAATAGTCAATAATTTGCTCTACAAAGATAGCAATAATTTCTTTTCTTATCTATTAAATATAATCTGCCATTGTTTTAGTGTTATATACTCTAGAGTCTATTAATTTTTTCTTGAAGATAATAAACATGTTATACAGTCCTGGAGTTTCTGTGTCCTTTATGAGACTCTGGTCTCTCTCATTCAATTTTTCTTAAATTTTCTTTACCTTTATTGTATATTTTTCATCATCCACATATTTGACCAAATTGAAATTGAAATCATGGCATATTTGAGCATGTAATCATTTGATCTTCAGTGTCTTATGGAGATACTCAGTGACCATCTCTGCCCATTAATTTTCAGAAAACTTTGTTGGTTGATGAACTGCAGTGCAATTATTTTTCTTACAATCTTTTTGCAAATATTTGTCATTAAAACTGAAATATGAAAAGACTTACATTATGTAGACCTATAAATATTCCATGATCCCATGAACTAATGATTTTTTTTGCAAGGCACTGGGGCTAAGTGACTTGTCCAAGGTCACACAGCTAGGTAATTATCAAGTGTTTGAGGCTGGATTTGAACTGAGGTCCTCCTGACTCCAGGGTTGGTACTCTATCCACTGTGCCAACTAGCTGCCCCTGAACTAATGATTTTGCTGTCTTTGCTTCTTCCATAAAACTAATTTCACTCAATTACTTTATCTCTCTCAGGGGTATCTCTAATCCATTTTTCTGGTTCTTTTTTTTCTTGTTTCATTATAGCAAAAATATCTAATCGATATTATAGAGCTCCTCCAACAGCATATTCCCTCAATTCCCTTATTGGATAAGTTTCTCATCTTTAGAGTATCAAGAGTCAAGTTTATTGATAATATAAGAATTTCATCATTCTCAGCACTCTTTGTCTTTTTTCCTACCATTGGAAAAAAATGGAAAGGCATTGCATAAGACTTTGGGATATATTGTATTTTTCTTGATTTTACTATGTTCCTATTGCCAAAAAGGGAAACCTGGAGTAACTTGCCTACCAGTGTAGGCAAGTTTTGATCTTCAGAAAGGTAGCTCATACATGAAGTCTTTCCAGCATGATGTAAACTGCCAGAATTTATAATCCACTGTCATAGTTATAGAGAACTCAGTGATACATCCACATCATAATTATCTGGATAGGACCTTGTGGATGTTAATGTCAATAGCTTGTTTAATTAAATAATACTGTGGCTATTTTAAATTCATGCTTTATCATTTTTTGTTGTTTTCAGTTCTGTCTTCTAACTCTTTAGTCAAATTTGTTCTAACAAATTGTTTGACCTGACTTTGGAGAAGAAAGTAAGGCTATTGATTTTGCATAGCCATCTCTCATTTAAATCCAATTCACTTCCAAGTCATGGCATCACCTTCCTGATGTCATGGTCCTCTTCTAGAACAAAGGACAAACAAAGATTCAGGAAGGACTCCAAGACTAATAAAAGGCTTTTTCTTGTCTATTAAAATACAATGAATTTCACTTATACACACACATTATCTATATCTATATCTATATCTATATCTATATCTATATCTATATCTATATCTATCTATATCTGTATCATCTCTATCTCTATCTCTATCTCTGTCTCTATATCATCTACATCTACATCTACATCTACATCTACATATCTATCTAATCTATAGCTATATCTAAGCATCAATGTGTTACCAGAGTTAACTTTTACTAGAGTAGGAATTCACTTATATTTTGCTATCCTTTCAAAATAAATTATTTCTTATTTTCTACCATTGCCAGTTATTCAAACTAGGCTAAATAAATACTTTATGAAGATGACTCTATATTTATCTTTTGGTTAATATTTCATAGTATATTGTTATTCTGAAAGAGACCTAGGCAATCATCTAATAGTCCAACGCCCTCATTTTGAGGAAAGAGAAGATCAAATGAGTTATTTTCCTTTCACATAGGTTTTAGTGGCAGATCTGGAATTAAAAATCATACCCTCTGATATTAAATCCATGTGCTTTTGATAGCAACACATTTTAGGCTTGATAAGAGTAAAGAAAACAACTTTAAAAGTTTGAAAAGTATAGCAGGTAATTATTTTCTTTATATATTTTTAACTTCTTATGTAAGGTACATATTAATATACATTCTTTGGGATCAGGTGTAGCAGAATCATTATACTCAGCACATACAAACACACACACATACATATACATACTTACAACATGTTCTTTATGAGTTCTGTCCTGAATTTTCTGCCTTTTTAATCTTCTTCATTCTTTATTTATTTTAGCACTTGTACTTCCAAAGCAAGAACATTCTTTTTTAACATACATTTTTATTAATATAATTTGCAATCTATGGCTTAAAGTCCATTTGCATTAGACTTTCCTCTTTGGGACTCACCCTCCTTGTGAGGGCTCCAGTCTCTGAGAACTAGTGAGAAGATGATTTTGTTTTTTGTTTTCTAACATCAAGAAGAAATATAAATAGTTCTAAACTTTCTTCAAGTTTAGATAAAGATAAAGATTAACAGAAGAAATTAATATGTAGAGAAGTATTATTGTTTAACTATTTAACTTCATAAGTCAGTCATGTTTATGGCTAATGATTGGCTGCTATGTACTATTAATGTACATGTATTTTTGAAATGTGCATATTATCCTCTTGCATATAGTCAGTATGTTGTCACTGTAGAAACCTTTCAAGTGATACTATTTATTTCATGGAATATTAATGCATATTTGCTTTGTTTTAATTTCATTGGTGTTTTAGTTTGGTTATTTGGATGCCAGGAATAGCTCCCTTATCAATAGTGCTGATGTTTAGCTGTATAGCTTCCTGTTTTAAATTTGTCCTGACTGATCTTTGCAATGGATTGCAAAGAGTTTTGGCACAGAGGAAGAATGTAATCTATAGCTGAAAGTTCATTTGCATAAGACTTGTTTCTATGCCTATTTGAGGAGCAGAGTTGGTGAGACCTAAGAAGAAGAGATATGCTTATCTTCTGGCTTCCAGTTTCAAGAAAGAAGACATGTGGGATCCAGACTCATCAAGTCTCTGAAGGGAGAAAATCTAATATATAGAGGAACCAATAACAAGATGATATTCTTAGTCCCAGTTTATTACACTGACATTTTTGGAGTTTCCCTTCCATAAGATCTGAGATTCTCTCTCCTGGTTGAACTAAGATATCTTGTTCCTAAGGATAGAATTAATCTATTCTTGATATTACCTGAGAAGCAATATGCATACATACTATATTCTCCTTGTGTCATATATAGGTGATGGATACCCAGATGATCTCAAGATATGTTATCATCTGTAGACTTACTGTGATCTCTTTTTGCTACTGATTTGGAAAATAGGTTAATTTATTTTTGGCATTTGTGCTCATTGCTGAAATGGCATTTGGAGAGAAGGAAGTTAAGATATATATATATATATATATACATATATATATATATATATATATATATATATATATATATATAACATTTTCTTATTTAAGCATTATTGAGCAGTCAGATTGAACCTAAAAATTAGAGCCCCTAGGCTTTAATGGATAATTCAATGCTAAGGGATTTAATGGATAATTCAATAATTCAAGACTGATGCTCTTTTTTCTAATGTAAACAGAGTGATCATCTGGCCCCAACCTTCTGTCTCCCTTTCTAGCAAGAATCAAAGTCTTCTTTTGAGTAAGGTGGTTGGAGAAGACTCTAGAGACAACTATTGAATTCATGCCTCTCTAGGATCCCCATCTAGATAGATTCATGTGGTCACACACAATTGACCGGGATACCACATATCATCTCTATACTTTTTCTGTGTAATCTACAGGGTGTCATAATATATTCTTCCCAGGGGCTATTTCTCATAACAAAGAATTAAAAAGGAAAAAAGCAGTTTGACAAAACTAACAAGTATATGGGAAAAGTTTGACATTTAACTTCCATATTTCACAATCTATGAACTATATCATAAGGATGGAAGATCATTTTATCTATCTTCTTTGGGAACAAACTTGTTCATTATAATTTCAAAGCATTCATTTTTGATTATTTTGTTTTTGTAGTTCTTTCCATTTATATTATATAATATAGTTGTATAGCATATCTATAATCTATATCTATTTTACTATCATCTATCCATCCATCTATCATCTATCTATCTATCTATCTATCTATCTATCTATCTAATCTATCTAAATCATGTATATTGTTTTCCTGATCTTGTTCATTTCACTTTACAAAAAATGCCATAGAAATTTTCTCATGCTTCTCTTTAATATAATATTCAATTCATCTTTTTAACACAATATTCTATTATATTCTTGTTTCATAAAAACTTGAACTCTAAATATACAAAATTGAACTCATTAACTTTCTTCCTAAATCCTCCTCTCTTCTAATTTTCCTTATTTTGTTAAGAGCACAACTATCTTCCCATTCATCCATGCTCACAATCTTTAGGTGGCATCCTTAAAACCCACATTCTATCTTTATCATACTCAATTTCCTGACAAGTACTATTGATTTTTACCTTTTTATATGATCCTTTTTCTCTCCTCTTATACTACCTTCATCCTAGTGCAGATCCTCATCATCTCACACCTGGATTTTTAAAATAACCTTCTAGTTGTTCTTTCTGCTTTTGTCTCTCCACTTCAGTCCATTCTCCAGTCATCTGTCAAATTAATTTTCCTAAAGCACAGATTTGATCATTTCACCCATCTATTCAACAAACTCCATGTTTCCCTTTCACCTCCAGGATCAAGTTTATAAATCCTCTCCTTGGTACTGAAATCCTTTATAGCCTGTGCCCTTTCCTCCCTGTCCAGTCTTTTCATACCTTAATCCTCTATATATACTTTGAAATTCATCCAGTGATTTGTCTCTGATGTTTTTCAAAGTAGACACACTGTCTCTCAACTCTATCTCTCAACTCTTAGAATTTTCATTGGCTATTTCCCATATTTAGAACACTTTCCATTCTTATTCCTGCCTCTGTCATACTTCAAGTTCTTGCCTGTGTTAAAAAAGAAAAAGCTATGGCACCTTTTACAATTAGTCTTCCTTTCCCCTTTTAATGTTGATTTCTCTATTAACAATCTCCAATTTATCCTATATAGATCATGTTCATATATGAGAGCATGAGAGCTCCTTGAGAGTAGTAATTATGTTCTGCTTTTCTCTGTATCACCACAGTGTTTTGCACATGGTAGGACTTAATAAATAGTTATTCACTGATTGATTTCTCCTTTTTGATACTCTATATTCTCCTTGTGTCATATATAGGTGATAGATACCCAGATGGTCTCAAGATTCATTCTACATATGAAATTTGAATTTATAGATTTTTCCTCTCTTCAGCCCTCCTTTCCTGGTTTTCAGTTCTTCCATGAATCACATGGAGATGTTCATTTCTGTGTTCTTTTTTGTTTGTTTCATTGATGCTTTCTATTATATCATATTGATTTTAAAATACCTCTCTTTCCTATAATCTACTCAGACTTCCCTTTTAACATATTTTTAAAAGTTTTGCAAAACTACAAAAATTGTGCCTGACAATATTCTACAGCCACAGTGTCCCACATCTCCAATATAAAGGAGGAACATGATTTTTGGATCTCTTCTCCAGGATGATGCTTAATTATTTTAATTATATACTATTCAATGTTTTCATTGTTCATTATTTTTTTACATTGCTATAATAACTGTATATGTTGCTTTTTATTATGTTTTTTCTGTTTACTTCATCTGTATTGGTTTATAGGTCTACTCATGTTTCTCAGAATTCTTAATGTTTGTTGCTCCTTATGACTATAATAAGAAACAGACTCTCCAAACTTTCTTCCTTTGGAATTGAGGCTGACTCATTTATCCCACCTGAATCCATTATGGCAAATAGAGCTGCTCCCTAGAGAGGCAACCACTATAACTCACTTTCAGGGTTCTAGGGATAGCCCTAATGTAGGAGGAAACTATGTTCTCTACAATCCTGAGTACTCAGCACTGTGCTTTCCATCTATACAATTCAGTCAAAATGATTCCATTAAACATTTATTAAGCAATAAGGTAAAAGCAAAAATATGTAAAATATATTTTACTCAATAGAAGGTAAAATAATATTAATCAGAATATAATAGTCCCTGTTATAAACCTGAGTCATCTTTACCAACCAATGCATAATATACATGGATAGGAAAAGTACACAAACTTAGCAGTACAGAAACCTAGCAGTAATTCAGATGAAAAGAGAAACCCAGTTATCTAGTGCAATTCACAAGTCTCTATTGCAGACATGGCTTAGAGTCTCTTTAATGGGCAAACTTTCTTATGTATCACTACTCTTCCTTTGAGTCTATATACAGTTCTAGGCAAAATCAATTCTCTTTCTCTCAGGCTACTAAAGCATTGCTAAACACTTTTGAATATCATCAGTGTTAAGCCTGGGATCTGCAGAACTACTCAGATGTGATCCCTTGTCTAGGTCCAGAGGCAAGAAAGAGCATGAAAAAAATTATAAACCAATCTATGAGTGTTTGCCCCCTAAAATTTTATTTATTTATTTTTAGTTTTTGCAAGCCAATGGAGTTAAGTGACTTACCTGAGATCATACAACTAAATAATTATTAAATGTCTGGGGCCAGATTTGAACTCAGGTCCTCCTGACTCCAGGGCCGGTGCTCTATCTACTGCATCACTTAGCTGCCACCTGCCAAAACTTTAGATGATGCTAGAAAGCAAGATAACTTTTCTCTTGGCCATCTCCTACAATTGAATGTTATTCAAGTATGTCTGACTCTTCAAGCTTTATTTGGAGTTTTCTTAGCAAAGATATTGAAGTGGTTTGTTATTTCCTTTTCCAGCATATTTTAAAGATGAGGAAACTGAGGTAAAGAGGTTTAAGTGTTTTGCCAGGGTCATGCAGTTAAGTGTCTGAGACCACATTTCATCTTAGTAGTATGAATCTTCCTAACTCCAGGGCCAGCACCCTATACACTGTGTCACCTAACTGTACTTAACAGCTTGCTCCTTTTTCTAGTAAGCCTTCAGTATTCAAATCTTCTACCATCAGATCAGCTCCCTTTATCAATTGCAAGTCTGAGAGTCTCTCATCAATGATATTTAGATCAATTTATATTATATTCTTTCAACTTTTTGCTTACCTTCTTAGCTTCCCTGGATTCTGTTTTCTCAATTCTGTAAACAAGTTCACTCATCAGTTTTTTCGAATCTTCTTACTTGACTTCTCATTTAATCTCTTGCCTGGAATCTCAAGGATTCTTCTTGGGTTGTTGCCATCTTTTAGATTAAGAAATCTTAAAACTATGTTTCTGGAGCAGCTAGGTGGCACAGTTGATAGAGCACTGGCCCTGGAGTCAGGACCACCTGAGTTCAAATTTGAACTCAGACACTTAATTGCCTAGCTGTGTGACCCTGAGCAAGCCACTTAACCCCATTGCCTTGTAAAAAAAAATCTTTAAAAAAAAAGCCATATATGGACAATAATAGTCCATACAGTTATCTCATGATCACAAAACAGTTATTTGATTTTGTTTTTGCAATTTTGCAAAAAACATTTTAATTTCATGTAATTGAAAAATGTATATTTTATTTTATTATTGTTTATATTTTATTTTATTAATATTTATATTTATTACATATTTTAAGAATTCTTTCCAGTCAGTCCTAGTTGTGAAAGGTTCCTATTTTTCTTTATTTTTTTGTGACCATATATTTTGTTGTTAGCATTCCATATAGTATGTAGCATTGCTACTCTCAACCTTTTTTCCCTCCAACCTGTTTTCTAATTTTTCTAAAAGGTCTCCCAGAACTGACTTTTGAATAAGAAATATAAAATATGGCATGTGAGTTCAAGATGGTACAACAGGCAGTGCTCTAGCTCAGAAGCCAAGAGGACCTGAATTCAAAAGTGGTATTAGACACTAGCTGTGTGACCTTGGGCAAGTCACTTAACTCTAATTGCTTTGCATCCAGGGCTAACTGCAATTGCTCTGATTCATATCTAGTCACTGGACCCAGATTGCTCCAGAGGAGAAAGTAAGGCTGGTGACTAAGCATAGCACCCAATGGTCTTCTTTGAGAATGAAGGACAAACATCATCATCATCATCATCATCATCATCATCATCATCATCATCATCATCATCATCTACAAGGGTAAGTAGTAGGGTATTTTGTGGAGAGAGTGCCCCACTTGGATTCAGCAAGAGATGAGTTCAAATTGTGCCCTAGTAACTATGTAACCTTAGGCAAGTCATTTAAGTTTTCTCAATCTCAATTACCTTATCTGTAAAATAAGTAAAATAAAAGCATCTGCCTCACAGGATTTTATGAGGATCATATGAAACAATATACAAAAAGTTTTGCAAACTTGAAAGTATTAAATTAAAGGAAGTTATTATTCCTACTTTTCTCTAACTTTTGGTAAGGATGGAGATTTGCTACTATGTCATGATTATGACTGACAACCTAACCAAAGAAATACAGAACACTGCAGAACTGTAAGGGATAATGAAAATTCTTAAATCCAAATCTTCTCATTTTTGACGGATGAAGAAATTGAAGCCCTACAGTACTTTATCAGGGTCAGCTAAGTGCTGCAGTGGATAAAGCACTGGACCGCGAGTTGGAAAGATGCTTAGTTCAATGCTTGAGTTCAAATCTAGCCTCAGACAATTCCTAGCTGTATGACCCTGGGTATTTAATCCTGTTTGCTTCAACTTCCTCATCTGTACAATGAGCTAGAGAAGAAATGACAAACCACTTTGCCAATGCCACCTCAAAAAGGGGTCATGAAGAATCAGACACGATTAAAAAATGACTGAACATCAGAAGAATTTTGTTAATGTACCCTAAATCTCAGTCAAATAATTAGTGGCACAATGAAGATGAGAACTTAGTCAAATGTTCTTTTCACTAATGATAATAATAACAATAATGTTAATAGTCTTTACTATGGGCCAGACACTATGCTAAACACTCTTTTGTGTCATTTGAGCCTTGATGTAGGTGTTATTAATATTACCCCCATGTTAGAGATGAGAAAACTGAAGTAAATAAAGGTTAAGTGACTTACCAAGAGTTACCCAGCTAGTAAGGTTCTGAGACCAAATCTGAATTTAGATCTCCTTGACTTCAAGCCCAGCACTCCTTCTATGCCTAACTACTGTGGCTAAAACTATTGTTTCCCAAAGGGAGTTACCACAAATTGTTTAGAACTTTCATTTGCAATTTCATTAATATGTGCATAAGTTCCTATCCTACAGTGTGGTTATATTCTTCATGGCAAAGAAAAATAACTCTCCTAGAAGCAAAAGAAGTTTGAAAACTTCCTGTATTACACCAATTAGTAGTCTCCTGGTTCAGCCTACTTCCTCTTCATGGGCAGTATCAGTTAAAATCAAGTGGAGGCTGTATCAGCCAGTTAGCTGGGGATTAATGCATAATTGAGGGTAGTGCCATGAAACCCACAGGAGTTAGCCCACTGCTACCCTTACTTTTTGCTAGTCCAACTTTAGAGGTTGTAGTAAGTCAGACTGTCATGAAGTCTAGACACAGAAGCGGATCTTTAAAGTTGAGGATATGCAGCTATAGAGAGGGCCAGTTATAAAAGCATCACTTGGTATTCCTGATTGAGCTAATAATGACTAGAAGCTGCTACACTACAGCTCCCTTCTGACCTAAACTATTAGAGGTTACCAAATGATTTATAGAAAGATAGCAGCAGAGATCAGCTCCCTTCCTTCCTTCCTTCCTACTGTTTCACTAATGCATTTTGAAGTTCTGTGATATCACGGTCGCCTCTCTCATTCATCTCTTGCTGTGAAGGAGATCACAATTACCCATTAGAAC
This sequence comes from Macrotis lagotis, assembly GCF_037893015.1. Lineage (NCBI taxonomy): Eukaryota > Metazoa > Chordata > Mammalia > Peramelemorphia > Peramelidae > Macrotis > Macrotis lagotis. The sequence continues at coordinate 544,022,642 of NC_133666.1, read as the reverse complement.
TGTAAAGTAGCTTGAAAAAAACACACACACATTTTAGGGAGTGTTTTTAACACCATATGGTTGAGTACTGACAGGATACAGCATAAAGGCAACTGAATGTATTTCATGACTGAGGCATTTTCATTAAATCCACCTTTTATTCCCTCATTTCCCCATTGCCAAGGCTGTTTAGCAGAGGGATTAATGTCAGTGACTCTAAGAAAGAATGACAGTAAAACTCAGCCCCCAAGGAATGAGGCAAGTGCATTGCAAAAAAAATTTTTTTTAAAAAGATGGTGATGTGGCTAGAGGGAAACACTCTTACTTGCTCCAATTTTTAGGGATGTTCAAGGTTTTGAAGATTTTTTCTTCTTACTTTCATCAGTCTCTTTTTAAACTCTCCTCATCTTTTTTTTCCTCTTAGTTTGCTCTTTCATTACTATGATGCTACATCAGACAGGTCTTTATTTTTTAAGAATTAAAATAAAATGAAATGAAATAGACTATTAAAATGATACTTATGTTTCTTGAAAAAGAGAAAGCAATTCACCAACCAGACCAGGCATGCCAATCATCAGTCATCAAGTCTTTGCTGAGTGCCTATTATGTGTCTGGTACTTGCTAGGCACTGTAAAGAATGTTAGCAGAGTGATCTTGCCTGTGCTGAAGAGCCCTTCTAAATCTCAGTATCCTGATGTATAAAATGGGGATAATAATGCTTTTACTGTGTGCTGAGAGTGATAGATTTGAACTTGAGGAAACTCAGTTCCAAAAAGTTTTATTTTTTTATTCATTCATATATTTATTCATTCATCCTTTTCATTTTTCTTTTTCTCCTTCCACTTCCCTCCTCCTCCTTTTTCCCTTGCTCCTTCCTCCTCTCCCTCCCTCCTTCCTTTATTTCTTTCTTCCTTCCTTTTTCTTCCTTCCTTCCTTCCTTCCTTCCTTCCTTCCTTCCTTCCTTCCTTTCTTTCTTTCTTCCTTTCTTTCTTTCTTTCTTTCTTTCTTTCTTCCTTCCTTCCTTTCTTTCTTTCTTTCTTTCTTTCTTTCTTTCTTTCTTTCTTTCTTTCTTTCTTTCTTTCTTTTATTTCTAGCAGTATAACTCAAGGAGGTTAAATGATTTTCTCAGAGAATAATTTGCACAAAGAATAATTATTATTCAGTATTTATTTACCTTGAGATAAAAGTGATCTTTCCACTATAGAACCCTGCCCCACCTCTTTAATAAGATTCTTGGGAGAAAGTACTTTGTCAACCTTAAGGATATAGGTTAGAGATGAAATATCTCTAGTTCTACCCTACTCCTTTTATTGATAACTAAACCAAAGCCCAGAGACTTGCTCAAGGTCAAATGCATCCAAAAAGAACATAGGATTTAAAATGATATCCTCTAACTCCAAAGTTAATAGTGTCCCTTCAAATAGCCTTCTACTCCATTGTTACTAAGGTCTTTATAACTTATTTATCAGTAGCCTCATGTTGTTGTGAAGCAAAAATAAAAATACTTGTTTTTTTCTGTTGTGATTTACACTTGGTTCCAGAATAAGACCAATGATAATATTAAGGTGCTATCATGACTTGCAAGCAAATTGGATTTAAGTAAGGCAGAACTGTGCAGAGTCCATCAACCTCACTCCTCCAGAGTTAGCAAAGTCCAACTAGACATAGATCTGGATAAGTGGTGATGGCTCCAGATACAAGTAGAAGTCCTTGTTCTTTTTAAGCTAAGGTCTTTATCAGGTCTCAAGTTGTCTGAGGAAATGCCCATTTTGTAGTTAGAAACTAGGTAAGAATTGAGGTATAATATGACCTAATTTGACTTCCAAAAAAGAATAAATATGGGCAAGGGAGAGCCTCAGAGTTTCCAGCCTGAACAGATGAATTTCATATCATTTCACTGGTGAAGGGAACTCCTGGTGGAGAAACTCAGTCTACTGAAACACACTGCCTTCCTGAGAGTAAAGAATTATATAAATTTTGTATCATCATCATTGTCATTGTTTAGAAAAGAAGTGAATCCTAGGTTTTAAAAGAAGGATAAACTGGATGTAGTAGCACTGATCTGCAATAGTTGCTGTCGTGGAGATTCAGGCTGTATCTGAGTTCAGGATCAATATAGTGATCCTCTGGTAGTAGGAAGGGAGAAGTAGGTGAATTAAGGCAAATGACCCAGGTTCAAAACAGAGCAGGTCAAACTCCTATGTTGCTTAATAGTAGGATCAGGTTATTGGTAGACTGTACCTCCAGCCTAGGTAGAATAAGGATACACAGTCTTTTTAATTATACAATGTTTACAAATCAATTTATAAACTATTTTTTTAAATTTAAAAATAATTAAATAAAAAATTATCAGTTAATGAGAGCAGTTTTAATGCTGTATTGGATGCATCTGTGGTAAGACCTTTGTGAAATCCCCTTGAATGGTGGAGTTAAAAAAAACAATTTTCTCTTGGCTAAACATAAATAACATTGAATTTTCTCTTTTCATTTTAAAATGGATACATTGATCTAAAAATTAATCATGAGCATTCAACATACTTATAACACACAGGATTTCTGGAGCTACCTTTGAAATTAATTTTTAAAAATGTTTGTTCTCAAAGTAATATTGACAGTGTCTACCCAGTAGGTACTTCATAAATTACTGCATAGGTCAGGTAAGTTGTAATAGGCAGTTTTTGCATATGGGACTCTTTTTCATTGTCCCTTTTTCCACATCTTTTTTTTAGAAACATGTGTTTCTCCCCACTTTAAGATGAATTATTGTCCAGAAGAAAAAGAAAAGTCCTGATTATGTGTCAGGTCACCCAGACTGCCTTATCTTTCAAACTCTCTTGCTCGTTGGAGAAAAATCAACTTAAGAGAAACAGTCCTCTTTCCTGAAAACAATTGGTTTTCAGTAAAGGCATAGAGAAATGGTATGCTGAAATCTCCTATCTTTCTAATCCTACTCACAATAAGCTCTCTTTTGGGAGAATTGAAAAATATCAAGACCAGCCTTAGGCAGAATTATAAAGTAGAAGACATCTATATTCAGTTTCTCCCCTTCAGTTCTTTTTTCCTTAATCACGATATCTATCTCACCAAACTTCTAATAATATAACTTCCATTAGAATGGCAGAGTAGAAGAAATTATCAGAATAGGGATACATGGCCCAATTCCTATCATTTTAGGTGATTGTGTGACTTTGGACACATTGTTTCATGTCTTTATTTTTGTTGTTCAGTAGTATCTGACTCTTCAGGACAACAAAAATCTTAGTATCTCATAGGGTTTCTTGGCAAAGATACTGGAATGGTTTGCCATTTCCTTCTGTAGAGCATTCAATGGATTCTTTTGCAGACAATCAGAGATTAAGTGGGTAATATGTCTAAGAAGTGTCTGAACCTGAATTTGAACTCAGGTCTTCCTGATATCAGATCCAGTGTTCTATCCACTGAGTCATCAGCAGTCTCAATTGCCTGCCTATACCTTTGTAAAATGAAAGGGTTGGAGTCATCTCTAAGGTCCTTTTTCTCTAGCTCTAGGAGACTACAATCCTAAGTGAAAATGACTAAGATTTATTGTATTGCCTTTCATAGGCAATACAAATTATATTTATTTCATTTATATTTAATTAGGGAAATCCCTGCACATAGGGCAATAAAAATTTACTAGTAGTACTTGAGGCTATAGCAATGATTGAGGAGAAACTTTGGAGGCAGGACTTTTATACTCCTTAGCAAAACTAGTGCTATTAAAGGAATTATTGGTGAAGACCTAAAATTGAAGGAATGACCACAAAGAACTAATAAGAATTTGTCAAGAATAAGTCAGGTCTAACTAAACAAACTTTATTTTCTCACAAAGGTTATTAATAGTTGTTATATAACGGCCCCCAAAATACTTTTTTTCCTTTTCTCAATGAATTCAATGTCTGACTTAAATTTTTTCTCTCTACTTCAATTCCTGCTGTTATACTAGGGGACTTCAACATATTTTGTTACTCCCTTAAATGCCCTATTTTTCCAACTGTTCGATCTGACTTCCTATGTCCTACTCACTCCACTTTAGCCACACACAAAAATGGTCATTCCTTTGATTTTTTATCACCTATAAGTATTTGATCAGTAAGTTTGAGAACTCCAACATTCCTTTAAATATAATCTCTTCTCAGCTTATCTTTCCCCATATTTGTGACTTTTAACTTTGCTCTTCAGTATTACTGTAATCTCCAATGTATCCATCCTTCAGGTATTTCTACTTCCATCACTCCTGCACTGCCTATATACTCTTCTATCTTATATCACTTCTCGAGCAGGTTGCTTCCTCTTTCACTCTCCTCCCCACCCAGTCTTCCACTCATTGTCAATATTGATCTCTCTCCTAGCTACTTTCCTAATGATTATGAACAAAGTCATGTCTTCTCCATCCTCAGATAGCAACAAAAACAAAAACCCCTCTTACTTGACCAGACTATTTCTGTTAACTATTCCTACATAATATCTTTTTCACACCATGGGTAAACGCCTTCGAAAGACTGTCTACAATTGGTACTTACACATCCTTTTCTCTCACTTTCTTCTAAAATCTCTTTATATGTGAAATAGAACTAATTTGGAGAGCTAATATATTAGTTGGCTTATGTTGTGAGTTCCTTAAAGGCAAAGATGAGTTTTTGCCTCTTTTTTGTATCCCTGTATATTTAGCACAGTGTTTTTATACATAGTAAGTACTTTAAAAAGTTCATTGACTAATTGAATGACTGACTAGTTGATAATGTTAGAAAATATTTATAAGGAATTTGAAGCCATATGTATGAATATAAAATTTAATTTAGAGAGTTGTAAAGTCATTCTTGAATTCAAAAAGTCAATCTTATCAAGTATAAGATGCATGAAGGTTATGGCTGGATATTGGAAAAAAATCCTAGGGGTTTTTAATGGAATGTTCAATATGAATCAACTGTGAGATGTGGTGGCAAGAAGGTGAAATTAAATTTAAAATATCCAATTAAAAAACAGCTAGAATTTATACAATTCTCCAGTGATTATAAAGTACTTTACATTTGTTATTGTATTTGATCCTCACAAAATCTTGTGAGATGCTTAATTACTGAAATACAGAGAGATTAAGTGAAACCATTGACCTGGATCACCCAGTTAGGATGGTCTGATCCAGAATTCAAACTCAGTTCTTCCTGAATCAAAGTCCTATTCTTTATTCATTGTATCATCTAGCTGCCTCTAAGACTAGGGAGGTGACTGTTGTGCTAAATTCTCCCCTGGTCATACTACATCTGGGGTACTGTGTTCCATAATGAGTACCCTATTTTAGGATGGAATTGATAAATTAGAAAACACCCAGAGGAAAGAAACCAACCAGGATGAAAAATGGCCTTGAGCTCTTACCATGAGCAATGGTGACATGGCTGGGGGAAATAATAAAGTCCAGTATGAAGAAGAAAAAGTCAGAGTATATTCAACTATTTGAGTGGTCATTTTATGGAAGGATTAGAATATTTCTGCTTGGCTCCAGAAAGCAGACAAATAGTAAAGGGTAGAAATTGAAAATAACCAGATTTGAGTTTGATATAAAGAAAAAGTTCCTAAAAATCAGTGCTATCCAGAGGTGAAATAAGTTACCTTAGAAGGTATTGGGTCTAAATACCTGGATATGATCACATAGTATGCTACAAAGAGAATTATTGTTCAAGAATCTACTGGACAAGTTGACCTCCAAATTTCCTTCCAGTTGAGAAATTATTTGATTTTTTATACCTTGAATTATATCATAGCCAACCTGTCACATAACCTATTTACATGTAGGCCAAGTCAAAAAGGACATAGTCACATATCATATTGATGTCAATTTAGAGTCATTATATTATCAACCCTTTTAGCTCTAATTTAACATTTAAGGAAAACAAATAACACAAAAGTAGTGACATTTGAGCTGCTGCTTTTGGAGAGTTTGAATTAGTGGGAGATCACTGATTGACAACAGAGAACAAAAAGAAGCGCTAAATAATTTAAGGAAGATTTTCAACATCTTGAAAAATCACATGACATATGACAGATGACTTAGTGGACTATTTCAAAATGACCACTCAATGTTATTCTGTAATCAATTTGCCTTTTAGTTGATCTACCTGACCCCAATCTTTCCCCTTTGTAGTCCATCTTCTACTCTTCTGTCAAATTGAATTTTGCAAAATACAGATATGTTCATGTCATCATCCCCTCCCCTTTCAATAAATTTCAGCAGCTCTTCATTACCCCAGGATCAAATATAAAATAATCTAAATTCATTGAGGGCAAGAACTGTCATTTACTTTTTTTTTTACATCCCCAAATCACAGTGTCTGACACATGGTTCTTTAAATGTTTCATTGTTTGATAAAAACTTATAGAACCCTTTATAAAATGACCAATGCATACCTTTTTAGTTTTTTTACACCTCACTCCTCTGAATGTACATTATGAACCAGTGGCACTAACCCCTTTAATGTTCCTCAAAGAAGACACTCCATCTCCCAATTCTGTCCATTTTTACTGGTTTTAATCTATACCAGAGCATACTTCCTACTCAACTTTGCCTTCTTTCCTTGATTTCTGCAATTCACAGCAAATTCCTAGTTTCAGTAAGAAGCCTTTCCCTATCCCTCTTAATGCTAGTGTTTTACCTCTGTTCATTATCTCCATGCTCTTCTGTATAGATCTTATTTGTACATAATTGCTTGTATATTGTTTTCTCCAACAGACTATGTAACTGGAGAGTAGATATTACCTTTGACTTTCTTTGAATCTTCAGCACTTAGCATAATATTTAGAACACAGTATGCACTTAATAAATGTTTAAATGACTTAATACAGCCAGAATATATGAAAGGAAAAACTGGAATTCTGATTGTCCTGACTCAGATTCCAGTTCTCAATTCATAATACCAAGTTATCTCTCTCTGAATCAAATAGTCAATAGAACAACTGAATTTTTATCTTTAGCTTCTATAAATTGATAATGATATCAACCCTCACAGGACAGTGCACAATGGCTTCTCCTCAAACTATCTCAGCATTTTTATTGCAAGAGTTATTATTTCCTGGACATGAAAGGTGGATGCTCAGAGACAAGGTAGGAAAGTCACAGTCAATGTGAGAAAGGACTATTATGAGAAGCACTATAATGTAATGGAAAGAATACAAGCCTTAGAACTAAAAGAACTGCATTCTAACCTGTCTTTGGTATTTTCTTGGACAGGTCACTTAACCTCTTGGCTCAGATTCTTCATCTATGAAATGGAGATGTGATACCCTATACCATCTTCCTTATAGGGTTGCTGAATGGTTGGTATCTTAAATTTTTTAAAATATTATCAAAAGTGAATTATAACATATACATATTATCATTTGGTATGGAAAGGCCATGACAGGAATATTGAGTGATTTTCTTTCACTGTTATATTTTTTGACTCTGGCCTGTCATTTTCCATAATAGAAGTAAATGGCCAGAGCCCGGCTTGTGTTTGTGAAGCTGATTTGTAGTTTAGTTAACTTGCTAGAGGAATCTTATTTTTAAAATACTGTCATGCTTTCTATAACATGACAAAGGTCAAAGACCACCCTGGGAGAGTTAAATTATATACTTAGCCTAGGAAAATAGTTATTGGCTTTCTTGCCTGGTCAAGAAGTGGTCAGCGAATTCTCATTTGGGATGATGGATGGAGTATTTGTTTCTCTATTTCCCTTGCCTAGTACCACCTGGTACCTTTTATCATGGTTTCCTGTATGCTATTAATTATCTGGTCCCCATTTCCTGTCATGTAATTGAGGACAACAACCTCCTATTAGTAATAGCATTATTTTGTTGGTTTATTTCTTTATTCAGAACAAACTGGAAACTGAATCTAAATCTCCTATTGATATAGAAATAATACACACCAAGTATTGTTCTAATATGAGGTTAGGTATGGAAAACCTGTGATCAGAAATGGTTATAAGAGAGATAAATGGTCTGAAATGACAGATGCTGTTCTACTGGATATTTAAGGAAATCAGTGGAGGATACTTCTATTAAAACTATAATAGGAAGAGGTGTGTGTGTTTGTGTGTGTGTGTGTGTGTGTGTGTGTGTGTGTGTGTGTGTATGTGTGTGAATGGGGAAGATGAATTCTTCAGGGAGAACTAGTTCATTTGATATTAGGGCTTTTTGAGCTCTTTTCAGGTTGACTGATGATGTCTACCTGACACTAAATTCTGATCTGTGTCTCCAAGAAGCTTTCACAAAGATAGCAGCCACAACCCAGTAAACTGTCTTGGCAATCTTGCCATTGGGTAAGTTGGGGAGAGGGTTGTCTTCTAAAAGTATGTGAATATTTTCCCCAGAAGAAAGGACAAATGAGACCAATTTGTTCCCATGGTCATGAAAGTGGCTGGAGCTGGCACTTTGGAGCATTCAGAACATGTTCAGGTATCAAAAATACCAAGGTCATCCATTGCATCCTTGGCCATCACCAATCATCCTGACTTTTGTCTTGGCACTGAACTTCAATAACTCTAGAAGGGAATAAGGTGAATAACTTTATTCAACTCTACCTTACTTAAATACAATTCATGTATAAGTCAAGACAACACCCCATGATATCATTGGTCCTCTTTGAAAACAAAGTCAAACTATACCAACAATAGGAATAGGAAACAGGAGAATTGGGTCACAGAATTCAGATCTTTAATCTCAGAATTGGGAATGTGTGGGCTGGGATGATTATGTGGCTTTTGTGACTCAAATATTTGGCTATTTTTTCTTTGCTACTATTACATGATTTCTAGAATGTATAAGACTTTGCTGCTCTCATTTGGTCATTTTAGTTGTGTCTGACTCTTTGCAACTCCATTTAGGGGTTTCTTGGCAAAGATACTGAAATAGTTTGCCATTTTCTTGGTTTATGTGGCTCAGAAACCTACATATTCTTTCTCTACTAACACTATTACATATTTTATTTCTTAGAAAGTATCCTAAATGCTTTCTTTTCCCCCAAACATAGAACCTGATCATATGTAATAATAAATATTTTTTCTTCTATTAAATCAGACAATTGAGTATTTTAATCTCCAGATATAGATCTGAAATAGGAGGATATAGATATATCTCTCTAGACAGGCTTACAGCTAAGTTGGAAATAAATCGATTTTTTTTTATTTCAGTTTACTACAAAGGAATAGAAAGGCTGTATTCTGTGGGAAGTTATACTTTGGTGGTAGAAAAATTATTGACTTGAATGTTGATATATTTAATCTGTCTATCCTTGAAAGGATACCAAGTTTACTGGATGGATCAATATTATACTTTTTAATTTAATGATCACTATGAAAATTAACTGATTCTTCTATTAAGCAGGCAAACATCCACAAACAAACTAAAACAAGCCAGGTTTGAGGAGCTTAAAATAAAGCTAGTTAATGCTTCTAACAGAAAATTCTCTTCTTGATTTTTTTTCCATTGAGGAGTAATTTAACTGGAGACTCTGGAATAAATATGTATATATTTTTCCCCTTAAAAATCTGCCCTACCAAGGGAATTCACAATATTAATCAATCACTAACCATTTATTAAAAGGATACAGGGCACTTTATGGATATATTAAAAGAGAATAATCAGATTTGAAGACAATAGCTGAGAAAGCTTCAAGGACATCTGTACAAGGAGAACATTCTATTTTCCACCCTGAAACAGATGCTCATCTTCTTGAGGCTGAGTTCCTTGAGGCCCTTTATGTACTATAAGGTAGTGCCCAGATGTTATTACCTGGAAGCCCTTCAGTACCCACTGAACTTCACTAGCATAATATGAAAATGACTAAATATCTGAGTTCAGAGCAGTAGAAGAAATGTAGCTGAAAACGCAGTCATGTAGTACAGCAGAGGTGTCTGGAGTCATTGCTCCTTACCTTGTACTGGCCAGCATCTTGTTAGCCTGGCCTGGGAGCAGACCATTGAAGACAATTGATTTTAGCCACTCTCCAAAACTGTATAATTAGTAAAATGGACAGATGTTAACCTCAACCTCCTACCTCCTCCAGAAATGCTGAAACATGTTTTAACTGAATTAGCATTAGATAATAATCTTTGCTTTGCTAAAAATTGTTTGTTAAAGATACTATACTGACACTGAGTGGAGAAGGGAAGCAATGAAGGAGAAAGGAAGGGAAAAAAGAAGAATAGAAAGAAGGAAAGAATGGAGAAGAAAGAGATGGGGAGGGAGACACAGAGGAAAGAAGGGAGGAAGGAAGGACGGAAGGAAGGAAGGAAGGATGGAAGGAAGGAAGGAAGGAAGGAAGGAAGGAAGGAAGGAAGAAAAGGTGAGAGAGGGGGCAATGAAAGAAGGGAGGAAGGAGAGAAAGAAGGATGGAAGAAACAGGGAAAGAGGGGAAAGAAGGAAGGAGAGAGGGAAGAGGAAAAGAGAAAAGAAAGGATAGAGGAAGAAAAAAGAAAGACATAATTTTGTCATATAGAAGTTTGTTTTTCTAAGCAGATGTTCTGGCCATTTACATAAAAAAGAAATCTGGTTCAATTTCACTTTTTCTCTCATTTTGGTCTAAAATTCTGAAAATGTTTAAAGGTTCCTTCCATCAACTTTACATTCTAATATTAAAATATTTATGTGGGCACAAAACACACAACAAAAGACTAAATAATAAAATAAACAAATATTCTATAAGGCACTTTTGTTAAAAAAAAAATAAAGCCAAACTACACCTAACATTTATGTTTATTTCAGTAAGGCTTTGTACATTCTGTTATGTGGATGTTTCCTTATAGATCTTCCCTAATAGATTAGAGTATGAAGCCTGATGAGAAGGGAGATGCAGAGAAGGGAGGAAGGTTCAAGAGTTTACTGAAGTGTGGTTGAGGTATGGCAACAAAACAGAAAAGAATGATACAGAAGAAGAAAAAAGTGGTAAAAAGAACATATGGTCCTGATATGACTATTTAACAAGTAGAAGGAAAGAGAGTACATTTCTTTGGATCATAAGATATTATAGATTAACAAAATGACCTCTCATATTTTAAATTAATTGTTTAAAAATATCTTTTTTATATTGTATTTATTTCCATACATATCCATTCTTCTCTCACCGGGAATCCTTCCCTTATAATAAATCTGATTTAAAAAAAAAATTAAGGTCTTCAAAAGCAAATAACCCATCAATTTAATCATGCATGATTCAATACGCATTGGTCTCTCCTTCTCCTATGAAGGGATGAAGATACATTTTCTCATCTTTTATTCAGTTCAGAGATGGTCATTAAATTATTTAATTTTTATTGTTTTTTTGTTTATAGAGTTGTAATCATTTTATATCTTGCTTTTCTTCATGCTGAATCAATTCATTACTCCATTTTGAATCATTTTATAAAGCTTCATTTCTTGATATTCTTTTAATTAACCATTTCTTTTGGATAGCAATATTTTATGACATTCTTTGTACTACAGCTGTTAAACCATTCCCAATAATGGACAACTACTTTGTTTCTAGGTTTTTGCTACAACAAAAAAAGGGCTACTGTGAATATTCTGACAGGGTACATTGAAATCAACTCATAACACCTCTTGAATGCTAATTTAATTTTCAGTGTGAGGATTCATACATCAGAAATCTGTAAATGATACAGATCAGGATGTGCTTTATTGATTTTTGGTTTGTCTAGACATAAGAGAATGATGGAGAAAATGTTGATATTGCGATTTCAACATCAAGGTGTGCTAGGTTTTCAGAGAGTTGTTAAACATTTACCTGCACACCCAAGGTTCTTTTTTGTCTTTATACTCTGTGGGGTTTATTATATGTCAGCAATAGAATCTTGGAGCCAAAACAACTCCTGAATTTTACAAATTAGCAAACTGAAACTTGAAGGCTTAACCAAGAAACTTACTCAAGATTACACAGGTAGGAAGAAGCAGAGCCAGAATGCAAATTCAAGTCTTTTGACTCCAAATCTAATTCTTTTTCAGACACTCAGTTATCATTATTTCAGAATTCTGAATGGTCTTTCTGAGTACTATTCTTAAGAACAAATTGCATATAATAGATTTGCAGTTATTCATCTTTTTTAAAAAAATAAACTATTGTGTGGAAATGTTTATTTTATTCCATATTATAATATATATATTCAATATATATTAAAAATAAAATAAATAACAATTTTAGGCCTAATCACAGAAGAAACTTTAAAAATGGAATAATTCCTACATGTTCCAAAGTATTTATAGTAGCTTTTTTTTTGTAGTGGCAAATAATTGGAAATATTGGGATGCCCATCAATTGGGAATGGTTCACCAAGTTATGATACATAAGAACTATGGAATACTATTGTTCTATAAGAAACTATGAATGATTGGATTCTAGAAAAGCCATTGAACGAGTTACAGAAACTGATGCAGAGCAAAGAGAGTGAAGCCCACAGGACACTGTACACATTAACAACAACTTTGTAAAATGATCAACCCCTGAGGGATGCAACTGTTCTCAGCAGTTCAGAGAGCTAGGCTAGCCATTGTAGACCTGCTATGGACAACAGGAAAAAAAACCTTCAGAATACATTCAATTTTTAAAAAATATCTCTTATGTATTTCTTTCCCTTAATCCTAATTCCTTATACTGAAAATAACTTAATCTGTAAATGTGTTTAACACAAATGTGTAGGTATGACTGATGCTGAGGGGAGGGAAATGGGAAGGGAGGGTAGAAGGAAATTTTGTAACTTAAAAATATATATATGCACATGGATGAATAATGAAAAACTTTCCTAACATGTATTTAGAAAAACAAAACATCAATAAAAATGCAAAAAAATAAAAAAAAAAATTCCTTTTCTGGGTTTGGGGCTATCATGCTAGATTTGGGCTACCTTTCCTTCTCCATTGCTCTAAACTCTGAAGGTAATATTACTATTTGTTCATCTTTTTCTCTCTCTTCTGATTAGAATCTCTAATCATTTTACTACCTCCTGGGAAAGCTGGTGCTACCTTTTAGCAAAGATTTTCTGCCTTCTAGGCACTAACTCACTAGTAATAAAAATAGCTAGTATTTATATAATTGGTTAAGTTTTTAAGAGTACTTTTAGGGGCAAGGCCAAGATGGTGACAGGAGAAAATCATCTTTTAGGTGCTCTCTCTCTCTCTCTCTCTCTCTCTCTCTCTCTCTCTCTCTCTCTGTCTGATATTTCCAAACTTATAAAATAAGGACTCTAACTAAATTTTTGAGTGACAAAACCCACAGAGGGATCCAGTGAGGCAGTTCTACAGCCCAAGGTAACCTGGAAAATAGTGGAAAGGCACCCTCTGCTCCACAGGGGTAGAGGGGTGGCTACCAGAGGAACTTCAGCCTCCAGGAGGCAGGCCCAGGGAGCCTGGAAGCCACGGCTCACAGCAGCAGGGGCAGTTTTCCTGACCTACACTCAGGAAGCACCAGGCACAACTTGGAAGATCAGGTTGAGGGGTGAGCTCTACCAGAGTGAGCACATGAAACCCTGAAACTCAGCGAGCAGCATGATTATGGCAACCCAGATCCAGGAACAGGAAGCAGGTGGAGTTAGTAAACAGGAGTCTCCAGGCTTGAGTGCTCAGCCTGATAGGGGAAAGGAGAGAGGCTGCCGAGGTCTGTCCTCTGTACCTGGAACAGGAATCGGGGGCTCTGACCACATTCAGATCCTGATCACAATCTAATCCCCCCATAGAACCACAGTCCCCCCCACCTCAGTCCCATGGCAGAGAGGGGCACTTGTGGTCATTCACAGACCAAGAGGGAAGACAGAGCTTCACACAGGGAGATCCTTGTGGGAAGGGGTGTCCCAATAATAAGCAAAAGCTAAGGAAGCACCCCAAAACCAGGCACAGGCTGGAGAAATGAATAAGCAGAGAAAAAAGAGGAACACCATTGAGAAATACTTTGTCTATGATCCCAAAAAGGAACAAAATACTCAATCTGAAGATGAGGAAGTACAAGCTCCTGCATCTAAAGATGCCAAGAAAAACAAAAATTGGGCTCAGGCTATGACAGAGCTCAAAAAATATTTTGCAAATCAAGTGAGGGAGATAGAAGAAAAGTTGGGAAAAGAAATGAGAGAGATCGAGGAAAAAACATGAAAAAGAAGTCAGCAGCTTAGTAAAGGAGATACAAAAAAATGCTGAAGAAAATAGAATGTTAAAAATCAGCATAGGCCAAATGGATAAAACAGTTCAAAAAAGTTATTGAGGAGAAGAATGGTTTAAAAAGCAAAATTGGCCAGATGGAAAAAGAGATCAAGAAAGCTCTTCGAGGAAAACAAATCCTTCAGCATGTAGAAAGGAAGTGAGGGAGGCTGCTGATTTTATGAGAAATCAAGACACAATACTTCAAAACCAAAAGAATGAAAAATTAGAAGAAAATGTGAAACCATCTCACTGAAAAAACAACTGATCTGGAAAACAGATTCAGCAAAGATAACTTAAAAATTATTGGAATACCTGAAATTCATGATCAGGGAAAAGAGTCTTGACATCATTTTCAAAGAATTACTATGGGGAAAATTGCCCAGATATCTTAGAAGCAGAGGGCAAAATAGAAATTGAGAGAATCTACTGATCTCCCTGGGAAAGAGAAACCCCCCAAAAACAACCCCCAGGAATATTATAAGTTTATAATTATAAGTTATAATTATAAGTTCCAGAACTCCCAACTCAAAGAGAAAAATATTACAAGCAGCCAGAAAGACACAATTCAAATATCGTGGAGCTGCAGTCAGGATCACACAGGACTTAGCAGCAACTACATTAAAAGTGCGCAGGGCTTGGAATATAATATTCTGAAAGGCAAAAGAGCTTGGAATATAACCAAGAATCAATTACCCAGCAAAAACTGAACATCCTCTCCAGGGAAAAAAGATGGACTTTCAATGAACCAGGGGAATTTCAAATGTTCCTGTTGAAATGGCCAGAGTTGAACAGAAAGTTTGATCTTCAAATACAGGACTCAGGTGAAGCATAGAGAGTGGAGAAGGGTAAAATATGAGGGACTTAACGATGATGAACTACATGTATTCCTGCATAGAAAAATGATACTGATGATACTCATATGAACCTTCTCATTTAATAGAGTAGGTAGAAGGAGCTTTTATAAATGAAGCACAGGAGAGAGCTGAATTTGAAGATATAATATAGTATAAAAATGTAATCAGTGGCTAAAAGGGAAATGTAATGGGAGAAAGAAAAAGGAGAGGAAGAATAGGCTAAGATATTTCATATAATAAGATTTTTTTATTACAATGAGTTATTGCAAGGATATGGAAGGGGGGGAGGCAAGAGGGAATAAGGGAACCTTTGCTCTCATCAGAGGTGGCTAGGAGAGGAAACAGCATATATACTCAATGGGATATAGACATATAGAGTAAGGAGAGAAGGAAGACAGGGGAAAGGGGGGGATGTGAGTGATGGAGGAGAGGGTGGACCATGGGGGAAGAGTAGTCATATAAAACACATTTTCTTTTTTTACTTCTTGCAAGGGGCTGGGATTGGATGGCCTGTCCGGGACCATAGCACTGGGTGGATCCTGGGCCTAAGGGGGTGGTATGTGGGCTCAGGGTCTCTTGGCCCCAGGACCAGGAATCTGTCTGCTATGCCACTCAGTTACCCTAAAGTACAATTAAGAACAGGGACAGAGTGAAAGGAGAGAGAAAATATAGTATATGGTAGTGAGGAAGTATGCATGGAGGGATTTGCTATCAGCAATGGCAACGGTGGAAAAATATGGAAGTAGCTATTGTGATGAACTTATCATAAAGAATGCAATCCACCCGTGACAGAGCTGGAGTGTTGGAACACAAACTGAAGAACATTTATGATTATGACTATCATTATTATTATGATTATGAATATTATCATTTGGGGGGTTGCAGAGCAAATGGGGCTGTGTGGCTTGCCTGGGGCCACATAGCTAGGTGATTGTTGTGTTGGGTACCTGAGGCTGGATTTGGACCCCAGTGCTCCTGGCCCCAGGGCCAATGCTCTGTCTGCTGTGCCACCTGGTCACCCTTACTACTATTATTGTAATTATTATTATTATTATTATTATTATTATTATTATTATTATTATTTTGAATTTTTTTTTTTTGGTTTTTGCAGGGCAGTGGAGTTGAGGTGGCTTGCCCAGGGTCACACAGCTGGGTGATTGTTGGGTGTCTGGAGCTGGTGCCCTGTCCACTGTGCCACCTGACTGTACTTATTATTATTATTTTTTATTTTTATTTTTAACTTTTTCTCTTTACTTTATTGCTCGTGCAGGTCTATATTTTTTGGGGGGTATTATGTTTACTCTTAAGAATATTTTAGTAATGTATAAAAAACATCATTTGTACAAAAATAAGAATAAATAAATAAAAAATAAAAATAAAAAAGAGTACTTTATGTGTTATCTCATTTGACCCTGCCTGAACCACTCTGTTATATAGCAGAAATTATTAGTACCATTTTACAGAGGATAAAATAGAGGTTAAGAAAAGTTGTGACTTCTCCAGGGTCATATAGCTCTGAAGGGTCCAAGCAAGATTTGAACTCATGTATTTCTATATTCAGGTTCACAACTACTGTGCAACCCATCTGCCTAGTGTCTCTAAATATTTCCTGAAAGAGTTAAATTTAACTCATGTTGTTGAGAAGGTATCCTAAGAGAAGTTCTGGAGAGATTGCTGTGATGACAAAGCTGAATGGTAGGAAAATTCTTATGGATTTAAGAATATCAGCCATTGCAATTAATATTTGTGACTCTGGGTATTATTTTCCTTACTGTGATATAGTACTAAACCATTTAAAATGTCTTTGAATTATATGGTACATCTTTGGTAAATTATACAATTAATAATATTGATGTTTATTAAATCTGAGTTTGGGGAGGAAGGAAAAGAGAAGGAGAAGGCGAAGACAGACATAGGAATAGAGAGAGATTATGAGAAAAGAGGTTTCTCTCATTTATTTAAATATATAAATATATACACATAAATATATGTATATAATTGTTGTTCAGTTATTTTTCAATTGTAGCTAATTCTTCATGACACAATTTGGGGTTTTCTTGTCAGAGATAGTATAGTGACTTGCCATTTCCTTCTCCAGTTCATTTTACAATTGCAGAAACTAAGCAAGCAGGTTAAGTAACTTATTCAGAGTCATTCAGCTAGTTATTGTCTGAGGCCTGATTTGAACTCCTGAAGAGGAGTCTTATTGGCTCCAGGCTAACTATCAGATGATATCACTATAAAAATTTCCTCAAAGGACATCAATAGTTAGATTGGCTGAAAGCCTACTTTGCCCCTCCCTCCAGAGGGCTCAGATCTCTGGTATTTACCCCCTCCAGGGGGTAAGTTAATGAGAAAGATTGTGCTTTCTATGAATTCATGAGGAAATTTAGAACATACCCCTTGATTGCTTTGACCCCGGAATGAGAATTCATGAGGTAAAAAATCAAATAACAAACTGAAGGGTGGTGCCTTTGTGTGGTTGTTATCTTTTACAGTTCCCAAATTGCATGTCCAACTCTACCAAAGCATCATGAAGCTGATACCTACGAATCCTAGCTTTACAATGAAATATAATCTTTTGCTTACCATGTAACTTTCCATTGCCCTATGGATGTTGTTTATTTTAAATTATTTGGAGACCATTCCATGTTTGAGAACATAAAAATACCAATAGAAAATTGGCCTTAAAAAGACGAACTTTTTTCCAAAGGGTAGTTTAGGGTCATCAAAATAACTTAACAATTCTCCAGTGGCAATCTACCCCAACTGTGATGTGAATCTCTTTTCCTTTCAACTATGGACCCAGTTCACTGATCGATTGTGACATTTATATAAGTTATATAGACTGATGGCTGACTCCTATGAATTGTCCACATGACAGTATACCCATGATTATGAGTCATTTTCATTCACTTAATTTTTCCATGATGGATAATGAGGACCATTTCTTTTGAATGGTTATGAATTTCACCAGGACCTCCACAATATTTCAAAGTTAATGCAATCAGGATATTGTCATGTGTACTGGAGTATATGGAGGACTTCATCAACCCTCTTTGACTTGATGTTTGTGCTGTATTTTATCTATGATTGATAGAAACCATTTTGGTAAATGTCTCACAAATTATTTAATATCTATCAAATTATATGATTATATGATCAAATAAAGAATTATTTGATATTAATAAACAATGAGTCACTGAAAACTTTATATCTCTTAGGGAATTTTGCATAATTTTAATGCTTATAAAGGAGACACATTATTAGAGAAAAAATTTTAGATGGCATTTTGTTCTATTGAATCAAATACTTTTATATTAAACAAACATTAAGCAAAATGTGATATGTTCTCAATGTCTTAATCTCATGATGGAAAAGAAATGGTTCATTATAGCATATCACTTTTGAAAAGCTGCCTCTTCTGTCTTATAAGAACATTAAGGATAGTCTTGATCTGTCTGGATTAATCATGTAAAACATTTATATGATTGGCAAAGTAGGCTTTCAACTAATCTAACTATTGATGTCCTTTAAGGAACGTTTTTAGTGATATCATCTGATATTTCCCCCAAATCTTTGGTATTTTACTTTCCTTCAGAAAAATTAAGAATTTATTCCTTTAATTCCTTGTAATTATGTTTTCTTCATCCTTAATCAGGATGATTTTTGCTTAGTTGTATATCTTAGAAAGCTTTCATTAAAGTGATTTAATAATTTTTCGTTCTGTTTTATGAAACAATATTATTTAGTATCCATCCTCCTTTGTAAGAATTGAAAAATGAATTTATATTTCAAATTACATTTAACTTTAGTTGCTCTGGCTGGTCACTTGACAAATAAATGTTGGTTAGTTGTTTTTTTTTTAATCTAAGAGATTTTGAAGCTCTTCTGTTCTCCTTATGGCAATTGATTTGCATTGGTTAAACTTCTTTTTGAAATTATTGTAACTAGTTTTAATATTCTTTTCTCATATCCTATATAAAGGCATGAATTCTCAATACTAGAATCTACTACCATCAATTTGGGAGTTCTCTCCTACAATATAGAACACAATCTATCCATACCTAACTATCCTTTATGACTCTTATCCATGTCTTCACATTAGTAACCACCAGAAGTCAACCCAACATTGTGGACAATTTCTTTATTTTTTTCATGGTATCTCCAGAGTACAAGTATATTCAGAGTCATTCAGCTAGTTATTGTCTGAGTATTTGTGCCAACCTATCTTCATTTTTTTTTTATTTTATATGTCCTTGATGGAATTTTTATTCCTGTTGTGCTTAAAGTTCTTCAATGACTATATGATATAGCCTCCTGAAACCCACCATTGTCTGTATTTGATATTCACATTTAGTTCTTTAGAAACAGTTGTAATCCATGGTTCAATACTATCCAACAATACCAACCCACTGATAAAATATCAAAAAATTTTGATATTAAAAATCGGGGTCTTTCTTTGGGAAGCTTGGGGCACCTAAAACAGCTCTGCAGTTTTCCTTTCCTCTTTCTTTTCCTTCCCCTTCCTTTTCCATCCCTCCCCTTTTTTTATTGAATTTCCCTATCTCAAGAAGTTGGAAAAGCAATGGGCCCAGTCTCACTACTGATTGCTATGGATGTTGTGGACTGCTCATTTTCCAATCTGGTTTGGTTTCCCCTTCTTAGGTAACCTGGTGGGCTCTGACTCCTGGGAATTCACCATATCAATGCTAGACTTAATTCAAATACCCAATTAACCTAGGCCAGGACATTCTCATAGCCTCAGAGCTCATAGGTTTTGTGAACTTCAGCTTCTCCAGTAGCAGAGATTACAGGCATACAAAGTCATGCCTAACAGATGTTCGATATTTTAAAGGTAAAACAATTACTTTTTTTCCTATTGATTTCTGGGCCCAATTTGTTATCCATCTGTACTATCTGTCCAGATATAAACACCGTGATATAAATGTATCAGTGTCCAAATATAAATAGATAAGTATTTATCAACTATCCATACAAATGCATATCTAAATCTAGGCCAGGGTTTAACAGATTATGGTGGGAGAACCAAAAATGATTTGCCATCTGTTTTTTGAATGGCTAGTGAGATAATTATAGTTTTTATCATTTTAAATAAAATTTTATTTTATTTAAAATGATAAAAATAATTTATAACTCAGGGATCATACAAAAATAGGCAATGACTAGGCTTGGCCCATGTGTTGTAGGCCATAGCTGGCCAACTCCTGATATAGGTATTGCACATTATTCATTAACTTTCTGTTTCCTGTGTGACCAAATTCTTTGTATAATCTGATAGCCTTATGGAATTATCTGCAGTGCAACAGGGTTGGACATAATCAACATGAATAGGATTATTTAGAGGCTTCCCCCATCCACAAGGAATTATTCTTCAGTGTAGATTCTGTGCTGGATCTCCTTCATCACAGAGGTGAACACCTTGATTAGTATATGTCTCTTGTCTTGCATGATTCATACAGTCAGATATTCACTGAAAATAGTGATTTATGTTTTAAGTATTTTAAGGAATTTTGAATAATTTTCATGAATTGATAGGGCAACACCATGATATCAAATATCATTAATTATATCAATGACTTTTCAAAAAACAACTAAAAATCAACTGAAATAAAAACTCTATATCATAATTACACCTTATATTATTCACATCTTTTAGTTACTTGTGAAATGGTAAAAATGTGACAAGTTTTTTTATATTATTTGCAAAAGTTTTCTTAATTAATTTAGTATAAATGACTTTTGTAAAGTTTTCATAGTTAATTTTAGTATAAATGAACTTTGTAAAGTGGATAAGTGGAGTGCTTGATGCAGTGTAACTGCTTTCGCCATCTTTGATCTATTTAAGGTCATTTTACCTCCTCTGTAAGCATATTAAGAACTGGAATATTAGGGCCTAAATGGGGGTGACTCTCATGTTCTTTAGAGTAGAATGTGATATAGAAATCTTTTCTCAATAAAATTTTTTTGATACCTTTAGTTGTGATTTTGTCTGTTTCCCTTAATCCATCTCCCTACTGCTCTCAGAAGACTATCCCTTATAATATTTTTTAAAAGAAAATAGACATGAAGGGGGAAATCAGAAAACTATTGTCATTTTTTTTAAATCTGACAATTTATGCAATATCCCACTTTGCTGGGAACTCCAAACTTAGCAAAACAGTTGGGAAAGGGAGGTGATGTCTCATAATTCTTTTTCAGGACCAGATTTGTTCTTTATAATTCTGCAATTGAAATCAGCATTTCAAGTCCTTTTGCATGAGATTCTTCTAATTAAAGAGAATGATGGTTCAATTTTCCCTGTCTCTGTAAGGTTAGGGATGGAGAGAAGACATACCCTGATCTAACTTTTAGCTTCAAGAGAGAAGACATATGTGTGGTTCCAGACTCTTTAGGACACCGAAGTAAGAAATTCTAGATAGAAACCAGTTCACAGAGATTCAACACCTTAACCATAACCCTGTTTTCCCAGTTTACTACACTAAAGTCTTTGGGAATTTCCCCTTTGGTGACATATGGGATCCTCCGTCATGATGGAGTTGAGATTTCTTACTCCCAATGGGAGAATTCATTCCCTCTGTGCATGACATAGCACATATTCTCATGCATACACCTATGCTGATTTGTTTGTTATTGACATGGATAAATGCAATACACAGCATTGACACAATCATTTCTTTGTTGTGTTTTGTGGTGGTTGTTCTTCCACTCACATTGTTATGAATTTGTCTACATTGGTTTCTTGGCTCTTTTGATTTCACATTGTATTGTTTTGTACTTTTCTACACTTACTATTTTAATCATTTATTTATAATAGAGTGATATTCATTTATACTTATTTACATTTTTTAGATATTTCCAAAATTCTTGAGTGTTAATTTTTCTGAAGTCCTAGTTGTACAAAATCTGAGTTCAAATGTGGCCTCAAATATTTGATAGGTATTTGAACCTGGACATGTCACTTAACTTCCATGTGCATCAGCGTCATCATTATAAATGGGATAATAATAGCACTTGCTACCCAGGGTTATTGTGAAGTTAAATGTAAAATTTCCAAAGTGTTTTGTAAATTTTAAAGCATTATAGAAATCCCAATTGCTTTTTGTAGTTGTAGTATTTCCAGTTCTTTACTACCACAAATAATGTTAGGATAGATATTTTGTCTTATCAATGACCTCCTCATAGTATAAGTTAAGCAGTGGAATCTTGGACAAAGAGGATGCATAGATGCATTAGCCAATTTATTTGCATAATTTTCAAAGTGCTTTCCAGAATAGTTGACCTAAATCATAAGCCTATCAACAATGCACAAATGTTTCTATCTTTCCACAATCCTTAAAACATTGACATTTCTATTTTTGTTATCTTTGCTAGCTTGCTAGATATGTGGTAAAATTTTAAGGTTGTTTTGATATACATTTCTATTATTATAAATGATTTGAATCATTCATATCATTATTAATAGCTTGCACTTTTTAGAACAATTTGTTTATATTCTTTGAACATATCTATTAGGGAATAAATTTTCACCTTATTTATTTTTAATTTTTTATTTAGTTTGGATATATAGATATTTTCCTAAGGCATTTACACAAAGATTTTTTCTCATTCAATTTTGCTATCATTTTTCTCTATAAAGATTAATTTTGTTTGAGTAAAAACATTTCAAATGTTATGTTATCACCCATTGCTACATTATTTTAATTGCCTTTATTCCATGCTTACTTAAGAGTTCATCTTCTACCCATAATTGTGAAAGTTTTATATTCTGCTTATTTTCTAATTTCTTTGCAATTTTTAATAAACAGAAACTGTATAAATTTTGAATTTACAGTGAAAATGGTGTGAGATCTTGTTCTAAGATTAATTTATATCAGACTGTTTTTTCTTTTGTATGTGTGATATTTCCTCTCTGAGCCATTTCTGATGAGAAAGTTCACTCATTCCCCTTGCCTTCCCCATTCCACTCCATTGTAAAAGCTTTTCCTTGACTCTTATGTGAAATATCCTAGCCCCTTCTTCCTCTCCTTTCTCTTCCTCCCAGTAGTTTCCTTTACTGACTCCATCTTTCTATTTTATTATACCATTATATTCAGCTCTTTCCTGTGCCTTGTCTATATATTCTCCCTTACTGCTCTTATAAATGAGAAAGTTCTTATGAATTATCATATTTTCTTACCATGTAGGAAGGCAAACAGTTCAACATAATTAAGTTCCTCATAATTAGTCCTCCATTTGTTTTACCTGAGTCCTACACTTGGAGATCAAACTTTCTGTTCAGCTCTGGTTGTTTCAATAGGAAAGTTTGAAAGTTCCCTCTTTTATTGAAAGTTCATCTTTTCCCCCTGAAAGAAGATGCTCAGTTTTCCTGGGTAGTTGATTCTTGGTGGTAAACTAAGATCTTTTGCCTTCTGGAACATCATATTCCAAGCCTTACGAGCCCTTAATGTAGACACTGCCAGATCCTGTGTAATATTGATGATAGTGCCATGGTAGTTGAATTGTTTGTTTCTGGCAGCTTTTAGTATTTTCTCTTTAACTTGGGAGTTTTGGAATTTAGCTATAATATTCTTGGAAGTTTTTCTCTTGGGAACTTTTTCAGGAGGTGATCGATGAATTCCCTCAATTTCTATTTTACCTTCTGCTTTTAGGATATCAGGGAAATTTTGCTGTTTTTTTTTTCTTGACAAATGAAGTCTAAGCTCTTTACTGGTCATGACAGGTATCCCAATAATTTTTAAGTTATCTCTTCTGGATCTGTTTTTTGAGGTTGGTTGTGTTTTCAAAGAGATATTTCACATTTTCTCCTAATTTTGGGGGGTTTTTTGGAATAGTTTCATTTCTTCCTGAGTTCTCACAAAGTCATCAAATTCTTTTAGTTCCATTCTGCATTTGAAGCAATTATTTTCTTCAGAGAGCTTTTTTTAATCTCCTTTTCCAGTTAGCCAGTTCTGCTTTTAAAGGAATTCTTCTCCTCGTTTGCCTTTTGTGTTGTTTTTCAATTTGGCCTTAACTGATTTTTAACCTATTATTATCTTCAGTATTCTTTTTATTTCTTTTGCAAAGCTGTTGATTTGATTTTCATGATTTATCTGCATTGCTCTCTTTTCTCCTCTCAATTTTTCCTCTACCTCCCTTAATTGCTTTTCAAAATCTTTTTTGAGCTCATCCATAGCCTGAGCCCATTTTCTATTTCTCTTGGAGGTTTGAGGTACAGAAGCTTCAATTTTGTCATCTTCTGAATCTTCCATGGGACCAAAGTAATTTTCTATGGTCAGATTCTTCTTTTTATTTTGTTTGCTCATTTCCTCAGCCTATGATTGATTTGTTGCACTTCCAAGGCTTTGGAGAAATTTTTGGGCCAACCCACAGGTACCTTAATTTCTCCAAGGTCTTATGAGAGGCTCTGAGCCCAAACTGAAACCTGGATTTGAGTGTGGAAAAACAGCTGAGTCGTCCAACCCTTTACCATCTGGGGGCCCAGAGCTCTGGACCTGCTAGGTGACTCTGCCAATTCCCGCTGAAGGTTCTCACTGAAGGGCTGCTCTGAGGCTTATGCTTGCTCCACACTCACTGTGGTGAGGCAGAGTTCCCTCACCACCCCTTCAAGTTCTTCCTTGGGATCCCATCCAGGAAACCACCCCCTATGCCATGGACCTAGGTGCCTCAAGGATCTAGGCACTCTGCCCGCTTGCACTGAACTGCCTCTGCCATTGCTGGTGTTGCTGCTGCTGCTGATAGATTCACAGTGGCTTTTTCCAACCCCTCTCCTGGTGAAACAGACCTTTCCTGCAGAACTTCTAAGTTGTCTTGGACTTGGAAATTGTACCACTCAATTATTCTATGGGTTCTGCCCCTCCAAATGTTGACTAGAGTCATAATTTGATGGCTTTTTTATTTTGGGGGGGAACAAGTTTCCAGGAATTCCTGCCTTCACACTGTCACCTTGGCTCCACCCTTCTCTAGATGAATTTTGTTACTATTTTTTCTAGCCCAGTAAAGTAGTTATTTGGAAGTTTGATTGGTATTGCACTGAATAAGTATTTTAATTTGGGTAGAATTGTCACTTTGATTATATTAATTCAACCTAACCACGAGCAATTGACATTTTTCCAATTATTTAGATTTGACTTTATTTGGGTGAGAAGTGCTTTATAATTGCATTAATACAGTTTCTGGGTTTGTCTTATGAGGTAAATTCCAAAGTATTTAATGTTGTCTACAGTTACTTTAAATGGAATATCTCTTTCTAGCTCTTGCTCTTGAGCTTTGTTGCTCATATATAGAAATACTGATGATTTATGTGAGTCTATTTTATATCCTACTACTTTGCTGAACTTGTTAACAGTTTCTAGAAGATTTTTAGATGATTTTCTCAAGTTCTCTAAGTATACAATCATATCATCTGCAAAGAGTAAAAGCTTTGCTTTCTCATTGCTAATTCTGATTCCTTCAATTTCTTTTCCTTCTTTTATTGCTAAAGTTAGCATTTCTAATACTACACTGAATAATAATGGTGTTAATGGGCATCCTTGCTTCACCCCTGCTTTTATTGGAAATGCTCTGAGTTTATTCCCATTACATTTAATATTTGAGGATAGTTTTTAGCTAGATACTATTTATTATTTTAAGGAAAACTCCATTTATTTCTTTTTATTTTATTTTTTTTCTTTTAAATTTATTTTTTATTCTCATTTTGTACAAATGGTTTTTTACATTAATAAAATATTCTTGTTTACAAGTAAACAAAATACCCCTCCTCCCCCATGAATATAGATAGACTTGCTTGGGTGAAAAAAGTAAAGGGGAGAGAAAAAAATTAAAATAAAAAATATAATAGTAATAATTGCAGGTATGGCCAGGTGGCGCAATGGACACATCCAGCCTCGTAAACCCAACAATTACCCAGCCGTGTGACATGCAAGCCACCTGATCCCCACTGCCCTGCAAAAACCGAAAAAAAGACAGAAAAAAAAGACCCAAAATAAAATAAAATAGTAACAATAGTAGGGGTGGCTGGGTGGCAGGCAGAGCATTGGCCCTTGAGCCAGGAGCACCTGGGCCCAAATCCGGCCCCAGACACCCAAAGATCA
This sequence comes from Macrotis lagotis, assembly GCF_037893015.1. NCBI lineage: Eukaryota > Metazoa > Chordata > Mammalia > Peramelemorphia > Peramelidae > Macrotis > Macrotis lagotis. Next base: position 543,996,522 of record NC_133666.1, on the reverse strand, counting down.
CCCCATTATGTCGCCCCAGGCAGGCCATCCAGCCCCACTTGCCCTGCACCCTCCCCCAAATAATAATAACAAAAAATGTGCTTGAGTCTTTGTTCCAACACCAACAACTCTGTCATGGGTGGATCTCATTCTTTATGATAAGTCCATCACGAAAGTTATTTCCATATTTTTCCACCACTGCCATTGCTGATCGCAACTCCCTCCTTTCTTATTTCTCCACTACCATGTACTCTATTTTCTGTCTCCTTTCACTCTGACTCTGCTGTAGGGTCACTGAGTGGTGCAGCTGACAGATCCCTGGTCCTGGGGCCAAGAAGCTCTGAGCCCCCATACCACCCCTTAGGCCCAGAATCCACCTGGCCCTGTTGTCCTGGGCAGGCCTTCCAATCCCAGAACCTTGCAAGAAATAAGAAAATGTGTTATATCTGACCACTGTCCCCCCATGGTCCATCCTCTCCTCCTTTATTCACATCCCCACCCCTTCCCCGTGATCCCCTCTCCTTCTTACTCCAGTTGTCTATACCCCATTGAGTATATTTGCTGTTTCCTCTCCTAGCCATCTCTGATGAGAGCAAAGGTTCCCTCATTCCTCCTTGTCTCCCCACTTCCATATCATTACAATAGCTCATTGTAATAAAAAAAATCTTATGTGAACTATCTTGGACTATTCCCCCTCTCCTTTTTCTTTCTCCCATTCCATTTCCCTTTTTTTTCTATTGACTCCATTTTTACACCATTTTATCTTCGAATTCAGCTTTCTCCTGTGCTTCATCTATAAAAGCTCTCTCTATCTGCTCTATTAACTGAGAAGGTTCATATGAGTATTATCAGTGTCATTTTTCTATGCAGGAATGCATGCAGTTCATCCTCATTAAGTCCCTCATATTTCCCTGCTTTCCTCCAATCTCCATGCTTCACCTGAGTCCTGTATCTGAAGATCAAACCTTCTGTTCAGCTCTGGCCATTCCAAAAGGAACATTTGAAATTCCCCTGGTTCATTGAAAGTCCATCTTTTTCCCTGGAAGAGGACATTCATCCTTGCTGGGTAGTTCATTCTTGGCTGCATTCTAAGCTCTTTTGCCTTCTGGTATATTGTATTCCAAGCCCTACGAGCTTCCAATGTAGCTGCTGCTAAATCCTGTGTGATCCTGACTGCAGCTCCACAATATTTGAACTGTGTCCTTCTGGCTGCTTGTAATATTTTCTCTTTGACTTGGGAGTTCTGGAACTTGGCTATAATATTCCTAGGGGTTGGTTTTTTGGGATCTCTTTCTCAGGGAGATCGGTGGATTTTCTCCATTTCTATTTTGACCCCTGCTTCTAGAATATCAGGGCAATTTTCCTGTAGTAATTCTTTGAAAATGATGTCAAGGCTCTTTTCCTGATCATGACTTTCAGGTATTCCAATAATTTTTACATTATCTTTCCTAAGTCTGTTTTCCATATCAGTTGTTTTTTTTCAATGAGATATTTCACATTTTCTTCTAATTTTTCATTTTTTTGGTTTTGAAGTATTGATTCCTGATTTCTGGTAAATTCATCAATCTCCCTGAATTCTATTCTTTGTCTGAAGGATTTGTTCTCCTCAGAGAGTTTTCTTATCTCTTTTTCCATCTGGCCAATTTTGCTTTTTAAAGCATTCTTCTCCTCAATAACTTTTTGAACTGTTTTATCCATTTGACCTAAGCTGGTTTTTAGCATGCTATTTTCTTCAGCATTTTTTTTTTGGATTTCCTTGGCTAAGCTGCTGACTTCATTTTCATGTTTTTCCCGCATCTCTCTCCTTTCTTTTCCCAGTTTTTCTTCCAACTCCCTCATTTGATTTTCAAAGTCTTTTTTGAGCTCTGTCATAGCCTGAGCCCAATTTCTGTTTTTTCTTGGAGTCTTTAGATATAGGAGCTTGTGCTTCCTCATCTTCAAACAGTATTTTGATCCTTCTTGGCCTCATTTGCAAAATATTTCTCAATAGTCTTCTTTTTGTTTCTCTGCTTGCTCATTTTCCCAGCCTGGGCCTGGTTTGGGGTTAGATGCAGGAGCTTATGCTTCCTCATCTGCAGACTGAGTATTTTGATCCTTCTTGGGCTCATTTGCAAAATATTTCTCAATGGTCTTCCTTTTGTTTCTTTGCTTGTTCATTTTCCCAGCCTAAGCCTGCTTTTTGGGGTGCTTCCTGAGCTTTTGGGACACTCCCACAAGGGTCTCAGTGTGTGAGGCCCTGTCCTCCCTCCTGGTCTGTGAATGACCATAAGTGCCCCACCTCTGACACGTTGCTGAGGGGGGGGGGCTGCTGTTTCTATGGGGAGGCCTAGACTGCGATCAGGATCTGAAAGTGGTCAGAGCCCCAGAGTCCTGTTCCAGAGGCAGAGGATAGAGCTCTGCAGTCTCTCTTTACTCCCCTCCCTCAGCTCAATGGGTTCATGCCCTGGGGGCTCCTGCTTACCAGCTCTGCCTGCTTCTGTTTCCTGGATCAGGGCTGGGGAAAGACTATGCTGCTTGCTGTGTGCCCTGAGGGCTGGGCTCCAGGTGCTCGCTCTGGCAGAGGTCCCCCACTTTTCCCCTACTTTGTGCCGGTGCTCCTCGGGGTGCAGCTCAGGAGACTCCCCCGCTGCTGTGAGCTGAGACTCCCAGCACCCTGGGGCTGCCTCCGGGAGACTGAAGTTCTTTGGCTCTGGTGGGCCACCCCTCTGGTGGGCGCCCCTCCGACCCTGATCCCAGGGAGCAGAGCTTTTCTGCTCTTTTCCAGGTTACCCTGAGTAGGAGAACTGCCTCACTGTGTCCCTTTGTGGGTTCTGTCTCTCAAAAGTTTAGTTAGAGTCCTTAGCTGATCTAACTCCGTTTATTTCTAAATTTTCTAGTGTTTGTAATAGGAATGGATGTTGTATTTTATCAAAGGCTTTTTCAGCATCTATTGAGAAAATCATGTGATTTTTGTTGGTTTTGCTATTTATATGTTCAATTATGTTGAGTGTTTTCTCAATATTGAAACTTCCCTGCCTACCTGGTACAAATCCTACCTATATTTGTAAACTTACCTGGGGTGTATTATTCTAAAAATAATTTGCTGTAGTCTCATTGCTAAAGTTTTAATTTAAGATGCTGGCATCAGCATTCGTTAGGATGATTAGTCTATAATTTTCTTTGTTTGCTTTGGTTCTTCCTGGTTTAAGTATTAGCTCCTTGTTGATATCATAAAAGGAGTTTGGCAGAACTCCTTTTTCTCTTATTTTAAAAAATAGTTTATGTACTATAGGGATCAATTGTTCCTAAATGTGTGGTAGAATTTATTTATAAATCCATCTGGACCTGGAGACTTTTTCTTATGGTGTTTATTAATGATTTCTTCAATTCCTTTTTCTGAAATGTGGTTATTTAAGTAATTCATTTCCTCTTCTGTTAATCTAGACAGTTTATATTTTTTGTTAATATTCATCCATTTCACTCAAATTATCCAGTTTATTGGCATACAGTTCAGCAAAGTAGCTCAGAATTATTTCTTTAATTTCTTCCTCATTAGTGGTTAATTTACCCTGGTCATTTGGTTATCCTCTTTCTTTTTTTTAAATCAGATTAACCAAAAGTTTGTCTATTTTATTAGCTTTTTCATAAAACCAACTCTTAGTTCTATTTCTGAGATCAATGATTTTCTTACTATCAATTTTATTAATCTCTCCCTTAATTTTCAGAACTTCTAATTTTATATTTAATTGGGGATATTTAATATGTTCTTTTTCTAGCATTTTTATTTGCGTACTGAATTAATTTATCTCCTCTTTTCCTATTTTATTGACAAACTGCCTTGGCTGCATCCCATAAATTTTAACATGATGTCTCATTTTCTAGGATGATTATTTCTATTATTTGCTGTTTGATACACCTATTATTTAAGATAAAGTTGTTTAATTTCCAATTAATTTTTGGATTATCTTTCCATAATCCTTCATTATATGTAATTTTCATTGCATCATGGTCTGAGAAGTGTGTACTTATCATTTCTGTCTTTCTGGAGGTTTGTGACCTAGTTCATGGTCAATTTTATGGTATAGGTGCCATGTACTGCTCAGAAAATAGTATATTATTTCCTACCCCAATTAAGTTTTCACCAGAGGTCTATCACATCTAGGTTTTCTAAGATTTCATTCACCTTCTTAATTTGTTTTTTAATTGTTTTTTTGTGGTTAGATTTATCAAATTCTGAGAGAGGGAGATTGATGTCTATTATTAAAGCCTCACTATCTATATCTAATTTACCCAGCTATTCCTCTAGGAATTTGAATGCTATACTACTAGATACATACATGTTTAATAATGATATAGCTTTATTACCAATGGTTCCTTTTAAGAAGATCTAGTTTCCTTCCTTATCTCTTTTAATGAGATAGATTTTTGCTCTTACTTTATCTGAGATCAGGATCGCTACTCCTGATTTCTTTACTTCAGCTGAGGCATAAAATATTTTGATCCAATCCTTTACTTTACCCTGTGTGTATCTTCCTCAAATGTAAACAACATATTGTAGGATTCTGGTTTTTAATCCATTCTGCTATCTGCTTTTGTTTTATGGGACAGTTCATCTTATTCACATTTACAGTTAAGATTACTAATTCTGCATTTCCCTCCATGATTTTTCTCCATTTATATTTTTCTCTTTCCTTTCCTCTTTTTCCTCCTCACCAAAATTTTACTAACTTTCCCTTTGACTTTTATTTTAAAAATTTAACTTTCAGTTTGTTTTTACTTATACCTTTACCTTCCCTTTTATCAGTCCCTTCTTACCTTATTGTTCCCTTCCTCCATCCCCCCCCCCCCCATAGATTAGGGTAGATTTTTAAACCCAAGCGGGAATGTATCTTATTTCCTCTCTGAGCTACATCTATTGAATAGTATTTACTCAGTATTCACATTCTCCCTTCTTTCCCTCTAAAATTATAAATCTTTATGCCTCTTCCCTTAATGTTATTTATTGCTCTAGCACTAATAATTAGTTATCATCAAGCATAGTTTGATTATTAGATTGCTTGATAAGCTCATATTGTTATCAAAGTACTATCACAGATTGTTTATTTGATTGCTTGATAAATACCATTGTCTCAAATTACATCTAATAATTTTAATTATAATCATTTATAGCTTACCCCCTTTTCAAGTACCCTCCAAGTACATACAGTCCTCCTCACGAGTCAAGGTATCATCCAAATCCATATCATTTCTTTTTTTTAATTTATTTTTATTTTCATTTTGTACAAATGTTTTTTACATTAATAAAATATACTTGTTTACAAGTAAACAAAATACCCCTCCCCCCATGAATATACATAGACTTGCTTGGGCGAAAAAGTAAAGGGGAGAGAAAAAAATTAAAATTAAAAAAAATAATAGTAATAATTGTAGGTATGGCCAGGTGGCGCAATGGACAAAGCACCAGCCCTGGAGCCACAAGCACCCAAGTCCATATCCAGGCTCGTAAACCGAATAATCACCCAGCCATGTGACATGCAAGACACCTGATCCCCACTGACCTGCAAAAACCAAAAAGAAGGGAAAAAAAGACCCAAAATAAAATAAAATAGTAATAATAGTAGGGGTGGCTGGGTGGCAGACAGAGCATTGGCCCTTGAGCCAGGAGCACCTGGGTCCAAATCCGGCACCAGACACCTAAAGATCACCCTGCTATGTGGCCCCAGGCAGCCCACCCAGCCCCACTTGCCCTGCACCCTCCCCCAAATAATAATAACAAAAAAATGTGCTTCAGTCTTTGTTCCAACACCAGCAACTCTGTCGTGCATGGATCACATTCTTTATGATAAGTCCATCACAAAAGTTACTTCCATATTTTTCCAATGTTGCCATTGCTGATCGCAACTCCCTCCTTTCTTATTTCTCCACTACCATGTACTATATTTTCTCTCTCCTTTCAGTCTGACTCTGCTGTAGGGTCGCTGAGTGGCGCAGCAGACAGAGCCCTGGTCCTGGGGCCAAGAAGCCCTGAGCCCCCATACCACCCCTTAAGCCCAGAATCCACATGGCCCTATGGTCCTGGGCAGGCCTTCAAATCCCAGCCCCTTGCAAGAAGTAAAAAAGAAAATGTGTTATATCTGACCACTGTCCCCCCATGGTCCATCCTCTCCTCCTTTATTCACATCCCCACCCCTTCCCCCTGCTCCCCCCTCCTTCTTACTCCATATGTCTATACCCTATTGAATATATTTGCTGTTTCCTCTCCTAGCCATCTCTGATGAGAGCAAAGGTTCCCTCATTCCCCCTTGCCTCCCCCCTTCCATATCATTGCTATAGCTCATTGTAAAAAAAAATCTTATTATGTGAAATATCTTGGACTATTCCCCCTCTCCTTTTTCTTTCTCCCATTCCATTTCCCTTTTTTCCCTATTGACTCCATTTTTACACCATTTTTTATCTTCAAATTCAGCTTTCTCCTGTGCTTCAACTATACCTGCTCTATTAACTGAGATGGTTCATATGAATATTATCAGTATCATTTTTCTATACATGCAGTTCATCCTCATTAAGTCCCTCATATTTCCCCCCTCTCCTCCAATCTCCATGCTTCACCTGAGTCCTGTATCTGAAGATCAAACCTTCTGTTCAGCTCTGGACATTCCAAAAGGAACCTTTGAAATTCCCCTGGTTCATTGAAAGTCCATCTTTTTCCCTGGAAGAGGACATTCAGCCTTGCTGGGTAGTTCATTTTTGGCTGCATTCTAAGCTCTTTTGCCTTCTGGTATATTGTATTCCAAGCCCTATGAGCTTTCAATGTAGTTGCTGCTAAGTCCTGTGTGATCCTGACTGCAGCTCCATGATATTTGAACTGTGTCCTTCTGGCTGCTTGTAATATTTTCTCTTTGACTTGGGAGTTCTGGAACTTGGCTATAATATTCCTGGGGGTTTCTTTTTTGGGATCTCTTTCTCTGAGGGATCGGTGGATTCTCTCCATTTCTATTTTGCCCTCTGCTTCTAGAATATCAGGGCAATTTTCCTGTAGTAATTCTTTGAAAATGATGTCAAGGCTCTTTTCCTGATCATGACTTTCAGGTATTCCAATAATTTTTAAATTATCTTTCCTAAGTCTGTTTTCCATATCAGTTGTTTTTTCAATGAGATATTTCACATTTTCTTCTAATTTTTCATTTTTTTTTTTGGTTTTGAAGTATTGATTCCTGATTTCTGGTAAATTCATCAATCTCCCTGAATTCTCTTCCTTGTCTGAAGGATTTGTTCTCCTCAGAGAGTTTTCTTATCTCTTTTTCCATCTGGCCAATTTTGCTTTTTAAAGCATTCTTCTCCTCAATAACTTTTTGAACTGTTTTATCCATTTGACCTAAGCTGTTTTTTAGCATGCTATTTTCTTCAGCATTTTTTTTTTTTTGGATTTCCTTGGCTAAGCTGCTGACTTCATTTTCATGTTTTTCCTGCATCTCTCTCCTTTCTTTTCCCAGTTTTTCTTCCAACTCCCTCATTTGATTTTCAAAGTCTTTTTTGAGCTCTATCATAGCCTGAGCCCAATTTCTGTTTTTCTTGGAGTCTTTAGATGCAGGAGCTTATGCTTCCTCATCTGCAGACTGAGTATTTTGATCCTTCTTGGGCTCATTTGCAAAATATTTCTCAATGGTCTTCCTTTTGTTTCTTTGCTTGTTCATTTTCCCAGCCTAAGCCTGCTTTTTGGGGTGCTTCCTGAGCTTTTGGGACACTCCCACAAGGGTCTCAGTGTGTGAGGTTCTGTCCTCCCTCCTGGTCTGTGAATGACCATAAGCGCCCCCCTCTGCCATGGGGCTGAGGTGGGGGTCCCTCTTGTTCTATGGGGGAGCATAGACTGGGATCAGGATCTGAATGTGGTCAGAGCCCCAGAGTCCTGTTCCCGGGGCAGAGGACAGAGCTCGGCAGTCTCTCTCTCTTCACTCCCCTCCCTCAGCTCAATGAGCTCATGTCTTGGGCGATCCTGCTTACCAGCTCTGCCTGCTTCTGTTTCCTGGATCAGGGCTGGGGAAAGACCATGCTGCTTGCTGTGTGCCCTGAGGGCTGGGCTCCATGTGCTTGCTCTGGCAGAGGTCCCCCGCTGTTCCCCCACTTTGTGCTGGTGCTCCTCGGGGTGCAGCTAAGTAGACTCCCCTGCTGCTGTGAGCTGTGGCTCCCAGCGCCCTGGGGCTGCCTCCAGGAGGCTGAAGTTCTTTGGCTGTGGCGGGCCACCCCTCTGGCAGGCCGCCCCTCCGACCCGGGGAGCAGAGTCTTTCTGCTCTTTTCCAGGTTACCTTGAGTAAGAGAACTGCCTCACTGGGTCCCTTTGTGGGTTCTGTCTCTCGAAAGTTTAGTTAGAGTCCTTAGTTTATGAGTTTTTATCAGAGAGCTCCTAAGACTCGTTCCCTTCATGTTGCCATCTTGGCTCTGCCCCCAAATCCATATCTTTTCTTGAACTGTTTGTGCTTCCCCCAGTCCTCTTTTCTCTCACACTTTACCCCTTCCCCCTCTAGGGTACTTAACCCCTGATGTAATTAATTACAAGTATCTTAAAGGGCTCTAAGTCCTGAAAGGCTCTGGAGGTCTCACCTGAGAACTTTACAAATGAATGTAAGTTCCAGAGACACTGACTCAGGGCCATCCAGCTAATGATGCCCTCATCAGACAAAGTGTTAAGGTTTTCTCAGTACAGCCAGCAGAATTAAAGTAGGTTAAAGGATAATGAGACACTTAAGTTTAAAGTTAATGCCCCTGCCTTTCATCAGGGTTTTTTTATCTCAGACATAATGATGTCATCTTGAACCTCTTCAACAAGACCCAACTATACCCATATCCTTTAAGTCCATTCTCTTCAATTCTATTTGACCCTTTAATTATCCTAATAGAAGCGAAGTTCTCAAGAATTAGAAATGTTATACCTTCCCTTTTACAATTTTATGGAGTTGACCAACATTTGTTTTGTTTTGGTTTTCCCTTCCCCTTTTCAGTTACCTTGTTATGAAACTCTTGAGTCTTGTATTTAGCAATTGAATTATCTGTTCAGTTCTGGTCCTTGTGTTAGGATATTAGGGAAGTCCTCTATTTCGTGGAACATCTATTTTTTTCCTAACACTATATACTGAATTTTGCCGGGTAATACATTCTGGGCTGTAATCTCAGGTCCTTTGTTCTCCAATATATGTTATTCTAGGTCTTCTGATCCTTCAGTGCTGAGGCTGATAGGTCCTATATAAGTCTGATTCTGTTTTCTTTATATTTAAAATTATTTGCTTATTGATATTTGCAATTCTCTCTTTTATTTGAGAGTTCTGCAATTTGGCTATTATAGACCTTTGGAGCTTTTATCCTGGGGGTCTCTTTTTGGAGGGGTTCTGTGTATTCTTTCAATGGTTATATTACTTTCTTGTTCTAGCAGATTTGGACAGTTTTCCCTTATAATTTTCTGCATGTTGTTTTTCAGGTTCCTTTTTGATTTAGGTTTTCTAGTAACCCAATGATTCAAAGATTATCTCTCCTGGATTTATTTTCCAGGTTATTTGTTTTCCCTAAAAGATACTTTACAATTTCTTCAGTTTTTTCAACCTTTATATTTTGTTTAATGGAATCTTGTAGTCTCATAGATTTATTGTTTCCTATTTGTTCAATTCTAATTTTTAAGGTTTTGTTTTCTTCGATTACCTTTTGTGTTTCCTTTTTTAAAGGTATTGAATTCTCTAGTCAATTTTTCATAATTTTCCTGCATGACTCATTTCTTTTTTCCATTTTTCTTCTTCCTTTTTTCTTTGGTTTTTAAATTCTTTTTTAGACTCTTTGATGAGCTTTTGTAATTGAGTCCAAGTTATAGACTGTCTTGATACTTCCCTTGTGAGTAATTATTCACTAGTTTCTTCTTCAGATATATCATTGATAGCATCTTCATCTGTAAAGTAGTTTTCTATAGTGAGTGCTCTTTTAGCTTTTTTTTCTCATCGTTGTTTTAGATATGCTCCTGAAGTATAGGGAGTTAAATCCAACGTTTTTATTTTTTTTGTTAGGGCTGGGATCTGATCCCTGGCTTGTTGGCTAAGATGTTTCCTATGCAGTCCAGGTTTTGCCTTTGCAGAGGTTTGTTTCCTCCTTTATGTACAGGTTTTGACTTAGCAGTGGTTTGTTCCTGATCCAGTTCTGTCTTTTGCCCCTGGGAACACTGGGGCCTTTGGGGTTGGGATCATCCCTTCTGGCTTACTATCTAGCTGCTGGAACCTCTGTTGTTGTCAGGCTGTCAGGACCTGGATTACTCTGTGGCTAAGAGCCTCCTAATGGCTTTCCCTCTCTCCTACCTCCTAGGCCTTACTTCTGCTCTAACCCTTAAGAGACAGACCTTCAATGAAGATCCTCCATGATGTCTATCACTGAAAACTTCTTTGAACCTTCTCTTTTTCTTGATGGGGTCAAAATAGAGGCTTCATTTATCTTTGGTAGGGGAAAAACTCTGGGGCCATGTTAGCTTCACACAACTATCTTGGCTCTACCCTGGAAGTCTCTAGACTGCTTTTCAATTGTTCCATCAATTCTTATCAAATCAAGTATTTTTTTAAAAAAAATAATTTCTCTTTGGAAATTTGAAGAATATCAAGAAATTCTGTTCCATTCTCTCTTGTATTATGGATACTATTGCCAAATTTTCTATCATTTTAACTAAAAGAAGATTTTCATAACTTTTTTATAATCATTTGAGGTAAGGAATTACCATTGTGCTGTCATTCTTCCCTTCCTTTTTCATTATTTCCCTGTTGCTCTAGATATTTTATTCTCCAAATATATTTTGGTTATTTTATTGAGTTCTGTAAAGAATCTCTTTAATAGTTCAATTGTTATGACATCACAGTAATAAAATAACATTCATAGCATTGTCATTGTAGTTATATTGGTATGGTTCAGACATGAGCAATGCATATTTCCCCATCTAAGTAGTTCTTTATTTCTTTAAGGGGTTGTTAGAGTAATCTTTACAGATCTTTTCCATTTTTGTTCTATTTGTTGTCCTTAAATTTTTCCCTTAATTGCCTTTGGGATAATTCTGCTTAGCCAAATTCCTGGCCAAGATTTCTTTGAATTAGTTTTCCCCGCTGTTGCTACTTTCTGTTTTATGAGACTCATAAAGATCTTTATAAGTGGGAAAGTAGAAAAATAGGTCAATAATTGTTTATCTTTCTGTTACTTTTTATTATTATTTCAAAGTCTGAAAATTATTACACACTTTTGGTATAATTCCCCCTCCTTCATTTGCTTTACATATAGATGCCTCAATGTCTTCACAATTGTCTCCTTCAGTGCAGATTTCCTCTATATTCACTTGTTTTCAATCTAGCTGCTTTTTCAATCTTTGTTCTCTTTGGTGTCATTCCCACCTACTCTAAAAGCACATCTGGGAGTAGGATGCTAATAAGACCAGTATAGAAATTCTACTATTGATGGAAAAATATTTTCTTATTGAATTTTTATAGACTTTTCCATTTTTTTACTCTATCCCCCCCATATATTTCCATACTTCATTCTCTTGAGAAGAATTTGCCAAGCTGAGTTTTTCATTTTATCCTCCTTTTTCTCTCTTATGAACTTATAGTTCTCATAATCACCCTTCCTCCTTCCTCCTAGGAATTTACAAATGAGTTTACATCTTTACAGACTTTGCATTTAGCTAGTTTCTTGTCGTTTATTAGGTAAGTTAATTTTCTAACTAAGGAACTTTCTGAGCTTTTTTAAATTTCCTGTTGTGGTTAAAAATATATCAATTAAACTTCTGCATAAAAATCATCATAATATTTCTCAATGTAATTTGCATTGTCCATTTAACATTTTTATTTCTAATTACATATTTAAATTACATTAGTATTGTTTTACTTGTAATGTTCCTCTTTATTTTTCCAGTTCCTTATTGTCTGATCTTTTCACTGAATAGTCAATAATTTGCTCTACAAAGATAGCAATAACTTCTTTTCTTATCTATTAAATATAATCTGTCATTGTTTTAGTGTTATATACTCTAGAGTCTATTAATTTTTTTCTTGAAGATAATAAACATGTTATACAGTCCTGGAGTTTCTGTGTCCTTTATGAGACTCTGGTCTCTCTCATTCAATTTTTCTTAAATTTTCTTTACCTTTATTGTATATTTTTCATCATCCACATATTTGACCAAATTGAAATTGAAATCATGGCATATTTGAGCATGTAATCATTTGATCTTCAGTGTCTTATGGAGATACTCAGTGACCATCTCTGCCCATTAATTTTCAGAAAACTTTGTTGGTTGATGAACTGCAGTGCAATTATTTTTCTTACAATCTTTTTGCAAATATTTGTCATTAAAACTGAAATATGAAAAGATTTACATTATGTAGACCTATAAATATTCCATGATCCCATGAACTAATGATTTTTTTTGCAAGGCATTGGGGCTAAGTGACTTGTCCAAGGTCACACAGCTAGGTAATTATCAAGTGTTTGAGGCTGGATTTGAACTGAGGTCCTCCTGACTCCAGGGTTGGTACTCTATCCACTGTGCCAACTAGCTGCCCCTGAACTAATGATTTTGCTGTCTTTGCTTCTTCCATAAAACTAATTTCACTCAATTACTTTATCTCTCCCAGGGGTATCTCTAATCCATTTTTCTGGTTCTTTTTTTTCTTGTTTCATTATAGCAAAAATATCTAATTGATATTATAGAGCTCCTCCAACAGCATATTCCCTCAATTCCCTTATTGGATAAGTTTCTCATCTTTAGAGTATCAAGAGTCAAGTTTATTGATAATATAAGAATTTCATCATTCTCAGCACTCTTTGTCTTTTTTCCTACCATTGGAAAAAAATGGAAAGGCATTGCATAAGACTTTGGGATATATTGTATTTTTCTTGATTTTACTATGTTCCTATTGCCAAAAAGGGAAACCTGGAGTAACTTGCCTACCAGTGTAGGCAAGTTTTGATCTTCAGAAAGGTAGCTCATACATGAAGTCTTTCCAGCATGATGTAAACTGCCAGAATTTATAATCCACTGTCATAGTTATAGAGAACTCAGTGATACATCCACATCATAATTATCTGGATAGGACCTTGTGGATGTTAATGTCAATAGCTTGTTTAATTAAATAATACTGTGGCTATTTTAAATTCATGCTTTATCATTTTTTGTTGTTTTCAGTTCTGTCTTCTAACTCTTTAGTCAAATTTGTTCTAACAAATTGTTTGACCTGACTTTGGAGAAGAAAGTAAGGCTATTGATTTTGCATAGCCATCTCTCATTTAAATCCAATTCACTTCCAAGTCATGGCATCACCTTCCTGATGTCATGGTCCTCTTCTAGAACAAAGGACAAACAAAGATTCAGGAAGGACTCCAAGACTAATAAAAGGCTTTTTCTTGTCTATTAAAATACAATGAATTTCACTTATACACACACATTATCTATATCTATATCTATATCTATATCTATATCTATATCTATATCTATATCTATATCTATATCTATATCTATATCTATATCTATATCTATATCTATATCTATATCTGTATCATCTCTATCTCTATCTCTGTCTCTATATCATCTACATCTACATCTACATCTACATATCTATCTAATCTATAGCTATATCTAAGCATCAATGTGTTACCAGAGTTAACTTTTACTAGAGTAGGAATTCACTTATATTTTGCTATCCTTTCAAAATAAATTATTTCTTATTTTCTACCATTGCCAGTTATTCAAACTAGGCTAAATAAATACTTTATGAAGATGACTCTATATTTATCTTTTGGTTAATATTTCATAGTATATTGTTATTCTGAAAGAGACCTAGGCAATCATCTAATAGTCCAACACCCTCATTTTGAGGAAAGAGAAGATCAAATGAGTTATTTTCCTTTCACATAGGTTTTAGTGGCAGATCTGGAATTAAAAATCATACCCTCTGATATTAAATCCATGTGCTTTTGATAGCAACACATTTTAGGCTTGATAAGAGTAAAGAAAACAACTTTAAAAGTTTGAAAAGTATAGCAGGTAATTATTTTCTTTATATATTTTTAACTTCTTATGTAAGGTACATATTAATATACATTCTTTGGGATCAGGTGTAGCAGAATCATTATACTCAGCACATACAAACACACACATACATATACATACTTACAACATGTTCTTTATGAGTTCTGTCCTGAATTTTCTGCCTTTTTAATCTTCTTCATTCTTTATTTATTTTAGCACTTGTACTTCCAAAGCAAGAACATTCTTTTTTAACATACATTTTTATTAATATAATTTGCAATCTATGGCTTAAAGTCCATTTGCATTAGACTTTCCTCTTTGGGACTCACCCTCCTTGTGAGGGCTCCAGTCTCTGAGAACTAGTGAGAAGATGATTTTGTTTTTTGTTTTCTAACATCAAGAAGAAATATAAATAGTTCTAAACTTTCTTCAAGTTTAGATAAAGATAAAGATTAACAGAAGAAATTAATATGTAGAGAAGTATTATTGTTTAACTATTTAACTTCATAAGTCAGTCATGTTTATGGCTAATGATTGGCTGCTATGTACTATTAATGTACATGTATTTTTGAAATGTGCATATTATCCTCTTGCATATAGTCAGTATGTTGTCACTGTAGAAACCTTTCAAGTGATACTATTTATTTCATGGAATATTAATGCATATTTGCTTTGTTTTAATTTCATTGGTGTTTTAGTTTGGTTATTTGGATGCCAGGAATAGCTCCCTTATCAATAGTGCTGATGTTTAGCTGTATAGCTTCCTGTTTTAAATTTGTCCTGACTGATCTTTGCAATGGATTGCAAAGAGTTTTGGCACAGAGGAAGAATGTAATCTATAGCTGAAAGTTCATTTGCATAAGACTTGTTTCTATGCCTATTTGAGGAACAGAGTTGGTGAGACCTAAGAAGAAGAGATATGCTTATCTTCTGGCTTCCAGTTTCAAGAAAGAAGACATGTGGGATCCAGACTCATCAAGTCTCTGAAGGGAGAAAATCTAATATATAGAGGAACCAATAACGAGATGATATTCTTAGTCCCAGTTTATTACACTGACATTTTTGGAGTTTCCCTTCCATAAGATCTGAGATTCTCTCTCCTGGTTGAACTAAGATATCTTGTTCCTAAGGATAGAATTAATCTATTCTTGATATTACCTGAGAAGCAATATGCATACATACTATATTCTCCTTGTGTCATATATAGGTGATGGATACCCAGATGATCTCAAGATATGTTATCATCTGTAGACTTACTGTGATCTCTTTTTGCTACTGATTTGGAAAATAGGTTAATTTATTTTTGGCATTTGTGCTCATTGCTGAAATGGCATTTGGAGAGAAGGAAGTTAAGATATATATATATAGATATAGATATAGATATAGATATAGATATAGATATAGATATAGATATATATAACATTTTCTTATTTAAGCATTATTGAGCAGTCAGATTGAATCTAAAAATTAGAGCCCCTAGGCTTACAATATTTAATGGATAATTCAATGCTAAGGGATTTAATGGATAATTCAATAATTCAAGACTGATGCTCTTTTTTCTAATGTAAACAGAGTGATCATCTGGCCCCAACCTTCTGTCTCCCTTTCTAGCAAGAATCAAAGTCTTCTTTTGAGTAAGGTGGTTGGAGAAGACTCTAGAGACAACTATTGAATTCATGCCTCTCTAGGATCCCCATCTAGATAGATTCATGTGGTCACACACAATTGACCGGGATACCACATATCATCTCCATACTTTTTCTGTGTAATCTACAGGGTGTCATAATATATTCTTCCCAGGGGCTATTTCTCATAACAAAGAATTAAAAAGGAAAAAAAGCAGTTTGACAAAACTAACAAGTATATGGGAAAAGTTTGACATTTAACTTCCATATTTCACAATCTATGAACTATATCATAAGGATGGAAGATCATTTTATCTATCTTCTTTGGGAACAAACTTGTTCATTATAATTTCAAAGCATTCATTTTTGATTATTTTGTTTTTGTAGTTCTTTCCATTTATATTATATAATATAGTTGTATAGCATATCTATAATCTATATCTATTTTACTATCATCTATCCATCCATCTATCATCTATCTATCTATCTATCTATCTAATCTATCTAAATCATGTATATTGTTTTCCTGATCTTGTTCATTTCACTTCACAAAAAATGCCATAGAAATTTTCTCATGCTTCTCTTTAATATAATATTCAATTCATCTTTTTAATACAATATTCTATTATATTCTTGTTTCATAAAAACTTGAACTCTAAATATACAAAATTGAACTCATTAACTTTCTTCCTAAATCCTCCTCTCTTCTAATTTTCCTTATTTTGTTAAGAGCACAACTATCTTCCCATTCATCCATGCTCACAATCTTTAGGTGGCATCCATAAAACCCACATTCTATCTTTATCATACTCAATTTCCTGACAAGTACTATTGATTTTTACCTTTTTATATGATCCTTTTTCTCTCCTCTTATACTACCTTCATCCTGGTGCAGATCCTCATCATCTCACACCTGGATTTTTAAAATAACCTTCTAGTTGTTCTTTCTGCTTTTGTCTCTCCACTTCAGTCCATTCTCCAGTCATCTGTCAAATTAATTTTCCTAAAGCACAGATTTGATCATTTCACCCATCTATTCAACAAACTCCATGTTTCCCTTTCACCTCCAGGATCAAGTTTATAAATCCTCTCCTTGGTACTGAAATCCTTTATAGCCTGTGCCCCTTCCTCCCTGTCCAGTCTTTTCATACCTTAATCCTCTATATATACTTTGAAATTCATCCAGTGATTTGTCTCTGATGTTTTTCAAAGTAGACACCCTGTCTCTCAACTCTATCTCTCAACTCTTAGAATTTTCATTGGCTATTTCCCATATTTAGAACACTTTCCATTCTTATTCCTGCCTCTGTCATACTTCAAGTTCTTGCCTGTGTTAAAAAAGAAAAAGCTATGGCACCTTTTACAATTAGTCTTCCTTTCCCCTTTTAATGTTGATTTCTCTATTAACAATCTCCAATTTATCCTATATAGATCATGTTCATATATGAGAGCATGAGAGCTCCTTGAGAGTAGTAATTATGTTCTGCTTTTCTCTGTATCACCACAGTGTTTTGCACATGGTAGGACTTAATAAATAGTTATTCACTGATTGATTTCTCCTTTTTGATACTCTATATTCTCCTTGTGTCATATATAGGTGATAGATACCCGGATGGTCTCAAGATTCATTCTACATATGAAATTTGAATTTATAGATTTTTCCTCTCTTCAGCCCTCCTTTCCTGGTTTTCAGTTCTTCCATGAATCACATGGAGATGTTCATTTCTGTGTTCTTTTTTGTTTGTTTCATTGATGCTTTCTATTATATCATATTGATTTTAAAATACCTCTCTTTCCTATAATCTACTCAGACTTCCCTTTTAACATATTTTTAAAAGTTTTGCAAAACTACAAAAATTGTGCCTGACAATATTCTACAGCCACAGTGTCCCACATCTCCAATATAAAGGAGGAACATGATTTTTGGATCTCTTCTCCAGGATGATGCTTAATTATTTTAATTATATACTATTCAATGTTTTCATTGTTCATTATTTTTTTACATTGCTATAATAACTGTATATGTTGCTTTTTATTATGTTTTTTCTGTTTACTTCATCTGTATTGGTTTATAGGTCTACTCATGTTTCTCAGAATTCTTAATGTTTGTTGCTCCTTATGACTATAATAAGAAACAGACTTTCCAAACTTTCTTCCTTTGGAATTGAGGCTGACTCATTTATCCCACCTGAATCCATTATGGCAAATAGAGCTGCTCCCTAGAGAGGCAACCACTATAACTCACTTTCAGGGTTCTAGGGATAGCCCTAATGTAGGAGGAAACTATGTTCTCTACAATCCTGAGTACTCAGCACTGTGCTTTCCATCTATACAATTCAGTCAAAATGATTCCATTAAACATTTATTAAGCAATAAGGTAAAAGCAAAAATATGTAAAATATATTTTACTCAATAGAAGGTAAAATAATATTAATCAGAATATAATAGTCCCTGTTATAAACCTGAGTCATCTTTACCAACCAATGCATAATATACATGGATAGGAAAAGTACACAAACTTAGCAGTACAGAAACCTAGCAGTAATTCAGATGAAAAGAGAAACCCAGTTATCTAGTGCAATTCACAAGTCTCTATTGCAGACATGGCTTAGAGTCTCTTTAATGGGCAAACTTTCTTATGTATCACTACTCTTCCTTTGAGTCTATATACAGTTCTAGGCAAAATCAATTCTCTTTCTCTCAGGCTACTAAAGCATTGCTAAACACTTTTGAATATCATCAGTGTTAAGCCTGGGATCTGCAGAACTACTCAGATGTGATCCCTTGTCTAGGTCCAGAGGCAAGAAAGAGCATGAAAAAAATTATAAACCAATCTATGAGTGTTTGCCCCCTAAAATTTTATTTATTTATTTTTAGTTTTTGCAAGCCAATGGAGTTAAGTGACTTACCTGAGATCATACAACTAAATAATTATTAAATGTCTGGGGCCAGATTTGAACTCAGGTCCTCCTGACTCCAGGGCCGGTGCTCTATCTACTGCATCACTTAGCTGCCACCTGCCAAAACTTTAGATGATGCTAGAAAGCAAGATAACTTTTCTCTTGGCCATCTCCTACAATTGAATGTTATTCAAGTATGTCTGACTCTTCAAGCTTTATTTGGAGTTTTCTTAGCAAAGATATTGAAGTGGTTTGTTATTTCCTTTTCCAGCATATTTTAAAGATGAGGAAACTGAGGTAAAGAGGTTTAAGTGTTTTGCCAGGGTCATGCAGTTAAGTGTCTGAGACCACATTTCATCTTAGTAGTATGAATCTTCCTAACTCCAGTGCCAGCACCCTATACACTGTGTCACCTAACTGTACTTAACAGCTTGCTCCTTTTTCTAGTAAGCCTTCAGTATTCAAATCTTCTACCATCAGATCAGCTCCCTTTATCAATTGCAAGTCTGAGAGTCTCTCATCAATGATATTTAGATCAATTTATATTATATTCTTTCAACTTTTTGCTTACCTTCTTAGCTTCCCTGGATTCTGTTTTCTCAATTCTGTAAACAAGTTCACTCATCAGTTTTTTCGAATCTTCTTACTTGACTTCTCATTTAATCTCTTGCCTGGAATCTCAAGGATTCTTCTTGGGTTGTTGCCATCTTTTAGATTAAGAAATCTTAAAACTATGTTTCTGGAGCAGCTAGGTGGCACAGTTGATAGAGCACTGGCCCTGGAGTCAGGACCACCTGAGTTCAAATTTGAACTCAGACACTTAATTGCCTAGCTGTGTGACCCTGAGCAAGCCACTTAACCCCATTGCCTTGTAAAAAAAATCTTTAAAAAAAAAGCCATATATGGACAATAATAGTCCATACAGTTATCTCATGATCACAAAACAGTTATTTGATTTTGTTTTTGCAATTTTGCAAAAAACATTTTAATTTCATGTAATTGAAAAATGTATATTTTATTTTATTATTGTTTATATTTTATTTTATTAATATTTATATTTATTACATATTTTAAGAATTCTTTCCAGTCAGTCCTAGTTGTGAAAGGTTCCTATTTTTCTTTATTTTTTTGTGACCATATATTTTGTTGTTAGCATTCCATATAGTATGTAGCATTGCTACTCTCAACCTTTTTTCCCTCCAACCTGTTTTCTAATTTTTCTAAAAGGTCTCCCAGAACTGACTTTTGAATAAGAAATATAAAATATGGCATGTGAGTTCAAGATGGTACAACAGGCAGTGCTCTAGCTCAGAAGCCAAGAGGACCTGAATTCAAAAGTGGTATTAGACACTAGCTGTGTGACCTTGGGCAAGTCACTTAACTCTAATTGCTTTGCATCCAGGGCTAACTGCAATTGCTCTGATTCATATCTGGTCACTGGACCCAGATTGCTCCAGAGGAGAAAGTAAGGCTGGTGACTAAGCATAGCACTCAATGGTCTTCTTTGAGAATGAAGGACAAACATCATCATCATCATCATCATCATCATCATCATCATCATCTACAAGGGTAAGTAGTAGGGTATTTTGTGGAGAGAGTGCCCCACTTGGATTCAGCAAGAGATGAGTTCAAATTGTGCCCTAGTAACTATGTAACCTTAGGCAAGTCATTTAAGTTTTCTCAATCTCAATTACCTTATCTGTAAAATAAGTAAAATAAAAGCATCTGCCTCACAGGATTTTATGAGGATCATATGAAACAATATACAAAAAGTTTTGCAAACTTGAAAGTATTAAATTAAAGGAAGTTATTATTCCTACTTTTCTCTAACTTTTGGTAAGGATGGAGATTTGCTACTATGTCATGATTATGACTGACAACCTAACCAAAGAAATACAGAACACTGCAGAACTGTAAGGGATAATGAAAATTCTTAAATCCAAATCTTCTCATTTTTGACGGATGAAGAAATTGAAGCCCTACAGGACTTTATCAGGGTCAGCTAAGTGCTGCAGTGGATAAAGCACTGGACCGCGAGTTGGAAAGACGCTTAGTTCAATGCTTGAGTTCAAATCTAGCCTCAGACAATTCCTAGCTGTATGACCCTGGGTATTTAATCCTGTTTGCTTCAACTTCCTCATCTGTACAATGAGCTAGAGAAGAAATGACAAACCACTTTGCCAATGCCACCTCAAAAAGGGGTCATGAAGAATCAGACACGATTAAAAAATGACTGAACATCAGAAGAATTTTGTTAATGTACCCTAAATCTCAGTCAAATAATTAGTGGCACAATGAAGATGAGAACTTAGTCAAATGTTCCTTTCACTAATGATAATAATAACAATAATGTTAATAGTCTTTACTATGGGCCAGACACTATGCTAAACACTCTTTTGTGTCATTTGAGCCTTGATGTAGGTGTTATTAATATTACCCCCATGTTAGAGATGAGAAAACTGAAGTAAATAAAGGTTAAGTGACTTACCAAGAGTTACCCAGCTAGTAAGGTTCTGAGACCAAATCTGAATTTAGATCTCCTTGACTTCAAGCCCAGCACTCCTTCTATGCCTAACTACTGTGGCTAAAACTATTGTTTCCCAAAGGGAGTTACCACAAATTGTTTAGAACTTTCATTTGCAATTTCATTAATATGTGCATAAGTTCCTATCCTACAGTGTGGTTATATTCTTCATGGCAAAGAAAAATAACTCTCCTAGAAGCAAAAGAAGTTTGAAAACTTCTGTATTACACCAATTAGTAGTCTCCTGGTTCAGCCTACTTCCTCTTCATGGGCAGTATCAGTTAAAATCAAGTGGAGGCTGTATCAGCCAGTTAGCTGGGGATTAATGCATAATTGAGGGTAGTGCCATGAAACCCACAGGAGTTAGCCCACTGCTACCCTTACTTTTTGCTAGTCCAACTTTAGAGGTTGTAGTAAGTCAGACTGTGGTGAAGTCTAGACACAGAAGCGGATCTTTAAAGTTGAGGATATGCAGCTATAGAGAGGGCCAGTTATAAAAGCATCACTTGGTATTCCTGATTGAGCTAATAATGACTAGAAGCTGCTACACTACAGCTCCCTTCTGACCTAAACTATTAGAGGTTACCAAATGATTTATAGAAAGATAGCAGCAGAGATCAGCTCCCTTCCTTCCTTCCTTCCTACTGTTTCACTAATGCATTTTGAAGTTCTGTGATATCACGGTCGCCTCTCTCATTCATCTCTTGCTGTGAAGGAGATCACAATTACCCATTAGAACTGTAAAGTAGCTTGAAAAAAACACACACACATTTTAGGGAGTGTTTTTAACACCATATGGTTGAGTACTGACAGGATACAGCATAAAGGCAACTGAATGTATTTCATGACTGAGGCATTTTCATTAAATCCACCTTTTATTCCCTCATTTCCCCATTGCCAAGGCTGTTTAGCAGAGGGATTAATGTCAGTGACTCTAAGAAAGAATGACAGTAAAACTCAGCCCCCAAGGAATGAGGCAAGTGCATTGCAAAAAAAATTTTTTTTAAAAAGATGGTGATGTGGCTAGAGGGAAACACTCTTACTTGCTCCAATTTTTAGGGATGTTCAAGGTTTTGAAGATTTTTTCTTCTTACTTTCATCAGTCTCTTTTTAAACTCTCCTCATCTTTTTTTTCCTCTTAGTTTGCTCTTTCATTACTATGATGCTACATCAGACAGGTCTTTATTTTTTAAGAATTAAAATAAAATGAAATGAAATAGACTATTAAAATGATACTTATGTTTCTTGAAAAAGAGAAAGCAATTCACCAACCAGACCAGGCATGCCAATCATCAGTCATCAAGTCTTTGCTGAGTGCCTATTATGTGTCTGGTACTTGCTAGGCACTGTAAAGAATGTTAGCAGAGTGATCTTGCCTGTGCTGAAGAGCCCTTCTAAATCTCAGTATCCTGATGTATAAAATGGGGATAATAATGCTTTTACTGTGTGCTGAGAGTGATAGATTTGAACTTGAGGAAACTCAGTTCCAAAAAGTTTTATTTTTTTATTCATTCATATATTTATTCATTCATCCTTTTCATTTTTCTTTTTCTCCTTCCACTTCCCTCCTCTTCCTTTTTCCCTTGCTCCTTCCTCCTCTCCCTCCCTCCTTCCTTTATTTCTTCCTTCCTTCCTTTTTCTTCCTTCCTTCCTTCCTTCCTTCCTTCCTTTCTTTCTTTCTTCCTTCCTTTCTTTCTTTCTTTCTTTCTTTCTTTCTTTCTTTCTTTCTTTCTTTCTTTCTTTTATTTCTAGCAGTATAACTCAAGGAGGTTAAATGATTTTCTCAGAGAATAATTTGCACAAAGAATAATTATTATTCAGTATTTATTTACCTTGAGATAAAAGTGATCTTTCCACTATAGAACCCTGCCCCACCTCTTTAATAAGATTCTTGGGAGAAAGTACTTTGTCAACCTTAAGGATATAGGTTAGAGATGAAATATCTCTAGTTCCACCCTACTCCTTTTATTGATAACTAAACCAAAGCCCAGAGACTTGCTCAAGGTCAAATGCATCCAAAAAGAACATAGGATTTAAAATGATATCCTCTAACTCCAAAGTTAATAGTGTCCCTTCAAATAGCCTTCTACTCCATTGTTACTAAGGTCTTTATAACTTATTTATCAGTAGCCTCATGTTGTTGTGAAGCAAAAATAAAAATACTTGTTTTTTTCTGTTGTGATTTACACTTGGTTCCAGAATAAGACCAATGATAATATTAAGGTGCTATCATGACTTGCAAGCAAATTGGATTTAAGTAAGGCAGAACTGTGCAGAGTCCATCAACCTCACTCCTCCAGAGTTAGCAAAGTCCAACTAGACATAGATCTGGATAAGTGGTGATGGCTCCAGATACAAGTAGAAGTCCTTGTTCTTTTTAAGCTAAGGTCTTTATCAGGTCTCAAGTTGTCTGAGGAAATGCCCATTTTGTAGTTAGAAACTAGGTAAGAATTGAGGTATAATATGACCTAATTTGACTTCCAAAAAAGAATAAATATGGGCAAGGGAGAGCCTCAGAGTTTCCAGCCTGAACAGATGAATTTCATATCATTTCACTGGTGAAGGGAACTCCTGGTGGAGAAACTCAGTCTACTGAAACACACTGCCTTCCTGAGAGTAAAGAATTATATAAATTTTGTATCATCATCATTGTCATTGTTTAGAAAAGAAGTGAATCCTAGGTTTTAAAAGAAGGATAAACTGGATGTAGTAGCACTGATCTGCAATAGTTGCTGTCGTGGAGATTCAGGCTGTATCTGAGTTCAGGATCAATATAGTGAGCCTCTGGTAGTAGGAAGGGAGAAGTAGGTGAATTAAGGCAAATGACCCAGGTTCAAAACAGAGCAGGTCAAACTCCTATGTTGCTTAATAGTAGGATCAGGTTATTGGTAGACTGTACCTCCAGCCTAGGTAGAATAGGGATACACAGTCTTTTTAATTATACAATGTTTACAAATCAATTTATAAACTATTTTTTTAAATTTAAAAATAATTAGATAAAAAATTATCAGTTAATGAGAGCAGTTTTAATGCTGTATTGGATGCATCTGTGGTAAGACCTTTGTGAAATCCCCTTGAATGGTGGAGTTAAAAAAAACAATTTTCTCTTGGCTAAACATAAATAACATTGAATTTTCTCTTTTCATTTTAAAATGGATATATTGATCTAAAAATTAATCATGAGCATTCAACATACTTATAACACACAGGATTTCTGGAGCTACCTTTGAAATTAATTTTTAAAAATGTTTGTTCTCAAAGTAATATTGACAGTGTCTACCCAGTAGGTACTTCATAAATTACTGCATAGGTCAGGTAAGTTGTAATAGGCAGTTTTTGCATATGGGACTCTTTTTCATTGTCCCTTTTTCCACATCTTTTTTTTAGAAACATGTGTTTCTCCCACTTTAAGATGAATTATTGTCCAGAAGAAAAAGAAAAGTCCTGATTATGTGTCAGGTCACCCAGACTGCCTTATCTTTCAAACTCTCTTGCTCGTTGGAGAAAAATCAACTTAAGAGAAACAGTCCTCTTTCCTGAAAACAATTGGTTTTCAGTAAAGGCATAGAGAAATGGTATGCTGAAATCTCCTATCTTTCTAATCCTACTCACAATAAGCTCTCTTTTGGGAGAATTGAAAAATATCAAGACCAGCCTTAGGCAGAATTATAAAGTAGAAGACATCTATATTCAGTTTCTCCCCTTCAGTTCTTTTTTCCTTAATCACGATATCTATCTCACCAAACTTCTAATAATATAACTTCCATTAGAATGGCAGAGTAGAAGAAATTATCAGAATAGGGATACATGGCCCAATTCCTATCATTTTAGGTGATTGTGTGACTTTGGACACATTTTTTCATGTCTTTATTTTTGTTGTTCAGTAGTATCTGACTCTTCAGGACAACAAAAATCTTAGTATCTCATAGGGTTTCTTGGCAAAGATACTGGAATGGTTTGCCATTTCCTTCTGTAGAGCATTCAATGGATTCTTTTGCAGACAATCAGAGATTAAGTGGGTAATATGTCTAAGAAGTGTCTGAATCTGAATTTGAACTCAGGTCTTCCTGATATCAGATCCAGTGTTCTATCCACTGAGTCATCAGCAGTCTCAATTGCCTGCCTATACCTTTGTAAAATGAAAGGGTTGGAGTCATCTCTAAGGTCCTTTTTCTCTAGCTCTAGGAGACTACAATCCTAAGTGAAAATGACTAAGATTTATTGTATTGCCTTTCATAGGCAATACAAATTATATTTATTTCATTTATATTTAATTAGGGAAATCCCTGCACATAGGGCAATAAAAATTTACTAGTAGTACTTGAGGCTATAGCAATGATTGAGAAGAAACTTTGGAGGCAGGACTTTTATACTCCTTAGCAAAACTAGTGCTATTAAAGGAATTATTGGTGAAGACCTAAAATTGAAGGAATGACCACAAAGAACTAATAAGAATTTGTCAAGAATAAGTCAGGTCTAACTAAACAAACTTTATTTTCTCAC
Organism: Macrotis lagotis; assembly: GCF_037893015.1. Taxonomy (NCBI): domain Eukaryota; kingdom Metazoa; phylum Chordata; class Mammalia; order Peramelemorphia; family Peramelidae; genus Macrotis; species Macrotis lagotis. The sequence goes on along the minus strand of NC_133666.1, from coordinate 543,970,977 downwards.
AAAGGTTATTAATAGTTGTTATAGACCGGCCCCCAAAATACTTTTTTTTCCTTTCCTCAATGAATTCAATGTCTGACTTAAATTTTTTCTCTCTACTTCAATTCCTGCTGTTATACTAGGGGACTTCAACATATTTTGTTACTCCCTTAAATGCCCTATTTTTCCAACTGTTTGATCTGACTTCCTATGTCCTACTCACTCCACTTTAGCCACACACAAAAATGGTCATTCCTTTGATTTTTTTTTATCACCTATAAGTATTTGATCAGTAAGTTTGAGAACTCCAACATTCCTTTAAATATAATCTCTTCTCAGCTTATCTTTCCCCATATTTGTGACTTTTAACTTTGCTCTTCAGTATTACTGTAATCTCCAATGTATCCATCCTTCAGGTATTTCTACTTCCATCACTCCTGCACTGCCTATATACTCTTCTATCTTATATCACTTCTCAAGCAGGTTGCTTCCTCTTTCACTCTCCTCCCCACCCAGTCTTCCACTCATTGTCAATATTGATCTCTCTCCTAGCTACTTTCCTAATGATTATGAACAAAGTCATGTCTTCTCCATCCTCAGATAGCAACAAAAACAAAAACCCCTCTTACTTGACCAGACTATTTCTGTTAACTATTCCTCCATAATATCTTTTTCACACCATGGGTAAACGCCTTCGAAAGACTGTCTACAATTGGTACTTACACATCCTTTTCTCTCACTTTCTTCTAAAATCTCTTTATATGTGAAATAGAACTAATTTGGAGAGCTAATATATTAGTTGGCTTATGTTGTAAGTTCCTTAAAGGCAAAGATGAGTTTTTGTCTCTTTTTTGTATCCCTGTATATTTAGCACAGTGTTTTTATACATAGTAAGTACTTTAAAAAGTTCATTGACTAATTGAATGACTGACTAGTTGATAATGTTAGAAAATATTTATAAGGAATTTGAAGCCATATCTATGAATATAAAATTTAATTTAGAGAGTTGTAAAGTCATTCTTGAATTCAAAAAGTCAATCTTATCAAGTATAAGATGCATGAAGGTTATGGCTGGATATTGGAAAAAAATCCTAGGGGTTTTTAATGGAATGTTCAATATGAATCAACTGTGAGATGTGGTGGCAAGAAGGTGAAATTAAATTTAAAATATCCAATTAAAAAACAGCTAGAATTTATACAATTCTCCAGTGATTATAAAGTACTTTACATTTGTTATTGTATTTGATCCTCACAAAATCTTGTGAGATGCTTAATTACTGAAATACAGAGAGATTAAGTGAAACCATTGACCTGGATCACCCAGTTAGGATGGTCTGATCCAGAATTCAAACTCAGTTCTTCCTGAATCAAAGTCCTATTCTTTATTCATTGTATCATCTAGCTGCCTCTAAGACTAGGGAGGTGACTGTTGTGCTAAATTCTCCCCTGGTCATACTACATCTGGGGTACTGTGTTCCATAATGAGTACCCTATTTTAGGATGGAATTGATAAATTAGAAAACACCCAGAGGAAAGAAACCAACCAGGATGAAAAATGGCCTTGAGCTCTTACCATGAGCAATGGTGACATGGCTGGGGGAAATAATAAAGTCCAGTATGAAGAAGAAAAAGTCAGAGTATATTCAACTATTTGAGTGGTCATTTTATGGAAGGATTAGAATATTTCTGCTTGGCTCCAGAAAGCAGACAAATAGTAAAGGGTAGAAATTGAAAATAACCAGATTTGAGTTTGATATAAAGAAAAAGTTCCTAAAAATCAGTGCTATCCAGAGGTGAAATAAGTTACCTTAGAAGGTATTGGGTCTAAATACCTGGATATGATCACATAGTATGCTACAAAGAGAATTATTGTTCAAGAATCTACTGGACAAGTTGACCTCCAAATTTCCTTCCAGTTGAGAAATTATTTGATTTTTTATACCTTGAATTATATCATAGCCAACCTGTCACATAACCTATTTACATGTAGGCCAAGTCAAAAAGGACATAGTCACATATCATATTGATGTCAATTTAGAGTCATTATATTATCAACCCTTTTAGCTCTAATTTAACATTTAAGGAAAACAAATAACACAAAAGTAGTGACATTTGAGCTGCTGCTTTTGGAGAGTTTGAATTAGTGGGAGATCACTGATTGACAACAGAGAACAAAAAGAAGCGCTAAATAATTTAAGGAAGATTTTCAACATCTTGAAAAATCACATGACATATGACAGATGACCTAGTGGACTATTTCAAAATGACCACTCAATGTTATTCTGTAATCAATTTGCCTTTTAGTTGGTCTACCTGACCCCAATCTTTCCCCTTTGTAGTCCATCTTCTACTCTTCTGTCAAATTGAATTTTGCAAAATACAGATATGTTCATGTCATCATCCCCTCCCCTTTCAATAAATTTCAGCAGCTCTTCATTACCCCAGGATCAAATATAAAATAATCTAAATTCATTGAGGGCAAGAACTGTCATTTACTTTTTTTTTACATCCCCAAATCACAGTGTCTGACACATGGTTCTTTAAATGTTTCATTGATTGTTTGATAAAAACTTATAGAACCCTTTATAAAATGACCAATGCATACTTTTTAGTTTTTTTACACCTCACTCCTCTGAATGTACATTATGAACCAGTGGCACTAACCCCTTTAATGTTCCTCAAACAAGACACTCCATCTCCCAACTCTGTCCATTTTTACTGGTTTTAATCTATACCAGAGCATACTTCCTACTCAACTTTGCCTTCTTTCCTTGATTTCTGCAATTCACAGCAAATTCCTAGTTTCAGTAAGAAGCCTTTCCCTATCCCTCTTAATGCTAGTGTTTTACCTCTGTTCATTATCTCCATGCTCTTCTGTATAGATCTTATTTGTACATAATTGCTTGTATATTGTTTTCTCCAACAGACTATGTAACTGGAGAGTAGATATTACCTTTGACTTTCTTTGAATCTTCAGCACTTAGCATAATATTTAGAACACAGTATGCACTTAATAAATGTTTAAATGACTTAATACAGCCAGAATATATGAAAGGAAAAA